>NC_091978.1:208919631-209519631 GCF_044704955.1 Pristiophorus japonicus
CACCGCCATTCAATGAGTTCATGGTTGAACATGCAACTTCAGTACCCCATTCCTGCTTTCTCGCCATACCCCTTGATCCCCCTAGTAGTAAGGACGGCATCTAACTCCTTTTTGAATATATTTAGTGAATTGGCCTCAACAACTTTCTGTGGTAGAAAATTCCACAGGTTCACCACTCTCTGAGTGAAGAAGTTTCTCCTCATCTCGGTCCTAAATGGCTTACCCCTTATCCTTAGACTGTGACCCCTGGTTCTGGACTTCCTCAACATTGGGAATATTCTTCCTGCATCTAACCTGTCTAAACCCATCAGAATTTTAAACGTTTCTATGAGATCCCCTCTCATTCTTCTGAACTCCAGTGAATACAAGCCCAGTTGATCCAGTCTTTCTTGATATGTCAGTCCCGCCATCCCGGGAATCAGTCTGGTGAACATTTGCTGCACTCCCTCAATAGCAAGAATGTCCTTCCTCAAGTTAGGAGACCAAAACTGTACAAAATACTCCAGGTGTGGCCTCACCAAGGCCCTGTACAACTGTAGTAACACCTTCCTGCCCCGTCCTCAAATCCCTATCGCTATGAAGGCCAACATGCCATTTGCTTTCTTAACCGCCTGCTGTACCTGCATGCCAACCTTCAATGACTGATGTACCATGACACCCTGGTCTCATTGCACCTCCCCTTTTCCTAATCTGTCACCATTCAGATAATAGTCTGTCTCTCTGTTTTTACCACCAAAGTGGATAACCTCACATTTATCCACATTATACTTCATCTGCCATGCATTTGCCCACTCACCTAACCTATCCAAGTCACTCTGCAGCCTCATAGCATCCTCCTCGCAGCTCACACTGCCACCCAACTTAGTGTCATCCGCAAATTTGGAGATACTACATTTAATCCCCTGTCTAAATCATTAATGTACAATGTAAACAGCTGGGGCCCCAGCACAGAACCTTGCGGTACCCCACTGGTCACTGCCTGCCATTCTGAAAAGTACCCATTTACTCCTACTCTTTGCTTCCTGTCTGACAACCAGTTCTCAATCCATGTCAGCACACTACCCTCAATTCCATGTGCTTTTACTTTGCACATTAATCTGTTGTGTGGGACCTTGTCGAAAGCCTTCTGAAAGTCCAAATACACCACATCAACTGGTTCTCCCTTGTCCACTCTACTGGAAACATCCTCAAAAAATTCCAGAAGATTTGTCAAGCATGATTTCCCTTTCACAAATCCATGCTGACTTGGACCTATCATGTCACCTCTTTCCAAATGCGCTGCTATGACATCCTTAATAATTGATTCCATCATTTTACCCACTACTGATGTCAGGCTGACCGGTCTATAATTCCCTGTTTTCTCTCTCCCTCTTTTTTTTAAAAGTGGGGTTACATTGGCTACCCTCCACTCCATGGGAACTGATCCAGAGTCTTTGGAATGTTGGAAAATGACTGTCAATGCATCCGCTATTTCCAAGGCCACCACCTTAAGTACTCTGGGATGCAGTCCATCAAGCCCTGGGGATTTATCGGCCTTCAATCCCATCAATTTCCCCAACACAATTTCCCGACTAATAAGGATTTCCCTCAGTTCCTCCTTCTTACTAGACCCTCTGACCCCTTTTATATCCGGAAGGTTGTTTGTGTCCTCCTTAGTGAATACCGAACCAAAGTACTTGTTCAATTGGTCCGCCATTTCTTTGTTCCCAGTTATGACTTCCCCTGATTCTGACTGCAGGGGACCTACGTTTGTCTTTACTAACCTTATTCTCTTTACATATCTATAGAAACTTTTGCAGTCCATCTTAATATTCCCTGCAAGCTTCCTCTCGTACTCTATTTTCCCTGCCCTAATCAAACCCTTTGTCCTCCTCTGCTGAGTTCTAAATTTCTCCCAGTCCCCGGGTTCGCTGCTATTTCTGGCCAATTTGTATGCCATTTCCTTGGCTTTAATACTATCCCTGATTTCCCTTGATAGCCATGGTTGAGCCACCTTCCCTTTTTTATTTTTACGCCAGACAGGGATGTACAATTGTTGTAGTTCATCCATGCGGTCTCTAAATGTCTGCCATTGCCCATCCACAGTCAACCCCTTAAGTATCATTCGCCAATCTATCCTAGCCAATTCACGCCTCATACCTTCAAAATTACCCTTCTTTAAGTTCTGGACCATGGTCTCTTAATTAACTGTTTCATTCTCCATCCTAATGTAGAATTCCACCATATGCCGATCTAGGCCGACTTGAACAACATAACACCAACCCGTCTCAAATATAGGTCATTTTGGACCGTCGCCGAGCTCTTCCGCAATCTCCCCTCAGCCTTGATGACCGATGGCGAAATGCTTGGAAGAACTGTGACATACGGAATGGATTCCTTATAGAGGAGCCCACAGTACAACCTGTAGGATCAAACTTTCCCCGTAAACAGTGGACAACCATCAACCGCGTCAGAACTGGGTATGGTAGTTGCTGCCACCTTCTCCAGCTCCTAACCAGACCCTGGAGCATATCATTGAGCATATCATTGAGTGCTCAGAGGGCAGGCAGCCTACAAGTTATCCACACTGTTGCACCGGAAACTTTGGCCTGGATATCTGAATTAGATATTGACATTTGATTTGCTTTGCCACTACCATACAAAAGAAGAAGAAGGCGGACCATTTATGTCAGTCGAAACTACCATTTGTTTATGACAAGAAATAAATATACACAAAAGAATGTTAAATCACCAAATAATACAGAACCTTTGAACATAAGTTCACAATGAATAGTTTTCCTGCGCACGGCGATTCTTTTTCACGGAGCTCCTATTAGCCTCTAACACAGCAAAATAGGAAATTGAGGAATCTGGGGAATTAGCCTGGTTATATGCCTCTCTTTTCTTTGATTTCCAACCTGACACAATGGAAGATATCAAAGTATCCTTCACAATTAATCCAATCTTTCCCACTTTGAATTATTTCCTTCAGTAACAGCCCAAAGACAAAAGGAACTTGCAACTATAAACAACTTCAACAAACAATAAACATGGCCAAACAAGATTTGATTTAATTAGATTAGGATCCCAGAAACTTGCTTGTGTATTCTCCCCTTATGGCTCAGAAACAAATTATATATATTTTTTAATGCAGATAGTTGATATAGCTCCATTTTTAATTTCCCAGTCCCTTGGCCTAACCACAAATTCATGGAAAAAGATGAAACACCGCAATATTTTATGATCCGATGCAGGATGAAACTTTACATCCATCACAGTCCTCACTATACTTTTATATGGCTACAAATGGGGCCAAAATTGCCCCTTCCCTTAAGGCCTGTTACCGCCGGAAATCGGCGGCCATGCTGCAGAGTGGAATGGCCTTCGATTTTTAGTTGAATGGTCGCCATTTCGAAAATTCTGCTGCTGCGGTATCTTGGCGGTGACCCACTCCCCCCATTGCAACATTCTGCCGAGAAAATCTTGCTGTAGCCACTCGGTACCATTGACAGCTTTTTCTCTCAGTGCACTGTGTTTGGAGTGCTTCTAAAATGGCGGTGCGGCTGCCATTAAAGGGGAGGACCTATTGCCGCGGCTGCCATCTTACTTTTGTTGTTGGCCGACTGCCATGTCGAGCCGACAATTATGCCCCCGAGTTCGGCCAGGCCTTCAACCCTCCCTAGTGTCCCAGTGGACCTAACTTAAAGAATCGCAGAGGCTCTCCCCTTTAAGTGAAGGTGAGAGACGTGGTGACGCGCAAGCATGATGATGTCATTAGCGCTATGCCGATGAGAAAGCGGCGGACACTCAGCCCGCTCCTCACTTCCGCCCCTCTACTTACCGAACTTCCGCTCAATGCCGCACTTCCGTCCCCATTATGACCGACTTCTGCTCGGAAAAAAAAGCCAAAGAGCAGAATTTTGCGCAAGAGTCCACCACATCTACCACAATGGAAAAAACAGTCGAAACAGTGTAAGCATTTTCGGGGGGTGGAGGGGGAATATTTCGGTCCCATGGACTCTACCACTGATATATTAAGCAGCTAGAAAGGCTGCATCAAAGCTATAGAAACGTAGACATTTTAGCTCAGGAGGAGGCCATCTAGCCTGTCTTGTCTGTGTTTATACGATCTTTCACGTAAATTAAGTGGGGAGACAGTGATGAATGTCAGAGTGATGAATGTTGACATGCTCCAGTGCGCATCAAAGTGCTTCAGTGCACCAACATAATTAGTATTAAAATCATGGTTATGATCCAGTGGGTCGTGCATCCATACGTCAGACAAGTAGCTTTTTAAAGCCACATTCAACAGCTAATTAATGGCAGTAGAAAGGATAGTGGAAAGAGAGGGAGAAATCAGGTGAAATGTTTCAAGGATAACCAGACAAGAAGACTTAACTATGCACCATTCATCCAAAAATGTGGGAAAATGTATCCAAAGATCATCGACTTCAAATTTGCTGTGAATTATAGAAGGGGTGTTAGCAGCAAGAATGTTGTTCCAAACAGTTAACCAGCGACAATTGGCAAATGGATAAAAACAGCCATGTTATAAATCTGTACCCATTATATGAGAGTCGATAGAACTACCCCAGCAAATATAGCTGTCACTGTTTTGTATACTTACTTCATGGTTTGTTTCAGCTTTATTCATTTATCAAATATATTCCTGCATTAGAACCCATTTTTGTCATGTAGTTGAAGCTTGCGAAGGAATTGCAAAAACTTAAAAAAATACCAGCAATTTTTAAAATCTTATCCTTCTTTAGCAATCAGGAATTTCTTGGTTAACAAGACATAAATTCTTAATATATTCAAGCTGCCTATTGCCAGTTAACAACATGGAATTTTCAATTCAAACATGGAGTTTGAAATTTTCAGTATTTAATTGGTCCAAAGTAGTATTATTGAAAAGATTGAAGTGTCACCATATTGAACTGTTTAGATTGTTCAGAGGCATTACCAGAACTTTTCACCTTCTCAGGAAGATGAGCGATGAAGGAATGCTCCAGGATAAGGCTATTATCATTATAGATTTGTCTGAATGTTAGCATTATGTCCATTTAGCTCTTTCATTATAATTTTTATTTAAATGTCTAAGTTCATTTGCCATGTTAAACAACACCTGATTGGATTTACATTTTGTTGATCTCCCTTTTCTTAGGTGCTTGATGCACTGAAGTATGCAATCTCAGCACTTGGCTAAATGGTGCTTGTTATCCACCCCTCCCCCAACATACTCGTCCTCCAACATACAGTGCTTCTCTTCCCATTAAAACTCCTGTAGACCCATCAAAGTACATAATCAATTTTACCAGAATTTCAAATCATTTCTCAGGCTAGAAATTTTAAAGAAACCCAAGAAGAGGATTTAATCTACAGAGGTCGAATAAAACATTCTTCAATAATAAGTTAACTTTAGTTGCTAAATATTTAAGCCGTGAAATTGCTGCCATAAGTAGGCAGGAGTGTACAATGGAGAATTTTTTGTGCCGTTGCAGTCTTGCAATTTTAGGGCTATATTGTATTTGTATCAAACTGGGCACTATAGAACTTTATTCTAGGGTACTCATTTAATATTCCCTAACATTATAAAAATTTGAAAAATAATTACTGTAGGCTTTATATTATAATACTGATTACATAGCTGAGTCATAATGTATTCTCTTAATAGATAAGGTTACATTTTCATAGCATACAACATGGTTTTAACAGAATTGGTTTTAATTTTGCAGTCTGTTCACTTATCAGCAATATTTTAATTCCCAAGAATGAATATACTTGAAATAGAATATATTCCTCACTTTATAATGGTAATCTGGTTTCATTAAAATCAGATATGATAGGGTTCAGTAGGGCATAAAATGCATGCATGAAAGCAGTTATAAGTCAGGACATCACTGCCACTAATAGACCCAAACATGCAACATCATCGAAACAGGCAATATTCTGCCTGTGCGATGAAAGCTCTTCTTGTAAGGCAGCAAGAAAAATAAAATAATATAAATAACCAATATGCTAAACTGAAATTACCTGCCAAATGAAGCAGATAAATGCTCATGATAAATTAGCTTAAGCCTTTCAATACTGGTATATTCTGACCTGGAAAGGTTTTACACAGACTCAAGTGGATGTTTGCTGTCTGCACCTGATTTTCTGAGATTAGCTCATTCATGTGCAGATCTGGATTGGTGCAGAAAGTAGTGGGAGCAGAAAATTGTTTGTAAATGGAATTTAACAACAACAATGTAGCGCTTTTAATGTAGTAAAATATCTCAAGGTGCTTCACAGACGTGTTATAAAACAAAATTTGACACCGAGCCACATAAGGAGAAATAAGGGCAGATGACCAAAGGTTCAAAGAAGTAGGTTTTAAGGAACGTTTTAAAGGAGGAAAGAGAGGTAGAGAGGCAGAGAGGTTTAAGGAGGGAATTCCAGAGCTTAGGGCCTAGGCAACAGAAGGCACTGCCACCATTAGTTCAGCGATTAAAATCAGGAATGCTCTAGAGGCCAGAAATCGAGAAGCGCAGAGATCTCAGGGGGCTGTGGGCCTGGAGGAGATTACAGAGATAGGGAGGGGCGAGGCCATGGAGGGATTTGAAAACAAGGATGAGAATTTTGAAATCGAGGCGTTGCTTAGGTCAGCGAGCACAGGGATGCTGAGTGATCGTGACTTGGTGCGAGTTAAGACACGGGCAGCAGAGTTTTGGATCACCTTAAGTTTACATAGGGTAGAATGTGGGAGGCCAGCCAGGAGTGTGTTGGAATAGTCAAGTCTATGAGTAACAAAGGTGATGAAGGTTTCAGCAGCAGATGAGTTGAGGCAGGGGCAGAGTCAAGCGATGTTACGGAGGTGGAAAGAGACAGTCTTGGTTATGGCGCAAATATGTGGTCGGAAGCTCATTTCAGGGTCAAGTACGACACCAAGTTTGCGATCAGTCTGGTTCAGCTTAAGACAGATGCTGGGGAGTGGGATGGAGTTGTGGCGAGGGAACAGAATTTGTGGCGGGGACCAAAGACAATAGCTTCGGTTTTCATCCTGAATTGGATGTCAGACAAGCAGTCTGACAATTTAGAGACTGTGCAGGGGGTCAAGAGAAGTGGTGGTGAGGTTGGGCTCGGTGTCATCAGCTTATATGTGGGAACTGATGCTGTGTTTTCGAATGATGGTCACTGAGGGGCAGCATGTAGATGAAAAATAGGAGCGGGCCAAGGATAGACCCTTGGGGGCACCATGGTAATGTAGCGAGAAGAGAAGCCATTGCAGGTGATTCACTCGCTACAGTTAGATAGGTATGAATGAAATCAGGCGAGTGCATTCCAACCCAGCTGGATGACGGTGGAGAGGCATTGGAGGAGGATAACGTATTCGACTGTGTCAAAGGCTGCAGATTGGTCAAGAAGGACTTTGGAGAGGAAAGGGAGATTGGAGTTGGGGTGGTAGTGTGCAAGGCTGGAGGGGGTCAAGGGTTGTTTTTTTTAGGAGAGAGACAATGACGGCAGAACTGAAGGAGAAGGAGACAATATCTGAGGAGAGAGAATCATTAACACTATCAGCTAATATGGGAGCCAGAAAAGGAAGTTGGGTGGTCAGCAGTTTAGTGGGAATAGGGTCAAAGGAGCAGGAAGTGGGTCTCATGGATACGATGAGCTTGAAGAGGGCATGAGGGAAGATCAGAGAGAAACTGGAGAAAGGTGTGAGTTCAGGGAGAGGGCAGGGGGGAACCTTAGAGGAAGTTTGGCCCGGTGAGCTAGGGGAAGGCAGGGAAGTGGCAGAGGCAGCTAATTGGATGTTCTGAATCTTAGCGACCAAAAAGTCGATGAGCTCCTTGCACTTACAAAAGCAAAATACTGCGGGTGCTGGAATCTGAAATAAAAACAGAAAATGAAATAAAATAATGACTGAAATAAAATAATAAATGCAATAAAAACAGAAAGCATTTTCTGTTTTTTGTATTAGCCCCTCGCACTTGTTGGAGGTGAAGGTGGAGGAGACAGGGGAAAGGGGTTTAAGAAAATGGTCTGCAGTAGAGAAAAGAAGCCTGGGATTATCTTTGCATTCCAGAATTATGCTGTAATAGTGAGCAGGTTTGGCAGATGAGAGCAGGACTCAATAGTGCTTTATGTGATCTAGCCATATCTGGTGGTGAATGGTAGACCAGTTGTCCGCCATATCAATTCAAGTCTGCCTCTCGTGGACTTAAGGGAGAGGAGATTAGGGCCCTACCGGGGGAGGCAACGAGAGTGAGCGAGAATAATAGTTTTAATAGGGTATCAAAGGTGGTGGTGAGGATGTGGTTGAGCAGATCGGTAGCTGCAGACATTTTGTGGTGAATGGAGGGTCAAAAGCTAGACAGTTTACAAATTTTATGGCAAGGAGATAATCACAGACAAATGTCAGAGTAGTGGGAGCCTTTGGAAAGCCTCAGAGGGCATCACAACCAGAAATATTTATTCAGGCTGAATAGGGAAAGGACTAAGAAGTGACAGGCAAATATGAAGTGAAAGGTAACCCAAGGTAGAAGCATGAGCCCTGCTAGTTATGTTATGTAATTTGTGTTGTGACTCTCTGTTTGATGACTGTTAAAATGCAGGTGGTGCAGCATGAGGTGATTGCAGGGAGGTTTGTCCTTTTTGCCACTCCATGCCATCATCCCATTGTAGCAGACCAGCAAGTGAGAGGGTCAAGTTTCATGCCACAGCTGCAGTTACTGTCACTGGATGTGCCAGGGCAATGTTGCGTGGTACCTACTAGTGTCATTGCAACACATTACATGGCTTTCCATCCGGCTTTCTGCTGTGCAAGCCCTTTGAACACAATTCCCAATCAGGACCTGCAGTTAAATTTTTCGTTGCCAATCTTTCCAATTCTTTGTCAAATCACAAACGCCAGAGGTCACCTTGCACACATCAAGGATCACTCTGCGCCAATGCTCTTAGCCAAAAGGCCGAGAGCCACTGCACCGTTCCTGGAAGTACTGCAATACCAGGTTCGTGCCATGGAGGTGGATGGGTCAGGCGACCTGCAGTTATGGTTGATGGGATCTTGACAGGTGTGGTCAATCAGAATATACTGCCAGCTGATAACCCTGACATCTCTCCTTTCACACTGAAAGCATAGAATATTGTGCAATCACATATCTTAGGGGTCTGCTATTCCAAGCTTCCTTTTTGGAAACACGGTACCATTGGGCAGGTATGGAACATCTGTCGTGCAGCCTGACTTGCCTAGCATCCCTTGTCAAGTACTCTTCCAAATACGTCAAATGGGAGATTCCCATTGTTAAACTCATTGGTGCCAGTAAAGGTAGTGGGGGGAAAATAATAATTTGGCACGAAGGCTTATAAGATCCTAAGGGCTAGAATTTCACTGACTTTAAGGAAAGGTAACTTCGATGGTGTGAGACGTGAATTGGCTAGAATAGACTGGCAAATGATACTTAAAAGGTTGATCGTGGATAGGCAATGGCAAACATTTAAAGATCACATAGAAACATAGAAATATAGAAACATAGAAAATAGGTGCAGGAGTAGGCCATTCGGCCCTTCTAGCCTGCACCGCCATTCAATGAGTTCATGGCTGAACATGCAACTTCAGTATCCCACTCCTGCTTTCTCGCCATACTCCTTGATCCCCTTAGTAGTAAGGACAACATCTAACTCCTTTTTGAATATATTTAGTGAGTTGGCCTCAACAACTTCCTGTGGTAGGGAATTCCACAGGTTCACCATTCTCTGGGTGAAGAAGTTTCTCCTCATCTCGGTCCTAAATGGCTTACCCCTTATCCTTAGACTGTGACCCCTGGTTCTGGACTTCCCCAACATTGGGAACATTCTTCCTGCATCTAACCTGTCTAAGCCCGTCAGAATTTGGATGAACTTCAACAATTGTACATCCCTGTCTAGAGTAAAAATAAAACGGGGAAGGTGGCTCAACCGTGGCTAACAAGGGAAATTAAGAATAGTGTTAAATCCAAGGAAGAGATATATAAGTTGGCCAGAAAAAGCAGCAAACCTGAGGACTGGGAGAACTTTGTAATACAGCAGAGGAGGACAAAGAGTTTAATTAGGAGGGGGAAAATAGAGTATGAGAGGAAGCTTGCCAGGAATGTAAAAACTGACTGCAAAAGCTTCTATAGATATGTGAAGAGAAAAAGATTAATGAAGACAAATGTAGGTCCCTTGCAATCAGAATCAGGTGAATTTGTAATGGGGAACAAGGAAATGACAGACCAGTTGAACAAATACTTTGGTTCTGTCTTCACGACGGAAGACACAAATAACCTTCCGGAAATATTAGGAGACCGAGGGTCTAGTGAGAAGGAGGAACTGAAGGAAATCCTTATTAGGCGGGAAATTGTATTAGGGAAATTGATGGGATTTAAAGCCGATAAATCCCTGGGGCCTGATAGTCTGCATCCCAGAGTACTTAAGGAAGTGGCCCTAGAAATAGTGAATGCATTGGTGATCATTTTCCAACAATCTATCGACTCTGGATCAGTTCCTATGGACTGGAGGATAGCTAATGTAACACCACTTTTTAAAAAAGGAGTGAAAGAGAAAATGGGTAATTATAGACTAGTTAGCCTGACAACAGAAGTGGGGAAAATGTTGGAATCAATTATTAAAGATGAAATAGCAGCGCATTTGGAAAGCAGTGACAGGATCTGTCCAAGTCAGCATGGATTTATGAAAGGGAAATCATGCTTGACAAATCTTCTGTAATTTTTTGAGGATGTAACTAGCAGAGTGGACAAAGGAGAACCAGTGGATGTGTATTTGGACTTTCAAAAGGCTTTTGACAAGGTCCCACACAAGAGATTGGTGTGCAAAATTAAAGCACATGGTATTGGGGGTAATGTACTGACGTGGATAGAGAACTGGTTGGCAGACAGGAAACAGAGAGTCGGGATAAACAGGTCCTTTTCAGAATGGCAGGCAGTGACTAGTGGGGTGCCGCAGGGCTCAGTGCTGGGACCCCAGCTCTTTACAATATATATTAATGATTTAGATGAAGGAATTGAGTGTAATATCTCCAAGTTTGCGGATGACACTGTGAGGAGGACGCTAAGAGGCTGCAGGGTGACTTGGACAGGTTAGGTGAGTGGGAAAATGCATGGCAGATGCAACATAATGTGGATAAATGTGAGGTTATCCACTTTGGGGGCAAAAACACGAAGGTGAATATTATCTGAATGGCAGCAGATTAGGAAAAGGGAAAGTGCAACAAGAGCTGGGTGTCATGGTACATCAGTCATTGAAAGTTGGCATGCAGGTACAGCAAGCGGTGAAGAAGGCAAATGAAATGTTGGCCTTCATAGTTAGATGATTTGAGTATAGGAGCAGGGAGGCCTTGGTGAGGCCTCACCTGGAATATTGTGTTCAGTTTTGGTCTCCTAATCTGAGGAAGGACGTTCTTGCTATTAAGGGAGTGCAGCGAAGGTTCACCAGACTGATTCCTGGGATGGCAGGACTGACATATGAGGAGAGACTGGATCGACTGGGCCTGTATTCACTGGAGTTTAGAAGGATGAGAGGGGATCTCATAGAAACATATAAAATTCTGACGGGACTGGACAGGTTAGATGCAGGAAGAATGTTCCCAATGTTGAGGAAGTCCAGAACCAGGGGACACAGTCTTAGGATAAGGGGTAAGCCATTTAGGAACTAGATGAGGAGAAACTTCTTCACTCAGAGAGTTGTTAACTTGTCGAATTCCCTACCGCAGAGCGTTGTTGATGCCAGTTCATTGGATATATTCAAGAGGGAGTTAGATATGGCCCTTACAGCTAAAGGGATCAAGGGGTATGTAGAGAAAACAGGAAAAGGGTACTGAGGTGAATGATCAGCCATAATCTTATTGAATGGTGGTGCAGGCTCGAAGGACAGATTTGCCTACTCCTGCACCTATTTTCTATGTTTGCGATTTGACCCTCCGCGGCGAAAACAAAGTCGGTGGGATCTTCGGGCACCTTTTTGCGGCGGCGCTTCCACGTACCGCCAGGGAGAGGTGCGCGATGTGCAACAACGTGCAATGCCACGGATTGCATTACCGTCGTACTTTAGGCACTCTCTGCCACGCCCAGAATAGCGACAAGTCAAACCTGCGATGCAGCCCTGCCAGCAACGGTAAGTATGAAAACCTGCAAAAAAAGTAAGTTAAAGTTTTTATTTTTTAATTCTTTTTCAGCAGTTTAGTAGGTAAGGGTATTGTGAATGTTTTTTGCAAATTTTTTTTTTGTTTTTCCCCCCTCCCAAAGCCTCTCTCGCAGCACAACCGGCCTCGGACTAAAGTTGCCGAAACTCGCGGTTTGCGTCCCGAATCCTCGTGCAATGCCGACTTTACCGATGGCGCATAAGTAAAGGCCGAAATTTAGGCCTAAAAACGGTAGCACAGCGAAAACAGTAATTTTGGTGTAAAATTACTGTTTTTGCCGACAACCGAAATTCTAGCCCTAAGTGTCATCAAAAAAAAATAAAGACAGTAAAAGAATGACAAATATTGGAGATTCAGTTTAGCTCAGAGAGTGACTCGGTAGCACCACTATTGACTAAGCTGGCCAAGCTCTGAAGTACATAGCTGCCAGACTGGGCCTGTGGCAGGTGGTAAGAGAACCAACACGAGGTAAAAAACTACTTGACCTCATTCTCACCAATTTATCTGTCGCAGATGCATCTGTCTATGAGAGTCCAATCGTCTCACGCCCAGGATATCACCTCAGGAGTTCCTTAGGGCAGTGTCCTAGGGCGAACCATATTCAGCTGCTTCATCAATCACCTTCCCTCCATCATAGGGTCAGAAGTGGGGATGTTCGCTGATGATTGCAGTGTTCAGTGCCATTCACAACTTCTCAGATAATGAAGCAGTCTGTGCCCACGTGCAGCAAGATCTAGACAACATTCAGGCTTGGGCTCATAAATGGTAACTAACATTCGTGCCACACTAGCTCATTGAATGTATTCAAATCACAGATAGATAGATTTTTAACCAATAAGGGAATTAAGGGTTATGGGGAGCGGGCGGGTAAGTGGAGCTGAGTCCATGGCCAGATCAGCCATGATATTTTTGAATGGCGGAGCAGGCTCGAGGGGCTAGATGGCCTACTCCTCTTCCTAATTCTTATGTTCTTATGTTCTTATGTTCACACAAGTGTCAGGCAATGACTATCTCCAACAAGAGAGAGTTTAACCACCTCCCCTTGACATTCAACGGGATTACCATTGCAGAACCCCCCACCATCAACATCCTGGGGGTCACCATTGACTAGAAAATTAACTGGACTAGCCACATTAATACTGTGGCTACAAGAGCAAGTCAGAGGCTGGGTATTCTGAGGTGAGTGTCTCACCTCCTGACTCCCCAAAGCCTTTCCACTATCTACAAGGCACAAGTCAGGAGTGCAATGGAATACTCTCCACTTGCCTGGATGCATGCAGCTCCAACAACACTCAAGAAGCTCAACACCATCCAGGACAAAGCAGCCCACTTGATTGACACCTCATCCACCATCTTAAACATTCACTCCCTCCACCATCAGTGCACTGTGGCTTCAATGTGTACAACATGCCGTCTAAGTCTTGCTGCACACGGGCACGCACTGCTTCATTATCTGAGAATTTGCGAATGGCATTGAACACTGCGATCATCAGTATTCCATTGCACGCCTTGATTTTGACAGCACCTCCCAAACCCGTGACATCTAATACAGAGAAGGGGAAGGGTAGGAGCGGCATGGGAACACCACCACCTCCAAGTTCCTCTCCGAGTCACACACCATCCTGATTTGGAAATATATCACCGTTTGTTCATCATCATTGGGTCAAAATCCTGGAACTCCATCCCTAACTTGGGAATACCTTCACTATATGGACTGCAGTGGTTCAAGGAGGCGGCTCACCACCACCTTCTCAAGTGAAACTAGGAATGGGCAATAAATGCTGGACTTGCCAGCGACGCCCACATTCCATTAATATGTTAAAAAAATGCATTTGTATTCAAATAATATTTTAACGCTATTCGGCAAGTCTTAACTTTTTGGGGAGAATGCCTGAATTAACTTTTCTGCTACCAAAAGCTGTTTCTTCAGCAAATTATCTTTAAAAAGGAGAAACATAAATCCTTGCTAGAGAAAAGAAGAGTCAGTACAGTCAAAGCTGCAGTAGGCCACAAATAGCCAGATTCAATCAAAAGCAGAGCTACAAACAACAAATGATTGGAGATAGGAAGATAACCACACTATTTAATTTTCAGTTCATTGAAGCTGGAAATTAGTTTGCTGTAGGCTGATTGTCAACTGGAATCTTTCAGCTTACATGTGGGTGGAAAGACTACAACAATAGATGGAATCATTATTTGTACTGACCTCTAATCTGTGAATTACAAAGAGCCAGAGGGACAGTTTATATCCTTTTTACAGCATCTAGCTGGGATTGCAGTGGACAATAAGACATGAGTAGATATAACACTGGAGCTCGTCAGGTTAAAATTTCATTGTGTGATGGTAACAGATGCACCACTATGTTCATGTGAATTTTCATTGTCTTTTTTTAATATTGTGGGTAGAGAATGCGATGCAACTGTGTTAACATGTTCATTACTATCTCACAACACAATTTCAACCCACTAGACTGGAGGTTCATCGCAGCACACTGACAATTAATATGTATTGTTGAGGTCCCTGTAAATTCTGTTAAAATCCTCCCATCCATGTAATAATTACCATGTTTGCTGTATAATTTTATTTGAAAGTAATTAGAAATTATGTTTTCAAAATATCTTGGTGACAATTTTGTATCCCAGCAACATGATAATTAGCTGCAGTGGAAATAAAAACATGGACTAACTGCAGTTATTGGCACTTCGAAGTCTGCGTGGTGTTTCAAATAAAACTGAGCGAATAAATACAACACAGTACAACATTTTAAACCACTAAAATTACAATACAAAGCTGTTTTTCACTTATGCAGTGATAGCTCAGTCTGGCCAACAGTCTTACGCCAATGTGGTTGACTCTTAACTGCCCTCTGAAGTGGCTGAGCAAGCCATTCGGTTGTAACAAACTGCTGTAAAGAAAAAATGTTGCTGTTCAACAAGACCTATCAGCACATTTTCACGTCAGTGAGGGATAGACAATAAATGCCAATCTTGAGAAGGAATAGTCCCAGTGTCAAACATAAAGATGTCTTTCCAACTGTTTTTTAGTGAGTGTTTTGTATTCTATGTTTGCTCATGAACTCACCTGCTTGTAAAGCTTCCAAGTGGATGTGCATCCACAGAGGTGGCTCAGTAGTAGCACTCTCGCCGCAGAGTCAGAAGGTCGCGGGTTCAAGCTCCAGAGACTTGAGCACATAATCTAAGCTGCTATTTCAGTGCAGGAGCGTTTGCTGCACTGTCGAAGGTGCCTTCTTTCAGATGAGACATGGAACCAAGGTCACATCTGCCTGCTCAGCTGGACCTAAAAGATTCCATGGCACTTTTTGAAGTAGAGCAGAGGTTCTCCCCAGTGTCCAGGCCAATATTTATCCCTTGACCAACATCACTAAAACAGATTTGGTCAGTAACACATTGCTGTTTGTGGGTTCTTGCTGTGCACAAATTGGTTTCTGAATTTCCTACATTATGACAGTGTCTACACTTCAAAAAGTAGTTAATTGGCTGTAAAGCATCTACAACCATCTTCTGCCAGAAGTGCCGAGAGGGTGATCCATATCAGCCGCCTCCCTCTGAAGGGCCCACCATCACAGAAGCCAATCTTCAGGTAATTCAATTCACTGCACATGATATCAAGAAATGGTTGAGTGCACTGGATACAGCAAAGGCTATGGGCCCCAAAAACATCCCAGCTGTTGTGCTGAAAACTTGTAGTCCAGAACTAGCCGCGCCTTTAGCCAAGACTGGCATTTACCCAACAATGTGGAAAACTGCCCAGGTATATCCTGTCCACAAAAAGCAGGAAAAATCCAATTCTGCTAATTATCGCCTCATCAGTCTATTCTCAATCATCATCAAAGTGATGGATGGTGTCATCGACAATGCTATCAAGTGGCACTTACTTACCAATAATCTGCTCACCGATGCCCAGTTTGGGTTCCATCAGGACCACTCGGCTCCAGACTTCATTGCAGCCTCGGTCCAAACATGGATAAAAGAGCTGAATTCTAGAGGTGAGGTGAGAGTGACTGCCCTTGACATCAAGACAGCATTTGACCAAGTGTGGCAACAAGGAACCCAAGTAAAATTGAAGTCAATGGGAATCAGGGGGAAAACTCTCCACTGGCTAGCACAAAGGAAGATGGTTCTGGTTGTTAGAGGTCATTCATCTCAGCCCAGGACATCACTGCAGGAGTTCCTTAGGGCAGTGTCTTAGGCCCAACCATCTTCAGCTGCTTCATCAGTGACCTTCCCTCCATCATAGGGTCAGAAGTGGGGATGTTCATTGATGATTACAGTGTTCAGTATCATTCGCAACTTCTCAGATAATGAAGCAGTCCATGCCCACATGCAGAAAGACCTGGATGACATTCAGGCTTGGGCTGATAAGTGGCAAGTAACATTCGCGCCACACAAGTGTCAGGCAATGACTATCTCCAATAAGAGAGAGTTTAACCACCACCCCTTGACATTCAACGGGATTACCATTGCAGAATCCCAAACCATCAACATCTTGGGGGTCACTTTGGGGTAACTAGAAATTTAACTGGACCAGCCACATTAATACTGTGGCTACAAGAGCAGGTCAGAAGCTGGGTATTCTGAGGTGAGTGTCTCACCTCCTGACTCCCCAAAGCCTTTCCACCATCTACAAGGAACAAGTCAGGAGTGTGATGGAATACTCTCCACTTGCCTGGATGCGTGCAGCTCCAACATCACTCAAGAAGTTCGACACCATCCAGGACAAAGCAATCTGCTTGATTGCCACCGCATTTACCATCTTCAACATTCACACCCTCCACCACCAGTGCACCGTGGCTGCAGTGTGTACCATCTATAAGATGCACTGCAGCAACTCGCCATGGCTTCCTCGACAGCACCTCCCAAACCCCCGACCTCTACCACCTAGGACAAGGGCAGCAGGCGCATGAGAACACCATCACCTGCAAGTTCCCCTCCAAGTTACACACCATCATGACTTAGAAATATATCACCGTTCCTTCATCATCGCTGGGTCAAAATCCTGGAACTCCTTACCTAACAGCACTGTGGGCATACCTTCACCACAAGGACTGCAGCGGTTCAAGAAGGGGGCTCGCCATCATCTTCTGAAGGGCATTTAGGGATGGGCAATAAATGCTGGATTTGCTAGTGACGCCCACATCCCAGAACAAATTTTTTAAAAGCATTTTGAGACATGAAATTGTGAAAGGTGCCCTATTAATTCAAGTTCTTTTTTTTAAATGTGTGTCCCAATAGTCCCAACTGATGCCTGGCTACTGCCGTTTTGGAGAAGTGGAGTAAATAGTGATAAATGGGAGCCTGTGCTGGCTTGTGAGAGTGTCTTCCTTTCTGGATGTGTGTGAGCTGCATACTGTTTCTGTGCCACTTGTACTCTGGTAAGTGTGTCGCTGAGTGCTGATTGTGTTGGGTAATGAATGTTTGCCTAGCATTGACAGCCCATCTGTTGGCATGGCTGGCCTGTAAAGCTGTGTGTGTGAATGTACATGTATCATAGGGGCCCAGGGACGGATTAAGTGGGGACGGGGGGGGGAAGATGGAACAGTTGCCTGGGGCCCAAGCCTAGAGTGGGGCCCATACAGGGTCGGATTAAGGGTAAGGGTAAACAGCATTGACATAAGTGACGTAGCAAGAGCGGAGCGAAGCCACGAGGGCTCAGGCACATGTTATTCTCGACTTGATGTAAACAGACTCGAGATGCCCTTTTTCTAGAGATGCATTCTACACACAAATTGGGGCGCAAAAAGGAAGGAGCACCAGCTACGCGAGGCGCAAAAGAGACAAGAAGTAGCTAAACTGCTTAAACTGGATACATTTTTTCCAACTAAAAACTCAAGATCATGAATATGAAGGCCAAGACGACGCTGTGCAGTCAACTCCAACAACACAACCACTAGTGGCACCGGACCCGGAGTTGGCCGAGTTGGAGCTCCAAATCCAAAAAGTTAAAGAAGATGAAAACCAACTGGTGCATACGGAGCTGAAAGAGGCGCAACTTACGAGTAGTGACATTAGGCTGTGGGGAGACAATATCTCTGAAGACATGCAAAGTCTTTGGATTGCAAAAGGTAGTGAGGACTGCCGAAACTGTGATAAAGATGTCCAAAACTCAGGTGTGATTCATGCCAAGGAAGGAGGTCGCTGATGCTACTTGAAGTCTTTCTTCACACGTGTGTACCCGCTGACAGGGGAGCGTGTGGAGCGAACGTAGCTCTGTTATTCACCTTCAAACGGTAGAATATACTGCTTTACTTGCGATGTCACAGCACGAACAAGTAGCCACTTTACTCATGGGTTTAATGACTAGAAGCATGGAGATGAGAGGATTTCATCTCACGAAAATAGCCACCAGCATAGAGAATCCATGGTAGTAATGTGCACTAAACAAGTAGGCACTGGTTGTGTGAATGGTCATATTGTCTTCCAGTTTGAAAATGAACGGCAGTACTAGTGCAAGGTTCTAGAGCGAGCTGCCTGTGTGATAACGTTTCTCTGTGAATGAGGTCTTTCATTGCGAGGCAGAGACAAAATCATTGGGTCTCCAAGATAATGGTAATTAATCTGGGTGTGTTGGAGGTTCTCGCAAACTACGATGCATTTCTTGCTGAACACATCAAGCGATTCGCCAACAAAGGCAAGGGGCATACTTCATACTTGTCTTCCACCACTTGTGAAGAACTGATTAGTCTGATGGGTGGCGATTATCCAGAAATTGAAATCAGCGAAGTTCTATTCAATATCTGTTGGTTTAATGTGAGATGTCACACTCAGATCAGCTGATATTTGTCATCCACTATGTTCTACCGAGGAAAGGTTCGTAAAGTTCTTGCTGATATTCGGTCATACAGGACAAGAAATAGCAGAATTAATATTGGCCTTTCTGGATGAAAACGGGATCGACATATAAAATTGTCGCGGACAATCTTATGATATTGCTTCAAATATGAGTGGGAAATACATTGGTGTCCAAACTATCATCAAAGAGCAATGCCCATATGCAATGTTTATATCATGTGCTGCGCACTCAGTCAACCTTGTGGGGAAAAACAGTGCCAAATGCAGCCCAGTGATCGTCAGATTTTTTGACATTGTACAGAAGTTGTACACTTTTCTCTCTGCATCCACGTATCGCTGGCGACTACTTTATGAAAAACTAAAGCCTTTAGGGTTGTCTGTCGTCAAACAGCTTTCTGCTTCTCGATGGTCAGCAAGGTAAGAAGCAGTGTCAGCCCTGCTCAAAGGTTACACTCCCATATACGATGTATTGGAGTCCCTGGCAACTGACGTGGAACAGAAAGTTGAATGCCGAAATGAAGCTCAGTTGATCCTTGACAAACTGGGCGAACTGGATTCAGCTATTCTCATCGTTATTTGGAACACAGTTTTTAAGTGCTTTCACCTGACCAATCTCTCACTTCAAGAGACCGGCTTGAACTTGAATGTCATGGTATCCTTACGCGAGTCCCTTGTCGATTTTGTCAAGACCCAGCGGATAAATTTTGAGGACTTCGAAGACCTAAGGATTAAACTGGGGCCACAATTCAGCTCAGAGGCACGTCCGGGTACGCAACCGCCGCTATGACGATGGAGATGCTGAAAACACCCAAGGAGAAATTCAAAACTGAGGTGTTCCTTGTCATCATTGATCAACTAATCAGTACCTTGAAACACAGCCTTGAAGCATACAAGGAAATCCACTGTAAGTTTGGATTCCTGTCCAAACTAGCCGCTCTCTCAACTCATGAGATCAAGTAAGCCGCAGCAAATCTTGCCTGCTTCTATCCCAAAAGATCTGGAACCTATGATTGAAAGTGAATTCATCCCGTTTTCTAGCCTGGTGGCATCCTCAACAGAGCTTCAAATCTCAATTTGTGTCAAACAAACTGAGAATGTACCAGTTCCTCCATACAGACGGCCTCACCCAAACCTTTTCTAACATTGAAATAGCTCTTCGGATATATCTGTCGATGATGGTATCAGATTGCAGTGGTGAGCGGTCCTTCTCAAAACTAAAACGCATAAAGGATGAGGTCAGGAACGGAATGGGACAAGATCGACTTCATAGTCTTTCAACTATGAACATTGAGAGCAAAATACTGAGAGGACTTGACTTCTCATTGACAAGTTTAGCTGACAAAAATCTAGGAAAAGACCAATATAATGTTATACTTGTAGTTGCCTCTGTGGAGAAACTGGAATGCAAATGACAAATGATGGTCTGTCAAAAAAATTGCACTGTCTTGTTCTAAATCGTTGTCATTGTCTGTTTAGTTTCAAAATGTATGGATTTTTAAAAATTAAAGTGTTGTTATTTACTGTTTATACAGGGTTTCATCAAGGTATTGGTTTGATTGTTTGGAAACATTATGGCCCAGAAATTCTGGCCTCCCCGGATTTGTACGGAGTCTTTACGGACCTGGGAAGGCATCGGAAAAGTCGGTTTTCAGCGCACAGATCATCTGCATCTCGGGAGCGAGGACATTTGCTAGGGCAAGATTGTGGTATTTACCCATATCTTGCTCAACAAATGTCCACAAAACTCTTGCGCCTGATAAAACAGGCGCATAACCTACTTTTATAGGCATGAGAGTATTAAAACACACATAACATAAAAAATAAAATTAAAAATACACATTTTATTTTTAAAAACCCTGCTCACTACTTTAAATTTATTTTAAAC
Organism: Pristiophorus japonicus; assembly: GCF_044704955.1. Lineage (NCBI taxonomy): Eukaryota > Metazoa > Chordata > Chondrichthyes > Pristiophoridae > Pristiophorus > Pristiophorus japonicus. The sequence goes on from NC_091978.1 coordinate 208,940,463, forward strand.
TATAATTTTAAAAACTTTTTAAAAATTCGAGAAAAATAAATTCTCTAAGATATATATTAAATTTAATTGCAATTAATTTTAATTATGTGAGGTGTATTTTTAATTTTTTAATTGGTATTATCGTGTTTGGGTATTTTTTCTCAATTAATAGCAGTGAGAACTTGTAGATACCAAGTTCTCATTGCTATTAATTGAGAATACATTACCTGATTGGCTGAGCAGTCACACGTGACTACACCTTCTGCGTGGGAACCTCGAGGATGGGAGCGCGCTTCACAGCGCGGGAAGAGAAGGCCTCCCCAACGGAATCTCATGTTCCTCCGGGACCACCAAGTACTTTCGGAAAAATTCTTCGGTTGGAGACAATTGCCCGTGGGAAGCCTCCGACCAGAATTTCAGGGCCAATAAAATAATAAATGAGTGTCGTCATCGTATCAATGAGAACATAACCTGAGATGTAGACCTGACCTGACCTTGACCTGATGCACACTCAGTATAGTGCCCTGTGACTTAGCTCACTAATGTAGTTTACTGCAGGATATGAATGGGAGTAGGGGGCCCATTGCTGGGGTACTGCCCGGGGCCTGAGGCACCCTTAATCCATCCCTGTAGGGGCCCCAATCCAAACCTTTACCATGGGCCCCCATAAGGCAAACTCTGCCCTGTAATCAGTAATACCAAGACTCTAAATGATATCTCAGGGAGATTTCTAGAAAGCGATCACTCACCAGCTCTACATTTAGGCAAGTACATCTGAAACACTTTGGACTAATGATCTGACCGCATCCATTCAGATCACGACTGATATCCAGTGATGCACAGCTGTCACTCAAGATCTGAGCAAGGGGGTTCACATTAGAAAATTCCTATCTTCAACAAAGGGCAGGTGGCCACAAGAATGGACAATACAAATATTGTTAGATGGGTCTGTGCAAAATTATTTATGATCATTTAATGTAGCAAATTAGTTACTTTGTCAATAACAATTTTGGAAGGCAATCATAAATCGGAAATGGTGCCTTTGTATACGCTGAGCACTATTTGCTAGCAGCAGGTGCACTGCATCAAGCCCGACTGTAGTTGTGAAAGCTAATTGTAAAGTATTTATACTGGCATTGAAAATATCCTGAAAGAAAACTGATCCTGGAGCAATACATCATCATCATAGGCAGTCCCTCGGAATCGAGGAAGACTTGCTTCCACTCTTAGAATGAGTCCTTTGGTGGCTGAACAGTCCAATACGAGAGCCTCAGACCCTGCCACAGGTGGGACAGACAGCTGTTGAGGGTAAGAGAATGTGGGACATGTTTGCCGCGCCTTCCTTCCACTGCCTGCGCTTGTTTTCTGCATGCACTCAGCGATGAGACTCGAGGTGCTCAGCGCCCTCCCGGATGCACTTCCTCCAGTCAGGGCGTCTTTGGCCAGGGACTCCAAAGTGTCGGTGGGGATTCCGCACTTTATCAGGGAGGCTTTGAGGGTGTCCTCGTAACGTTTCCTCTGTCCACCCATAGCTCATTTGCCATGAAGGAGTTCCGAGTAGAGCGCTTGCTTTGGGAGTCTCGTGTCTGGCATGCGAACTATGTGACCTGCCCAGCGGAGCTGATCAAGTGTGGTCAGTGCTTCAATGCTGGGGATGTTGGCCTGGTCGAGGACACTAATGTTGGTGCGTCTGTCCTCCCAGGGGATTTGTAGGATCTTGCGGAGGCATCGTTGGTGGTATTTCTCCAGCGACTTAAGGTGTCTACTGTACATGGTCCATGCCTCTGAGCCATATAGGAGGGCGGGTATTACTACTGCCCTGTAGACCATGAGCTTGGTGGTAGATATGAGGGCCTGGTCTTCGAACACTCTTCCTCGGGCAGCCGAAGGCTGCACTGGCGCACTGGAGGCGGTGTTGAATCTCCTCATCAATGTCTGCTTTTGTTGATAAGATGCTCCCGAGGTATGGGAAATGGTCCACGTTGTCCAGGGCCGCGCCGTGGATCTTGATGACTGGGGGACAGTGCTGTGCAGTGAGGACAGGCTGGTGGAGGACCTTTGTCTTATGGATGTTTAGCGTAAGGCCCATGCTTTTGTATGCCTCAGTAAATATGTCGACTATGTCCTGGAGTTCAGCCTCTGTATGTGCGCAGTCGCAGGCGTCATCTGCGTACTGTAGCTCGACAACAGAAGTTGGGGTGGTCTCGGACCTGGTCTGGAGGCGGTGAAGGTTAAACAGCTTCCCACTGGTTCTGTAGTTTAGTTCCACTCCAGCGGGGAGCTTGTGAGGTGGAGCATGGCAGCGAGGAAAATTGGGAAGAGGGTTGGAGCAATGACGCAGCCCTGTTTGACCCCAGTGCGGACGTGGATTGGGTCTGTAATGGATCCGTTGGTAAGGATCAAGGCCTGCATGTCGTCGTGGAGCAGGCAAATGATGTTGACGTACTTTTGGGGGCATCCGAAATAGAGGAGGACGCTCCATAGACCCTCATGGTTGACAGTGTCAAAGGCCTTTGTAAGGTCGAAGAAGGCCATGGATAAGGGCTGGCACTGCTCCCTACATTTTTCCTGCAACTGTTGCGCTGCAAAGATCATGTCCATTGTGCCCCATTGGGGACGAAATCCGCACTGTGATTCCAGGAAGAGCTCCTCGGCCACGGGGAGAAGACGGTTGAGGAGAACTCTAGCGACAACTTTCCCAGTGGCTGATAGCAGGGTGATTCCTCTGTAGTTGCCACCATCGAACTTGTCCCCTTTTTTAAAGATGGTCAAGATCACTGCATCTCTGAGATCTCCCAGCATGCTCTCCTCCCTCCAGATGAGAGAGATGAGGTCACGTATCCGCGCCAACAGCGCCTCTCCGCCATACTTTAGCGCATCAGCAGGGATTCCATCCGCTCCCATAGTCTTGTTGTTCTTGAGCTGTCTTATGGCTTTTCCTACCTCGTGCAATGTTGGGGTTTCACTGAGGTGGTGGCGGGCCACATGCTGTGGGATAGAGTCGAGAACACTCGGGTCAAAGGCAGAGTCTCGATTGAGGAGATCTTCGTAAGTGCTCTTTCCAGCGAGCCCTGACTGCCTTGATGAGTGTTTCCCCGTTCTTGGCCAGGAGCGGGTTGGGAACTTGGGAGTTTGGACCGTAGGTGGCCTTGACTGCGATGAAGAATCCTCGCACATCATGGCTGTCAGTCAGTTGTTGTATCTCCTTTGTTTTCTCCATCCACCGCCTGTTCTTTAGGTCCCGGGTTTTTTTTGGACCTCAGCTTTGAGCCGCCTGTAATGTTGCTTTGTTGCTCCCGAGTTGGGTTGTTGCTTAAGGCTCAGAAATGCTCTGCTCTTGTGATCTATTAGCTCTTGGATCTCCTGATCATTCTCATCAAACCAATCCTGGTGCTTTCTGGTTGAGTGACCAAGTGTCTCTTCACTGGTTGTGGAGGCTGGAGGGCAGACCAAGCAGGACGATGACTGCCCTGCGCCAAGAGAGGGGCATCTCCCCGGTCGCCAGACTTTCCCCACATGACCCGCACGTAGTCACCCCGCAGGTCGTCCCAGAACGCCCTGTGGAACTCCACAGTCAGCCCATCCAGCCCCGGGGATTTCCCCTCGAGAGCTGGTCATCAAAGCACGCCAGGTTAGCTGTGAGGCACTGGCTGTATAGGACTCTCTTAGCTGGGTCTTTACGTGTCCCAGCATTGATTTTTTTGTGGCACTGCTTCTGCTGTCCCCTCCGCTTTGGGCCTATATTGATGTTGATAATGGATCAGATTAGGCGGTGGTCCATCCAGCAGTCGTCAGCTCCTATCATGGCGCGGGTGATGTGCACTTCCTTGCGATCCCTGGCTCGGATGATGACATAGTCGAGCAGATGCCAATGTTTGGAACAAGGGTGTTGCCACGATGCCTTGTATTTGTCCCTCTGGCGGAACAAGGTGTTGGTGATGAAAAGTTCATGTTCTAGTCATTTTGTCAGGAGTAGGGTATCGCTGGAGTTGGTTTTCCCTACCCCCTCTCTGCCAATCATGCCTCCCCAGAGGGCTGTGTCTTTGCCGACCCTGGCGTTGAAGTCTCCTAGGAGGATCAGTTTGTCACCCACGGGGATGCGGAACAGGGATATTTCGAAGTTGGAGTAAAAACCTTCTTTGGTCTCATCCGTTGCATTAAGTGTTGGGACGTATGCATTGATGAGTGTGGCGCATTGGTTCCGGGATAGGGTGAGTCGAAGAATCATGAGGCGTTCATTAACCCCGCAGGGGGAGTCTTTGAGGCGATCGACCAGCTCGTTTTTGATGGCAAAGCCGACTCCATGAAGGCGGCGTTCTTCCTCTGGTTTCCCTTTCCAGAAAAAAGTGTAACCTCCACCTTGTTCCTTGAGCTGGCCTTCCCTTGCCCATCTGGAGCAATACATGATACCATGCTAGCTCTCCAGTGTCATAACTTTTGAGACTAAGGCCGCGACTTCGCCTACCGAGATGGGTTTGGTGCGGCCGGGGTCTGTAGCGAAGTCCCACCTGCTGCTGGCTCCATTCTGCTCTGTTGAAGAGATCTTACGATGATTGGGCTTGTTAAGCCCACCCAGCGAGGTTCCCAGCCAATTAAAAGGAAGCAGGTCTGATGATGTCAGTTGATGACACATCATTAGCCGGTTTCCTTAAAGGGACCATGCGCTAATTAATTTTGACAGTTGTGCTGTCAGTGTTCTGCCACATTGAGCTGCTGAAAACTGTCAAGCACTACACAGAGGTGCACTGCTGCACCCAGGCTCTCCCATAACTCCCTCCAGATGCTTATAGAGGGAGTCGCAGCATGCAAGGAGGTTTTCTTCCCTTCCAATGGGCGGAAGAGACCACCCCAGGAGACCAACACAGCCTGGTTACACATTTCACAGGAGGACACAAGCAGGGATGTTGTAGAGGATCTGGCTGCAGTGGTGCAAACCTTTCAATCATCTCAGTAGATCACGAAATGTTATTGCAAAGCCACACGCAACCTCAATCCTGCTGTGCAACTCATCACATCCCCATCACTCTGCCTTCCCTCCCCTACTCCTGCACATCTTTACTCACACCAACTTACCTTGCATCTCCACCCATCCCTCTCTATCTACATTATCAGTTCCCCATCTCACTAGCCACCCTTCACACTCACCCTCATCCTAGTGCAATCATACCAACTAACAACAAAAGGGTATGCACTTGGGTGTTTCATGCAATGTTCAAGTGAAGTAAATGTGGCCATGGTGAGACCATCCCTGGCCTCCTGGGCAGCAATGTGGTCAGGTGCTGATGGCCTGTGTCCTGTGCAGCAACAGTTGATTGCGGAGAAGGTTGGTGTTGTTGTTGGTGCTGTTAGTGTGCCCGGTGTTGCTAGTGTATATGGTGATGCTGGTGTTGGGGCTGATCATGGTGGGATTCTGAGGACCAAGATGAGCTCTTAATAATCTAAATTGCCTCCCCCGCCACTTGGTGTCAGATCTGTTCAGCGCTGACGGACCCAACACCTGGGAGACTAGCGTGGAGGCGGGTTGACAGCGGGGTCCCGACCCGCAGTCAATCATTTTAAATTTCACAGCTGACCCTTTTCCAATCCCATCCTCTCAGTGCCGGTAACATTCCGGCCTATGACTCAGCTGTGAGAAAATAAGTGTTAATTGAAGAAATTCACAATCTCCATTCATTTGAATGGGCCCAGAGTTATAAAAATGAACTTTGCACAGTTTCAGATAGGGTATCAGCAGGTCAGCGCAAAATCCCTGGAAATTTTGATGTGGCGCAAGGCACTTACTCCATAATCTCCTCTTTCTTGGCATATAACATTCTCTACAATGTAGATGCACCATTACAGTGTCGTAAGCCTCCAGGAAATTCTGGCCAATGATTGTGCTCATTGCACAGAATATCATTACAGACAGAAATACTAGTCTTAAATGTCATGATGCCAGGTGCAATAATATTATCCTGTGTTTATCTTTCTTGTGACAGGTATTCACATTCCTATTCACTGCCTCTTTCCTGAAGCTTTTCAAGAAAATAGATGTTGCACTGTGACCTTTATAACAATGAGTATGTGATACATGAAGGATAATAACTGGCTGTCAGTGACCTACAAGACAGGAATTCAGCTAATCCATTGCTAAGCTTCTGCAGAATAGTGAGATAGAATTTGTGCTTTGTATCTTGCTGCCATATATCTTTGTATAATTTTGAGAATTCATTATCCTGGGTTTTAGGCACAGACTGTTCCCAGGCTGCTGCCAATGCTAGTGAGCACAACACCATTCAAATTTCACTATCAGATCTGTAAAATGAAAGCAAGTGGGCTTTGAAAGTAAAAACCGAGCCCATTTCTGCATTGAAATTTAAAACAAGCCAAGTGGCATCCATACATACATTCTAGAAAAGAAGTGCCTCTCCTAAAATCAATTTATCGATCTGTCAATTGAAAATTGACAAATTTTGAAGTTTTTTTCTTTATTCCTGCCACAAGATCCTTATAGATAAGGAGAGACATTTGCCTCATCTTAGTTCTTCCACTCGAAAGATCCATACGTTCCCCCATTGCAGCTTAATTGTCGCTTAAATAATTTCAGGGTTTTCACCTCCAGCCCACTATCCAGAACTACATTCCCTGTGGTAGTATGCTGCATGCTGCACAACCTGGCCATTATGAAGGAACAGCCCTTGCCACCACCTATCAGGGGAAAAACTGAGGAGCAAGGAGCATGAGAAAGAGGAGGAGGAAGAGAAAGGGAAGCTGCAACGTTCTTTTCTGCCAGTACGCCACGTGATTATTCATGAGTGATGCCAGTAACCAAAACTACAACTCCCCTTTCACCAATAGTTCCACACTCATTACCTTTCCTTTCTCACTGACTATTACATCGTCCTCTTTCTGACAACACATTGGTTCCTTCTTCAGTTCAACGCAAAAATAAAAACCACCACCAAATGCAAATTGAAATCCAATTCAATCATTAAATAATGCATACAAAATAAAACTAATCAATCTTGTGCATTCCCTTAGTGCCTGTCTTCTGTGTTCCTTTACCTTCCTCGTGTTCTTACAAGGTTCTTCCCCAGGGCACTACAGCATGGGTGGTGGAAGGCTGCTGACCTTCAATTGAGGAGACTGCAGATGGCCTTGGAGGACAACCTCAAGCAGCTCTGGTCCTAGAGGGCCCAGCTTCAGATTGCACCACCTTGGCCTGGGCAGCAGCAGTCTGGGCTCGCTGACAGGCAACAGCAAGGGCACTGGCAGAGTGGTTGGGGCGGGAACAGGAATGCTGTTATAGAAACATAGAAAATAGGAGCAGTAGTAGGCCATTCAGCCCATCGAGCCTGCACCACCATTCAATATGATCATGGCTGATCCTCTATTTCAACACCATATTCCTATTTTCTCCCCATACTCCTTGATGCCTTTTGTGTCTAGAAATCTATCTATCTCCTTCTTAAATATATTCAGTGACTTGGCCTCCACAGCCTTCTGTGGTCGAGAGTTCCACAGGTTCACCACCCTCTGAGTGAAGAAATTTCTTCTCATCTCAGTCCTAAATTTCCTACCCCATATCCTGAGACTGTGACCCCTTGTTCTAGACTTCCCAGCCAGGGGAAACATCCTCCCTGCATCCAGTCTGTCCAACCCCGTCAGAATTTTATACGTTTCAATGAGGTCCCCTCTGATTCTTCTAAACTGCAGGCCTAGTCGACCCAATCTATCCTCATACGACAGTCCCGCCATCCCAGGAATCAGTCTGGTGAGCCTTCGCTGCACTCCCTCTATGTCAAGTATATCCTTTCTTAGGTAAGGAGACCAAAACTGCACACAATACTCCAGGTGCAGTCTCACCAGGCCCCGTATAACTGTAGTAAGGCATCCTTGTTCCTGTCCTCAAATCCTCTTACAATGAAGGCCACCTGCATTTGCCTTCCTAACTGTTGCACCTGCATGTTTGCTTTCAATGACTGGTGTACATGGACAGTCAGGTCCCTTTGTACATCAACAGTTCCCAAGCATTCACCATTTAAATTATACTTTGTCTTTATGTTTTTCCTACCAAAGTGGATAATTTCACATTTATCCACGTTATACTGCATCTGCCATGTGTTTGCCCACTCACTCAACCTATCTAAATCGCCTTGCAGCGTCTTTGCATCCTCCTCATAACTCAAAATCCCAGTTTTGTATCATCAGCAAACTTGGAAATATTACATTTAGTTCCCTCATCCAAATCATTTATATATATTGTAAATAGCTGGGGCCCAAGCACTGATCCCTGTGGTGCCCCACTAGTCACTGCCCGCCACCCCGAAAAAGATCTGTTTATTCCTACTCTCTGTTTCCTGTCAGTTAACCAATTTTCAATCCATGCCAGTATATTACCCCCAATCCTATGTGCTTTAATTTTGCACACTAACCTCTTATGTGGGACTTTATCAAAGGCCTGCGGAAAATCCAAATACACTACATCCACTGGTTCTCCCTTATCTATTCAATCAGTTACATCCTCAAAAAACTCCAGTAGGTTTGTCAAACGCGATTTTCCTTTCATAAATCCATGTTACATAGAAACATAGAAACATAGAAAATAGGTGCAGGAGTAGGCCATTCAGCCCTTCTAGCCTGCATCGCCATTCAATGAGTTCATGGCTGAACATGCAACTTCAGTACCCCATTCCTGCTTTCTCGCCATACCCCTTGATCCCCCAAGTAGCAAGGACTTCATTTAACTCCCTTTTGAATATATTTAGTGAATTGGCCTCAACTACTTTCTGTGGCAGAGAATTCCACAGGTTCACCACTCTCTGGGTGAAGAAGTTTCTCCTCATCTCGGTCCTAAATGGCTTACCCCTTATCCTTAGACTGTGACCCCTGGTTCTGGACTTCCCCAACATCGGGAACATTCTTCCTCCATCTAACCTGTCTAAACCCGTCAGAATTTTAAACGTTTCTATGAGGTCCCCTCTCATTCTTCTGAACTCCAGTGAATACAAGCCCAGTTGATCCAGTCTTTCTTGATAGGTCAGTCCCACCATCCCGGGAATCAGTATGGTGAATCTTCGCTGCACTCCCTCAATAGCAAGAATGTCCTTCCTCAAGTTAGGAGACCAAAACTGTACACAATACTCCAGGTGTGGCCTCACCAAGGCCCTGTACAACTGTAGCAACACCTCCCTGCCCCTGTACTCAAATCCCCTCGCTATGAAGCCAACATGCCATTTGCTTTCTTAACCGCCTGCTGTACCTGCATGCCAACCTTCAATAACTGATGTACCATGACACCCAGGTCTCGTTGCACCTCCCCTTTTCCTAATCTGTCACCATTCAGATAATAGTCTGTCTCTCTGTTTTTACCACCAAAGTGGATAACCTCACATTTATCCACATTATACTTCATCTGCCATGCATTTGCCCACTCACCTAACCTATCCAAGTCACTCTGCAGCCTCATAGCATCCTCCTCGCAGCTCACACTACCACCCAACTTAGTGTCATCCGCAAATTTGGAGATACTACATTTAATCCCCTCGTCTAAATCATTAATGTACAATGTAAACAGCTGGGGCCCCAGCACAGAACCTTGCGGTACCCCACTAGTCACTGCCTGCCATTCTGAAAAGTACCCATTTACTCCTATTTTTTGCTTCCTGTCTGACAACCAGTTCTCAATCCACGTCAGCACACTACCCCCAATCCCATGTGCTTTAACTTTGCACATTAATCTCTTGTGTGGGACCTTGTCAAAAGTCCAAATATACCACATCAACTGGTTCTCCCTTGTCCACTTTACTGGAAACATCCTCAAAAAATTCCAGAAGGTTTGTCAAGCATGATTTCCCTTTCACAAATCCATGCTGACTTGGACCTATCATGTCACCATTTTCCAAATGCACTGCTATGACATCCTTAATAATTGATTCCATCATTTTACTCACTACTGAGGTCAGGCTGACCGGTCTATAATTCCCTGTTTTCTCTCTCCCTCCTTTTTTAATCTAATCCCGTTGATATTATCCAAGTGTCCTGTAATGTCCTTACACACTACTATAAATTCACACGAGGCACATTCTGCAGACAAGGTCACTCTGTGACCTGAACCTTTATTCACAGGACCAAGAAGTGATGACCCTGCGTGGGACCTCCCTTTATATACCTGGATGACCAGGTGTGGAGTGTCTCCCACAAGATCACCCCCTATGGTCAAGGTGTGCATTTCTTAGGTGTATACAGTACGCAGTTTTGTTATGAAGGTTACAGTTACATGAAGGTTACATACATGACATCACCTCCCTCCAACGTCGTATGGGGTCAAAGATTGAGTCTTTCAGGCGGTCGATGCTCTCTCATGAAGCGCCGCAGTTGGGGCTCTGGTTCTTGAGCCTTGGCATGAGTCTTTGTCACCTGTGGTGATTCCGGCTTGTCCGGGCTGGCCGCAGGGACTGTGCATGCTGTTGAATGTTCTTGTTGCTCGTTCACTGGCGGTGGTGTGGGCAACATCTCATGATCTTCCTCAGGTTCCTCAGTGTCCATGCTGAACCTTTTTTTTACTTGGTCCAGATGCTTGCTGCATATCTGTCCATTGTTAAGTCTGACCACTATGACTCTATTCCCCTCTTTGCCAATTACAGCACTCTCGAGCCACTTGGGCCCCAAAGCGTGATTAAGAACAAATAAAGGGTCATCGATTTCTATAGAAACATAGAAACATAGAAAATAGGTGCAGGAGTAGGCCATTCGGCCCTTCTAGCCTGCACCGCCATTCAATGAGTTCATGGCTGAACATGCAACTTCAGTACCCCATTCCTGCTTTCTCACCATACCCCTTGATTCCCCTAGTAGTAAGGACTTCATCTAACTCCTTTTTGAATATATTTAGTGAATTGGCCTCAACAACTTTCTGTGGTAGAGAATTCCACAGGTTCACCACTCTCTGGGTGAAGAAATTCCTCCTCATCTCAGTCCTAAATGGCTTCCCCCTTATCCTTAGACTGTGTCCCCTGGTTCTGGACTTCCCCAACATTGGGAACATTCTTCCTGCATCTAACCTGTCTAACCCCGTCAGAATTTTAAACGTTTCTATGAGGTCCCCTCTCATTCTTCTGAACTCCAGTGAATACAAGCCCAGTTGATCCAGTCTTTCTTGATATGTCAGTCCCGCCATCCCGGGAATCAGTCTGGTGAACCTTCGCTGCACTCCCTCAATAGCAAGAATGTCCTTCCTCAGGTTAGGAGACCAAAACTGTACACAATACTCCAGGTGTGGCCTCACCAAGGCCCTGTACAATTGTAGCAACACCTCCCTGCCCTTGTACTCAAATCCCCTCGCTATGAAGGCCAACATGCCATTTGCTTTCTTAACCGCCTGCTGTACCTGCATGCCAACCTTCAATGACTGATGTACCATGACACCCAGGTCTCGTTGCACCTCTCCTTTTCCTAATCTGTCACCATTCAGATAATAGTCTGTCTCTCTGTTTTTACCACCAAAGTGGATAACCTCACATTTATCCACATTATACTTCATCTGCCATGCATTTGCCCACTCACCTAACCTATCCAAGTCGCTCTGCAGCCTCATAGAATCCTCCTTGCAGCTCACACTGCCACCCAACTTAGTGTCATCCGCAAATTTGGAGATACTACATTTAATCCCCTCGTCTAAATCATTAATGTACAGTGTAAACAGCTGGGGCCCCAGCACAGAACCTTGCGGTACCCCACTAGTCACTGCCTGCCATTCTGAAAAGTCCTCATTTACTCCTACTCTTTGCTTCCTGTCTGACAACCAGTTCTCAATCCATGTCAGCACACTACCCCCAATCCCATGTGCTTTAACTTTGCACATTAATCTCTTGTGTGGGACCTTGTCGAAAGCCTTCTGAAAGTCCAAATATACCACATCGACTGGTTCTCCCTTGTCCACTCTACTGGAAACATCCTCAAAAAATTCCAGAAGATTTGTCAAGCATGATTTCCCTTTCACAAATCCATGCTGACTTGGACCTATCATATTACCTCTTTCCAAATGCACTGCGATGACATCCTTAATAATTGATTCCATCATTTTACCCACTACCGATGTCAGGCTGACCGGTCTGTAATTCCCTGTTTTCTCTCTCCCTCCTTTTTTAAAAAGTGGGGTTACATTGGCTACCCTCCACTCCATAGGAACTGATCCAGAGTCAATGGAATGTTGGAAAATGACTGTCAATACATCCACTATTTCCAAGGCCACCTCCTTAAGTACTCTGGGATGCAGTCCATCAGGCCCTGGGGATTTATCGGCCTTCAATCCCATCAATTTCCCCAACACAATTTCCCGACTAATAAGGATTTCCCTCAGTTCCTCCTCCTTACTAGACCCTCCGACTCCTTTTATATCTGGAAGGTTGTTTGTGTCCTCCTCAGTGAATACCGAACCAAAGTACTTGTTCAATTGGTCCGCCATTTCTTTGTTCCCCGTTATGACTTCCCCTGATTCTGACTGCAGGGGACCTACGTTTGTCTTTACTAACCTTTTTCTCTTTACATATCTATAGAAACTTTTGCAATCCGTCTTAATGTTCCCTGCAAGCTTCTTCTCGTACTCCATTTTCCCTGCCCTAATCAAACCGTTTGTCCTCCTCTGCTGAGTTCTAAATTTCTCCCAGTCCCCGGGTTCTCTGCTATTTCTGGCCAATTTGTATGCCACTTCCTTGGCTTTAATGCTATCCCTGATTTCCCTTGATAGCCACGGTTGAGCCACCTTCCCTTTTTTATTTTTACGACAGACAGGAATGTACAATTGTTGTAGTTCATCCATGCGGTCTCTAAATGTCTGCCATTGCCCATCCACATCTCTATACATCTCCCCTTTGAGTTACGATCATGGCACTCATTTTGGGACTGGCGCTTGCGCTCAACAATGTCTGACAGGACTGGATGAATGAGGGACAGTCGAGTTTTAAGTGTACATTTCATGAGTAGTTCCGCGGGCGGGACTCCCGTGAGTGAATGCGGTCAGGACCTATAGGCCAGCAGGAGGCACGATAGGCAGCATTGAAGGGAGGGTCCTTGAATCCGGAGCATGCCCTGCTTTATGATTTGGACCGCACGTTCCGCCTGGCCATTGGAAGCCGGCTTCAACGGCGCTGTCCTGACATGTTTGATGCCATTACCCAACATGAACTCCCGGAATTCATAGCTAGTGAAACACGGGCTGTTGTCGCTAACTCGGATGTCCGGCAAGCCATGGGTCGCAAATACTGCACGCAGAGTCTCCACAGTGGTGGATGTCATGCACGAATTTAATATGATGCACTCGATCCATTTCGAGTACGCATCAACAACGAGGAACATTTTTCTCATGAACGGGCCCGCGTAGTCTACGTGAATGCGTGACCGTAGTGTTCCAGGTCTGAGTCAATTCCCGGCCACCATACATGTGACCGGGCAATGGCCTTCATTAGCACGATGCCTGGGTGCTCGCTGTGGAGTTCTCTGATGAATGCTTCCCTTCCCTTCTGGGGAATGACTACCCGGCTGCCCCATAGTAGGCAGTCGGCTTGGATGGAGAGTTCATCCATCCGTCTGTGAAACGTTCTGACCTCCTCGGGGCATGCTCCGTGTGCAGGCGCCCAATTCCCAGTCAGGACACATTTCTTAATCAGAGATAGGAGGGGATCTCTGTTGGTCCAGATTTTGATTTGACGGGCTGTGATGGGGGTGTCTGCGCTGTCAAAGGCATCAACAGCCATGACCATCTCAGCGCTTTGCTCCGCTGCCCCCTCAGTGGTGGCCAGTGGAAGCCTGCTGAGCGCGTCAGCGCAATTTTCGGTGCCTGGCCAGTGCCGTATGGTGTAGTCATACGCAGCCAGCATGAGAGCACATCGCTGTATGCGAGCTGACGCATTGGCATTGACAGCTTTGCTGTCTGACAACAGGGATGTTAACAGCTTGTGGTCCGTTTCTAACGCGAACTTTCTGCCAAAAAGGTACTGGTGCATCTTTTTCACCCCGTAGACACATGCAAGTGCTTCCTTTTCTGCTTGGGAGAGCGACATGGAGGCATAAGCCACAGGTTGGAGTTGGCCCTCATCATTACTCTGCTGCAACACGCACCCAACCCCATAGGATGATGCATCACTTGTCAAAACCAATTTCTTACAGGGGTTGTACAGAGTCAACAGCTTATTAGAACAAAGCAGGTTTTGCGCCCGATTGAAAGCCCGTTCCTGACAGTCCCCCCAAAATCAATCGCAACCCTTATGCAGGAGCACGTGTAGCGGCTAGAACAATGTGCTTAAGTTCGGCAGAAAGTTCCCAAAATAGTTCAAGAGTCCCCGAAAAGAACGCAACTCCAACATGTTGCCGGGCCTGGGCGCACGACGAAACGCCTCCGTTTTGGATTCGGTGGGCCGGATCCCGTCTGCGGCAACCCTCCTGCCCAAAAACTCGACCTCTGGGGCCAAAAACACACACTTGGACTTCTTTAGTCGCAGGCCTACTCGGTCCAGTCAGCATAGCACCTCCTCCAGGTTGTGGAGGTGTTGCTTGGTGTCTCAACATGTGATAAGGATATCGTCCTGAAATACGATTGTTCCAGGGATGGATTTGAGCAGGCTTTCCATGTTCCTTTGAAATATAGTGGCTGGCTGATCGAATGCCAAACGGACACCTGTTGTAGACAAAAAGCCCCTTGTGCGTGGTGATGGTGGTCAGTAGCTTGGATTCTTCGCCCAGTTCCTGGGTCATGTAGGCTGAAGTGAGGTCCAACTTGATGAACAGCTTGCCGCCTGCCAGCTTGGCAAAAAGATCCTCCGCTTGCGGAAGCGGGTATTGGTCTTGTAGTGGCACTCGGTTGATAGTGGCCTTGTAGTCGCCACAGATCCTGACCGAGCCATCCGTTTTTAGGACAGGGACGATGGGGCTTGCCCAGTCGCTGAATTCAACGGGCGAAATTATGCCCTCTCTTAGCAGTCTGTCCAACTCACTCTCAATTTTCTCCCGCATCACATACGGCACAGCTCTGGGCTTTGTGGTGCACAGGTCTGGCATCCGGGGTGATGCGTATCACTACTTTGGTAACTTTCAAAGTCCCGACACCAGGTTGTGACTCAAATTTCTGTAGGACCTGTGAGCATGAACTTCGCTCCACAGATGAAATGGCGTGCACATCCCCCCATTTCCAGTTCATCTCGGCTAGCCAGCTCCTCCCCAAAAGCGCGGGACCATTTCCCGGGACAATCCAGAGTGGCAGCCGGTTCTCTGATCCATTATGTGTGACCACCAACATTGCACTGCCTAGCACTGGGATGATCTCGTTGGTGTACGTTCATAGTTGCATGTCAATGCGTTCTAGTTTGGATCTGCTAGCTCTGAGTGGCCATAGTTTCTCGAATTGTTGGACACTCACAAGTGACTGGCTGGCCCCTGTGTCCAGCTCCATGCGTACCGTTTAATAGGACTTTCATCATCATAGGTGGCATTTTTGTATATGAGCTGTGGATGTTTGCCACCTGGACCCGCTGAACTTCAGCGTCCATTGCTGTGTCCCAAGCATAAACCTGCCTTGTAGACCCCTCTTGTGGTTCATCTGCCTCGTAAATTAGCCTTGCTGCGGGCTTCCTGCACATTCTGGCTAAATGTCCACTGAAGTTACATTTCCTACAGATAAATTGTTGAAACCTACAGGTTTTTGCAGCACGTCTGCCCCCGCACCTCCAGCATGAGCTGAGATTGTTGTGAACAAAAGGGCTGTTACCAGGCATTCCTCTCTGATTGTCTCTTTGATTACTCTGTTAATGGGTGTCAATGGCCCCATCCCGGGACGCATTGTCCACCATGATGGCGTAAATGTCCGTTCAACCTGCCATTGTCTCTGTTGAGGACCCACTCTAGAGTCTGTTGCTGCCTGGGTGGTGTCGAATTGCCCTTGCCTGCCTGCAGGGTTCTGAGTCACGTTTACAATGTTAACTCCCTGATCCATCGCCATATTGGAAGCAGAGTTGTGCCTGTATATTATCTTGGTTTCCTCCTCCCCCGCCATGAAGGTCTGAGCCATCAATGTCACCGCTTCCAAGGTCAAGTCCTTGGTCTCAATTAGCTTTCTGAAACTCCTGGCATGACCAATGCCCTCAATAAAGAAATCCCTTAATATTTCTCCCCTGCAGGCGTCTGTGAACTTACAGAGGCTGGCCAAGCGCCGAAGGTCCGCAACGAAGTCCGGTATGCTCTGTCCTTCCCGACGTCGGTGTGTATAGAATCGATGTCGGGCCATGTGTATACTGCTCGCCGGTTTGAGGTGCTCACTGATCAGTTTGCAGAGTTCTTCAAAGGTTTTGTCCGCCGGCTTCTTGAGTGTGAGCAGGTCTTTCATCAGCGCATACGTCTTAGGTCCACAGCTGGTCAGTAGATGCGCCCTTCGCTTGTCAGCCGCTGCATCTCCCAGCTGTGACCTGAACCTTTATTCACAGGACCAAGAAGTGATGACCCTGCATGGGACCTCCCTTTATATACCTGGATGACCAGGTGAGGAGTGTCTCCCACAAGTTCACACCCTGTGGTCAAGGTGTGCATTTCTTAGGTATATACAGTATGCAGTGTTGTTATGAAGGTTACAGTTACATGAAGGTTACATACATGACATGTCCCATTATCACATCCTTTATAATAGACTTCAGCATTTTCCCTACTACTGATGTTAGGCTAACCGGTCTGTAGGGCCCTGTTTTATTCTCTCCCTCCTTTTTTTAAATAGTGGGGTTACATTTGCCATCCTTCAATCTGCAAGAGCTGTTCCATAATCTATAGAATTTTGGAAGATGACAACCAATGCATCCACTATTTCCATGGCTACCTCTTTTAGTACTCTGGGATGCAGATTATCAGGCCCTGGGGATTTATCGGCTTTCAGTCCCATTAGTTTCTCCAGAACTATTTTCTTACTAATAATCATTTCCTTTAATTCCTCTTGCTCATTAAACCCTTGATTCCCTAGCATTTCTGGGACATTATTTGTGTCCTCTTCCATGAAGACAGAACCAAAGTAATTATTTAATTGTTCTGCCATTTCCTTGTTCCCCATTATAAATTCTCCCGTTTCTGACTGTAAAGGACCTATATTGTCTTCACTAATCTTTTTATTTTTACATACTTGTAGAAATCTTTGCAGTTGGTTTTTATGTTCCTTGCAAGTTTACTCTCATGATCTATTTTCCCCTCTTAATCAATCTCTCGGTCCTTTTTTGCTGAATTCGAAACTGCTCCCAATCCTCAGGCTTGCTACTTTTTCTGGCAACTTTAGATCTAATACCATCCTTAATTTCTTTTGTTAGCCATGGTTGGGCCACTTTTCCTTTTGTGTTTTTGTGCCAGAAAGGAATGTATAACTGTTGCAATTCATGCATTCGTTCCTTAAATGTTATCCTGAGAGAGGACAACTGGTTCCTGTTCCATGGAGCCACTGCCACTCTCCTGGGGTGACGCCTCAGCTATCCTGCTGCCCTGTTGAAGAACTGATTGCTGGACTGCTGTGATGCCATGGAAGTCCCTTTCAACAGTGGTATCCAGAGCCACGATGGCAGCAGTCTGAGCTTGCAAGGCAACAGACTGGGATTCCAGTGCAGCACTCACAACTGTGGTGGAAGCTGCTTGTGCTGCAATGGAAGCTGTTGGCCATAACGTGTTGCATCATGGTGGGTTCTGATGGAGGTGACCATCTGCTTCATGTTGAAAAGGATGGGCTCTACGCCATGCACAAAGCCCTCTGCCAAGTTACAGCTTAACTACTCCATGTTCCTTGACATTGTGCGCAGGCTTTCCAGTGCACCAAGCATTTGGTTGTGTTCACCCATCAGCCTTCTTCTGTAGCCTGGGTCATCAAAGTCCTCATTTGACTCCTCTGCAGCAGAAATAGTGTGCGATCTCGCCCTGCAGCAAGCTGGCACCTGTGCTATCCTTTCACCCCCCACCCTGGCTCCTGCGCACTTAAATGCGCAATACACTTCTGCACAGCTTCCAGTCGTTGCAGCAGTCACTCTGTTAAAAGTAAGGCCATAGGCATGTGCAGAACAGGACATTATGACATTGCACATGGCATAAACACAATCGTAAATGTAGAGTTGAAACATTTCTTACAGGGAGGTTCACAATTCGATCAAATTTTGATTTTCGTTGTGACAATAGTAGAATTTTTTCCTGTTGGGTTTGTATATATTTTCAAAAGCGGTAGTAACCCAGAACTAATATTCAACTCACCATGTAAAAATGGATGGTCAAAAATGTTTTCCCTAAATTCAGTTACTGTGTTAGTTCCTTTTAATCTGTGTTGAATTCCGTTGTTTACTTTAATCATTGTAAACTTGGGTGAGTAGGTTGCTTGCAGGTGTTTTGTTGCTTGAGTTATAGATGTTGAGCTGTTTAAACCAGCAAAGGTTTCAGATAATGGGGTCATTTTATGAATGCGCTGCCAACAGAGACCCTAGGCTACTGTCTGTATATTAAAAATGTGGGTGCATGCTGCACACAATTTCTCAACCATTATGGTATGAAAACTGTGAGCAGTACACCCTTGGATTTTCAATATGCGCTGCTAGCCGATGAGACTCCCAGTTGGCAACACACACCTACAAAAGTACCCGTAATATTTGTTGAAAATGTATTCGTATTCCATGGGGTTCTCTTCATGATATTTGTGGTGTTCTTCAAGAATCTGTGGTGCTGGCACATGTCAAAAAAGACTTTTGAAATGTACATATTTTAAAACTACCGCAAACATGTATGGTAGGTTAGATTTTACAAATTCGCACTCCTGGGCTGGAGCTTTGTGTGCTGGGAGCACAAATTTGCAAAACCTATCCTTAAGGTTCTAGGATTTTTGCTTCGGTATACTATTGAATTGCAAATAAATTTGATTAATTGTTTTAACCTGTATAAAGCTAGTTTAGTATCTTTATAACTAAAAGGAACTAAAGACATAATTAGAATCCTATGTAATTTCCAGTAAGCATTTTACTACGCTCAAAATTATTTTTTAAACCCTGGCTACAATAGCCAGAAAGGCAGGAAGTCAAACATGCCGATTTCAGATTGCACGGGACAAGGACACATACAGAAACTGGGTATTTAGGTATTTGAGCAAGAAAAAGATGTTGGAAAAAAGTCTGAGCTGTAAGTCATGAATAAATCAAACTGGCACATACACATTTTAATCCAGGTTGGAAATCATGTTTGACTAACTTGATTGAATTCTGAGATGAAGTAACGGAAATATTGATGAGGTAGTGGAGTTGATGTTGTGCATGTGGACTTTCAAAATGTGTTTGACAAAGTACCAATTAATAGACTTGTAACCAAAATTAAAGCCCATTGGATTAATGGGACAGTGGCAGTGTGGATACAAAATTAGCTCAAGGACAGAAAGCAGAGAGTAGTCGTGAATGGTTGTTTTTCAGACTGGAGGGAAGTATAAAGTGGTGTTCCCCAGGGGTCAGTGTTGGGACCACTGCTTTTTTGAAATATATGTTAATGACCTAGACTTGGGTATACAGGGCATAATTTCAAAGTTTGCAGATGACACAAAACTTGGAAATGTAATAAACAATGAGAAGGATAGTAACAGACTTCAGGTGGACATAGACAGACTGATGAAATGGACAGACACATGCCAGATGAAATTTAATGCAGAGAAGTGTGAAGTGATACATTTTGATAGGAAGAATGAGGAGAGGCAATATAAACCAAATGGTACAATTTTAAAGGGGGTGCAGAAACAGAGAGACATGGGGTGTATGTACACAAATCTTTGATGGTGGCAAGACAAGTTGAGAAGGCTGTTAAAAAGCATATGGATTCCTTAGTTTTGGTAATAGAGAAATAGAATAAGATCCTCCCCCGCCACAAAATCGGGACTCCCCAGAGCGCCATCGGAGCACCCCTCCCCCTTCACAATCAGAACCCCCAGACCACCATCAGACTCCTGCCCCACAATCAGAACCCTCCCCGCATTCCGGTTCTCCCCCGCCCCCCCCCCCACCGCACCGTGACCTGCATCCCCCTCCACAATTTCTCTCACTACCCCAATACACCTAGTTGCTCTCGTAGGCTTCAGCCTTGTGAAGCAGGCTTCCCGCGCAAAAGGCCTCCAGCCTGTCAATCAGGCTGCCCGTGAGCGGGAACTCCACAGAAAAAAATTTAAAGGAGCCCTGCAGTTAAATTCTGCAGGACATTCAGGACAACCGTTCTTCTGGGTTTCCCAAGCTTACAACTGCCCCCTCCATCCGCTCCCCCCCCCCCCCCGCCCCCTGCCCCCCCCCCCCCCCCCACTGCACAGACCTCACCTCCAAGCTAAAATCCAGGCCTTTGTGTCCAATTCTGGGCACTGCACTTTAGGAAGGATGTTGAGGCCTTAGAGAGGATGCAGGAGATTTATCAGAATGGTACCAGGGATGAGGGACTTCAGTTATGTGGAGAGACTAGAGAAGCTCGAGTTTTTCTCCTTAGAGCCAAGAAGGTTAAACATAGAAATATAGAAATCAACAGCGCAGAAGGAGGCCATTTCGGCCCATCGTGTCCACGCCGGCCGACAAAGACCACACTGCCCTCGTTCAGCAACCCTGAATATTATATATAAACCTATGAACAATGTACAATGGTGGAAAGGTAAAGAGCCTCCAGCCCAACCAGCCCGCCCACGCAACTGCGATGCCCCTTACACTGAAACATTCTACACTCCACCCCAACTGGAGCCATGTGATCTTCTGGGAGAGGCAAAAACCAGATAAAAACCCAGGCCAATTGAGGGGTAAAAATCTGGGAAAATTGCTCTCCAACCCGTCTAGGTGATCAAAACTAGTCCAGGAGATCACCCTGGCAGTATTCGATTCCCTGCAGTACTTACCATCGTATCTGCGCCAGCCAACAAGAGGTTATCCAGTCTAATCCCAATTACCAGCTCTAGGTCCGTAACCCTGCAGGTTATGGCACTTCAAGTGCCCATCCAAGCACCTTTTAAATGTGGCGAGGGTTTCTACATCCACCACCCTTCCAGACAGTGAGTTCCAGACCCCCACAACCCTCTGCGTGAAGAAGCCCCTCCTCAAATCCTCTCTGAACCTTCCACCAACCACCTTAAAACTATGCCCTCTCGTAAAAGACCCCTCCACCAATGGAAATAGGCCCTTGCTATCCACT
The DNA here is from genome assembly GCF_044704955.1 of Pristiophorus japonicus. Lineage (NCBI taxonomy): Eukaryota > Metazoa > Chordata > Chondrichthyes > Pristiophoridae > Pristiophorus > Pristiophorus japonicus. The sequence continues at coordinate 208,961,610 of NC_091978.1, forward strand.
ATATCCAGGCCCCTCAATGTTTTATACACCACAATTAGGTCTCCTTTCAATCTCCTCTGTTCCAATGAGAACAAACCCAGCCTATCCAACCTGTCCTCATAGCTAAGATTCTCCATTCCAGGCAGCATCCTAGTAAATCTCCCCTGCACCCTCTCTAGTGCAATCACGTCCTTCCTATAATACAGTGACCAGAACTGCACGCAGTACTCCAGCTGTGGCCTAACCAGAGTATTGTACAATTTAAGTATAACTTCCCTGCTCTTGGATTCTATGCCTCAGCCAATAAAGGCAAGCATTCCGTATGCCTTCTTAACCACCTTATCCACCTGGCCTGCTACTTTCAGTGATCTGTGGACAAGCACTCCAAGGTCCCTTTGTTCATCTACACTATTAAGTGGCCGACTGCTTAATGTGTATACCCTTTCCTTATTAGCCCTCCCAAAGTGCATTACCTCACATGTCTCTGATTTAAATTCAATTTGCCACTGCTCTGCCCACCAGTAGATTGATCTTCACCTGCAGGCCATGACTTTCCTCTTCATTATCAACCACACAGCCAATTTTAGTGTTATCTGCAAACTTCTTAATCATACTCCCTATATTCAAATCTAAATCATTTATATATACCACAAAAAGCAAGGGACCCAGTACTGAGCCCTGCAGAACCCCACTGGAAGCATCCTTCCAGTCACAAAAACATTCATCAACTATTACCCTTTGCTTCCTACCTCTAAGCCAATTTTGGATCCAACTTGCCACTTTGCCCTGGATCCCATGGGCTTTAACCTTCGTGACCAGTCTACCATGTGGGACCTTATCAAAAGCTTTGCTAAAGTCCATATACACTACATCGTACACACTACCCTCATCGACCCTCTTGGTTACCTCCTCAAAAAATTCAATCAGGTTAGTCAAACATGATCTTCCCTTAACGAGTCCGTGCTGACTGTCCCTAATTAATCCTTGCCTTTCCAAATGTAGATTTATCCTGTCTTTCAGGATTTTTTTCCAATAATTTTCCCACCATTGAGGTTAGACTGACAGGCCTGTAATTACTTGGCCTATTACTTTCTCCCTTCTTAAACAAGGATGTCACATTAGCAGTCCTCCAGTCCTCCAGCACCATGCCCAAATCCAAAGAGGACTGGTAAATGATTGGCAAGGACTCTGCTATTTCCTCTTATATTTCGCTCATCAGCCTGGGATGCATTTTGTCATGTATTCAACTGTCATTGTAACCCATGTATAAACTGACCTAAATGGGACACCTTGAGAACACTGACCACAGGGGGCGAACTTGTGGGAGACAGTCCTAAACTGGACTTTCTGGTATAAAAGGGGAAGCTCCACCCACCGTCTGTCTCTTGAGGTCTTGGTGATAAAGGTAACTGGTCACAGAGTGATCTTCTCTCAAGTATGGGCTCGTGTGCATTAATACTGCATAGTAAGGACATATTACATTTCATCTGGGTCTGGGGCTTATCTACTTTCAAAGCTGCTAACCCCCTTAATACTGCCTCTCTCACTATGTTTATTTCATCTAGAATTTCACACTCCTCCTCGATAGCAGTATCTGCATTGCCCCTTTCCTTTATGAAAACAGACGCAAAGTATTAATTAAGAACCATAGCAACATCTTCCGCCTCCACACAAAGATTACCCTCATGGTCTCTAATAGGCCCTACCTGTTCTTTAGTTACCCTCTTGCTCTTAATATATTTATAGAACACCTTTGGGTTTTCCTTAATTTTACTAGCCAAGAATTTTTTATGCTCTCTCTTAGCATTCCTAATATCCTTTTCAATTTTACCTCATAACTTTCTATATTCCTCCAAAGATTCTATAGTATAGTTCAGAGGAGATTTGATCGAGTTCAAAATCATTGTACAGTTTTGATAGAGTAAATAAGGAGAAATTGTTTCCAGTTCCAGAAGGGGCGGTAACTATAGGACACATATTTAAAGTGATTGACAAAAGAACCAGAGGTGATATGAGGAAAAACTTTTTTTACGCAACGAGTTGTTCTGATCTGGAATGCACTGCCTGAAAAGGTGGTGGAAACAGATTTAATGATAACATTCAAAAGGGAATTGGATAAATACTTGAAGGGGGAAAAGGGCTATGGTCAAAGAGCAGGGGAGTGGAATTGATTGGATAGCTCGACCAAAGAGCCAACACAGGTACGATGAGCCGAATGATGACCTTCTGTGCTGTATCATTCTATGATTCTAATATATGTGACGGGCCCTGAAAGTAAAATGACAAACTTCAGGGCAGGGCTGATGTACTTTGGGAAGTCATGATGATATTATTCAGTTATATAATAATTGTCTCAGTGTGGTCTGAAGTTCTATATTAATCATTCTGGCAGTTACAGTGTACATTGCTCAATCTCCCTCACAAGTCGATCTGCTGTGTGATATTCTGCCATCTGCCTTCATTATCTCTACTGTACTGATTAGAAAGCATTCATTCTTGTCTGTAAAAACTGCCAAATAAATTTCAACAAATATGTACTCCAGCCTGATATTAAATAGCAATGACTACTTGAAATCACAGCAGATTGTCATGCATTCTATTACGTTCTCTCACAAGCAGTCCTGCGCCTGCATAACTGGTTCCTTCTCCTCGGCAATCTATATCTTCACTGCACTCTACTTCCCCATCTGAGTTTATTCTCCTTTGCTCCTTGACATCACAGGGGCGATTTTGGTTTCTGCTCTAAATGGTGGGTAGTGGGTGGGGCACGCATAAGGGATCAAAAAGAAGCAGCTCTGTGGAGTAACATGTGCATAACCTACAGCAGCAACTACACGACACTTCAGATGTGCTAAGATGGAAAATCCACAAACAACTAGCAGCAATTACTTATGCGGAGAGATTAGAAAATCTCAGTCTCTTCAACCTTACACAGAAACATAGGAACAGGAGTCGGCCTTTTAGCCCCTTGAGCCTGTTATACCATTCAAGTAGATTATAGCTAATCTGTACCTTAACTCCACATTCTTTGGTACCCTTTTCTAACAAAAATCTATGGCTCTCGATGTTGAAAATGTTAATTGACAAAACATCCACAGTCTTTTGGGGAGCGAGCTCCAGATTTCCAATACCCTTTGTGTGAAAAAATGCTTTGTGACATCACTCCTAAATGGCTTGACTCTAATTTTAAGATTATGCCCTCACGTTCTGGGTTCCCCCACCAAAGGAAGTAGCTTCTTTAGAATTCCTTAAATCATTTCAAATACTTTGATTAGATCACCCCTCAATCTTCTTTAGTCAAGGGAATAGATGCCAAGTTTATGCAACCTGTAATAATTTAACTCTGGCAAACCTGGAATGCACTTTCTGAAAGAGTAGTGGAGGCAAATCCAATCATGGCTTTCAAAAGGGAATTGGATAAGTACCTGAAGGAAAAGAATTTGCAGGGCTATGGGGAAAGGGCGGGGGAGTGTCACTAGCTGAAGTGCTCTTGCAGTGAGCTGGGACGGGCTCGACGGACCAAATGGCCATTTTCTTTGCTGTAACCACTCTATGGGCCCGAACTTGGTCAAAGCCAAGGCCCACCCAAGTGCTGCCCAAAGGACCGCCGATGGCCGCTGAGAGACTGGGCGGTACTTTGCCAGGAAGATTCCTCTAAAAGAGATGGCAGTACCGCCTGGCGGCAAAATAACAGCTTATGTCGTCAATCTTGACAGCGGCGGGCGGGAGCTCCCAATCTCGGCGGCAAATGCGATCCTCACCAAAGTGCCGCCGAGGATTGAGTTGGGCCCAGGGAAGGGGGGAAGACCTAAAAATAAAAATCTTTAAAAAAATACACTCGAACACCTTCAGGGGACCCCATACAGATAAATCATTGGAAAAACTAATTCAAAAGAAGTTCGCTAACCGTTTTGGCAGGTCTTCTTACTTAGCGTCAGGGTTAGACCTGCCTCCATGCAACGGTCCTTCCTTCTGCTGCTGCCAACTCCCGCCCGGAGGAATCTGCCAGCTCGGCGGGCGGGAGGTCACTTACGTGACTTGGCCGCCAGCGGCCATCAGTGGGCGGTTCTCAGCGGTACTCCCCTCCCACTGGCTGCAAACCTGGAGGAGTCTGTCACCGAGGGGAGACCACCGAAAAAACTCGTCGGCAGCCAGCGGCAGTGGGCGGTAAGGCCACCAATTTCGGCCCCTATGTTTCTTTTATCATTCTGGTGAAATTGTGTTGTACCTCTTCCTGTATGCTTCCTGATGTTCGATTCCTAAAACTGAACGCTATACTCCAGATGGGGTCTGACCAAGGCTCTATACAACTGAAGCATCACTTTGTCACTTTTGAATTCCAATCCCCTTGAAATAAAGGCAACATTCCATTAGTCTTTTTGATGATTTTTTTTTACCTGTGCACTGGTTTTTAATTATTTATGTACATGGACACCCGAATCCCTTTGCTCCTCCACAGCTCCTAAGGCTAGATTTTCGGTTGTCTAACGCCTCAGTCAGCGGCCAACGGGGGTGTTACTGGGAGCATAAGAGGTTATCGATCAGGCATGCAGCTTTGAGCGCCCCGACTGAAAATTCAACAGAGGCTCACCGGGGGCGCAAACCATTACCTCCTGGCTGGTGATCAGTGCGATCCTGACATATTCCTGGTGCAATGCCCACGCTTGTGCCCCGGTCAGTAAATTAGGTGCAGCCGTCTCATTTAGCAACCGCCAAGAACAATGTCTGGAAAGAGAGTCGATACAGGCTTTCAGGTCATTAACTGGTGGCAACTTAAGGAAGCGCTTCCCTCAGAGGTTACAGTCAGTGCAACATTTACACACAGCACGGTGGTGCGCCTCTGTGTTTACAGCGGCAGACAGGCATACCAGCTGAGCTTGAGAAAAAGTTATTTCTAAAACTTTAATGGGAACAGTACTAGTTTGCCAGCATCACATTATACATCCTCTAGCAAGGCATCGTGAAGAGAGAAGGGCTGTTGGCCATGTCAGCGGCCGAAGGAGGGGACGTCGGGGCAGGAGACCTTATGTCCCACCATGGCTTTACCGGCGGCATGCTCATACCTGGACCTGTCCGAGGAGCAGTGTGTCAGAAGGCTGCGCTTCCGAAAGGAGGTAGTTGCAGAGATATGCCGTCTCCTACAGGCAGGCATGCAGCCTCATATCAGCACCAGGACTGTGCTGCCTGTCGCAGTGAAGATCACAGTGGCACTCACCTTCTATGCGTCCGACTCCTTCCAGGCTGCATCAGGGGACATATGCAGTGTCTCACAATTTGCAGCATATCGCTGCATCCGTGATGTCACACAGGCTCTCTACATGTACTGAATGGACTTCATTACCTTCCCGATGACCAGGGAGAAAAGCATGAGCGCGCATGTGGGTTTGCCAAAATAGCAGGCTTCCTGAGGGTGCAAGGAGCAATTGACTGCATGCACGTGGCCTTGTGAGTGCCATTCCAGAATGCAGAGGTCCTCAGAAACAGAAAGGGATACCACTCCCGAAATGTGCAGCTGGTGTGTGACCACACGCAGCACATCCTCGCAGTCAATGCTGGAAGTGCACGTTTTACCGTTATCCTCCAGGGGAGCACTGTGCCTTGACTGTTTCAGCCATCACGGGAAGGCTGAGGCTGGCTGCTCGGGGCAAGGGATACGGCCTGGCCATCTGGCTAATGACCTCCTCTCTGCAACCACACCACAGAACCAGGGAAACGCTACAATGAGAGCCATGCCACCACCTGCAACACCATAGAGCAGACTATAGGGGTCCTGAAACAGCAATTCCGATGCTGGACCACTCTGGAGACAGCCTCCAATACTCCTCTCAACAGGTCTCACTATTCATTGTGCACAATTTGGTCATCATGAGGGCCCAGGCCTTGCAAGTGGGGATCGCAGGCCCACCTCAGGAGGACAAGGAGGAGGGGGAGGAGGAACAGGAGCCTAGTGATGCCCCAAATGTCCAGCAAGATGACGATGACCCACAGCAGCTATGGAGGAGGCAGCATGCCAATGTTGGTGGCGGCAAGGCTATTCAGCGGCGGCTCATAGAGAGCGTTTCGCTTAAATGGAGGGAGCTGAGGGATGCAGCTAATAATGAACACGTATTGTGGTACGATAATGCCACATCTCCATTACAAGTCATCAGTCATACAACAGAGGCTGAAGGAAACAGTCAACATAACATTTTATTTAAAAAACATCCCTCAAACAATCCCAAAACCCCCATCCCCTCAAAGAAAACACAATCGGGCAACTGCCCCTTCAAATAATACAACAGATGAATAACATTTACAACAGATGTACACAGACCCATGGGGACCCCTTTCATCAGTGGGTCTTAAGTAGGCATTTCCCAGACCTCTGCCTCAACCCCCCTCCCTCGCCTACTGCTCCTCCTCAATGGGTCCTCAGTGCCTGCAGCAATGTCGCTTGAGGCCTGCTGTGTGTGTGAGGGAGACAGGACAAATGGCCTAGCACGATGCTCTGGACCAGCTCTGGGCCTGGAAGGCCCGGCTGCTGACAGCCCAGCCTGAGAATGGGCAGCAGCCATGTCGGATAGCTGGGGTGCAGACCGCGGCAGGTGCAAAGGTGGAATGGCAGTGTTGGGAGACCGAATGATGTCCTCCTGAGAGACTGACTGCCACTCCCCCGGGGCAGAGCCTCAGCATCCGGAGCAATCTGTTGGAGCGCAGATTGCTGGCCTAGTTCGGCACCGTTAGCTCCCCGTTAGACTGATGGAGCCCCAGACACAATGGCAGCAGTCAGTGCTTGCGTGGCATCAATTTGACTGCATCAGAGCACACAGTGCATTGATACCACCACGTACTGACAACATGGCAAAATGCAGGTGTAGCGTGGTCTCAGCCTGCCGTTCAATGGCTACTGCCACATCAGCCAAGGCCCACGCCATCATGTCTGGAATCCCATGGCCACTTGTGGCCTCCATCATCTAAGGATGGGCTCAATGGGCTCCTGAGATGCAAATACAAAGGTTGAGGACAACTCCGCCACATTCAAAACAATTACATTCACGCTCTGCGGGATCCTCGCCAATGTACCCATTAACTCGCAGTGCATCTGCATTGACTCCCTGGACATAGCTTCCAAGTCCAGGTCCTCATCTGCCTGTCTGTGAGCAGGACTCATGGGCCGATTTATATCCAGAGAGCTGGCCCCCGAGCATCCCCTTGCACTGGGCATTGATGCAGGCCACTGGGGCCAGGAGCCTCAGCTTCAGCCAACCCCGGGAAGATGGACTCTTTGCACCGAGGTGATCTCCCCATTTGCTCGCAATGACGACATGTCCCGCTGTGCCAACACACTGCTCTCCACCTCCTCATCTTCATCATTGTCTGAAGCCAGCGGCTGACAGGCAGGCCGATGCTCTTTGGGCTCATCATCTGTTAGCACAAAGCAACAGAAGTGCCATTATCAGCTGAAGAAGGGGCAGGAAGGCAAGAAGTAGGGGGGCATCGTTATTTTGGGTGCAACATCTTGCAAGGCATGTGGTCTCATGGCTAAGAGAACTCACAGAAACCGGCTATCTCATTCACATACCTCACTGTCGAGCGGGGGCACTGCCTGTCCGCCCTCCACCGCCACGACTGCAGCGCCCATGAGGGCAGACACTCGCTCCTCCACCTCGGTGAGGTCCTGGAGGTAGGGCTCACTTGCGCCCCGACGATGCAGCTTGCGCACATTGTGCGCATTTTTGACCTGCAACGACAAAAACAAAAAGTTGTTAGTGGCTGTGTCGGTGCTGGTGTGCAAACCGGCGACGTGCCGAGAGAATCGCCAGGGCATAAGTTTAGCCTCAACGGAAGCCCGTCCAGATTACTGAGGGAACCACCCTGTGGAAGCTGCTTAAACAGGGCGGTAGGTGAATAGTCTGCAAAGAAAGGTAAGTTAAAGGTTCTTTTTTTTAAATTGTAAAACGGCGATTATCTGTAAAACTATCTTGGGAATGTTTTTAAACTTTTTTGTTTTAATGAACATTTTTTTTAACTTTTCCCCCCTCCCTAGACCCAACAGCAGCCTCAGAGTAAATTTTGAAAGAAATTTTAAGAACCGCCCGTTTCACTTAGTTTTGCTTTTAACCGTCGAGAAACTGCCGACAATATTGCTGCAAGATCCATTTTCTCGCCAGGCAGTATTTCTTACCTTTATTATGGACATCTTTGCCAGCGATAGTTGCAGAACCTTAGCAGTGTTTCTGGGTGGCAATCGGGCGGTGAGGGGCTTTAGGGAAAGTCTAGCCTTGTTTCCTTATAGATTCCACGGTATATGTTCATATTATCAATGCATTGTAACCCATTGATTTAGGGAAATGGTTAGTCATAGAAAGTGCAATATATACACCCCATGTTGTATAAATAGAGTTTACAGCAGGACAGCAGCACTAGGTGAAAAAGAGTAAGCCATCATGATGATGGTAAGCATTCCAGTGGTTTACCTTTCATAATCCGTCATTGCCTGACAGATGATGGCGCAGTCATTTATCTACAATACAAGAGATTCAAGAACTAATAGATTGCATGCGCAGGACATTTCTGAGCCTTAAACAGAAACCCAACTCAGGAGCAGCAAAGCAGCATTACAGACGGCTAAAGGCTAAGGTCTAACAAAAAATTCGGGACCTAAAAAACAGGTGGTGGATGTAGAAAGCACAGGAGATACAGCAGCTGGCCGACAGCCATGATGTGCGAGGATTCTTCACCACAGTCAAGGCCACATACGGTCCAAACTCCCAAGGCCCCACCCCACCAAGAACGGGGAAACACTCATCAAGGACACCGAGGCAGTCAGGGCCCATTGGAAGGAGCACTTCGAAGATCTCCTCAATCGAGACTCTGCCTTTGACTCGAGTGTTCTCGACTCCATCCTGCAGCATGCGACCCGCCACCACCTCGGTGAAACCCCAGCACTGCACGAGATAGAAAAAGCCATAAGACAGCTAAAAAACAACAAGGCTATGGGAGCGGATGGAATCCCTGCTGAGGCACTAAAGTATGGCGGAGAGGCACTGTTGGCGCGGATACATGACCTCATCTCTCTCATCTGGAGGGAGGAGAGCATGCCTGGAGATCTCAGAAATGCAGTGATTGTGACCATCTTTAAAAAAGGGACAATTCCGACTGCAGCAACTACAGAGGAATCTCCCTGCTATCAACCACTGGGAACGTCGTCGCTAGAGTCCTCCTCAACCGTCTTCTCCCCATGGCCGAGGAGTTCCTCCCAGAGTCACAGTGTGGATTTCGTCCTCTCCGGGGCACAATGGACATGATTTTTGCAGCGCGACAGCTGCAGGAAAAATGCAAGGAACAGCGCCAGCCCTTATACATGGCCTTCTTTGACCTTACAAAGGCCTTTGACACCGTCAACCGCGAGGGTCTATGGAGCATCCTCCTCCGAAAGTATGTCACCATCCTCCGCCTGCTCCACGACGACATGCAGGCTGTGATCCTTACCAACGGATCCATCACAGACCCAATTCATGTCCGGACCAGGGTCAAGCAGGGCTGCGTCATCGCCCCAACCCTCTTCTCAATCTTCCTCACTGCCATGCTCCACCTCACAGTTGACAAGCTCCCCGCTGGAGTGGAACTAAACTGCAGAACCACTGGGAAGCTGTTCAACCTTCACTGTCTCCAGGCCAGGCCCAAGACCACTCCAACCTCTGTCGTCGAGCTACAGTACGCGGACAATGCCTGCGTCTGTGCACACATAGAGGCTGAACTACAGGACATTGTCGGCGTATTTACTGAGGCGTATGAAAGCACGGGCCTTACATTAAACATCAGTAAGCCAGTCCTTGCCGCACAGCACTTCCCCCCCAGACATTAAGATCCACGGCGCGGCCCTGGACAACGTGGACCACTTCCCTTATCTCCGGAGTATCCTATCAACAAGAGCAAGCATTGACGACGAGATCCAACACCGCCTCCAGTGCGCCTTTGTAGCCTTCGGCCGCCTGAGGAAAAGAGTGTTTGAAGACCAGGTCCTCAAAACTGTCACAAAGCTCATGGTCTACAGGGCCGTAGTAATACTCGCCCTCCTGTATGGCTCAGAGACGTGGACCATGTAAAGTAGACACCTCAAGTTGTTGGAGAAATATCACCAGTGATGTCACTGCAAAATCCTACAAATCCCCTGGTAGGACAGATGCACAAACATTAGCGTCCTCGTCCAGGCCAACATCCCCAGCATTGAAGCACTGATCACACTTGATCAGCTCCGCTGGGAAGGCCACATAGTTCACATGCCAGACACGAGACTCCCAAAGCAAGTGCTCTACTCGGAACTCGTCCACGGCAAACGAGCCAAAGGCAGGCAGAGGAAACGTTACAAGGACACCCTCAAAGCCTCCCTGATAAAGTGCGACATCCCCACTGATACCTGGGAGTCCCTGGCCAAAGACCGCCCTAAGTGGATAAAGTGCATCCGGGAGGGCACTGATCACCTTGAGTATTGTCGCCGAGAGCATGCAGAAATCAAGCGCAGGCAGCGGAAGGAGTGTGCGACAAACCAGGTTCCCTGCCCACCCTTCCCCTCAACCACTGTCAGTCCCATTTGTGGTTCTCGTATTAGAATGTACAGCCACATAAGAACTCATGCTAAGTGTGGAAGCAAGTCTTCCTCGATTCCGAAGGACTGCCTATGATGATGATATGCCAGCCAAACAAGGTGAATCTAAATTGGTTGCAGATCTCTGGTGACCAAGCAGCCTTACCATTAGCCACATGTTCTCTTGTGTTGCAAGGGGATGTCATTGTTTTTGACAGAATGTTGCAGTGTCAAAAGTGCAAGATTAATGGATGGTTAACAGTTTAATCATTGTGATATAATTCACTGTGTGCATCTGCATGTTGAAGTTCACACCTGTGATTCTCTCACATGGTGAGTTTCCAGTGCTGATCAGGTTAAGCTGAAATGCAGAATAGAGAACAAGTATTTCTCAAGGCGAAATATAAAACTGGAGGACAAACAATCTAGTGTGTAGCCTAGGTAAACCCACAAAGGAGGAAACAAATACAATTTTGTAGCAAAAATATACTTGATAATTGTTTGCATTTCTGTAATTAATTTTTTCCCCTTTCAAAGTTATTAGTTCTCATTGACAAGAGTCTCACTGTGATTATATATAAAATGTAACAACATAAACTGTTTAAATATTTAAATGAGATACATGGAACATCATCTGTTTCTCCTGGCTCAGAGAACTAGTGTGAAAGATGCTTTCAAAACTAGTAAGGTGTAAAAAAAATACATAAATAACTTTGGTATAAAATACATTTTCAATCTTTGTGCACATTTTCCAAATAAGTTCCAATGTCACTTTTAAGACATTTTACATTTAATGCCTGACTTTGTACTTAATCCAGCAAACTGCTTCTCGAGGGATACTTCGAAATGTCAGCAACAAACAAACCCTAGGGTGAATATTTGAGACAGTGATGATCATTTGCATCAAAGATATAAGTGTCACTAAAAATGGTAATTTGCTGGAAGAGGATGTCTTCAGATTTTGCTGACATCCAGTTGGAGGACATTTTGGCACATTTTGGCTCATTTTGGTATTAATGTTAAATAGATAGTTGGAGAGAATGACAACACCCCTGGAATCAAAGGAGGAAACAAAGAGATATAGCTGAGTGCAATTGTTATGAAAACTGGCCTCAGAAAAGCTGACAGTAAGAAAATTAAATTTATTTAGAGACAGAAAACCCAATGTTGACAGGCGGGTTGCGTAGGTGGCTGGGGGGGGTGGCGGAGTTTTGGACGGGAAACGCAGAAGTCTGGATTTCACCGCATGCTGTGGAGTTTTGACTCTGCAGCGTGTGTATCATTTTTTGCCAGGATCCCCACCCAGAAGTCAGCCTGATTGTCAAGCTTGGCTTCCAGTTGGGTAGGGAGGTCTCCGGAACAGGCCGCAGTCCCAAGTAGGGAGCCTGCAGCTGCTATTGGGAGCTTGGGGTGGGTGGGGGTTGTGGGGGTGGGCGGGGTGGGGGAAGGGGGGGGGGGAGAGGGGGAATAACAACAATCCTGGGGGTGGGGGTCTGATCCCTGACCCTGAAGTGGGGGTGGGGGGGGAGTGGACTGATAGGGAGGCGGGATCTGATCCAAGGCAAGAGGGTAAGCTTAGGGGGCTGGAAGGATGCATTGCTGTACCTCCTGGCCCACAAGAAGTGGTATAAAGCCACTTACCTTCTCTCTGAAGCTATCCTCACCTACCTACAGCTGTCGGGTTTCCCGAGGCCTGGGAAACATGGCCGGCCAGGGTTAAACCTGCAAAGTAGATTAAGTCTGAGGCTGCCAGTCCCATTATAATATTTGAATGGCCAACCCGCCTCCTGGGAGTGGGTTGGCTGCCCGCCTCTTTTCCCACCTCTGTTAAAACTGGAAGGAGGCGAGTTGGAGGCTGGTTGTGGTCGGGTTTGAGATTTTTAAAGTTTCAACATCTCGACCAGCCCCAGCCCACCCGTTTTCGGGGGTTAAAATTCACTCCATAGTCACCTGGAATTTCCGTAGGCGGTCTTCCCATTTCCTGCTGTAACTTTGGTAGAAGATTGGCGGAAACCATGGAGGAACAGCCATTTATGTTGTGTCTTTAATGTTTCTACCAGTCTTCAACCAAAGCTACAATGGGAATCTCTGCGGAAAGTTTCCCCTGAATGTTAGGGTTCTAGGTTACTTTCATTTACTAAGTATCATTAGATTTGCCCAAAGGTTTTTCTTTTATAAACAACTCTGAAAAGAAAAAAAGAAATACTTGCATTTATATAGCGCCTTTCTCCACTTCAGGACATCACAAAGCTCTTTACAGCTAATTAAGTACTTTTGAAGTTAAGTCACTGTTGTAGTGTAGAAAGCGTGGCAGCCAATTTGCGCACACCAAACGCCCACAAATAGCAATGTGATAATGACCATATAATCTGTTTTAGTGATGTTGATTGAGGGATAAATATTGGCCAGGACAAGGGGGATAACTCCCCTGCTCTTCTTCAAAATAGTGCTATGGGATCTTTTGATTCCACCTGAGAGAGCAGATGAGGCCTCAGTTTAATGTCTCATCAGAAAGGCAGCACCTCCGACAGGGCAGCACTCCCTCAGTACTGTACTGGATTGTCAGCCTAGATTTTAGTGCTCAAGTCTCTGAACAAAGCCATAGTCTGCACATATCATTCATTTAGGAACATTCAGCAAGCCGGGCAGCATCCGTGGAGACAGAAACAGTTAACGTTTCAGGTCTGTGACCCTGCGTCAGAACTGGAAAAGTTAGAGGTGTAACAGATTTTAAGCAGGTGCAGAGGCAGGGAAAACGGGGAGGGGAGGAAAGAACAAAAGGGATAGTCTATGATAGGGTAGAAGACAGGAAACTGGAAACTGTTAAAGTGACGGAGGGCGTCGGAAGTGTCGCGAACGTAGGTGGGAAGAGACTGAACAAGGGGAGAAAAAATAGAGTCGAGATATGAAGAAATGTAACAAGGGTACTACAGTAATCGTAGGTGACGTTAATCTACATATAGATTGGCCAAACCAAATTAGTAATAATACTGTGGAAGATGAATTCCTAGAGTGTGTACGAGATGGTTTTTTAGACCAGTATGTTGAGGAGCCTACTAGGGAACAGGTTATCCTAGATTGGGTATTGTGCAATGAGAAGGGATTAATTAACAATCTTGTATTCCTGGGTCCTTTAGGGAAGAGTGACCATAACATAATTGAATTTTTTATTAAGATGGAAAGTGAAGTAGTCCAATCCGAAACTAAGGTCCTAAATCTAAACAAAGGAAACTACAAAGGTATGAGGAATGAATTGGCTATGATAGATTGAAAAGATTCATTAAAAGGCATGACGGTGGATAGGCAATGGTTAACATTTAAGGAACGAATGCATGAATTGCAACAGTTATACATTCCTTTGTGGCATAAAAACACAAAAGGAAAAGTGGCCCAACCATGGCTAACAAAAGAAATTAAGGATTGTATTAGATCCAAAGAGGAGTTATACAGAGTTGCCAGAAAAAGTAGCAAGCCTGAGGATTGTGAACAGTTTAGAATTCAGCAAAAAAGGATCAAGAGATTGATTTAAGAGGGGAAAAATAGAGTATGAGAGTAAACTTGCAAGGAACATAAAAAACGACTGCAAAAGTTTCTACAAGTACGTAAAAAGAAAAAGATTAGTGAAAACAAATGTAGGTCCTTTACAGACAGAAATGGGAGAATTTATAATGGGGAACAAGGAAATGGCAGAACAATTAAATAAACACTTTGATTCTGCCTTCGTAGAAGAGGACACAAATAATGTCCCAGAAATGCTAGGGAACCAAGGGTCTAGTGAGCAAGAGGAATTAAAGGAAATGATTATTAATAAGAAAATAGTTCTGGAGAAACTAATGGGACTGAGGGCTGATAAGTCCCCAGGCCCTGATGATCTGCATCCCAGAGTACTAAAAGAGGTGGCCATGGAAACAGTGGATGCATTGGTTGTCATCTTCCAAAATTCTATAGATTATGGAATAGTTCCTGCAGATTGGAGGGCGGCAAATGTAACCTCACTATTTAAAAAAGGAGGGAGAGAAAAAACAGGGAACTACAGACCGGTTAGCATAACATCAGTAGTAGGGAAAATGCTAGTCTATTATAAAGGATGTGATAACGGCACATTAAATAATATCACCGGGATTAGACAAAGTCAACATGGATTTATGAAAGGAAAATCATGTTTGACAAACCTACTGGAGTTTTTTGAGGATGTAACTGATAGAATAGATAAGGGAGAACCAGTGGATGTAGTGTATTTTGGATTTTCAGAAGGCCTTTGATAAAGTTCCACATAAGAGGTTAGTGTGCAAAATCAAAACACAGAAGATTAGGGCAATGTACTGGCATGGATTGAAAATTGGTTAACTGACAGGAAATAGAGAGTTGGAATAAGCGGGTCTTTTTCAGGGTGGCGGGCAGTGACTAGTGGGGTACCACAGGGATCAGTGCTTGGGCCCCAGCTATTCACAATATAAATAAATGATTTGGATGAGGAAACCAAATGTAATATTTCCAAGTTTGCTGACGACACAAAACTAGGTGGGATTGTGAGTTGTGAGGAGGATGCAAAGACGCTGCAAGGCGATTTAGATAGGTTAAGTGAGTGGGCAAACACATGGCAGATGCAGTATAACGTGGATAAATGTGAAGTTATCCACTTTAGTGGGAAAAACATAAAGACAAAGTATTATTTAAATGGTGATATCTTGGGAAATGTCGATGTGCAAATGGACCTGGGTGTCTTTGTACACCAGTCATTGAAAGCAAACATGCAGGTGCAGCAAGCAGTTAGGAAGGCAAATGGTATGGTGGCCTTCATTGCAAGAGGATTTGAGGACAGGAGCAAGGATGTCTTACTACAGTTATACAGAAGTTGGTGAGACCGCACCTGGAGTAATGTGTGCAGTTTTGATCTCTTTACCTAAGAAAGGATATACTTGCCATAGAGGGAGTGCAGCGAAGGTTCACCAGACTGATTCCTGGGATGGCAGGACTCGTATGAGGAGAGATTGGGTCGACTAGGCCTGTATTCACTAGAGTTTAGAAGAATGAAAGGGGATCTCATTGAAACGTATAAAATTCTGACAGGGTTGGACAGACTGGATGCGGGGAGGATGTTTCCTCTGGCTGGGAAGTCTAGCGCAAGGGGTCACAGTCTCAAGAAACAGGGTAGGAAATTTAGGACTGAGACGAGGAGAAATTTTTTCACTCAGAGGGTGGTGAACCTGTGGAATTCTCTACCACAGAAGGCTGTGGAGGCCAAATCACTGAATATATTTAAGAAGGAGATAGATAGATTTCTAGACACAAAAGGCATCAAGGGGTATGGGGAAAAAGCAGGAATATAATGTTGAGATGGAGGATCAGCCATGATCATATTGAATGGTGGTGCAGGCTCGAAGGGCCGAATGGCCTACTACTGCTCCTATTTTCTATGTTTCTATGTTTCTAAATCAGTTCCATGGGGCAAGAACAAGCTGAAAAGATAGTCCTGTTTGTGGATCTGAGCAAAGAAATTGAGATGGCCTTTGTCTTCGGTCAGGAGTCTTCTCCCTGCACAGTGGATCCTTCCTCACACTTTCAGAATTCCCATTCTACCTGGACCCCTCCCTCTGGCCTCTTTACCCCCTCTAGATCATTTCATTGCTAACTGCCGGTGTGACTGCTGGGGCCCAAGCACTCTCTCACTCCAACCTACCTCCCTCTGAACTTGCAACACTCCGTGCTCTCAGATCCAACCCCAACATTGTCATTAAACCTGCTGATACCCTGATGCTGTTGTTGTTTGGTGAACCGACCACTACCGTGCGAAGGCTCATCGCCAACTCTCTGACACCTCCTCCTACCTCCCCCTGGACCATGACCCCACTACCAAACATCAAGCCATTGTTTTCAAGACCATCACTGACGTCATCTCTCTGGGGATCTTTCCTCCAAGGCTGTCAACCTCATAGTCCCCCAACCCTGCACAGCCCTCTTCTACCTCCTTCCCAAGATCCACAAACAGGACTGCCCTGGTAGACCCATCGTTTCAGCCTGTTCTTGCCCAACAGAACTGATTTCTTCATATCTCAACTTTATATTTTCTCCCCTTGTCCAGTCTCTTCCCACCTACATTCGCGACTCTTCCGACGCCCTCTGCCCCTTTAACAGTTTCAAGTTTCCTGGCCCCAGCTGTCTCCTTTTCACTATGGACATACAATCCCTCTACACCTCCATCCTCCAACAGGATGGCCTGAGGGCGCTCCGCTTCTTCCTCGAGCAGAGGCCCAACCAGTCCCCATCCACCACCACTCTCCTCTGCCTGGCTGAACTTGTTCTCACATTGAACAACTTATCCTTTGACTCCACTCACTTCCTCCAAATTAAAGGTGTTGCTATAAGTACCCGCATGGGATATGTGGAACATTCTTTGTTCCAGTCCTATTCATGTCCCCTCCCTCACCTCTTTTGATGACTGTATTGGTGCTGTTTCCTGCTCTCGCCCAGAACTAGAAAATTTCATTCACATTGCTTCCAATTTCCACACTTACCTCACCTTCACATGGTCCATCTCTGATTCTTCCCTTTTTTGACTTCATTTCTGGGGATAGGCTATCTATAAACATCTACTATAATCCCACATCTACTATAATCCCACTACACTTCCTCCCACCCCGCTTCCTAACAGGATTCTATTCCATTCTCCCAGTTTCTCCGTCTCCGTCGCATCTGTTCTGACGTTTCCACCTTCTACACTAGTGCTTCCGATATATCTTCCTTTTTCCTCAACTGAGAATTCCCCTCTACTGTGGTTGACATGGCCCTCGACTGTGTCCGTCCCATTTCTCGCACTTCTGCTCTGACCCCTTCCCCTCCCTCCCAGAACCACGATAACGTTCCCCTTGTCCTCAACTTTCACCCCACCAACCTCCACATTCAACGGATCATGCTATGCCATTTCCATCACCTCCAGTGTGACCCAACTACCAAACACATCTTCCCCTCCTCTTTCAGCTTTCCGAAGGGACCGCTCTCTCCACAACACCCTGGTCCACTCCTCAATCACCCCCAACAGCCCCTCCTCTCCCCATGGCACTTCCTGTGCAAGCACAGGAGATGCAACACCTTCCCTTTAACCTCCTCTCTACCCACCATCCAGGGCCCCAAATACTCCTTCTAGATGAAAGAGCGATTTACTTGTACTTCTTGCAATTTAGTATACTATATTCGCTGCTCACGATGCAGTCTCCTCTGCATTGGGGAGACCAAACGCAGATTGGGTGGCCGCTTTGCAGAACACCTCCGTTAAGTCCATAAGGGTGACCAGCTTCCGCTCGCCTGTCACTTTAATTCTCTGCTCCATTCCCACTCTGATCTCTCTGTCTTCGGCCTCCTTCATTGTTCCAACAGAGCTCAACGTAAGCTCAAGCAACAAAACCCTGGGCTAGATTTTCCACTTTTTTTGCATGCATAACGTCCACTTAACATCCATTTTACCACTGAAATGTCGTATAACACCCAGATTTCGCCCATTTAGGCACAAAATGGAAACTGACACTCATTTTTCAGATACTTATCGCCGAGCGTTACTTTCCCCATGTGCGTAATGGTGGGAAAAAATAATATCACCCGCCCACTTTTTTTGGGCGGAATCATCAGAATGGGCGAAATCACCGCCCATAATATCGGCCAGCGTTAGTTTCCGCAAGTCGTTAACGGCGAAATTCAATAATACCGACCACCCACTTTATTTTGTTACATTTGCCGAAACTAACGCCCAGGAGATCGGCCAGCGTCACTTTCACCACCTCGCACACATATCGGCCACAATATCGCTCGCCCAAAACACCGCTCAGAAAAAGTGGAACTGTTCTGAATGAATCACAGCGGTGTGGGCGCCATTTTTTAAATCGCAGGTCGCTTCATTCAAAAGGCTGCTTCAACTTCGGGGAAGTTTGGATTGACTCTGGAATTCTTCTCAGGTGAAGTGACCATCTCAATAGACATATTTTCAGACTCTGGACTATTGGGGGTTTACTGTATGTGTATTTTAGTGAGGAAATTATTGCTTCTGATCAATCGCTATTATACTTTCAATGCAATGGGGCCAGCCATTTCTCAGCCTGCATCGATTAATACGCAGATGCTGCAGAGTGCAAATGGCTCACTGTGTGATGCACGCCATTATGTGCCCAATTTAAGACGTGCCAGAATGAGGAGGAGGTCCAGACCGTACACACCCCGCACTTACATGGAGAAGAGGTCTTACCTCGACGTGTCCGAGCACACTTGCCTTCGGAGACTGCATTTCCATAAGGTGGTGATCAATGAAGTATATGAGCTCATCAGGCCACATATGCAGCCTGCCATCAGGACATCACTGTCGGTCGAGGTCAAGGTCACCATGGCACTGTTGTTCTACGTGTCCGGTTCCTTTCGGGCCTCCGCGGTCAACATTTCCCCTCTGTCTCAGCATGCCATACATTGCTGCATTAGACAGGTTATGGAGGCCCTGTACGCATGAGGGAGGGACTTTATCAGCTTCCCTATGACCACGGAGGCTCAGACTGACAGGGCTGGAGCATTTTACCGTATTGCTAAGTTTCCCAGGGTGCAGGGCAGGGAGCAATACAGTGCACTCACACCGCCATGCGGGCACCTTCTCAGGACCCAGAGCTTTTTCGTAACAGAAAAGGATTTCACTCCCTGAAGGTCCAACTAGTTGTCGACCACAACCAGATCATAATGCAGTGAATGCCAAATATCCAGCCAGCTTCGATGAGGCTCACATCCTGCGTGAGAGCGCTGTCTATGACATCTTTAAGAGTCAGCCACAAGGACAATGCTGGATGCTTGGTGATAACCGATATGGCCTAGCCACCTGGCTGATGACCCCCCTGCATGACACCCACACCGAGGCCGAAAAGCGATACAACCAGAGCCACAGAGACACACGCAATGTGGTCCAGAAAACAATAACTGTGCTTAAGCAGTGCTTCAGATGCCTGGACCACTCAGGAGGGGAGCTACAATACAACCCTGAGCAAGTAGCTAAATTTGTGGTCGTGTGCTCCATGCTGCACAACCGGACTATCAGGAGGGGACAAGAATTGCCAGAAGGGACTGATGCTCCACCTCAGGAGAGAGAGGAAGAGGAGGACGAGGGGCTGGACACTGATCTAAGGCCAGACAATCAGGCTGGCTATGCAACCATGCCCACGCCCCCCTCCAGACGGCAGGAAAGGGCCCGTGGTGGCTACAAAGCTGCAAGACTCTCACGTCAGGAGTTGATATCTGAACGATTTGCCTGAAAGAACGTTGCTGTGAATGACAACGCTGACACACTGCTGTGTGTGTGCAGCTCAGACATCAATGGTGGGCATCACCTTGGTGCCAGTTAAAGTTTACGTTGATTGAAGTTAAGGTTTATTTAACCCTTTCATGTTAAGGAATTACCAGTGTGTAACGATCCAGCTATCTGAGACAATGTGCAACAAGGTTATGTTGAATAAAAGACATTTTCATACCAACATTGGTCTCAAATCATAAGTATCACGGGAAAAAACACCCCACCCCACCCAAACTCCACTTTTTCCACCATTGACATCAATCAAATGGTCAACGTGTCCAGTAACACAGAATACAAAGGCAAAGCAGGAGGGTGGTCCCCTCCCTCCATAAATTACAACAAATTGCATACACCCAGATGGAGATATAACATGGCCATCACCTGCGGACATGCACCTCACTTTTCTTCCCCCCGCCCCTTCTCCCCACCTCTACCCCTTCCCTTCCTCGCTCCACACCGCTTGGCCGAAGAGCTCCTCAGGCGGTGCCTCATTGGAGGGGATGACGGCTGAGGCGGTGGTTGCGGTGGGTACGGGAGCGGGGGGTGCCGAGGGGGGAACATTCTCTGATCCGGAAGCAGGATCCTGGTCCTGCCTCTCATCTGTCGTTGGTGGTGCGGAACCTAGGGGTGGAGTGCCGCGCTCGAGGACCACTGGGTGGCCAAGGCCAGCAGTGTTCTCGGCTATCGCCTCCAGGGCCTCCGCCATCCGTGGAACGTACTCAGTCATGGTGGCCAGCTGTCAGGATATTCCCCCCAATGCATTGAGGAGCTGGTCACCAATGCCTACAGTCCTTCTGGGCAACTGTACCATATCTCCGCTCTCATGTCGCGCTCGTGGACCAGACCTGCTGCGTCCATGAAACTTCCACGGGGTCGGTGCTGTCCTGGGGACAAATGGTGGCGAGGTGCTTAGAGTCTGTACCTTTAGAGTGGAGACAGGAATAACCGGAGGAGCACTAGACGGCCTTGAGGTGGAATGGCTTCTGGAGTGCGGCGATGCAGGTTCCTTGAAGTCCGCGCTCTCATCCGTAGAGAGCAGAATCCAGCGGATTGACGGGTGAGAATCGGAGCTCCTCAACAGATGTAGGATCATCTGGCGAGTCCGGCCCCACTCCTCCACCTTCTGGCCTCTGTGGTCGTGCCTGCGGCCGCGCTGCTGGCTGAGCCGCAAAACACAAATTAGGTTATTGGAGGAGAAGGGGGTGCTAGGGTCACAAGGTGAGTCCAGCACTACACACAGCATATGCACGACAAAAGCACCACCGCTCTCAAAATCATCACAGACATCACATTTTATGGCCATCAACAAATTCTGCATTGCAATGATTTTCATTAGGCCAGCATTATTTCTAGGACAATTTTAGAAATCATCTATCACATATGATTGTTCGGATATGAGTGGGTGTGGCATCTATTGACTTTACATCACACAATGGTGTAAACTTTACTCACGTGGCACCACTTTCAGGATCTGCAGATGCGTCCGTGGCTGTCTGGGGGTGCTTCCCCACGAGTGCGAGCACACGCTCCTCCATCTCAATGATGTTGCTGGGGACTGGTGGCCCCCCCCACCCGTTCAACTCTGCACGGACCTCATCGTCAACAGCTTCTTCTGTAAAAGGTGACAGGACGACATGGCATGAGATCATCGCATGATATCATTGCTAGTTACTGTCACAGAGACTAACACAACACATAACTGACAGATGTAATCATAATTATTATGATAATTATCATTCTTTAAAGACATACACCGTGACCACAGGCTTTGACTACAACATTCCCGGTAAAAGTGAAAGACCTCACATCTGATGATAATCACTCATGACTGTTACAAATCAAATTATATAAATACATAAGTACATGTAAATAAATGTAATACTTATTCTTGCGGATCCTACAAGGTCGTTCCATCATTTGCGGTATTGGTTGGCCTCATGCACCTCGTTCGCTGCCGATGAGACCACCTCTGCTATCTCGGCCCATATCTCAGGTAGGCCTTTGGGGTTGGCTTCCCTCGCCCACGCCCTGGGTCAAATCACCCCAGCATGTCTCGACCTGCTGCAGGAGAGAGGCATTTGCCTCGTCCGTGAACCTCCTCACTCTTTTGCAACCTCCAATGTGCTCCTCTCCCAGCTCACTGCTCTCGCCAGCATCAGTCTCCACAGCATGCTGTGACGCCTCCTCCTTTCCCTCCATTATAGGCCAAATTCAGGCAAATATCTGGCTGGTAACAGCTAATTTTTATTTCCCTATTTGCTCTAAACTCTCCCTTCTTCCTCCCAAAGCAGCCACACCTCGCTCACACACGCCTTCAGTACCTCTCAGCTCCCTCTCAGTCTCCTCTTCTGTGCATGTCATGATGACCCTTGACCTCCTGAATCACGGGAATCGAGTGTTGCCATGCCGTTTGCTAAGGACGGCGACACTTTATGGCAGAAGGTCAGAGAGATTTGACGCTAACGCCCATTTCATATCGCTCGCGGTAACGCCCAATTTCAAAAATGGAGACTAGGGGCTTTGAGAATGGGCGACAAGTCGGCAATCTGAAAACCCATTTTTACTGCCCATGAGGATCTGTACAAAAGCATAAAATCTAGCCCCTTATCTTTTGATTAGGCACTTTACCGCCTTCTGCACTCAACATCGAGTTCAACAATTTCAGTCCATAACTTCTGCCCCTATTGTTTCAGGCGGCAGCGGTTTATGATTCTGCCATTTCAATTTGCAACGTTTAATCACTCCTGCCTTCCACCCTATCACAAAACGTCCCTTTTGTTCTTTCCTCCAGTGTCCCCCTTTCCCTGCCTCTGCTTAAAATCTGTTGCATCTCTAACTTTTCCAGTTCTGCTGAAGGATCTCAGACTTGAAATGTTTATTGTTTCTCACTCCACGGTTGCTGCCTGGCCTGCTGAGTGTTTCCAGCATTTTCTGTTTTTGTTTCAGATTCCAGCATCCGCAGTATTTTGCTATTGTCATTTATTTAAAGTTGGGTAGTCACAGACAAGATGCATATTAGAATTATAGAATCTTACTGCACAGAATGAGGCCATTTGGCCCATTGTGCCTATGCCAGCTCTTTGAAAGAGCTATCCAGTATAATCCCACACCCCAGTTATTTCCCATAACTCTGCAAATTAGTCCTCTTCAAGTACATATCTAATTCCCTCCACCTCCATGGGTCACAGAAAAACGCGTCACGTAAGCATGAGACAGTTGAGTGTACGGAACAGGCTTTATTTGTGCAGTATAGATGATCAGTCCATACAATACTAAGGGTAGAATTCGGGTTTCTCTCACTCCTGATGCCCGACTTAACCCTGCAACCTCACCCCTTTTTATACACTGGTACAACAACTGATATTTCACGTATAAACAGACCTTCGGACTGTCAAATCCTTCTAACTTCCTTATGAGATACTTCCTAATTTATGATTACACTGGTTGTTTATTTCAAAGCATCTATTCTACGGACTGTAGTTCCTCATTAATCCCCCATGATCGAAGTCCATTCTAGCCTGCGCGCCTTTACATTCTAGTTGACAACCAGAGATTGGTGTGGAACTGAACCCCCTTGTTCATATTCCATGTTACATCTTTTCTTTGTGTTTCCCAGACAACCTGCTGGTCCATCAACCACTCTCAGTTACTAGAGTTCACCATTATTAACTCTCAACTCTCCAACATGTCCAACATACACCAGAGGTGAACCTGCAGGGACAGGAGAAGTCAATGGTGGTGATGTAAACCCAAAATTGTAAGCCTCCACCCCTGACACAGTCTTGTTCACCCAGAGGGCGGATCAGAGAATTGGGCACAGATATTAGCACCCTGATTTGCAGCATCCCATTTTTTGGCATTAAAGTTGGGAGTACTGAAAATGTGTGTGTTGACCTGCACACCCAATTCTCTGATCTGCATTCTGGGCATGAGACTCCAGTTGAGTTTCACAATTTCATTACTGTAAAGCCCTGATGATGTTGAAGTAAAAAAAAAAGAGGAGTTTGAGGAGGATGAAGATACAAAGAAAGCTGTAGTCAGTCATTCAGAGTAATGTTGACCTGTCTAAATGCTTTGTGCAAAGTGCAAGTCTGATTGGACTGCTCTAAATCGGGAATGGTGAGACAGGTAGGAACATTATTACAACTTAACAATATCATGCGGGACTTTAGGGGAAAAAGGGGTGAATATTAAGTCCAGTGGCAGAGCTGCCAATCAAACAAATTGGTTTGTCCTGGATGATGACAAACTTCTTAAGTGTTGTTGCAATTGTGCCCATCCAGACAAGTGGTGAGTAATCCGTTGAACTATCGATGAGCCTTGTAGATAGTTGAAGGGCTTTGAGGGGTCAGGTCAGGAGTACCCTACACCTGCCCTGCTCTTGTAGCTATGCTATTGATATGGTTGATCCAGATAATGCTGGCAATGGGGCTGAGGAGGGGAGGCAAGGTGGTCAGAAGCTAGGACGGGAGGGGGCGTCAAGGGAGCAAACAGACATAACTTTACTGCAACTACATGTTGTGAGAGCTACTAACTATAAATAGACATCATTGTGTAGGTCTAATATATCAAATAATTAAAAACATGCTATTATAGAACACGCAGGGGAGTTCTTCCCGGTGTCCTGGCCAATATTTATCTCCCAATCAGCATCACTAAAACAGATTATCTGGACATTATTTCATTGCTATTTGTGGGACCTTGCTATGTGCAAATTGGCTGCCTCTTTTCCTACATACTGGAGGCAGAACAAGTTGAGAAGGTTGTTTAAAAAAAAGTATATGGGATTCTTGGCTTTATTAATAGAGGAATAGAGTACAAAAGCAAGGAGGTTATGCTGAACCTTTATAAAACATTGGTTAGGCTTCAGTATTGTGTTCAATTCTGGGCTCCACACTTTAGGAAGGATGTCATGTTGAATGTGGATTCTTTTCCCTCAATCTGGTTCAGCAAAATTACTGAAACGAATACCGTTTCTGCCTTAAACAAAGCAAGCTTTTATTTCAAAGCAAGTCTCGATCGAGGACTTTATCAGACAGAAGGAATGCACTGTGATAGTTTGCATTCACTTCCTACGGACAAAGTGACGTTACATTGTGAAGGCACACAGTTATACATTTTTGGTACAAGATAACGAGATACAATTAGAGTGACATCCTAGTTCAGCCTATCCCTTTTGATCCCTCCTTTCCTTTGTCCACTCATGAGCCGACATCTATATGAGCTGTTTTTACTCAAGAACTTTCTCACACTTTGCTCAAAGAACTTTCTCAGGCATTGCTTCTAAATGTTACAATTTTACTGGCGTGACTAGTAACTGAGACCTTGCAAGTCTGCTAATTGTGCTGATGTTGTAATATTTGCAGTCTGACATTCTTTTAGTTATTTTCCATTGTTTATACATTTTCATATATCCAGTTCACTTCACTGTCTTTATTGCTTATACATTTTCACATATCCACAGTCAAGGTCTTGGAGAGGGTGCAGAGGAGATTTACTACAGATCCTCCCCATAGTGCTGAGTAGTTCCGAGTTATTGCAGCTTTTTTTTAGTCTATTTTTGGGCCAGCGATCATTTAGGAGAATTGTGGGCAAAATGCTGAAAGTAGCGCTCGGCGATAATCTGGGCCATAATCGGGCGCAAGTTTCCATTATGAACGCTATTCTCAGCCTTGCACGAGGGTGGCGTCATTTTTTTTTTAAATAGGCCGGGTGATGCAGCTCATTCAGCAGTTCCAAAAGTTGGGCCGGCGATAAATGGGCTATGATCGCTAGTTTCCACTTTTCAGCTCTTATATGAGCGATAAATGGGCGATGATGTGCCGAAGGTCTAGCCCCTTTTTGATTGGCAAAAGAAACAGAGGTGACATGAGGAACATTTTTTTACACAGTGAGTTGTTGTGATCTGGAAGGGTGGTGGAAGCAGATTCAATAATTCCAAAGAGAATATGATAAATAATTGAAGGGAAATAAATTAAGGGCTATGGGGAAAAGAGCAGGGGAGTGGGATTAATTGGATAGCTCTACCAAAAAGCTGACACAGGCACGATGGACCATATGGTCTTCCTCTGTGCTGTATTATTTTATGATTCTGTGACAACAGTGACAATACTTCAAAAGGACTTTGTTAGCTGTAAAGTGCATTGGGATGTGCTGAGATTGTGAAAAGCATTATAAATTATTTTCTTTTTTTCCTTCTTTCATCAAGGAAATAAAGTTGAGTCCAGCTAGGCAAAAAATTAGGATTCTAGTTACATTCATTTACTGTGTACCAATAGATTTGCCCAAAGGCTTTGCTTTTGTAAACATATGCACATGTCATTCATTTCGAGTTGGGTAGTCACATAGAAACAGAGAAACATAGAAAATAGGTGAAGGAGTAGGCCCTTCGAGCCTGCACCACCATTCAATAAGATCATGGTTGATCATTCACCTCAGTACCCCTTTCCTGCTTTTTCTCCATACCCCTTGATCCCTTCAGCCGTAAGGGCCATATCCAACTCCCTCTTGAATACATCTAATGAACTGGCATCAACAACTCTCTGCAGAAGAAAATTCCACAGGTTAACAACTCTCTGGGTGAAGATGTTTCTCCTCATCTCGGTCCTAAATGGCTTACCCCTTATCCTTAGACTGTGATCCCTAGTTCTGGACTCCCCCATCATCGGGAACATTCATCCTGCATCTAACTTGTCCAGGCCCGTCAGTTTATTTTATATGTTTCTCTGAGATCTCCTCTCATTCTTCTAAACTCCAGTGAATACAGGCCCAGTTGATCCAGTCTCTCCTCATATGTCAATCCTGCCATCCCGGGAATCAGTCTGTTGAACCTTCGCTGCACTGCCTCAATAGCAAGAATGTCCTTCTTCAGATTAGGAGACCAAAACTGAACACAATATTCCAGGTGAGGCCTCACCAAGGTCCTGTACAGTTGCAGCAAGACCTCCCTGCTCCTATACTCAAATCCCCTAGCTATGAAGGCCAACATGCCATTTGCCTTCTTCACCGTTTGCTGCACCTGCATGCTAACCTTCAATGACTGATGTACCATGATACCCAGGTCTCGTTGCAACTCCCCTTTTCCTAATCTGCTGCCATTCAAATAATATTCTGCCTTCGTGTTTTTGCCACCAAAATGGATAACCTCACATTTATCCACATTATACTGCATCTGCCATGCATTTGCCCACTCACCTAACCTGTCCAAGTCACCCTGCAACCTCTTAGCATTCTCCTCACAGCTCACACCACCACCCAGCTTAGTGTCATCTGCAAACTTGGAGATATTACTCTCAATTCCTTCATCTAAATCATTGATGTATATTGTAAATAGCTGGGGTCCCAGCACTGAGCCCTGCGGCACCTCTCTAGTCACTGCCTGCCATTCTGAAAAGGACCCATTTATCCCGACTCTTTGCTTCCTGTCTGCCAACCAGTTCTCTATCCACGTCAGTACATTAACCCCAATACCATGTGCTTTAATTTTGCACACCAATCTCTTGTGTGGGACCTTGTCAAAAGCCTTTTGAAAGTCCAAATACACCACATCTATTGGTTCTCCCATGTCCAATCTACTAGTTACATCCTCAAAATTTGTCAAGCATGATTTCCCTTTCATAAATCCATGCTGACTTGGACCAATCCTGTCATTGCTTTCCAAATGTGCTGTTATTTCATCTTTAATAATTGATTCCAACATTTTCCCACTACTGATGTCAGGCTAACCGGCCTATGATTCCCCGTTTTCTCTCTCCCTTCTTTTTTAAAAAGTGGTGTTACATTAGCTACCCTCCAGTCCATAGGAACTGATCCAGAGTCGATAGACTGTTGGAAAATGATCACCAGTGCATCCACAGACAATATGCATATGAGGTTGGTTGACATCTTTCACATAGCTGAACAGCTGCAGCTTAATTTTCACCAAATGAGCTAGCAATGCTGTCCTGTATAAAATTACACTCTCCTGTGCCATTAGGGGGTTGGTCTGTGATGTCTGTAAACTTCAAATTAATTATCAACATTTATTTCACAAATTGAAAGCAAATTTTTAATTTGAAGTATTATATTTTATTTTCCCTCTGAAGTTGAACGGTACATATTTTCTCACAATAAAATGAACACGTTTACTCTGTCAGAATGTTTTTCCCATGTAAGAATTTGAAATAACAATGAGAAATTAGAGCCCCGAAGTTGCACCATCTGGGGTTATAATTGTGCCGTAATTCTGGTGGGGAGAGGTTGTAATTTTCAGCATAATCTGGGTCTGCCCGATTTCTGCCCCTCTAAAATTCCACAGCAAATTACACCGCAGGGGCGAGTGATTCTTCTGCCTAACCCTGTTATGTTGCAGCGCAAGTTGGGGCATATCTGATGCATCCCTGGGCTTCCCAGGGAATTCTGCCGAAAGCACCCATATAGTCCCAGCTGAGACCAAGTGTAGATCCTTTTCTAAACTTTGTGATTAGTCCACCATTAGCCAATCCCAGAGAGATTAATTGTTGTTGAAGAACAGCTCCCATGTTCCTTGAGGGAATAGGTAGACATTTTGCAATCCTTTCTCTTTGGACCTCAGGCTCTCCTTATCAGAGTGGCAGGGTAGTGCTACAAGATGTGCCGCTTTCATGGGGCTGATGCCCGCACTGCAGGCACAGGTGTCCGCATCAATTATGCAAATGTCCCTGCCCCGAGGATTTGAGATGGGGTCAGCAACGGTACAAAGCAATGGGTGGAAGACCTGCTGCACCACACATTCACCATCTCAAATGGGTCCACGAAATTTCTATCTTACCATCAGCAAGTTAGTTGAATTTATTCAAATTTACCGTTTTGGAAATATTTTATGTTGCTGTTATTTTCTGCTGTGGTTTTCAAAAGTTAAATCAAGGCTAAGCATATTTCTTATGTTTTGAAGATATTGCTCTTACTAAAATAATCTGGTCTCTATGGATACACAGTACCACTGGTAGGAATAATTTGTATTGAATACTTTCATTGTATGTGAGAAGTATAGGAACAAATTCACACAGTCACATCATCGCACTTCCATCATTAATTCAGGCTGTCTGACTCTGTACAGTTTATTCATGATTTCATTTCATTTGCTATTTGTGTTATAGATCTTGCTGTTGAAAGCAAATTGCTAATCTTAAAATAAATACATTGTTTGCTTCAGCTTGCATCTCAAAAATATCTTCAATATCGTTAACAAAATACTGTGTGAGAAACTATTGCAGTTGAAACAATGCTAATAGTTTAGATCGTGTGATTTATCGCATGCTCATTCATCAGATGTAATACTGTAGATTGCCCTAGTTGTTACATTTAACTCAGTAAGTGACTTGTTTTTACATCCCAGCAATATCTGCATAGGAGACAGAGTGGGCCTTTCAGCCTCTTGAGCCTATTCCTTCATTTAATCAGATCCTGGGGGAATCATTACCTCTTGATACCCTTATCTAATAGCAATCTTGAAAAATTCAATTGACCCAGCATCACATCCTTCTGGGGAAGAATTCCAGATTTCCACTACCCTTTGTGTAAAAAAGTGCTCTTTTATTTCACTCCTGAATGGCTTAGCTTTAATTTTAAGATTGTGCCCCCTTGTTCTGGATTCTGCCGCCAATCCATTTTTCAATTTAAACACCCCTACCAGATAACATCTCATCTACCTAAACTCAAGGGTATACAAGCCAAGTTTATGCAACCTTAACTCCTAAATTTAACCTTTTAAGCCCCAGTATCATTTTGGTGAATCAGTGCTGTAACCCCTCCAAAGCCAATATATCCTTCCTGAAGTGCTTGATATATATGGTGAAAAGCTAAGACCCCCAGTACAGATGCCTGGGGAATATGTTTTGTCACATCCTGTCAATTAGAGTACATTACCTATCTGCCTACTCTCTATCTCTTCTCTCCCAACCAGTTACCAACCCATGTCACAAAGTTACATCCAATTCCGTGCACTTTCATTTATTTTAATAATCTTTGCGCAATCTTATCAAGTGTCTTTGGAAGTCCATATAGACAACATCCATAGACACTCCCCTATCCATCATGCTAATGACCTCCTCAAAAAATTCAACTAGATTAGCCAGACATGACCTACCCTTCCGAAATCCATGCTGATTTTTGTTGACAGCTCATACTTGTCCAAGTGCTCAGTCAGTCTGTCATCATAGAATCATACAGCACATAAGGAAGCCATTCGACCCACTGTGCCTGTGCAGGCCCTTTGAAAGAGTGTCCAATTAGACCCACTCCCTTCTACATTGCTATACAGGAAAATTAATATGTTCTTATTTTTCATCACTCGTGCTTTATTTTTAACAGGTATTTTGTTATTACTTCCTATAACCTTTTCCGTTCCCAAAGTATTTGACAGAACTTGTACATATTTAGTACCTTTCATGACCTCACCAAAGTGCATTACAACCAATTAAGTACTTTAGAAGTGTAGTCATTGTTGTATTATAGGGAAATGCAACAGCAAATTTATGCACAGCAAGGTTCCACAAATAGCGATGAGATAATTGAACAGATGACCTATTTTAATGATACTAGTTGAAGACTATATATTAGCTAGGATACCAGGACAACTCCCCTATTATTCTTTGAATAATGCTATTGGAACTTTTACACCAACCTGAGAGAGCAGTCAGAGCTCAGTTTAACTACTGAGTCCTGCCACTGAACCAAGGCTGCGACTGAAACAGTATTTTTGTTTGTGTATCATACTTCATTGGTGGAATCCAGCAAAATGATATCACAGAAAGGGGGAATAATTCAAGAGAGAAAATTCACAATATCTTGATACTGCAATCCCTCCAAATTGCACATTTTTAAAGATTAGGATAAATTTATGCTGCACGTGAGTGACATTGTAATTGGTTATAGTTATTAATACATATATTTTTGGAACAAGAGGCTTAGTCAGACTAGATGTTGCACTAGGTTAGCACTATATCCTTTCACCTCAAGGGATTGGGCTTGAATCCAGCACAGATGGGTTGAAAGTCTCCTCTCTCAACTGGCTGTAAGGGTCATATCTGAAATTATTTTGGGCAGTCTCAATCTAGTTCATAATGAAAACGAATCCACAGCACAAAACTATCTACAAATTGAAAATCACACTTGGAGAACCTATGAGAATAATTGTTGTTAGATATAGGAAAATTCCAAATATGTGCTTTTCTAAGATTTGGTAGAAGACACAGAAAAAATAATTTCACAGATGGTCCTACTTTCCTTGAAGGTGAAAGCATGTCAGCATGTGTCAGCAGTATATGGGCATCAAGAAGAGAAAAACAAGGGAAAGAAACTGAAAGGTATTATACCTATTAGGTGACAGGATTAACATTGAGCCTCATATACTTAACACTTAACTACACAATCAATGTTACCATGATCAGTTCTCAAACAATTTGTACGGTCCTAATGTATTTTGCTTCAATTTTCAGATCGATGTATGTTTATGACATATAGTTATATCTTGTGAAAAAAAATCTCATGCCTCGATGCAATTCATATCTACATAACCTTGCTTCCTGATGAGACACTTTTATGCTATCTATTCCCATTATATATGTTTCTGACCACATTTATGAAGGAAACTGCCTATGTAAACTCATCACTGTAGAGAGATATCTTGTTAAAAATATTACATTACTCCACCCTGGTCCAATTACCCCATCCTCTAACCTCACTTCATTTCAAGGTCCATCAATGAGACATCAACGCACGTACATAATTCTGTCCCACTTTAAAATCATACATTCTGTAATTTTTATTTAAAACTTTGATTTGATATAATTTAAAGTCAAATAGCAAAGCTTATGGCAATTTGGGAGGTAGAGAAGTGGAACAGTTTGGAGCAAAGAAGTTCTCTGCAGGACAGGCTGAGGATCTGGGAAAAAGTCCAAACTGAGGCACTAGAGCATAACCACTGATAGGAAGGTATAATTACGCAGTGACAAGTTTACATAGGCAGTTTCCATCATAAATGTGGATATAAGAATTTATGATAGAAAATGTTGACACAAGGCTGGATTTTCGGTATTCGGTGAAAACGGTAGTTTTACACCAAAATTACCGTTTTCGCTGCGCTACTGTTTTTGGGCCTAACTTTCGGACTTTACGAGCATCAGTAAAGTCGGCATTGCATGATGATTCGTGGCGCAAACAGCGAGTTTCAGCAACCTTAGTCCGGGGCCAGTAGCGCTGTGAGAGAGGCCATGGGAGGGGGAAAAAAAAATTGCAAAAAACATTCACAAAACCCTTACCTACTAAATCGCTGAAAAATAATTTAAAAATAAAAACTTTCATTTACTTTTTGTGCAGGTTTTCATACTTACCGCTGCTGGCAGGGCTGCACTGCAGGTTTGACCTGTCGCTATTCTGGGCATGGCGGAGAGTGCCTAAAGTATGACAGTAACGCAATCCGTGGCGTTGCACATCGTTTCACGTCAGCGCCCTTCTCCTTGGCGGTACTTGAAAGCGCCGCCGCAAAGAGGTACCCGAGGATCCCGCCGACCGAGTTTTCACCGCGGATGGTCAAATCGCGGCAAAAAGCCGGTCGCAAACCTGCCGTAAAGTCCAGCCCAAGTATGAAAACAGGGAGTAGAGCTTTCTAGACAGGAAGTGTAAGTAGAGGTAATTAAAAAATATATATTGTGGATTATTATATTGTACGATCATGTGTACATGAACCTGCATGATGTCATGAGAAAACATTATCTAAAGAGCAAATTCCAGTTCACTGAGTGAGTTCAGAGGAATATTCGCAGGGGACTATGGATGTACTTTTTGATATCTGGTATCATCTGCAGATCTGTGCGATCGAACCCAAGTTTTCACACATAGCCCTGGATTCCATATGCAGAATGGAGGCCAATGAAGGTACATGAACATCAGGGAAGACTCATGTCTGATTAGGAACAAAAAGCATATTGCGATGGTAATTATGTTCATATGGCTAAAGCGTTACTCATGCTCAGCTGTAGAACAAGGTATCACTGTTATACAGTTCATTAATGACATGGTTCCTTGGGGCAATTACATCCAGCATCCCCTCTGAAATTGCAATATACATTTTTTTATCATTTATGGAGCGATTTTAAACCTTTTACACAAGGATTCTGTTTTTTTTTCTTGCCATAAGCAGTTGGCATATATGCAGCCCTATAATCCAAATATAGCACAATAATCTGGGTAATAGGACATTTGCATTCTGTTTGATGTTCACCCTTCATTATGGTTTTCTTTATCATGTGCTACAACAGTGACAGATAATCAAACTCTCAGGGTTTATCAATCTGGAAGCAAACAGCTGGTGGTTCAAGCTAATATGCCTTCTAAAAGAGATTCAAGCGACACATTTCAGCTGACATTCCTGGGCTACAAGTTTCGATTCCTGTGTCCTTGTGTCTGCTTTCACTGTCACATATGGTAGATAGTGTACATCTCAATAGCTTGTCTGCATTTATGTGTGATAAAAAAAAATCTTGGGATGTGGGCGTCGCTGCCAAGGCAAGCATTTATTGCCCATCCTTAATTGCACTTGAGAAGATGATGGTGAGCCACCTCTTGAACCGTTGCAGTCTGTGTGATGAAGGTGCTCCCACATGCCAACAAGTAGTAAGTTCCAGGATTTTGACCTAGCAACAAAAAGGGGCACTTGTATCAAATTACTTTGGTGCCAACAAAGTACGTATGATTTAAAATAGCTCAGTTAACTTTAGTGCAAAAGCTGCTGGGTTCCAATTATTGTTTTATTTGTTCTTGGGCATCACTGGCAAGCCAGTATTTGTTTCCCATCTGTGGGACCTGATTAACTGGGGCCTGATTAATTTATAATTATAGAGTAGCTGTGTGCTGTGTATGTGCTCATTAACAATGGAAAAGGTTGCAGCGTGGTTGGGGCCAAGGCACAGTCACAGGGTTAAGCGCTGTTCCAACCAGATAACAGGAACATGCTGCGAAACAGTGAACAGCAGAGGGAGGGGCATGATGTGGTAATCACATCATGACCAAGGTGATTGCTATCTGCAGTGGACAGCTGGGTCATAACCAGCGGCCAGTCCGGAGTCGACAAACTGACCCCAGTAACAGCAGGGGGGCCAATCGGGGAATGGGAAGACCCCACGTTCACGACTATAACTGAAGCTGTAACACGCAGTAGAGTGCGCTTTATTCTTAGTAACTGCAAGATGTAACTGAATGTAATTGAACCAATAAAGTGTGCCTGGATACCACCGGACTCAAGTCTCATCAACTGCTAAGAATATAAGAGACCCTACATTCTGGCGTAGTCGCGCAGGATTGCTGAATGTCAGCCGCTGGGAGACCCTAGGACCCACGTCGGCACAAGGGTAAGGACACCTCTTAAATAAAGTCCTCGTCCGAAGTCTTTCGCAGCAGGCATCATTCACGCGATCTTTAAAAGATCCGTCTGTGGGTAGTATTAGGGTTGAGACCCCCGTAACAGAGAGCTCTCCACTCGACAGAACATAAGGTCCTGTCCCGGACTTAAGGTCTATGTCTCGCACCCATCGAAACTAAGGGTTCTACATCGGCACAATGGCTGAAGGCAGAAGCAAAAACCTTCCCACGACCGAAAAAGGAGGGCTGGCCCCACCGGAGGTCACGGATGGGGAAGTGTTAAAAAGTCTTAGGAAATACATCGCATAGCAGTTTGATTTACGAAAGACACGTGCCGAAATTGAACAGAAATACGGAACCTCTAAGGGTCAGTGGACCCTGCATGAAAGATAAAGAAAGGACCTGCTGGTCCCTAGCCGTCATGAGCCAAGTTCGACAGAGAAAAGAAATCATGACCCAGTCCCAATTCGATCGGGATTTGAAAGCTTCTAAAGATCAAATCAAGGCACTTGGGGAACAAGTGACCAAGAAAAATTCGAAAATAGAGAAGAAAGGGAAAGAGATAACTAAACTGAAGGGTGAGAGCCATGGAAGCTACATGCCGAGCAGTAATGGTAATGGCGGGATTAGTCTTAGACCAGAAACTGATCATCAAGTGTCCCCATACAGTACATGCTATGCTATCCATGAACCGGGTCACCCAGGTGACCTCAGCCTGATGGACCAGATGGACAACATCCTGGAAGCTCCAAACCTGCATATTGTACGAGCTAGCCCGGTTAATCCGGCCACCATGCTCCTCCTGCCTGAAGAAGGGTATGAAGACCAGCACGACTGTGAGGGCACGTTAGAAGAAGCAGAAGGAGCCGCTGCGGCTGCCAAAGAGCCATTACCCAATCCGGACTTGATCCTATTTACGGACGGATCCTCATCTGTGGAGCATGGAATCCGGAAGGCAGGCTGGGCAGTCACGACGCTGCACGAGGTAGTAAAGAAGGGGGGGTTTACCCGCTGGAACCCCCGCTCAGCAGGCCGAATTGAGAGCGCTGGCCGAAGCCTGCAGGGTAGCCGAGGGACAAACAGCTAATATATACACGTATTCCAGGTACGCTTTTGGGGTGGCACATGATTTCGGCCAGTTATGGCAGAAGAGAGGATTCTTGACTACAGCAGGAACCCCAATATGGAATGGGGCAGAAGTCCGCGACCTACTTGAAGCATTACTGCCAGAGGAGGTATCTATCCTGAAATGCAAGGCCCATACGAAGGAGAATATAGGTGAGGCTAAAGGGAATGCACGGGCCGACCAGGCAGCTCAGGAAGCCGCCTTAGTGGAACCAGAGAAGGGCACCCTTGTATGTCAACTGGGGACCCGAACGCTGACACAGGACCTGGCAAAAATGCAGGAGGACTGTCTCCGGACGGAAAAGTGGGAATGGATAAGTGAAGGGATAATGCTATGGGCGGATGGAATGTGGAGGCAGCCTAAGACAGGAAAACCATTGACACTACAAGCGCTAATGCCCTTTTTGGCCAAACAAATACACTCCTGGGGACACTTAGCCCCCCAACAAATGACGGCTCGATTCCAGAAGAGTTGGTGGGGCCGGGGTTTTAGGAAACACGCTCAAGCCACGATGGACAGATGCGTCACTTGCCAGAAAAATAACCCCGGGCCCTCCTCTACAATGCCCATTCTCCGACCTCTGGTCCCGGCAGGGCCTTTCCGAGATTTACAAGTAGATTACATCTCATTGCCCCCATGTCAGGGGTATATGGACGTCTTCGTGATTGTGGATCGATTCTCTAGGTGGGTGGAAGCTGTACCCACCCGAAGGAGCACTTCCATGCAAACAGCTAAGGTGCTGTGTAAAGACTATATACCTAGATGGGGAGTCCCCGCAAGTATTGACTCTGATCAGGGGACCCATTTTACTGGAGCTGTGTGCCGAGAGGTCTGCAGATTGCTCAACATCACATGGAATCTACATTGCCCTTATCACCCACAGTCGTCAGGCCAGGTGGAGCGTATGAATCGAACTTTGAAACAACGACTGGCCAAATACCACAAAGAGGGGATCCCGTGGCCTCAAGCAATCCCAATGGTCTTGTGTAGCAACAGGGCCACCCCAAACCGAACCACAGGCTTAAGTCCTTTTGAGGTGTGTAAGGGGTTCTCGGGGAGTGATGTTGCGCCTTGGGTGTCTCTCTCTGGGCTTCTGTCCTCACAGCTTATGCCTGGCCTGTGAGGTACCCTGAGTGCTGCAAGAGCATCCCTGGAGAGACTGTGTCCACAGCTTATGGAGGGGGTTTTGAGACTCGTGCGTCCCCACAGCTTATGCCTAGCCTGTGAGGCACCTGTGAGTGTCAAACACTCCTAACCCCTTCTTCCCTAGCCTGTGACACATAGCTGAGCGTTTTCGAGGCGCTCCTAGCTTTCCTTACACTGATCTGACATAAGACTTACGATCAGGAGATGTAATACAATAGGACTGAGACTAGGTGATTCCAAGAGGAACTTAGGCTTCCAATTTATTTGACAAGGTGTATCTCAACAAACAGCAATACACCAACAAAACAATCCCCCTAAATCCCACTAAACGGACACAACGAAAATCTTTACACAAGTTTAGCAGTACAATGCCCAACCTCCCACCTTTCCTGGCCTAACTGAGTTGGGAGTTCTGGGGACCAGAGGTTATACTCACTACTGTGCCTTTTGCAGTCTGGTGGTTTGTTTCTTCTATCTTCGGTGTCTTCGGACACTGGTTTTCCTTCAGTGTCGAGAGGCTTGCTGGTTGTTGGATCACGAGAGCAGAGAAGCACACACACACTGCATCAGAAACCCCTTTTTATAGCCAGATTATCCAGTCCGCCTCTCGTGCTGAAATCGATCCTTCCCATTGGTGGGCTTTGTGATTTTGAAAAATGGAGCAGTTTTAGATTATTGCGGGTTTTTTCCACTGATAACCTACTCAAGGTTTGAGTAGGTGTTGATTGCGTTGGCCTCCTGTAGCCATTGTGTAGGCCCTTGGGTTGTTTTGGGTTCCCTAGTTTTCTGAAGGTCTGCATAATTTCCCTCCAA
Organism: Pristiophorus japonicus; assembly: GCF_044704955.1. NCBI lineage: Eukaryota > Metazoa > Chordata > Chondrichthyes > Pristiophoridae > Pristiophorus > Pristiophorus japonicus. The sequence continues at coordinate 208,998,930 of NC_091978.1, forward strand.
TTCAGTTTTCTCTAACCTACTCAAGGTTTGAGTAGGGGTTGATTGGGTTGGCCTCCTGTAGCCATTGTGTAGGCCCTTGGTTTGTTTTGGGTTCCCTAGTTTTCTGAAGGTCTGCATAATTTTCCTCCATAGTGTAAACATGGGGAAGATAATAGCCCGATAATGGCGATGAGTCAGTCCCACAGTTTTCGAGCAAGTGCTCTCCCATTGGCTTGAAAGCCCCATGCTTCGGGCTGACTCTGTCCCACCATTGGCTCTCCGGTGTCCTCCCCCGTCCAATCACTGCTCTGCCAAGGTCAAACCGTCTCGGTTTCAATTCACATTGCAGCACAGATAGATCCCACAGCTCTTTTCCTTCTGGGTAAAATGAGGGGGTTTTCGTCCTCCCCTACAGGTGATCACCGGGAGACCAATGTCTCTCCCGGGGACCATCAATCTGCGAAAAGCAGACTGTTGCCTGATGAGTGACACATTGTTGGAATATTGCCAGAATTTAAATGCTCTCAGTTCGGCTTCCCAACAGGTAAAAGCGGCTTGGGGGGGGAACCCCCGGAGGGAGGACACGATATCGTCCCAGGAGTTTGGGTATACGTAAAGAAAATACACAAAGAACCGCTGGGAGCCAAGTGGGAAGGACCATACCAAGTATTACTGACGACCCGATCGGCGGTTAAAATCTAAGGGAAGAAGGCGTGGATCCATGCCTCGCACGTTAAACGGGCACCCGAATCGGAAACAGACTAAAAGAACTGAACTTTTGAACTTAACAAAATGTTTGGACTGATTGTACTCGTGGGTCTGACCCTACCTCTGTGTAACATGGAGCTACATGTAAATACTTTTATGTACATGGCATATAGCTATGCTAAGGAAGCCAACATCTCCAGTTGTTGGGTATGTGCGCAGGTACCTACCCATTTAAAGGGAGGAATTCCTTTGAGACCGGTTCCCCTCAACGAATCTGAGATGGTGGAATGGTTTTTTAACCAGAACCGTACGAACGGGAACAGGACCAATAGTTTGGGGGAAGACGCAGAATTACCAAAGGCCGAATGGCGTTCGGCGGGTTATGGGTTGAACACCTTTTTGGGGAGGTATCAGCCCAATTATAACCAGACCCTAAAGCCACCGTTCTTGGCCCTCACTAACACATCAGGGAAAGGAAGGCCACAAGGGTCGGTATGTCTGATCAGAAACCAAACCAGAGGGCAAGGAATGGGGAATAGTACCTGTAGGCAAAACGTGAATATGATGAAAGGAAGCATGCAGAGCTTCTTGCATTTCCCAAATAAGATCACCCCGGGCCAGAACTTTACAAAAGGATGGGTAATGATAGGAGTTGGCCGTTATTCCCCATACAACGGTACCTACTTTATTTGCGACCACAGGGCTTATTCCTGGCTGCCACAGAACTGGACAGGATCTTGTTATTTGGGTTATGTGATACCCCACATTCGCCACTCCACTTCCCTTCCAGAGTTGTTTTCTCCACAAAGGAGTAAACGGGCGATTACGGAGACTGAAATGTTCTTCGCCATTCTGGTTCCTTGGTATGGAACTAGTAAATTAGCAAGGGTGTCCATTAACATGGCATCCGTCCTGGAAAAGGTGGCTAATGACGCCGCGGGAGCCCTACTTAAAATAAACACCGAAATGGTGGCCATTCGCACAGTGGTCTTACAAAACCGAATGGCCTTAGACTTTATCCTGGCAGAGAGGGGGGGACATGTGCCTTGATCGGCACCGAGTGTTGCATGAATATCCCGGATTGTTCCGAGGATATCACCAACCTAGCAGACCATATCAAAAAAGAGATAGAACAGCTGATACAATCCCCAGCTACCACACTGTGGGGCTGGGCCACAGGATGGCTAGGCTCCGTGGGCAGCTCATTGATACATGGAATTATATTTGTATTTGCTGTAATAGTAGCATTATACTGTTTGTTTGCTTTGATTAGATGTTTGGCTATGCGTATGATGACAACGACTAACCCCGGAATAAGGAATGTGGAAGAGGGCTTCTGCACCTTAAGAAGAGGATATATGTATAATCGGAGCGTTATGATTCCGGCTAAGAAGGGAATCAAAGGGGGGATTGTGGGACCTGATTAACTGGGACCCTGATTAATTTATAATTATAGAGTAGCTGTGTGCTGTGTACGCGCTCACTAACAATGGAAAAGGTTGCAGCGTGGTTGGGGCCAAGGCACAGTCACAGGGTTAAGCGCTGTTCCGACCAGATAACAGGAACATGCTGTGAAACAGTGAACAGCAGGAGGAAGGGGCATGATGGGTAATCACATCATGACCAAGGCGATTGCTATCTGCAATGGACAGTTGGGTCATAACCAGCAGCCAGTCCGGAGTCGACAAACTGACCCCAGTAACAGCAGGGGGGCCAATCAGAGAATGGGAAGGCCCCATGTTTACGACTATAACTGAAGCTGTAACACGCGGTAGAGCGCGCTTTATTCTTAGTAACTGCAAGATGTAACTGAACGTAACTGAACCAATAAAGTTTGCCTGGATACGACCACCGGACTCGAGTCTTGTCAACTGCTAAGAATATAAGTGACCTTACATTCCATCCCAAGTTGTCTTGAGGGCATTAAGAGTCACCATTTAGTATGGGACTGAAGTCACATGTAGGCTAAATCAGGTAGGGGAGGCAGGTTCTCTTCCAGTTGGGTTTTTACAACAATCCAGCAGCTTTCATAGTCATTTTTTCTGGTATTAACCTACAAGTTACTGGATTTATTCAATTCAGTTTCACAACTTGTTTTAGTTTGAATGCTCGATCTCTGGGTTGCTAATCCATCACAATAATCACTGGCCTACCATATGCCCTATGCCTAATCTAGTTACCTGCACAGTCATTGGCTTAGTATTCACAACAGTCTGTCAAGATATTGCTACAAACCATGCATTTGATAATGCAAATTGTATAGCAAAATGTTGACCAGATTTGTATTAACTGTACTTTATAGACTGGACACTATGCAGCCTATATGGTGATTAATCTTGTGCAGAAACTGATAGGTTTACTATATTATTCTACAAACTGCTAATAACATTTCCATGCTAATTTCAAAGCCTCAGTCTGGCACACAGGCATGCTAAATTAATAAGATGTTTCAATGTTAGCTACAACAGTCTAGTGTATATTATCCTCGACAGATACCAGTGAACTGAGATCTGCTCTTGCAAAGAGCCGGCACAGGCATGACGGGCTGAATGGCTTCCTTCTGCGCTGCAACCATTCCATGGGCCCAAGTTTCCACATGATTTGCGCCTGATTTTTAGGAGCAACTGGTGGAGAACGGACTATCTTAGAAATCGCAATTCTCCACATTTTTGTTTCTGCAGTTCTAGTCAGGTAGAACAGTTCTACTTTGGAACAGAATTTTTTCTTCAAAAGGGGGCGTGTCCGGCCATTGACGCCTGATTTCAAAGTTTCCACAGTGAAAACGTACTCCAAACTAAAGTAGAATGGAGCAAGTGAAGATTTTTGTAGAATTGAAAAAACCTGTTCTACACATTAAATAATCAGGCGCAGGTTACAAATTAGGCCAGAACGAGGTGGGGGGAGGGGGGGAGGGAAGGGAAGTCATTAAATTCTATAATAAATCCTTATTTATACTTATACAAATATTATACAAATAAATCCAACCTGAATAAACATTTATAAGCAAAGAAAAGATTAAATAAACCATCTTCCTACCTGTGTGAAAGTGCTTCAGGCAGGCCTTTCGGGACCGAAGGCTGAACGGGCCGGCCCGAGACTTCGGGCAGGGCCCGTCCCCAGCACCAGATTTATAGGTAGGTGGCGTTGGGTTGGGTTGGGTCGGGTCGGGTCGGGGAGGTTCAGTTCGGGGGGGGCAGGGGAGGGAGGGAGAGAGAGAGAGAGGGAGGGAGGTCAGGTCGGATCCAGTCCGGGAGCGGGAGTCGGGTCGGGTCGGGTCGGGTCCAGTGGGGGGGGGGGTCGGGTCGGGTCGGGGGGGCGGGGAGCGGGAACAGGAGCGCGGATCAGGTTGGGTCCAGTCTGGGGGGCGGGGAGCGGGAACAGGAGGTCGGGTCGGGTCCAGTCGGGGGGGTGGGGAGCGGGAACAGAAGCGCGGGTCGGGTCAGGTTCAGGCAGGGAGCGGGAACAGGAGCGAGGGTCGGGTCGGGTCGGGTCCAGTCGGGGAGGCGGGGAGCGGGAACAGGAGCGCGGGTTGGGTCGGGTCCAGTCGGCGGGGGGGGTGGGAGCGGGTGTCGGGTCTGGTCCGGAGGCAGGGGGAGGGCGGGGAGCGGGTGTCGGGTCTGGTCCGGAGGCGGGGGGGGTGGGGAGCGGGTGTCGGGTCTGGTCGGGGGGGGGGAAGCAGGAGCTGGCTGTGGAAGGAGCCTTATTCACGCAGCCCCAGTGAGGCCATTCAGCCAGGGCTAGGGGCTGCGTGCTTCGGGCCCCTCCCACACAGTTCGGCGCCTGGAGCTACTGCACTTGCGTGCCCACTGTAGCGCGCATGTGCAGAGGTCCCGGCACTGTTTTCAGCGCAGGGACCTGGCTCCGCCCCCTACAGCTCCTGCTGCGCCGCGCCGAGGGCCAGAGGACCTGCAGGGAGGTGGAGAATATGAAGGATTTTTTTAGGCGCACTTTGTGGCGCGAAAAACGGGCGTCCAGGTCGGGACTGCGCCATTCTAGGCGCGTGTGGAAACTTGGGCCCGTAGATTCTAGTGACACTCATCGCCCGGTGACAGTTAGAATACGGCTCTATATATGGCACATAGTCACATATGTGAATAGAATGTTGTGCCCAACAGCTGCTTTACTATTTGAGCTTGCATTTTCTTATTTTATTCTTTTCAGCAAGTGGGAGCTAAAAATATCACACCACATAATTACAAAAATAATCTAATGAACGTCATTGATAATTCAGGATGTAATTGATGATTTTGTTTATCGCTGGCAGTGTGAATTATTTTCCAGACAAAATTCATCGGAAGTCTGGCTTCTATAAACAGGGAAAGTGCATATTACACATCACTTTACTTTCATTGCCCTTAGCATGTACTGTTCTCTTTTTTTAAATGAGCCTAATAACAGGAGCTGAGTTTCATGATCAGTTCCCAGACTGGCCAGTAGATCGTACCCTACTTGAGTCTCACCTCATGACAGATGATTATGGAACAGCTTTGATAAGTCATTAAAATGTCTCCTTCCTGACCATCTGTCAGAAATCAAGATCCAGATGGTGACAAGCAGTCTACAAGAGGAAAAGTATATTTAACAATTTAAATATTGTTGTAGACGTTGTTGATATATATGACCCTCTATTGGAATTTTAACATCTTCTAAAAATATCTTCTGTGAAGAGACATAACCAAGTATAAAAAATTGAGGATAGGATACCAAAAAAAATTCTGGAATTGAGAGCAGAGAGAAGAAGGGGATATAACCTATACCAAAAAATTTTAGGAGGACACATTCCCTTCAACTACTACAGTAGTCAAGCCTATACGTTTGTGACATTTTGCTTATAAATTGCTGCCAACTCGTGGGAAGCACATAGAGGAGCAAATTTGCAGGGAAATTACAGAGAGGTGCAAGAACTATAGAGCGACTATAGAATGGAGACTTAGAACATAAGAACATAAGAAATAGGAGCAGGAGTAGGCCATACGGACCCTCGAGCCTGCTCTGCCATTTCATCATCATAAGCAATCCCTCGGAATCGAGGAAGACTTGCTTCCACTCTAAAAATGAGTCCTTCGGTGGCTGAACAGTCCAATGCGAGAACCACAGTCCCTGTCACAGGTGGAACAGATAGTCGTTGAGGGAAAGGGTGGGTGGGACAGGTTTGCCGCAAGCTCTTTCCACTTCCTGCGCTTGGTTTCTGCATGCTCTCGCCGATGAGACTCGAGGTGCTCAGCACCCTCCCGGATGCACTTCCTCCACTGAGGGCGATCTTTGGCCAGGGACTCTCAGGTGTCAGTGGGGATGTTGCACTTTATCAGGGAGGCTTTGAGTGTGTCCTTGTAACGTTTCCTCTGCCCACCTTTGGCTCGTTTGCTGTGAAGGAGTTCCGAGTAGAGCGCTTGCTTTGGGAGTCTCATGGCTGATCCGATCATGGACTCAGGTCCACTTCCCTGCCCGCTCCCCATAACCCTTTATTCTTCTTTCGGTTAAGAAACTGTCTATCTCTGTCTTAAATTTATTCAATGACCCAGCTTCCATAGCTCTCTGAGGCAGCAAATTCCATAGATTTACAACCCTCTGAGAGAAGAAATTCCTCCTCATCTCGGTTTTAAATGGGCCGCCCCTTATTCTAAGATTATGCCCTTTGGTTCTGGTCTCCCCTAGCAGTGGAAACATCCTCTCTGCATCCACCTTGTCAAGCCCCCTCATAATCTTATACATTCTCCAAAGAGTAGAGGCCCAACCTACTCAACCTTTCCTCATAAGTCAACCCCCTCATCTCCGGTTCAACTATCCTAATACAGGGCTCAATTTTCCTGGGTCATTTGCGCCGTTTTTTTGGCGCACCCTGTTTTTTCTGGGGTAAGTATTTCATTCAAAGTTTCCCCCTGGAATCTGCGCCGGTGTAACTGCTTTAGTTACGATTTTTCTACGCTAGGTTTTTTTGACGTCATAGTCTGCACCAGTTTTCAGCATTTTTTGCAGTTTGCCCAAATTTATTAATCCTAAATCGGCGCATCTGGCCACTCCTGATAAACTTTCTGGTGAATTAACAGAAAGCAGTGCACTTTGAAAAATCGGCGCTGAAAGACGCCATTGTTTTTCATCAACGTTTTTGGAGGGAGTCTCTAACACTTGAAATATTCATAATAAAGTTCAACTTTATTTACCTTTCAACGGAGTACATGGAAGGTTCTTGGATTTCTGAAGTTTTAATTTTTTTTTACTCACACGCCACCACTGAACGTCTTCAAGCAGGGCTGGAGGTGGGGTTGTAGCGTCGGCCATCAGAATCGGCCCCGCCCCCGGACACAGGGGCTCTGGGCTCGGCTGGAAAATAAGCCCAGGAAGGGAGGTGGTGATTGGAAGGCTTCTGCGCTAGGCACAAGACTGCAACGAGTTTGGGGAGGGGGAGAGAAGGGGAGAAGACACAAGACTGCAATTAGTTGGGGGGATGGGGAGGCGGGTGGGGGAGAGGGGGAGAGGGAGAAGTCATAATACCTGGGTGTAGTCCATCCATACATACCTTGAGGAAATAGAACAAAGAACCTGTCCTTGCAAAGGTAAAATTTAACTAAGGGGCAATACTGACAATTCCATACCTTGTGCGAGCCTTCTGCATGATGGTGCTACGTAGAAGACAATTGATTCAACATCATCGCATGAGGAACATCAGAGCCCGTAGAGTGTTGGGCAGGAGGCCTTACCCACATCGGGTATATCGAGACAGGCATTCGTACTTGCACCTGAGTGATGCAGACTGTCGGAAGGCTGCATTTCCACACAGAAGTTGTAACTGAGATCTGTGAGTTGGCCAAAGCAGACCTAGAACCTAGAAGCATCAGGAGGACTGCTGTGTCAGTTGAAGTGAAGGTTACAGCTGCACTTTCATTCAATGCCTCCGATCATTTCAAGCTACAACTGGGGATGTGTGCGCCATTTCTCAACATGCAACACATGTCTGCATTCGACAGGTGACAGCTGCAGTATATGCATGGAGGAATGACTACATAAACATGGAAACAGAGAAAATAGGTGCAGGAGTAGGCCATTCGGCCCTTCGAGCCTGCACCACCATTCAATAAGATCATGGCTGATCATTCCCTCAGTACGCCTTTCCCGCTTTCTCTCCATACCTCTTGATCCCTTTCGCCGTAAGGGCCATATCTAACTCCCTCTTGAACTGGCATCAATACCTCTCAGTGGCAGGGAATTCCACAGGTTAACAGCTCTCTGAGTGAAGAAGTTTCTCCTCATCTCAGTCCTAAATGGCCTACCCCTTATCCTAAGACTGTGTCCCCTGGTTCTGGACATCCCCAACATCGGAAAATTCCCTATGACTGCCCAAACAATACAAGACAGGCCTGTGAGCTTCTTCAGGATTGCTGGCTTCCCAAAGGTACAGAGAAGATTGTACCCACATCACCTTGCGAGCACCTTTGGAGGATTCCAAGATGTACAGGAACAGAAAAGGCTTCCACTCCATGAACGTACAGCTCATGTGTGATGACATGCATCATATCATGTCAGTCGATGCAAGATACCCTGGGAGCACCCATGATGCGTTCACCTTACGCGACAATGTTATATCTGCCATGTTTCAGCAGCAGCAGTCAGAAGGGCAGAGCTGGCTACTGGGAGACAAAGGGTACAGCCTCGCCACCTGGCTCATGATGCCCCTATGTGTAACCCGGATGGGAGCTGACCAGGAATACAACATATCGCATATTGTGATGTGCAGCATTATAGAGAGGACCATTGGCATCTTGAAAGAACGTTTCCGATGCCTGGACCATTGCGGAGGCTACTTGCTATACTCCCAAGATTGTCGTTCAGTTCACTGTTGTATGCTGCATGCTGCAATCATGAGGCAGCAGCAGCTGGTAGGAGAAGACCCAGCAGCGCTGAGAGTGGCTGATGATAATGATGAGGAAGATGCAGATGACGAGCAGGAGGACAAGGAAGCCATGCAAGTACCTGAACCCGAAGCACAACGGCGGAGGAGAGCGGGCCATCGTGCCCCTTTAATGATTGCTCAAGCCTTGCGCCAGCAGCTCATCCGTGAACGCTATGCTGCCTGAAGGCTCAGTGACAACTATTGCACATGGACCATGTTTACTGTTTGGACCTGTTCCGTAATGTTGTGTATGTTAATGGAACAAATGATGGAAATGATTCTTCTTGAGTTCCAAAAGTTGTGTTAATAATGGAACAAATAATGTAAATGATTCAGATTTAATGTAAAATATATTTTATTCAAAAGTTTAACAAACTGCTCTTTGTACTTAACTTAAATAAAATTATTCTTGTATCAACCGTTAAAGTTTTCAGTTACGATCACTTACAAACTTTAAGATCGCTTACAAAACTCTAAGATCACTTAAAAACTTTAAGATCACTTACTAACTTTTAAACTTGTAAATTTACATAACTTACAAAAATCTTTTAAGTTGAGAACAACAGTTACAACAGTAACAATAATAATAACAACAACAACAGCGGCAGCAGCAAAGAAAGGCTGCACCCATCTCTCCTCTACCTTATTCTAAGACTACCCCGCTGCGCTTGTTCTTGGTGACTCCACTATCCCTGCCCACAGGCGGTGTCGCAGTGTTTCAGGGGTTGGTACCAAGCTTATTCTTTCTAACATCTCGGGTAGTATGCACCTGTTGAGGGAGGTGGGGCGGGCAGTGGGGGGGCGACAGGCGGTAGTGTGGAGGGCCCAAGCGGCAATGTGGAGGGCCCGGCTTGGGGCTCTTCAGAGGCTGGTGCGGAGATTGGAGTGGGAGTGGCAGTTGATTCTATCAATGGGCACGAGGCCTGGGCGTGTTCCCTTATTGCAGTAGCTAACTAACACATACCGTCCCTCATGTGCCCTGACAGTGTCTCAACGACCTGCAACATTCCCTCCCTCATGTTGAGCAAAACTGTCTCAACTACCTGTGACATTCCCTCCTTGATGTTCACTCACAGTGCATCAGCTACCTGTGACATTCTCTCCCTCATGGTCCCAGATATCGTTCCCATTTCTTGCGAGATTGCTGTTACTTCTCCCGACAGACCCGCTACCTCATCACCCACCCTACTGATGGCATCCAGGAGTGATCGCGTGAGGTCAATGCTCTCCCCACTTACTGCCATCATCTGAACCACATCTGTTAGATCCTGCACCTCAGGAGAGCATTTGGCTCGCACCCCACCACTAGGATCTGCAGCCTCGGGAAAAAACATAGAAAACATAGAAATTAGGTGCAGGAGTAGGCCATTCGGCCCTTCGAGCCTGCACCGGAAGATGGAGCCCTGGGTGTGCCTCACTGCACCACATCACTGGGACCCGCAGCCTGGGATGTTAGGAAACCATGGAATGTCCCACCAACACTCAAACCACTAGTCACGGAAGGGGCTGGCACCTCAATGGGTGGCACATACACCTCCACCAAAGTTAGTAAAACAGTGGGGGCTTCATCCATCTCCTCCCCCTCCCCCTCTCCCTCACTCCCATGCTCTTGGTCTGGAGGGTGGGATTGGAAGATGTTCTCCTCTTCAGGCTCATCCTCGTCTGAGTCTTCTGCATCGTCAGGGTTGGCCTCAAGTTCTGCAAAATATAACAGAATACAGCCAAATGGTTAGCAGCAGAGGAGGGGGCAGGGTGGGTGGCATGAGTAGGCTCACATAGCGCAGGCCAGGCAGCAGGCTGATTTGAAGGACCACGAAGAATTATAGCACATTGCATCAACCGAAGCGTAGCTGATGGAGACATCCCCAGGAACCAAAGCATGGCTAGCCTGCGTAGTACTTAACATTTTGCAAAGACAGACTGGAATTTTCAGGACTTACCCCCTCCCTTGAGTGTGGGCCCAGCTTGTGCAGTGGTGGTTGGTTTTCTCCAGGCAGGACCCATCAAAGCAGCGACCCTCTCTTCCAACAGTGTCAGTGCCAGCAGCTTTGCCGGACCTCCTCCTGTTCAAGCTCTTTCTGTTTTATTATGTGCCACCTTCCTCTGCAAAGATGAAAATGCAACTTTTTAGAGAGGGTGTCTTTCTGCTGGGTGGAATATATACAGTTGGTCACATTTACAATTACAATTCCATTGAAAAATTAAATGATTACTTACACTAACTACTTGACCAAGTTCCTGCCACGTCTTTTAACACTGGCCTCCAGATCTCATGGTGGTCACCATTGCACTGTAATCTTCTGCAACCTGGTTCCAGCGCTTCTTCATTTCTTTGGGTGGAACTTTTATGTGACCTCTGCTAGTGTCCAGCTCCTGCCATCTGTTCTCAATCACAGTAACTAGTGTCTCCACTTCTTCCTGTAAGAAATTCTTGGTCCTTGCACCGAGTTACATCTTGTACTGCTGCAGATCCGATTTTTCCAATGCTCTCACACAGCACTCCGTCTCACACACACAACTGGTTCTTTAAAAATGGCCAATTGCCAACCCAGAGCTGTACTGCGCATGCGCGTCCAATGATATAACGTCAAAAATGTCTTTTTTTTTGGTTGCACATGCGCAGAAGGTACGGCATAATTTTTTCAGCGCAGACAGCAGGCTCCACCCCCCGAGGCGGCAGGACACACTGCACGGCGCCAATTTTGAATTATACATTGGGGAAACTTTGGCGAAATATTTCTGGTGTATTTCTGGTCTAGAAAAATGGGTGTAACTCTGGCAATGTGCCAGTCAATGGGCTTGGGCAAAATTGAGCCCACAGACTGGAATAGTGTGAAGGGCAGAGATGGGGAAGAATTTCTGAAGTGTGTTCAGGAGTACTTTCTTGATCAATACGGGGAGTGGAAAGTGGAGTTGAGGCCAAGATCAGATCAGCTATGATCATATTGACTGGCGGAGCAGGCTCGAGGGGCCAAATGGCCTACTCCTGCTCCTATTTTTTTATTTTATGTACGTTTTTATGTACGTTTCCAGCCCGACAAGGAAGGAGGCATTGCTGGATCTGGTTCTGGGGAATGAGGTGGGGCAAGTGGAACAAGTGTCAGTACGGAAACACTTAGGGAACAGTGATCCTAGTATCATAAGGCTATGGAAAAGGACAGGGAGCAATGTAGAGTAAAAAAACTTAATTGGCGGAAGGCCAATTTCAGTGGGTTGAGAACGGATCTGACCAGGGTAAAGTGAACTCAAAGATTGACAGGCAAAACTGTAATCAAACAATGGGCTGCCTTTAAAGAGGAGATGGTTTGGGTACAATTGAGGTACATTCCCATGAGATGGAAAAGTTATGGCAACCATAGTCAGAGCTCCCTGGATGACGAAAGAGATGGAGAAAGATGAAGCAGAAAGACGTAAGACAGATGTCAGGTTGAGAATACATCTGAGAATCAGGCTAAATATAGAATGTTCAGAGGGGAAGATTTTTTTTTATTCGTTCCTGGAATGTGGGTGTTGCTGGCAAGGCCAGCATTTATTGTTCATCCCCAATTGCCCTTGAGATGATGGTCGTGAGCCACCTTCTTGAACGGCTACAGTCCGTGTGGTGAAGTTACTTCCACAGTGCTGTTCCAGGATTTAGATCTGACACCAATGAAGGAACGGCGATATAATTCCAAGTTAGAATAGTGGGTGACCTGGAGGGGAACATGGAGGTGCTGGTGTTCCCATGCGCCTGGTGCCTTTGTCCTTCTAGGTGCTAAAGATTGTGGGTTTGAAAGTGGTGCCGAGGAAGCCCTGGCAAGTTGCTGCAGTGCATCTTGTAGATGGTACACACTGCAGCCACAGTCCGCCGGTGGTGGAGGGAGTAAATGTTTAAAGTAATGGATGGGTGCCAATCAAGCAGGCTGTTTGTTGAGCTTCTTGAGTGTTGTTGGAGCTGCACTCATCTGGGCAAGTGGAGAATATTCCATCACACTCCTGACTTGTGCCTTGCAGATGATGGAAAGGCTTTGGGGAGTCAGGAGGCGAGACATTTGCCGCAGAATACCCAGCCTCTGACCTGCTCTTGTTGCAACAGTATTTATGTGGCTGGTCCAGTTACGTTTCTGGTCAATGGTAATCCCCAGGATGTTGATGGTGGACAATTTGGCGATGGTAATGCCATTTGTTGGGGTAAAAAGAAGACTTCTCTTCTTCAAGGTGGATCCCCTGAAATAAGGGATCGACACCCACCCGTATAGCGACCATGGAATCACTCAGCTGAAACCTCGGTTCAACCGATCTTTATTCAAGCATATGCAGGGGAAGAGTTCCAATGAACCCTTCGAAATACAAGGGTTTCTGCATGCACAGTTATACAGTTTTTCGAGGTGTGCGACCCTCCTACAAAACTGCTATGACCACCGATAGGTCTACAGTTTAGCAACGGAGCTTCATTGATTTGTAGACCCTTATCAGACTGGTTGTTAAGTGGTTTCCCAACCTGTCCATCTCCCATCACATGTCAACCTTCTGGAATGTATTGTCCTACAGTGTCAACTTTGCCTCAGTTCCTCATGACATGTTGGTTAACCTTGTTTCCCAGGGTTTGCTATGCACCTGGTTTCTTATCCAATATTATCCCTTTCCCAAGAACTCCAGTCAAAACTATCTCGTTCCTATGAGTACAATCTATGTTTCCAGACTGCTGACTCCCTACTGTCCTTGGTAGATGTTGTTCTGTACTGAATATGTAAGTTTCCATTTTCTATCAGTCTGTACTAAAGTTCAACACAGTTGATGGTTCATTTACCATCAAGCTTTGCTTCTCAGCCTTTCTCCAAAAACCCATTTGTAAGCGAGTTTTACAAGCGAGCATTACATAAATAAGCGAGTTTTACATAACAATCTGTCAATAGGCGATATATTACAATCTCTACCATGAGGTGGAGGAACTCCCAACTCCTCACAACCTCCTAATACTGATAAGCCCTTTAATCTGGACCATTTTATGTGTCAGATCAATTCACTACCTTCAGTATCCACTTTAGTGACCATCCGTCTGTCTACTTCCACTTTGGTGACAATACTTTATCCCCTTACAATACTCTACCTCCTTACACCATTGAATCTCCAGGGGTCGTGGTTAGACTGCCTCTTGTTGGAGATAGTCATTGCTTGGCACTTGTGTGGCGTGAATGTTAATTTCCATTTATCAGCCCAAGCCTGAATGTCATCCATGTCTTGCTGCATATGGGCATGGACTGTTTCATTATCTGAGGAGTTGCGAATGGCACTGAACATCAGCAAACATACTCACTTCTGACGTTATGATGGAGGGGAGGTCATTGATGGAGCAGCTGAAGATGGTTCAGCCTAGTACACTACCCTGAGAAACTCCTGCAGCAATATCCTGGGGCTGTAATAATTAACAACCAACCACCACAACCATCTTCCTTTGTGCTAGGTATGACTCCAGCCAGTGGAGAGTTTTTACCCTGATTCCCATTTGACTTCAATTTTATTAGGGCTCCTTGATGCCACACTTGGTCAAATACTGCTTTGATGTCCAGGGCACTCACTCTCACCTCAGCTCTGGAATTCAGCTCTTTTGTCCATGTTTGGACCAAGGCTGTAATGAGATCTGGAGTTGAGTGATCCTGACGGAACTCAAACTGGGCATCGTTGAGCAGATTATTGGTGAGTCAATGCTCCTTGATAACACTGTCGACGACACCTTCCATCACTTTGCTGATGATTGAGAGTTGACTGATGGGCAGTAATTGGTTGAATTTTATTTAACCTGCTTTTTGTGGACAGGATGTACCTGAGCAGTTTTCCACATTGTCGGACAGATGCCGGTGTTGTAGCTGTACTGGAACAGCTTGGCTTGAGGCATGGCTAGTTCTGGAGCACAAGTCTTCAGCACGATAGCCGGGATGTTGTCAGGGCCCATAGCCTTTGCTATGTGCCAGTGTGCTCAGCCGTTTCTTGATATCACACAGAGTGAATCGAATTGGCTGAAGAATGGCATCTATGATGGTGGGGACCTCAGGCGGAGGCCAAAATGGATCATCCACTCGGCACTTCTGGCTGAAGATAAACATAGTGAGAGAGGAAATATTAAAGGGCTAAGCAGCTTTGAAAGTGGATAAATTGCCAGGCCAGATGAAATGTATCCCAGGCTGTTAAGAGAAGCAAAAGAGAAAATAGCAGAAGCTCTGACCATCATTTTCCAATCCTCTCTGACTACAGGTGTGGTGCCAGAGGACTGGAGGGCTGCTAATGTTGTACCTTTGTTTAAAAAGGGAGAAAGGGATTGACCGAGTAATTACAGGCCAGTCAGCCTAATCTCAGTGTTGGGAAAATTATTGGAAAAAGTCCTGAGGTGACAGGATACATCTTCGTTTGGAAAGACATGGATTAATCAAGGACAGTCAGCATGGATATGTTAAGGGAAGGCCGTGTCTGACTAACTTGATTGAATTTTTCGAGGAGGTGACCAGGAGGGTCGATAAGGGCAGTGCGTAAGATGTCGTGTATATGGATTTTAGCAAAGCTTTTGATAAGGTCCCACATGGCAGACTGGTCACGAAAGTAAATGCCCATGGAATCCAGGGCAAAGTGGCAATTGGCTCAGAGGCAGGAAGCAAAGGGTAATGGTTGATAGGTGTTTTTGTGACTGGAAGACTGTATCCAGTGGGATTCCGCAGGGCTCAGTGCTGGATCCCTTGCTTTTTTGTGGTATATATCAATGACTTGGACTTGAATGTTGAGGGTATGATTAAGAAGTTTGCAGATGACAGTAAAATAGGCTGTGTGGTTGATAATGAAAAAGAACGTTGCGGTCTGCAGGAAGGTATCGATGTCAGGTGGGCAGAACAGAGGCAAATGGAATTCAATCTGGAAAAGTGTGAGGTAATGCATTTGAGGAGGTCTAACAAGGCAAGGGAATACACATTAAATGTTACGACACTGAAAAGTGTAGAGGAACAAAGGGATGTTGGCGTGCAGGTCCACAGATCCCTGAAGAGAGCAGCCCGAAAGCCTTACTCCATTTAAAAAATACATGGATGTGCATTTAAAGTGCCGTAACCTACAGGGCTATGGACCAAGAGCTGGAAAGTGAGATTAGACTGGATAGCTCTTGGTCGGCCGGCGCAGACACAATGGGCCGAAATGGCCTCTTTCCATGCTGTAAATTTCTATGACTCTAAGGTGGTTGCAAACCTTCAGCCTTGTCTTTTGCTCCGCCATCATTGAGGATGGGGATATTCTTAAGCCTCTTCCTTCCGTTAGTTGTTTAATGGTTCACGACCATTGACGACTGGATGAGGCAGGACTGCAGAGCTTTGATCTGATCGGTTGATTGTAGGATCGCTTAGCCATGTCTATGACATGCTGCTTCCACTTTTTAGCATGCATGTAGTCCTGCATTGCAGCTTCCTCAGGTTGGCACCTCATTTTTAGGTATGCCTGGTGCTGCTCCTGGCATTCTCTTCTACACTCCTGATTGAATCATGGTTAGTCCCCTGGCTTGATGGAGATGGTAGAGTGAGGGATATGCTGAGCCATGAAGTTACAGATTGTGGTGGAATACAATTCTGCTGCTGCTGATGGCCCACAGCGCCTCATGGATGCCCAGCGTTAAGCTTCTAGATCCGTTCTTAATCTATCCCATTTAGCATGGTGGTAGTGTCACACAACACGATGGAAGGTGTCTTCAATGTGAAGATGGGACTTCGTCTCCACAATGACTGTGCGGTGATCACTGCTGCCTTTGAAGATACATCTGCGACATGTAGATTGGTGAGCACGAGGTCAAGTTGGGTTTTTCCCTCGTGTTGGTTCTCTCACCAGTTGCCGCAGGCCCAGTCTGGCAGCTATGTCCTTCAGGACTCGGCTAGCTCAGTCGGTAATGGTGCTACCAAGCGACTCTTGGTGATGGACATTGAAGTCCCCCACACAGAGTACATTCTGTGCCCTTGCTACTCTCAGTGCTTCTTCCAAGTGATGTTCAACATGGAGTATTACTGATACATCAGATGAGGGAGGGCAGTAGGTGGTAATCAGCAGGAGGTTTACTTCCCCATGCTTGACCTGAAACCATGAGACGTCATAGGTCCGGAGTCAATGTTGCGGTTTCTCAGGGCCACTCCCTCCGGACTATATACCACTGTGCTGCCACCCCTGGTGGGTCTGTCCTGCTGGTGGGACAGGACATATCCAGGAATGATGATGGAGGAATCTGGGACATTGGCTGAAAGGTATAAGAACATAATAACATAAGAATTAGGAGCAGGAGTAGGCCATTCGGCCCCTTGAGCCTACTCCGCGATTCAATGAGATCATGGCTGATCTTCTACCTCAACTCCACTTTCCTGCACTATCCATCATCATCATAGGCAATCCCTCAAAATCGAGGAAAACTTGCTTCCACTCCTAAAGTGAGTTTTTTGGTGGCTGAACAGTCCAACACGAGAGCCACAGACCCTGTCACAGGTGGGATAGATATTAATCGGGGGAAGTGGGGGGTGGCACTGATTTACCAGATGCTCCTTCCGCTGCCTGTGCCTGGTCTCTTCACGCTCGCAGTGTTGAGATTCGAAGAGCTCAACGCCCTCCCGGATGCACTTTCTCCACCTAGGGCGGTCTTCGGCCAGGGTCTCCCAGGCATCAGTGATGATGTCGCACTTCGCCATGGAGGCTTTGAGGGTGTCCTTGTAACGTTTCTGCTGCCCATCTTTTGGCTCATTTGCATGAAGGAGCTCCGCATATAGCAATTGTTTAGGGAGTCTCGTGCCTGGCATGCGAACTAAGTGGCCTGCCCAGCGAAGCTGATCTAGCATGATCAGTGCTTCAATGCTGGGGATGTTAGCCTGGTTGAGGACACTGATGTTGGTGCTTCTGTCCTCCCAGGGGATTTGCAGGATCTTGCGGAGGCATCGTCGGTGATATATCTCCAGCGACTTGATATGTCGTCCGTATCTCTGACCCATATAGGAAGGCGGGAATTACTACAGCCCTGTAGACCATAAGCTTGGTGGCAGTTTTGAGGGCTTGGTCTTCGAACACTCTTTTCCTCAGGCGGCCAAAGGCTGCACTGGTGCACTGGAGGCGATGTTGAATCTCCGCATCAATGTCTTCCTTTGTTAACAAGAGACTCCCGAGGTATGGGAAGTGGTCCACGTTGTCGAGAGCCGCGCCATGAATCTTGATGACTGGAGGGCAGTGCTGTGTGGCGAGGACAGGTTGGTGTAGGACCTTTGTCTTATGGATGTTAAGCGTAAGGCCTATGCTTTCATACGCCTCGGTGAATACATCGACTATATCCTGGAATTCAGTCTCACAATGTGCATGACGCAGGCGTCGTCCGAGTACTGCAGTTCAACGCCAGAGGTTTGGGTGGTCTTGGACCTGGTCTGGAGGCGGCGTAGGTTAAACAGCTTCCCACTGGTTCTGTAGTTTAGTTCCACTCTGGCGGAGAGCTTGTTGACAGTGAGGTAGAGCATGGCAGCGAGGAAGATTGAAAAGATAATTGGAGCGATGACGCAGCCCTATTTGACCCCAGTTCGGACATGGAATTGGTCTGTAACGGATCCGTTGGTAAGGATCACAGCCTGCAAGTCGTCGTGGAGCAGGCGAAAGACGTTGACAAACTTTTGGGGGCACCCAAAACGGAGGAGGACGCTCCATAAGCCCTCACGGTCGACAGTGTCAAAGGCCTTTGTAAGGTCGAAAAAGGCCAGTATAAGGGCTGGCGCTGCTCCCTGCATTTTTCCTGTAGTTGTCGTGCTGCAAAGGTCATGTCCGTTGATCCCGTAGGGGACGAAATCTGCACTGTGACTCCGGGAGGAGCTCCTCGGCCACAGGGAGAAGACGGTTGAGGAGGACTCTAGCGACAACCTTCCCTGTGGTCGATAGCAGGGAGATTCCCCTGTAGTTGCCATAGTCGGATTTGTTCCCCTTTTAAAAAATGGACACGATCACTGCATCTCTGAGATCCCCTGGCATGCTCTCCTCCCTCCAAATGAGAGAGATGAGGTCATGTATACGCGCCAACAGCGCCTCTCCGCCATATTTTAGCGCCTCAGCAGGAATTCCATCCGCACCCGTAGCCTTGTTGCTCTTGAGCTGTTTTATGGCTTTGCCACCTCGTGCAGTGTTGGAGTTTCACTGAGGTGGTGGCGGGTTGCATGCTGCGGGATAGAATTGAGAACACTCGAGTCAAAGGCAGAGTCTCGATTGAAGAGATCTTCACAGTGCTCCTTCCAGCGGGCCCTGACAGCCTCAGTGTCCTTGATGAGTGTTTCCCCGTTCTTTGCCAGGAGTGGAGTGGGGCCTTGGGAGTTAGGACCGTAGATGGCCTTGACAGCAGTGAAGAATCCTCATATGTCGTGGCTGTCAGCTAGTTGTTGTATTACCTGCGCTTTTCCCATCCACCAATTGTTCTTTAGGTCCCAGGTTTTTTGTTGGACCTCAGCCTTGAGCCATCTGTAATGTTGCTTTGTAACTCCTGAGTTTGGTTGTTGCTTGAGGCTCAAAAATGCTCTACGCTTACGGTCTATTTGTTCTTGGATCTCCTGATCATTTTCATCAAACCAGTCCTGGTGTTTTCTGGTTGAGTAACCAAGTGTCTTTTCACAGGCACTGGTTATGGAGGCCTGGAGGGCAGACCAAGCGCTGTGGGCATTCAGCATCTCAGGGCCATCAAGGCACGCCAGTTGGCTGTGAGGCGCTGGCTGCATAGGGCTCTCTTAGCTGGGTCTTTAAGTGCCCCAGCATTAATTTTTTTGCGGCACTGCTTCTGCTGCCCTCTCTGCTTTGGGGCTATGTTAATATTGATGATGGATCGGATTAGGCGATGGTCCGCCCAGCAGTCATCAGCTCCCGTGATGCGCACATCCTTGCAATCCTTGGCTCGGACGATGACATAGTCGAGCAGGTGCCAATGTTTGGAGCGAGGGTGTTGCCACGATGTTTTGTATTTGTCCCTCTGGCAGAACAGGTGTTGGTGATGAGGAGTTCGTGTTCTAGACATTTTGTCAGGAGTAGGGTGCCGTTGGAGTTGGATTTCCCTACCCTCTCTCTGCCAATTACGCCTCCCTATATATCCCTATATCCCTTGATTCCCTGAATTTCCAATTATATGATTCTGTGAGTATGATTATGTCAGACTATTGATTGACTAGTCTGTGGGACAGCTCTCCCAATTTTGGCACGTCCCCAGATGTTGGTGAGGAGGACTTTTCAGAGTCGACTGGGCGAGGTGTGCCACTGTCGTGTCCATAGCCGATGCCGAGGTCAATGCCAGATGTTCAGTCCGTTTTTATTCATCTTATTATTTGTCACAGCGATTTGTTACAACTGAGTGAATTGCTAGGCCATTTCAGAGGGCAGTTAAGAGTCAACCACATTGCTGTGGGTCTGGAGTCACATATAGGTCAGACCAGGTAAGGACGTCAGATCTCCTTCCCTAAAGAACATTAGTGAAGACAATCCGATAGTTTCATGGTCACCATTACGGATACTAGCTTTCTATTCCAGAAATGAAAAACAAAATAAGAGGGGCAGAGAGAGAGTATGGCATTTAACATAAATCAGTATTCAAAAGTCTTCTATAAGCATATAAATTGTAAACTGGTAGTGAGAGGAGGGGTAGGACCAATTAGGGACCAAAAAGGAGACCTATGCATGGAGGCAGAGGTCAGTGCTGAGGTACTAAGTGAGTACTTTGCACCTGTCTTCACCAAGGAAGAAGATGCTGCCAAAGTCATAGTGCAAGAGGAGGTAGTGGAGATACTGGATGGGATAAAAATTGATAAAGAGGAGCTACTAGAATGGCTGTCTGTACTTAAAGTAGATAAGTCACAAGGACCAGATGGGATGCATCCTAAGATCCTGAGGGAAATTAAGATAGAAATCGCAGAGGTACTGGCCATAATCTTCCAATCTCCTTAGAGAGATACAGGTGTGGTGCCAGTTGGCTGGAGAATTGCAAATAGAAACATAGAAACATAGAAAATAGGTGCAGGAGTAGTCCATTCGGCCCTTCGAGCCTGCACCGCCATTCAATAAGATCATGGTTGATCATTCCCTCAGTACCCCTTTCCTGCTTTCTCTCCATACCCCTTGATCCCCTTAGCCATAAGGGCCATATCTAACTGCCGCTTGAATATATCCAATGAACTCGCATCAACAACTCTCTGCGACAGGGAATTCCACAGGATAACAACTCTCTGAGTAAAGAAATTTCTCCTCATCTCAGTCCTAAATGGCCTACCCCTTATCCTAAGACTATGTCCCCTGGTTCTGGACTTCCTCAACATCGGGAACATTCTTCCCACATCTAACCTGTCCAGTCCCGTCAGAATCTTATACGTTTCTATGAGATCCCCTTTCATCCTTCTAAACTCCAGTGAATAAAGGCCCAGTTGATCCAGTCTCTCCTCATATGACAGCCCAGCCATCCCTGGAATCAGTCTGGTGAACCTTCGCTGCACTCCCTCAATAGCAAGAACTTCCTTCCTCAGATTAGGAGACCAAAACTGAACACAATATTCCAGGTTGGGCCTCACTAAGGCCCTGTACAACTGCAGTAAGACCTCCCTCCTTCTATTCTCAAATCCCCTAGCTATGAAGGCCAACATACCATTTGCCTTCTTCACCGCCTGCTGTACCTGCATGCCAACTTTCAATGACTGATGAACCATGGCACCCAGATCTCGTTGCACCTCCCCTTTTCCTAACTGCCGCCATTCAGATAACATTCTGCCTTCGTGTTTTTGCCCCCAAAATGGATAACCTCACATTTATCCACATTACACTGCATCTGCCATGCATTTGCCCACTCACCTAACCTGTCCAAGTCACCCTGCAGCCTCTCAGCGTCCTCCTCACAGCTCACACTGCCACCCAGCTTAGAGTCATCTGCAAACTTGGAGATATTACACTCAATTCCTTCATCTAAATCGTTAATGTATATTGTAAAGAGCTGGGGTCCCAGCACTGAGCCCTGCGGCACTCCACTAGTCACTGCCTGCCACTCTGAAAAAGACCCGTTTATCCCGACTCTCTGCTTCCTGCCTGCCAACCAGTTCTCTATCCACGTCAGTACATTACCCTCAATACCATGTGCTTTGATTTTGCACACCAATCTCTTGTGCAGGACCTTGTCAAAAGCCTTTTGAAAGTCCAAATACACCACATCCACTAGTTCTCCCTTGTCCACTCTGCTAGTTACATCCTCAAAAAATTCCAGAAGATTCGTCAAGCATGATTTCCCTTTCATATTACACCCTTGTTCAAAAAAGGGTGTAAGGATAACCCTAGCAACTATAAACCAGTTAGTTTAACCTCGGTAGTGGGGAAGCTTTTAGAAACAACAATCAGGGACAAAATTAACAGCCACTTGGACAAGTGTGGATTAATTAAGGAAAGCCAGCATGGATTTGTTAAAGGCAAATCGTGTTTAACTAACTTGATCGAGTTTTTTGATGAGGTAACTGAGAGGGTTGATGAGGGCAATGTGGTTGACATGGTGTACGTGGATTTCCAAAAGGCATTTGATAAACTGCCACATAAAAGGCTTGCCAGGAAAGTTGAAGCCCATGGAATAAAAGGGACAGTGGGAGCATGGATATGAAATTGGTTAATTGAGTGGAAAAGGAGAATAGTGATGAATGATTTTTTTGAACTGAAGGAAGGTATACAGTGGTGTTCCCCAGGAGTTGGTACGAGGACCACTACTTTTTTTTATATATATTAATTACTCGGACTTGAGTGTACAGGGCACAGTTTCAAAATTTGCAGATGGCACAAAACTTGGAAGTATAGTGAACCGTGAGGCGGAAGTGATAAACTTCAAGAAGACATAAATAGACTGGTGGAATGGGCAGACACGTGGCAGATGAAATTTAATGCAGGAAAGCGCAAAGTGATACATTTTGGTAGGAAGAACAAGGAGAGGCAATATAAACTAAAGAGTGAAATTCTAAAGGGGGTACATGAATAGAGAGACCTGGGCGGTATATGTGCATAAATCATTGAAGGTGGCAGGGCAGGTTGAGAAAACGGTTACAAAAGCATACGGGATCCTGGGCTTCATAAATAGAGGCAAGGGCTCGACTTTTGGCATCTTTACGCCTAATTATCACCCAGAGCTGGTAATTGGGATTAGACTGGATGACCTTTTGTTGAATGGCGCAGATATAATGGTAAGTTCTGCAGGGAATCGAATACGGCCAGGGTGATCTCCTGGACTAGTTTCGATCGCTTGGATGGGTCGGAGTGGAATTTTCCCAGATTTTGTCTCCCAAAATTGGCCTGGGTTTTTATCTGGTTTTTTCCTCTACCAGGAGATCACATGGCTCCGGTTGGGGTGGAGTGTAGAATGTTTCAGTAAAAGGGGCGTCGCAGTTATGTGAGGCGGACTGGTTGGGCTGGGTACTGTTTGCCTTTCCGTCATTGTTTACAGGTTTATATGTAACCTTTAGGGCTGCTGACCAAGGACCTTGCAGCTCTTTGTCGGCCGGCGTGGACACGATGGGCCGAAATGGCCTCCTTTTGTGCTGTAAATTTATATGTTTCTATATTATCGCCCGTTTTTAGATTTTTATGCCATTACCAACCATTTTTAACTTGCGCCGACTTACCGCCCATATACCGCCGACGGTAGTTCCGGCAGCCTATTGTAGCCGACGGTAAATGGAGCCGCCCGTCCATCATTTGCAGTCGATTTTCCGTGGACTTCGTCGTGCACCACCCAAATGCCACCCATAATACCTCCCGCCGCTAATTTCGGCATTTCGCCAAAATACCGCCCAAAATACTGCCGGCATTTTCTACCACCCTGAAAACAGTGCACTTAACTGCCCCTAACCCAGCAGTATGGACGCCATTTTGAAATCAGATGTATTTGAAGAAAAGGCTGCCTTTACTTTAGGTGGTATTTAGATCATTTTTGAATGTATTTTAAGGGTGTTTCAAATCAATACTTATAATTTGAGGGTATAGTAGAATATGTGCTTTAATTTTATGATTGTTGAAGGAAATTTTTCCAGTTCGGCATCTGCCTGTCTTGCAGCACGCCTCCCGAGCCGAATCAGCCTCTGCAGATTAGACACGGGAGCTGTAACACTCGGTGTGCCCTGCTGCACACCGCTTGGTCTGGCCACTTCCTCGGAGCTGAATCCATGAAAAATGGATTCGGCTGAGGAAGAGGTGGTCACGGGCATGAAGGACCCTTCAATGGCCAACCCCCCTTTCTTCTAATTCCACTTCCTGGGGTGGGTTGGACATGATTTGCTCCTCATCACCCTCCTCCTGCTTCTCTGTGTCGTCTGCACTGATAAGTATGACTGCGTGCTCCTGTTCAGCTAGAAAACAAAGCAGAAGAGATAAGCACAAGAACAAGGGAGGGAGGGTCAGGGTGACATTTTAACGCTTACATTGCACAGATATATGAAGAAGTACAACATTACTGTATTATATATCACCGAGAGACACTACATGCAATGAACCTGAACAGAATTTACAGAGACTACATGGCATTATAATAATATTTCATGATGGTACCAGCAATACATTACATTATAATTTATACATTACACATTCGGAGATCATGCGTTACATATGTTGCGCCAACACCGGATCTGCACCACCACGGGTGGCCGAGCGACTATGCGCCCCCTGTGAGGGTTGCGGCCTGCTCCTCCAGGTTCGTGAGCTTTTCAAGCTCTGTAGGACCTCCTCCTGTGTGCCTACGCTCGCCTCTGTTAAAAGCGATTTTCTTTCTGAAAACATGACAATAGGATGGTATAAGATAATTGCCCAAGTACTAGTACCCACCCTCAATGCCTTTCAACACTGTCCATTAATGCACCATTAGCATCCAAGTGATGCATGATGAACACATTTTATTAATTACAGGAAAACAATATAATAACATCATTGATAGTGATAATGTGTAACTCCAAGTTTAGCGAGATTAACAAATTCGCAGTATGGCAGTTTTACATTTTAAGTAATGAATCATTGCATGATTAAAGTTATTAAAGTTATTATTTACTCTTGCAGCCGACACAATGTCGTTCCAGTGCTTGCGGCACTGGACTGGCCCCCGATGGACCTGGGCACTGCCTCGGCAATCTTTGCCCATATTCTTTGATAGAAGGGGGGGCTGGGCTTGCCACGACCTCCCCGGTCAATCGGTCCCAACGCACCTCCACTTCGTGAACCAAGGTAGCTTGGGTATCCACCGTAAACCTCTTTGTCCTCTTCCTCCCTCCTACTTTTGCCTCGACCTCCAACCCGACCATTAATTGTTCTTCCATTTTTTGATGGTTGGA
The DNA here is from genome assembly GCF_044704955.1 of Pristiophorus japonicus. NCBI lineage: Eukaryota > Metazoa > Chordata > Chondrichthyes > Pristiophoridae > Pristiophorus > Pristiophorus japonicus. Next base: position 209,023,830 of record NC_091978.1, read on the forward strand.
TGATTATTTTTATATTATTAATTTTTTTTTGAGCTAAATAAGTTTTTTTCAAGATGGGTAAGTTACTTCTCTCTGTATCTCTCTATTCCAAACAGGCTGCTTGCTCCACGATTTCTCCTCTCCCTCTCTCTCTTTACCCTTCCCTTTCTCAACTGCACATGCGTGGGCTGATCCCTAACCCCCTGAAATGCGGGGGGGCGGGGGCGGGGGGGAATTGCGCATGCGCAAAAGAAAAAAAAAATCGAGCATGCACAGTACGGCCATTGCAGATGAAGCCAGCCTTACATGAGGGATGAGACCGCCCGCTACCGCACACTACCGCTACCACACACTACCGCTACCGCTGGGAAGAAAACAGTCGAAACTAGTGGCTTTTGATCTCGGCGGTAATCGGGCGGTATGAATGACTTGATAACTTCATACCACCGAGATACGGGTGGTAGTGGCAGCAAATGGAAAGTCCATCCCTTACAGTACAAAAGCAAGGATGTTATGATTAACTTTTATAAAACACTAGTTTGGCCTCAACCTGAGTATCATGTCCAATTCTGGGCAGCACACTTTAGGAAGGATGTGAAGGCTTTAGAGAGGATACAGAAAAGATTGACGAGAATGGTTCCAGGGATGATGGATTACAGTTACGTGGATAGACTAGAGAAGCTGGAGTTGTTTTCCTTGGAGCAGAGAAGGTTGAGAGGAGATTTGATGGAAGTGTTCAAAATCATGATGGGTCTAGACAGAGTAGAGAGAAACTGTTCCTTTGGTGGAATGATCAAGAACCAAAGGTCACAGATTTCAGGTGATTGACAAAAGCACCAAAGATGACATGAGGAAAAACCTTTTTATGCAGCGAGTGGTTAGGACCTGGAATGCACTGCCTGAAAGGGTAGTGGAGGCAGACTCAATCATGGCTTTCAAAAGGGAATTGGATAAGTACCTGAAGGAAAATAAATTGCTGGGCTGCAGGGAAAGAGCGGGAGAGTGGGACTAGCTGAAGTGCTCTTGCAAAAGGATGGCATGGGCTCGACAGGCCGAATGCCTTCCTTCTATTTGTATGCATTCTATGATTCTAATCATAGAAGAGCAAGGAAGAAAGAATGTACTCACATTTATACAGCTCCTTTCACATTCCCAGAATGTTCCAAAGCACTTCACATTCAATGAATTACTTTTGAAGTGTAGTCACTGTTGGTACGTAGACAAACACGGCATAGCAAGCACAAACTCACAAACAGCAATGAGATAAACAACCAAATAATCTGTTTTAGTGTTGTTCATTGAGGGATAAATGTTGGTTAGAACACCAATCTTCTTAAAATAGTTAAACATATACCTGACTTATCCAGGACTTATCAGTACCTCAGAAGTCCTGGATTAAAACCCGCTATTCCTTAAAAGGAATCTGGCAGTACTGAAGGAAGGGTCATACCTGGGAGCTGTAACCATGGCAGAAAGGGGGAAAAAAGGAGACATTTCAATTTCAGAGAGGCTGACAAATAGTTTGCTGGCAATGTGAAGGGAAATAGCTGTGGCAGTCATTGCCTCCTCCATATCATCCACCAGAACAGCAAAAGTAAGATACCTGTGACCTATAACTCTTCCCTGTACTCAATATGTGTATGTGTTAATGGACTGCCTTTCAAATATCCATAGCACCCTCAATATTGACCCTAAATGAGATATTGGAATCAAATATCACACATCCAACATTATCAGCATCACAGAAGTCCTTTTTGCCAACTGAAGCTTCCTTCTCAGTGCCGGGGACCTTCTCCAGCTGCGGTCTCCTGCCACGAGTCTTTACTCCCGACCAAGCTGTACATTTGGCTGGCCGCCAGGCAGGAGGCGGGGCTACAATATGTCACTGAGATCCTGCCGTTAAGATCAGCAGGATCTCCACATCTCTGGGCTTGACAATTTCTTCAGCTGTTTTCAACCACCCCAGCACGCTTCCTGCCTCCTTATTTAAAACGGGCCATTGTCTTACTGTCAATAAACAATAAATATTCTACTTTATTTTCTCCTCCATCACATGAGCAGGTCGCCCACAATATCAGAGAGTCGCAGACTACATGAGAAGGACCACCATCTGTTAGAGCATTGACGCTACTGAGACTTTTCAGAATCTGTGGAGTCATACAGCAGACTTTTAGCGATGGTGAAGTAGGAGGGCCTGTGGCAATAGTAAGTTTGTCAGGAACTTGCCATATTCATGGCCCATGGACCAGAGCACCCATGAAAGAAACCTAATTGGCCTCATTCAAACTAATCTGGAGACATCCAGTAAACAATCCACACTTCTAATATCTTCTCCTTGTGTACTGGTTTCTATCAGAGTGCAGCGTTTGGCAAGCGATAACTCTGATTCTCCAACTAGCTTCAATACTACACCAAGAAATATGGCTAAAGGTCAGAGCTTCAGAATCCAAATCCTTTAATAAATGCAGTGTGAAACTGTTGATAAAGAATAAAAGTCAGATCTAGAATTCTTGTAATATAACAGTAACAATCGAATAAAAACAGCAATAAAGAAAAGTTGCTTATCTCTTACTGTACATCAAAGATAAAATACAATAATTCCAGAACGATTGGATAAGGAGAAGTTACTTACATAACTGTACTTCTCGGGAGGTTTGCAACTACAGAAGATTCATTTCTAATTAACAAAAGTTACAGTTCTAGCTAAAATGGAGGCAGACCATGCTGCTTGCTCTCCTCTGTTTTTCTACCAGTCTCTGTCCAATTGGAAAACGCCGCCCAGTGGCGGAAAAACATCATGACAACTATGGTAGTCAAGAAGCTCCAACCATTACACCTTTATTTCTCCCCTTAGGTAAGTCACAGCGACATGCCACAGTGGTGGAGAAAGTTGTCAAAAGTGGTGAGTGCCTTTCCACCTCTGCCCTATTAATACCCTCATGACCCACACTGTCATTCACACATTTTCTTTCACTCATTAACCCAGAAAAATCTATTAGATAGTTCCGATGATCGTTTGGCACTGGTTAAGACACAGAACACGAGGGTAAGTAAGAAATTGCAGGTGAAAAGCGGGGTTTGACAGTGGTGAGTGGAGACTCCATAGATGTCACTCCCCATCTCTACAGCCTGTAGGCTCAGATCTCAGGGGGGCTGCTCTAAAATCTAAGATGAGCATCACATTTACATGTAGATAATGAGGATCATCTTCGAGGACCTGAGACAGATGACAGAAACCATAGCAGACACCTGGAGTAGCAATGCATCAATTTAAGTCTATTTGGATAAAGGCACAGGGAATGGAAGATCCAGCAAGCACTGCATTCAATCACCATAACAGAGAAGCCACCAGTCAAGTTAATGGGCTCAATTTTCGTACTGGCGAAAAAAGTTCTCCTGAATGCATTTTAATAATTCTTCTCCTTCTATACCTTTCACACTTATTCTATCCCAGTCAGTATTAGGGTAGTTGAAATCCCCTACTATTACTGTCCTATTGTTTTTGCACTTCTCAGAAATGTGCCTACATCTCTCTCCCTCTGACTGTTTGGGGGTCTATAGTACATTTCCAGTAGTATGATCACCCCTTTTTTGTTCTTCAGTTCAATCCATATAGCCTCATTTGATGATCCTTCTAACATATCATCCCTACTCACAGCTGTAATTGTTTTTTTAGTCAATATTGCGACCCCCTCCTTTTTTATCCCCCTCTCCATCTTTTCTGAAAACCCTGTAACCAGGAATGTTGAGCCGCCATTCCTGTCCTTCTTTCAGCCATGCCTCAGTAATAGCTATAACATCATACTCCCAAGTGTCTATCTGTGCTCTCAGCTCAACTGTCTTATTCCTTAGACTCTTTGCATTGAACGCACTACCAAACTCCCTTGTTGTCTATTTTCTAGCTTTTGTTTCCTCTTGCTACCAAACTCGTTTACTAATGTTCTGCTTTCCATTTATATCTTTTCTTGTCTCCCTCCTGAATCTACTCTCAGGTTCCCATTCTCTGCCAAGCTAGTTTAAACTGTCTCTAACAGCACAGCAGTAGCATATGCCCCCCCCCCCCCACCGCAGAGGATATTGGTCCCAACCCTGTTGAGGTGCAACCTGTCCGGCTTGTACAGGTCCCACCATCTCTCCAGCCACACATTCATCTGCTTTATTTTCCTATTTCTGTACTCACTAGCACGTTGCACCGGGAGTAATCCGGAGATTACTACCTTTGAGGTCTTGCCTTTTAATCTCTTTCCTAGCTCCCTAAAATCTGCCTGCAGGACCTCATCCCTCTTTTTATCTATGTAATTGGTGCTGATATGGACCATGACCTCTGGCTGTTCATCCTCCCCCCTCAGCATGCCCTGCAGCTGTTCTGTGACATCCTTGACCCTGGCACCATGGAGGCAACATACCATCCTGGAATAATTTCTGCGGCCGCAGAAGTGCCTGTCTGTTCCCCTAACTACCGAATCCCCTACCACTATTGCTCTTCCACTTGTCTTCCTCCCCCACTGTGCAACTGAGCCACCCGTGGTGCCGTGGACTTGGCTCTGGCTGCACTCTCCAAAGGAACCATCGCCCTCACCAGTATCCAGAACTGAAAACCGGTTGGCGAGCGAGATTCATTCATGGGACTCCTGCTCTCCCTGCCTGGTTCTCCTTGTCTGTCTAGCAGTCACCCATTCCCTCTCTGCCGGCACACACTTAAGCTGCGGGGTGACCACTTCCTGAAACTTGCTATCCATGAAGTTCGCAGCCTTGCACATGCACCGCAGTGACGCTAACCACCGCTCAAGCTCCGAAACCCGGAGCTCGAGATGCTCTAGCTGGTGACACTTTCTGTACACGTTGTCGCCCAGGCCACGAGAAGCGTCCAGGACTTTCCACATGGCACGGGATGTGCATTCCATGGGTCTGAGCTGCCCTGCCATGCCTCTATTAGATTATTAACTAAAGTATACCCCTCTGCCCCTAACTTAGAGAAAAGAAAAGGCAACGGTGATACTCACAAACCAATCACCTGTCTGTTGTCCTGTGACGTCCCTCCTTGTTTTTCTTTTAAATACGCTGTGGTAGGTATGCCGTTGCCTCCGATTAGGTCTGCGCTGTTCCTTGCTCTTTCCTTTATGTCCCGTCGCCACTGCTGCCTCCTTTGTGTGTCGAAGTGTTTCCTAATTTCACTCATGAAAGGTCTAGCTCTAATTTTTAGTCTTATGCCCCCTGGTCCTACAATCCCCAACCAGCGAAAATAGTTTCTGTTTATCTACTCTATCTGTCCGCCTTAATATCTTGAAAACGTCGATTAGCTCACCCTGTAACCTTCTAAATTCTAGGGAATACAATTCTAATTTGTGTAATCTCTTCTCATAGCTTAACACTTGAAGTCCCGATATCATTCTGGTAAACCTATGCTGCACTCCCTCCAAGGCCAATATATCCTTCCTAAGATGTAGTGCCCAGAACTGCTCAGAGTACTCCAGGTGTGGTCTAACCAGGGCCTTGTATAGCTGCATAACTTCTACCCCTTTGTATTCTAGTCCTCTCAATATAAAGGCCAGCATCCCATTAGCCTTTTGATTATTTTCTGTACCTGTTCATAACATTTTACTGATCTATGTACCTGGACACTCAAGTCTCTTTGGACCTCCACTGTTTTTAGCTTTACACCATTTAGAAAGTACCCTGTTTTGTCCTTTTTAGGTCCAAAGTGGATGACCTCACATTTGCTTATGCCGAAATTTATTTGCCACAGTTTTGCTCATTCACTTAATCTATCATCATCATCGGCAGTCCCTCGGAATCGAGGAAGACTTGCTTCCACTCTTAGAATGAGTCCTTAGATGACTGAACAGTCCAATGCGAGAGCCACAGTCCCTGCCACAGGTGCAACAGACAGTCGTTGAGGGACAGGTTTGCCGCACGTTCTTTCCGCTGCCTCTGCTTGATTTCTGCACGCTCTCGGCGATGAGACTCGAGGTGCTCAACGCCCTCCCGGATGCACTTTCTCCACTTACGGCCGTCTTTGGCCAGGGACTCCCAGGTATCAGTGGGAATGTTGCACTTTATCAGGGAGGCTTTGAGGGTCTCCTTGTAACGTTTCCTCTGTCCACCTTTGGCTCGTTTGCCGTGAAGGAGTTCTGAGTTAATCTATCAATATCCCTTTGTAACAAAAAACCTGAATACAAAAACAAAAAAATGCAAGAGACATTCATCTAGTCTGGCAGGATTTGTTGATGCCACAAGTCAGCCAATGTTTCAGGTATGGAATCTTTCAAGGATTCCCTACCCGAAATATCAACTGACATCTCCGAACACATGCTGTCAGCCCTGCTGACTATCTCCAGCATTTTTTGTTTCAGATTTCCAGCATCTGCAGTATTTGGTTTTTTGTTCAGCAATACTTGAATAATTTGGTTTCAATTTACCAGTGAAGCACTGACAAATTACAGGACAGTCTTTATGCTGAAATTTCTAAAGTCTAAAGACTATCTCCCAGATTGGTCACATGCAAACCATTTGAGAGGTGTCTGGAATGAAAACGTTCTTAGTGGCTGTCACTGGTTTTTCACCACAGAAGGCTCAGGAATTCTGTAGGATAAACATATTGTGAATTGGAAGTGGTTATTCCTTCAGCTCCATTATCTATGAACCTTTGTTAGATGTTGTATATGACCATTCATCTACAGTTCCATTTTTTCACTGATTAGAGACCTTACCAAAATCTCCTGATCTAATTTTCCAGTTGGCAACATGTAATTATTCCTTTGAGTGCTCTTTTAAGTTTATTCCTTCTAGTCAATATTGCTTGGCCTTGAACACAGTAAGTCAGAGTCTATGGCTTCTTACCTGCCTATGCTGTCGCCATGTTGGTATTTCTTTCTCACTTCTGCTTCTCACCTCTTAACTCTATGTGATTCTTTCTCTCTTATTCATTTATGGTGGAGATGTAGGATGGTGTGTTGGGAATAAAATAGCCCTCAGCAATTACCTTCCCATTCACTCCTCCAATCAATCATGCTTCCCCCATCCCCTTACTCGCATGGTGGCCCCTACCCATTCGTCTGCCTACCTCTTCTTGCTCCCATCACTACATCTTCCTCTTTGAAGAACCTGCTCAACCTTTGTGACATCTCCTTCCCCTTGCTCACCTCACCCTCACCCTTTCATCCACTCTGCCCACTTCCACTCAATTCCCCCAATAGCAGGCCAGAGCCCACACTTACCCTCAATCTGTTTCTATCCTTCCCTCCATCTTACACACCCTTACTGTCTGTTTCCCACAAAGGAGCTTTGTTTGCTTTCAAACTTAAATTTGTTTTTCAAAGAAATAAAATTAGAATGAGGAAAGAAACCATCTGACCTTCTTTCTATTTGTGATGTTCTCTCTGCCTCTGTCTCTCTCCCTTTATCACTGTCTCTCTCTTTCTCCACCCTCTGTCTCACAGGTGTTAGAACTTCTGTATCGCAGGTGTAAGCAATTAGCATTTACCTTTCCTGTCATCAAAACTCAGGTGAGATAATGAATTGTCTTGCAAATTCAACCTTTTCTTCTGAAATTTGAACTAATAGTAAATGTAAAAAAACCTCTTACCTCCCATTCTCCATCTCTTTCTGACTCGTGTTTCTCCCTTCCCGCCCCCAATATCTCTTTTCCCTTTAGACCGTGGGCCAAAGCCTGTTTTCTTGCCTAGATTTTTAGTTCCATAGGGCTAGAATTTCCAGTGCTTCACCGCCTGGTTTCTCAGCGGTATTGGTTGTTTTGGGCGAGAACCGGGTTGGCAAAAATTTCCACAGCTGAGTTCCGCCGGCAGTTTCGAAGTGCCGCTGGGTAGCGGACCACTGGTGTGCACCGTCCATAGACCGCCATCGCCCAATTTTTAGCTCAGCAGTGACCCGTAGGCAAGTTGAAAAAAAAAAGCCCACGAGAAGCAGCGGAGTTGGGCGGTGCTGAGCGGTAGGTATGTAGCCTTGCAAAAAAAGGTAAGTAGATGAGTTTTTACTAATTATTTTCAAATTCTCTTGCAGTGATTTAAGTGAAAAGGGTCCTGAGAATGTTTTTCTGATTTTTTATTTTACGTTTTTTGAAAAAATATTTTTTGTGTTTTTCTTCTCCTAAGCCCATCCTGTGGTGTAAATTTTAGTAATTATCGTCATTTTTTTTTAAAGAACCGCCCAATCAGCCCAAGATTCCATTTTCTACCGAGAATCGGGGGAAAGGTCCATTTTTTTTCGCTGGGCAGATTTTTTTCTTTTTTTTTTTAATGGAATTTTTCGCTGGCAATAATTTGAGAATCTTAGCGGTATTTTGGGTGGAAATCTGGCAATGGCGGATTTTTGGGGAATTCTAGTCCATTGTCTCTGTGTGGGAAGTACCTAGAACCATGCTAAATATGTTAAATATATATATCTGAAGCAAAAACCAAATGTTCCCAAGTCTGAAAATTGAGTGTTACTGAGAAATTGCCAAAAACAAAGAAAAACATAAAAATGGTTTCTATGGATTTTCTTTTCCCTAGCAACGGTGCCATATCAGCACTACTGCTCAACTTTAAGCATGGATAGTATAAGGATTGGTAAAAAGAAGTATCACTGAGGACACCGGGGGGCCGAAATTCGGCCTCCCAAAAAGGCTACGTACCGCCAGAAAGTAGCAGCCAGGCGGCGGAGTCGAGCGGCCACCGACTTCCGGTCTAATGATTGCCACGATCAAAATTCACCTCGGGGATTTTTCTGGCGGTCCCCACTTCCACCCCACTGCTGCAGATCATGCTAAGCACATCATCAAAGTGCTCACCGCCGATCTCCCGCACCTCCATGGCACCCCCCGCGAAATTTAGCTGAAAAAGTCCATGATTCGCCGCGCGGTGCACCCAACAGCTTTCCCTGTCGGTGCACCTTCCTTTCCCTCTATGAGCCACGGCTGCACGGCGACCCTTCAAGGGGAGAGCGCACTGCTGCCTTATTTTTTTTGCCGGCCGACCTCCGATTGGCCGGACAATTATGGCCCCGGGTTCGGCCGGGCCGGCAATAGGCAGCCTGGCACCCCTCTTGGGGGTCAGGCCGCTGGCCTGGCTGAAACCCTCCCGAGTGGCCCAGTGGGCCGAATCTAAACAATCACTGCTTCTCTCCTATTGTGTTCCTAACACAGATGAGGCTACACACAGGGAGGTTAAAGTAACAGTGACCTCAGTCTTTAATAAGACACTCCAGAGTGAGGAACAGGCCTTCGGGGCCGGCTTATATACAGTGCTCCCAAGGGATGCTGGGATCCCTTGCGACTTCGGGGATGAGCTCCCTGGTGGCAGAACATGGGAGTGCATGCTTTACAGATACGCAACATCACTCCCCCCCCCCCCCAAAACCAAAGTGAAAACTATTTACAAGGTGAGGCGGTCGGGAGCCTTTCTTTCCCTGATGGACTGCCTTGGTACAAATATCCGTTCTGGTGTGTTGGCTGTGCCCTCGCTGGGCTAGCGTGTTGTTGGCCCTGCAGGGCTGCTAGGTGAGCCTGGCCTTGCTGGGCTGTTGGGCGTGATGGGTTCGATTTCCTGGTCCGGCGTGGTGTCGTTGATCCTTTGGGTGTGTGTTGTGGGCTCGAAAAAGGTGGTGTCTGTTGTGGGTTGTTCAGGGCAGTCTGTGAACCGCAGCCTCGTTTGGTCCAGGTGCTTTCTGCAAATTTGTCCATTGTCTAGTTTGACTACAAACACCCTATTCCCTTCTTTAGATATCACCGTGCCCGCGATCCACTTGGGACCATGTCCACAGTTTAGCACGTACACAGGGTCATTCAGATCAATTTCCCGTGACACAGTGGCATGACCATCGTTTACATTTTGTTGTTGCCGTCTGCTTTCTACCTGATCATGCATGTAGTGTCTCTGCACCTTGTTACAAACTCACACTAGGCATGTATATATCAGACACGGTCATTCTGTGACCTTCACTTTATTCCCAGGACCAAGGAGTGCTGATCCTGGGTGGGACGTCCCCTTTTATACCTGGAAACCCAGATGAGCAGTGTCTCCCGCAAGCTCACCCCCTGTGGTCAGGGTGCGCATTTCAAGGGTACAGGTACAGTGTGCATGAGTTACAGTTACATAACTATTGTCATTGCAAGATGGTAAAATACATGACATCACCTCCCCCCTTGAGTCTTTTACTGTCAGAGGTTAAGTCTATCGGGTGGTCGGCGCTCTCTCGTGGAGCGCTGCAGTTGTGACTCTGATGGCTGAGCCTCAGCATGCGTCTCTGACATTTGAGGTGATTCCGGCCTGTCCGGGCTGGCCGCAGGGACTGTGCATGCTGAGGGCTGTCTTTGTTGCTCGTACGCTGGCAGTGGTGTGGGTGCTATCTCATCATTCTCTTCTTCTGGTTCCTCCGTGTCTATGCTGAAGCTTGTCTTTACTTGGTCCAAGTGTTTGCGGCATATCTGCCCATTGTTTAGTCTGACCACCATGACCCTGTTTCCTTCTTTGCCAATTACGGTGCCGTCAAACCATTTGGGTCCCAAAGCATGGTTAAGAACAAATACCGGGTCATCTATTTCTATACACCTCCCCCTTGAGCCTCGATCATGGAGCTCGGTTTGGGACTGGCGCTTGCCCTCAACAATGGGTGAATGAGGGACAGCCGCATCTTGAGCGTGCATTTCATGAGGAGTTCCGCTGGGGGTTCTCCCGTGAGCGAGTGCGGCCGGGACCTGTAGGCCAGCAGGAGGCGCGATAGGCGGTACTGAAGGGAGGGTCTTTGGCTGCGTAGCATGCCCTGCTTTATAACTTGGACCACCCGTTCCGCCTGATCATTGGAAGCCGGCTTGAACGGCGCTGTCTGGACGTGCTTGATCCCATTGCCCGACATAAACTCCTGGAATTCATGGCTGGTGAAACACGGGCCATTGTCGCTGACCAGGATGTCCGTCCGGCAAGCCGTGGGTCATGAAAACCGTACCCAGACTCTCCACTGTGATGGATGTCGTGCACGAGTTCAATATGATGCACTCGATCCACTTCGAGTATGCATCGACTACGATCAGGAACATTTTCTCCATGAATGGGCCTGCATAGTCTACGTGAATATGTGACCATGGCCTGGTGGGCCAGGGCCATGGACTGAGTGGAGCCTCCCTGGGGGCATTGCCCAGTTGGGCACACGTCGTGCACCTGCAAACCCAGTGTTCCAGGTCCGAGTCAATCCCCCGCCACCATACATGTGACCAGGCAATGGCCTTCATCAACACGATGCCAGGGTGCTCGCTGTGGAGTTCCCTGATGAACGCATCCCTTCCTTTCTGGGGCATGACTACCCGGCTGCCCCATAACAGGCAGTCAGCTTGGATGGAGAGTTCATCCATCCGTCTCTGAAATGGCCTGATTTCCTCGGGGCACGCCCTGTGCACGGGCACCCAGTTCCCAGTCAGGACACATTTCTTTATCATGGATAGGAGGGGGTCCCTGTTGGTCCAGAGTTTGATCTGTCGAGCTGTGATGGGGGTGCCCACAGTGTCAAAAGCCTCAACGGCCATGACCATCTCGGCGCTCTGCTCCGACGCCCCCTCGGTGGTGGCCAGTGGGAGCCTGCTGAGTGCGTCAGCGCAATTTTCGGTGCCTGGCCGGTGCCGTATGATGTAGTCATACGCAGCCAACGTGAGGGCCCATCACTGTATGTGAGCTGACGCGTTAGCATTGACAGCCTTGCTGTCGGAGAACAGGGATGTTAACGGCTTGTGGTCCGTCTCTAGCTCGAACCGTCTACCAAAAAGGTACTGGTGCATCTTTTTCACACTGTACACACACGCGAGTGCCTCCTTCTCGACCATGCCGTATCCACGCTCTGCCTGGGAGAGCGACCTGGAGGCGTGAGCCACCGGTTGGAGTCGGTCATCATCATTATCCTGCTGCAACACACACCCAACCCCGTAGGATGACGCATCGCATGTTAAAACCAGTTTTTTACAGGGGTCATATAAAGTCAACAGTTTGTTGGAACACAGCAGGTTCCTCGCCTTATTGAAAGCCCATTCTTGACAATCCCCCCAAAACCATTCACAACCTTTACGGAGGAGCATGTGTAATGGCTCCAACAATGTGCTTAAGTTCGGCAGAAAGTTCCCAAAATAGTTCAAAAGTTCCAGGAATGATCGCAACTCCGACGTGTTGCCGGGCCTGGGCGCCCGGCGAATCGCCTCAGTTTTTGATTCAGTGGGCCGGATCCCGTCTGCGGCAACCCTCCTGCCCAGGAACTCGACCTCTGGGGCCAAAAACACGCACTTGGCCTTTTTCAGCTGCAGGCCGACCCGATCCAAGGTTGAGGAAGTGTTCCTCAGTGTCTCAACCCGTTATAAGGATGTGGTCTTGGAACACGATCGTTCCAGGGATGGACTTGAGCAAGCTTTCCATGTTTCGTTGAAAGATAGCTGCCGCCGAACGAATGCCAAACGGACACCTGTTGTAGACAAATAATCCTTTGTGCGTCGTGATGGTGGTCAGAAGCTTGGATTCTTCAGCCAGTTCCTGAGTCATGTAGGCCGAAGTAAGGTCCAGCTTCGTGAACAGCTTTCCACCTGCCAGCGTGGCAAAGAGGTCCTCCGCTCTCGGGAACGGGTATTGGTCTTGCAGCGACACTCGGTTGCTGGTGACTTTGTAATCGCCACAAATCCTAACCGAGCCATCTGCCTTGAGGACGGGAACAATGGGACTTGCCGAGTCGCTGAATTCAACGGCCAAAATTATGCCCTCTCTGAACAGCCTGTCCAGTTCACTTTCAATTTTCTCACGCATCACGTACGGCACCACTCTGGCTTTGTGGTGCACTGGTCTGGCGTCTGGAGTGACTCACTACTTTAGTGCCCTTGAACGTTCCGACACCGGGTTAAAAGAGTGACTCGAATTTTTGCAATACCTGCGAGCATGAATTTCGCTCCACGGATGGATGGAATCCCCCCATTTCCAATTCATCTCAGCTAGCCAACTCCTCCCCAAAAGCGCGAGGCCATTTCCAGGAACAATCCAGAGTAGCAGCCGGGTCTGTAATCCATTATGCGTTCCCACCAAGTTTGCACTGCCCAGCACTGGGATGATCTCTTTGGTGTATGTACGTAGCTGTGTCTCAAAGTGTTCCAGTGTGGGCCTGCTAGCTCTGTGTGGCCATAGTCTCTCAAATTGTTGGCCACTCATGAGTGACTGGCTAGCTCCCGTATCCAGCTCCATGTGCACCGGGATGCCATTCAGTAAGACTTTCATCATCATGGGTGGCGTTTTAGTGTATGAGCTGTGGACGTCAGCCACATGAACTCTCTGAACTTCAGCATCCATGGTTGTTCCCCAGGCCTCATCCTGCATTACAGACCCCTCGTCTGGTTCCTCTGTCTCACAGACTAGCCTCGCTACTTCCTTTTTGCACATCCTGGCCAAGTGTCCATTACAAATCCTACAGGTATAAAGCTGGAGCCTGCAGCTTTTGGCAGTGTGTCTACCCCCACACCTCCAGCATGAGCTGAGAGTGCTGTTAACAAAAGGACTATTCCCAGGCATTCCTCTCTGATGGCCCGTTTGGCTGTTTATAAGCACTCTAAAATGGAGGGTGTTAATGGTCCCATCACGGGATGCATTGTTCCTCGTGATGGCGTGAATTGCCGATCCCCTTTCCATTGTCCCTGTTGCGGGCCCACCCTGGAGCTTGTTGCTGCCTGGATGGTGTTGAATTGTTTTTGCCTGCCTGCAGGGTTCTGTATCACTTTTACAACATTAACTCCCTGGTTCATCGCAACGTTTAAACCAGGGCTGCGTGTGTAAATGAGCTTGGTCTCCTCTTCCCCTGCCATAAAAGTCTGAGCTATCAACGCCGCCCCTTCTAAAGTCAGGTCCTTGGTTTTTATGAGCTTCCTGAAAATGCCGGCATGATTAATGCCCTCGATGAAAAAGTCCCTTAACATCTCCCCGCTGCAGGCATCGGAGAACTTACAGAGACTGGCCAAACGCCGCAGTTCCGCCACGAAGTCCGAGATGTTTTGACCCTCCCGATGCCGGTGAGAGTAGAACCGGTGCTGGACCATGTGTACACTACTTGCCGGCTTGAGATGCTCACTGATCAGCTGGCTGAGCTCTTCGAAGGACTTGTCCGCTGGCTTTTGGGGTGCGAGCAGGTCTTTCATCAGCGCATACGTCTGTGGACCACAGCTGGTCAGTAGATGCGCCCTCCGCTTTTCATGACAAAGCTCTGCTGGAGTCTTTCCACAAAGTCGCCCAGTCCTCACCCACACAGTAGCGTTCCTCTGTGCCACCGGTGGCCATCCTCGTGGTTCGGTGATTCCCGTTTCTCGTCGCCAAATGTAGTGTCTCTGCACCTTGTCACAAACTCACACAAGACATGTATATATCAGACACAGTCACTCTGTGATCTTCACTTTATTCCCATGACCAAGGAGTGCTGACCCTGGGTGGGACCTCCCCTTTTATACCTGGAAACTCAGATGAGGAGTGTCTCCCGCAAGCTCACCCCCTGTGGTCAGGGTGTGCATTTCAAGGGTACAGGTACAGTGTGCATGAGTTACAGTTACATAACTATTGTCATTGCAAAATGGTGAAATACATGACAATGCAGGTTGGGGTGAACCAGCGAGAGTCTGGTTTTAAGTGTCCTTTTCATGAGTAGCTCAGCTGGGGACACCCCTGTGAGCGAATGGGGTCTCGTGCAGTAGCTTGGGACAGGCGGGTTTGGAGTGAGCCTTCTGTGACTCATTTAAGGCCATCTGTGATGGTTTGTACTGCCCGCTCTGCCTGCCCATTGGAAGCTGGTTTAAACGGGGCTGAGGTGACATGTTTGATCCCATTGCGGGTCATGAATTCTTTCAATTCGGCACTGGTGAAACATGGCCCGTTGTCACTGATCAGTTTGTCAGGCAGGCCGTGGGTGGCAAACATGGCCCTCAGGCTTTCAATGGTGGTGGTGGTGGGGCTTCCCGACATTATTTCACATTCAATCCATTTTGAAAAAGCATCCACTACCACCAGGAACATTTTACCGAGAAACAGGCCCGCATAGTCAACGTGGATCCTCGACCATGGTCTGGAGGGCCAGGACCACAAACTTAGTGGTCCCTCTCTGGGCTCATTGCTCAACTCAAGGGAGGACCTTGAGACAATCACTATCACTAGGGGGGTAGTGCTGGACAGGCTAATGGATCTCAAGGTAGACAAATCCCCTGGTCCTCATGAAATGAATCCCAGGGTATTAAAAGAGATGGCGGAAGTTATAGCAGATGCATTCGTTATAATCTACCAAAATTCTCTGGACTCTGGGGAGGTACCAGCGGATTGGAAAGCAGCTAATGTAACGCCTCTGTTTAAAAAAGGGGGCAGACAAAAGGCAGGTAACTATAGGCCGGTTAGTTTAACATCTGTAGTGGGGAAAATGCTTGAAGCTATCATTAAGGAAGAAATAGCGGGACATCTAGATAGGAATAATGCAATCAAGCAGACGCAACATGGATTCATGAAGGGGAAATCATGTTTAACTAATTTACTGGAATTCTTTGAGGATATAACGAGCATGGTGGATAGAGGTGTACTGATGGATGTGGTATATTTAGATTTCCAAAAGGCATTCGATAAGGTGCCACACAAAAGGTTACTGCAGAAGATAAAGGTACGCGGAGTCAGAAGAAATATATTAGCATGGATCAAGAATTGGCTGGCTAACAGAAAGCAGAGTCGGGATAAATGGGTCCTTTTCGGGTTGGAAATCGGTGGTTAGTGGTGTGCCACAGGGATCGGTGCTGGGACCACAACTGTTTACAATATACATAGATGACCTGGAAGAGGGGACAGAGTGTAGTGTAACAAAATTTGCAGATGACACAAATATTAGTGGGAAAGCGGGTTGTGTAGAGGACACAGAGAGGCTGCAAAGAGATTTAGATAGGTTAAGCGAATGGGCTATGGTTTGGCAAATGGAATACAATGTCGGAAAATGTGAGGTCATCCACCTTGGAAAAAAATACAGTAAAAGGGAATATTATTTGAATGGGGAGAAATTACAACATGCTGCGGTGCAGAGGGACCTGGGGGTCCTTGTGCATGAAACCCAAGAAGTTAGTTTGCAGGTGCAGCAGGTAATCAGGAAGGCGAATGGAATGTTGGCCTTCATTGCGAGAGGGATGGAGTACAAAAGCAGGGAGGTTCTGCTGCAACTGTATAGGGTATTGGTAAGGCTGCACCTGGAGTACTGTGTGTAGTTTTGGTCACCTTACTTAAGGAAGGATATACTAGCTTTGGAGGGGGTACAGAGACAATTCGCTAGGCTGATTCCGGAGATGAGAGGGTTACCTTATGATGATAGATTGAGTAGTCTGTGTCTTTATTCGTTGGAGTTCAGAAGGATGAGGGATGATCTTATAGAAACATTTAAAATAATGAAAGGGATCGACAAGATAGAGGCAGAGAGGTCGGGGAGACTAGAACTAGGGGGCACAGCCTCAAAATACGGGGAAGCCAATTTAAAACCGAGTTGTGAAGGAGTTTCTTCTCCCAAAGGGCTGTGAATCTGTGGAATTCTCTGCCCAGGGAAGCACTTGAGGCTAGCTCATTGAATGTATTCAAA
Organism: Pristiophorus japonicus; assembly: GCF_044704955.1. NCBI lineage: Eukaryota > Metazoa > Chordata > Chondrichthyes > Pristiophoridae > Pristiophorus > Pristiophorus japonicus. The sequence goes on from NC_091978.1 coordinate 209,040,399, forward strand.
TCACAGATAGATAGATTTTTAACCAATAAGGGAATTAAGGGTTATGGGGAGCGGGCGGGTAAGTGGAGCTGAGTCTACGGCCAGATCAGCCATGATCTAGTTGAGTGGCGGAAAAGGCTCGAGGGGCTAGATGGCCTACTCCTGTTCCTAATTCTTATGTTCTTATGTACACAGGACTCTAAGTCATAGTCAATACCGGGCCACCACACATGGAATCTGGCTATCGCTTTCATCATTACTATACCCGGGTGTGTGCTGTGGAGATCCGAGATGATCGTCTCCCTGCCCTTTTTTGGTAGCACTACGCGGATACCCCACAACAGGCAGTCTGCCTGAATGGACAGCTCGTCCTCTCGACGCTGGAACAGTTTGATTCTCCCTTGCATTTCAACGGGGATGCTGTCCCAGCTCCCATGCAGTACACAGTTTTTTACTAGGGACAGCAGAGGATCTTGGCTGGTCCAAGTCCTAATCTGGCGGGCCGTCACAGGTGATTTATCATTTTCTAACGCTTCCATGACTATCAACAAGTCTGCGGGCTGCGCCACCATCAACAAATTTGCAGGCTGCGCCATTTCCCCCCCCGTGATGGGTAATTGTAGCCGACTGAGAGCATCCGCACAGTTCTCGGTGCCTGGCCTGTGGCGGATGGTATAGTTATATGCTGATAGCACGAGTGCCCACCTTTGTATGCGGGCTGAGGCATTAGTATTTATCCCCTTGTTTTCAGCGAACAGGGATGTGAGGGCCTTGTGATCGGTTTCCAGCTCAAATTTGAGGCCAAACAGGTACTGATGCATTTTCTTTACCCTGAACACACACGCTAATGCCTCTTTCCCAATCATGCTGTAGGCCCTCTTGGCCTTAGACAAGCTCCTGGAAGCATAGGCGACAGGTTGCAACTTCCCCGCAACGTTAGCTTGTTGTAATACACACCCGACTCCGTACGACGACGCGTCACATGCTAGCACAAGTCTTTTACACGAGTTATACAATACAAGCAGCTTGTTGGAGCATAAACTGTTTCTGGCTGTCTCAAAAGCAATTACTTGTTTTTTTCCCCATACCCAGTTCTCACCTTTGTGCAATAACACATGTAGGGGCTCTAAAAGGGTGCTTAATCCCGGTAGGAAGTTACCAAAATAGTTGAGGAGTCCCAGGAACGACCGCAGCTCCGTGACGTTCTGTGGCCTGGGCGCGTTCCTGATAGCCTCTGTCTTGGCGTCTGTGGGCCGAATACCATCCGCCGCAATCTTTCTCCCCAAAAACGCCACTTCTGTTGCCATGAAGATGCATTTCGAACTCTTCAGCCGCAGCACTACGCGATCCAGTTGCTGGAGGACCTCCTCCAGGTTTTGTAGGTGCTCGCCGGTGTCCCGACCCGTGACCAATATGTCATCCTGAAAGACCACCGTGTGTGGTACCGACTTGAGTAGGCTCTCCATGTTTCGCTGGAAGATCGCTGCAGCCGACCGAATTCCAAACGGGCATTTGTTGTCGATGAACAGTCCCTTGTGCGTGTTGATGCAGGTGAGGCCCTTCAAAGACTCCTCCAGCTCCTGCATCATGTAGGCCGAAGTCAGGCCGAGCTTGGTGAACATCTTGCCTCCTGCCAGCGTCGCAAATAGGTCATCTGCCTTAGGTAGCGGGTATTGGTCCTGTCGTGAGAAACGATTAATAGTTACTTTATAATCGCCGCAAATCCTGACCGTGCCATCACTTTTGAGTACTGGAACAATTGGGCTGGCCCACTCCCTGAATTCCAGGAGATGATGCCCTCGTGTTGCAGCCTGTCCAGCTTGATTTCCACTTTCTCCCTCATCATGTGAGGTACCGCTCGCACCTTGTGGTGAATGGGTCGTGCCTCTGGGACCAAGTGGATCCGCACATTTGCCCCGGAAAAGTTTCCAATGCCTGACTCAAAGAGGGAAGGAAATTTGTTCAAAACCTGGGTACATGAGGCCTCATCGACATGTGATAGCGCTCGGATGTCATCCCGGTTCCAGCGGATTTTGCCCAGTCAGCTCCTTCCAAGCAGTGTGGGGCCATCGCCCAGGACAATCCAGAGTGGCAGTTCGTGCACCCTGCCCTCGTAGGTGACCTTGACCATGGCGCTGCCCAGGACAGCGATAGGCTCTTTGGTGTACGTTCGTGTGCATGGGGCTCAGGGCTGGTCTGAATGCCTTGTTGCACCATGGTCTCTCAAACATCTTATTACTCATGATGGACTGGCTAGCGCCAGTATCCAGTTCCATGGCTACGGGTAAGCCATTCAGTTTTACGTTTAGCATTATAGGTGGACATTTCGTCCAAAATGTGTGCACCCCATGTACTTCAGCATCTGCTTCCTCTCTCTGAGGTTCGAAATTGCTTTGATCCACCATGGACCGATCTTCCTCTGCCACGTGGTGGTTAGCAGGTTTTGCAGAGCTTGCAGCTGGAGGTGGAGGTGCCCCATTGTTCCACAGCTCTTGAAAACATACCCTTTGAAGCGGCATGAATAGGCTGAATGAAAGCCTCCACAAAGCCAACAAGGTGTGAATTGCCTTGCATTTATCTTTTGTTGGGGATTCTGAGTCATCTGGGTCACCTGAGGCCTGCTGGCAGTTGCAGACTCGTGGGTTCTGCCCTGTACATTTCTGCTCGCAAACACAGTTCCAGTTAATTTATGAACATTGCTCGCACGTGTGTGCTGAGAGATTTGTTTGGTGTTATCACTGGTGGACATAAACTCCTGTGCTATCACATTGGCCTTACTGAGGGTCAGTGTCTCTACAGTCAAACGTTTTCGTAGGATGGTCTCGTGGCCAATGCCCAGTACAAAAAAGTCTCTGAGCATTTGCTCCAGGTAGCCATCAAACTCACATTGTCTTGCAAGTCGCCTTAGCTCGGCGACGTAGCTCGCCACTTCCTGACCTTCAGATCGCTGGCACGTGTAGAACCGATACCTCGCCATCAGCACGCTCTCCCTCAGGTTAAGATGCTCCTGAACCAGTGTACACAGCTCCTCATATGACTTACCTGTGGGTTTCACCGGAGCCAAAAGATTCTTCATGAGGCTGTAGGTCGGTGCCCCGCAGACAGTGAGGAGGACCGCTCTCCTTTTTGCAGCACTTCCTTTTCCGTCCAGCTCGTTGGCTACAAAGTACTGGTCTAGCCATTCGACATAGGTTTCCCAGTCCTCACCCTTCGAGAACTTCTCCAGGATGCCCACAGTTTTCTGCATCTTTGCGATGGATTCGTATTCTCGTCGCCAGTTATTGTGTTCCTAACATAGATGAGGCTGCACACAAGGAGATTAAAGTAACAGTGACCTCAGTCTTTAATAAGACACTCCAGAGTGAGGAATAGGCCTTAGGGGCCGGCTTATATACAGTGCTCCCAAGGGATGCTGGGATCCCTTGGAACTTCAGGGGATGAGCTCCCTGGTGGCGGAACATGGGAGTGCATGCTTTACTGATACACAACATCTCCCCTTTAAATGCACACATGCACACTGAGGTCAGCACTGCTCCGCAGCTGACTGACAGCAGCGGAGACTCCGTCTCGCCCCCACTTCCGCCCCTCACCAGCACTTACCACCGCACTTCCATCTCCATTATGACCGACTTCCATTCCGCTCCCCAAAAATTACCAAAGAGCTGAAAATGGATCAAGAGTCCACCTCGTCTGATGTGACAGTAAAAACACCTAGAGAAAACAGTAGGTGCACCAAGTTTACGACGGGGGTGAATTTCTACCCCCTGAGTTCTGGACGTATCATATGGTGCAGTTATACATAAATCTACGTTTTGTTTTCATATCCGTTGCTAAGAAAGAAATCTACCATAGAAACTTATTATTTCATACACACTTACTGACATTTCAGACAGACAGCCGCACTCATTTGTCAACCATATAATTATAATAATTATAATAATAAAAGTAATAGTATTAATTTTTTTTAAGATAGATGTACTGAAAAAACAAAATAGATCTGAAAAAAAATTAAAAGCTGAAAAGAAATGCATATCTATGAATCATCTAGAAGTCTCGGGCAAAGATGCAACATTCTCACAACCTGCACACAAGCAGATGCCAGTGCAAGGTAGCTTGTTGAGAAGACAAGAGCACCTTCCTTGTGCACACTGGGTCTTTTTGCTGGAGGAAGCGTTATCCAGTCTGTGATACGTACATCATCTTCAAGTTTCCACCCATGATCCTTTGGAGATGCCAGAGCAGTATGGTACAAGGGCCTGCAATCAGGTCTTAAATCCAATCTTCTCATGGGAACTTTGGCTCCAGGATCCATGCTAGTGTCCATGTCTGTGTCGGTCTCACTTGTGCTTGTTTCTGAAAGCAAATCTCTGACTGCCTCCTCAACAACTTCTTCTGTTGCAGGAACTTCTACAAAAACAAGATCACTCTCATTAATGTGTGATGATCTGACAAATTTCAGGAAAGGATAAGATTTCTGCATTCTACGTTTTAGATTATACATTTTATAAGAAGAAGCATCGATACCCTCTTTCTCAAAAATGCATTTCTTAAACAAACTGTTCAGCTTTGTCATTCTAAGAACTTCACGATTCTTTACAATTCTGCCCTCTATCACTGTATCACAGAAGTGCCTATAACCTGTCTGGTAGAGGTTGTCTTCTTGAGGGGCTTCCTGCTCCTTTCTGGTCAAAAATCTGGTGTAGCTTTGGTAGCAGCTAAGATGATACCTTGCTTCAAGGGCAACAAGATCTTGTCCACAGATATGCAACAGGATTGCCTCATCTTTGCAGGTTTCTGCTGCAAGGAGCAGCTTACCTGCAGTTTTAGTCTCACATTGTACCAGCCTCTCTCTTTGTCTCTTTCGGCTGTGTCTCTCCACAATGTTCTTGTCCTTCTTGCAGAGAAGGCACTGCACTGGAAGAAGTTGGGAAGCCCTCGCAGGTATTACCTTGCAGTCTGTCGTCTTTGAGCGAAGCAATCGAACCTTGGTGGCGGCTTCATTCCTCCCCTCTTCTTTCTGTACTGGTTCTGCAATGGCTACGAAGGAATGATGAAATGGATATTCTAATCAGCACCACCTTTGGTCAATATTCCTTTTTTTTTTGGCTGTTAGTGCATGTTATGACCAGAGTGAGAAGTTTAGACTCAGTGGGGCTGAAATTGCCCCTTTCTGTAACAGCCGTGACTACCTCAATGGGCCGGTAAGCACTCACTGCTTGGTCGGTGCAGCAGGGCCGCCATTTTGAAAATTGCCCTCGTGGATTTTCCCAGCGGAGAACGTTTCCACTCCGACCGACCGGCGGCGACTCCCTTTCTGCCCCGCGTAGGAAATTGCCTCGCGGGAGCGAATCGGCCGCCAGTCGGTGCCACTGACAGCTTTTGCTGGCTGGATGCTTTTTGTGGCTGGGTGGCGCATCTGCCCTTAAAGGGGAGGGCGCACTGCACGGTTGCCATTTTATTTTCATTGTTGGCCGACTGCCAGGTTGGCCTGACAATGGTCGCCACGGGTTTGGCCTGGCCACCTCTTGGATCTCGGGCCACTGGCCCGGCTGAAACCCTCCCTGGTGGCCCAGTGTTGCCACTAAAGTGGCTGTAGAGTTCACAGCCCTTCCCTTTAGCTGAAGGCGAGGGACATTGTGACGTGTCAGTGAGGCGCTGATGACTCGGAGCAACGGCCGCTCCGACCCACCCGCACTTCCGCCCCCCTCTCCTGTTGACACCACTTCCGCCCTGCTCCAAAAAAACCCAAAGAACTAAATTTCCCCGGATTGTCCGCCCTATGCATTGGGGCATGCACAAAGCACTTAGAAATCAGTAGATGCGCCCCGTTTTGGGCGAAGGGCAATTTCGGCCCCAGTCAGTCTACACAGAAATAAGTATATGGGGCTGAAGCAGGCCCATGAAATGGAACATGTCAAACGGCATAAGCATTGAACTAAGGAACGAAAGTTGGATATGAATATTTGTAGGCTGATACAGTTTCATAGGAAATACTGTAAAATCTCATGTAGTCATGTTCATAATTCTGATTTGCCCTTTCTTGCTTCTTCTTGGCTCTGTCGATCTTGGAATTATCAGTGAAATGCATGTAGCACTGCCGATGATATCCAATCGAATGTGGGATTGTTGCGAGTCTTTCTGGTGTAATAACCAGTTCCAGATCTAACCTTTCAATGGCATTCTCTGCAATTTTAGCTTCTCTAGTTCCAGTAAATTTCCACTGATGAACACTTGTGAAAAATTTTATCCAGCTAGAGTCCGAAAAATAAATGATGTTGCCGCAACTACCTGCATGCAGCACACCATTGTTTCGGTGCATGCAGTTACTGACTCTCATTTATCTAGTATAGTATTAGGCAGTCCCTTGTACAGAGATTGTGATTGGCTGATTTTGCTTAACTGACAAATACAGCAGTCATGATTGGTTATTTAAGTAGCTCGCAATTATGTCATCACTCTGGGTTTTGATTCATATTTCTGCCTATTTTCTAATGAAAATTTCTGCAAAATGCTCACATTTTGATGAAGATGGGAAAATTGATTTTTGTAATATGGGTTCCCTAAACTAATATTGGTGTGAATATGAAGTACTTCCACAGAGGGTACGAGGGAAAAGCATTTTTTTGAGACTCGGCCCACAGTCTACTTCTCTCATACACATTCTCTAACCCATTCTCTCTCGCTCCCTCGCTCAGTTTAATATACTTTCTAAAGTTTAGAGAATATACAACCATTGCTGCAACAGGTGCATAATCAGAACACTGTCACACACACGTAGCCTCTATGTTTAAAAAAAACCTCAGTATGAATTTTACCTCAATAAAGCTTTGAGCATTTGCTTTTCAAAGCTGAGTAGAAAGTGCAAGAAGCTAAAGAAAAGTATTCTATCAATGCAACTGATTGGTACTGATATATGCTGGAAAATTAGGTACACTGCTCATGTTTAGACTGAACAATCCAAATACAGCTCACAGTTACAGCGGTGGGCAAGACCAAGCCAAGTTTTGGGAAGCGGCTGAGGCCTTCAGGTATAAGACGCAAAAGACAGTTCAGTGGATAAATGTGATCATGTTCTGATGAAATATCTAAATTTCTGATTTTATATTTTGTTTAATACCTTGTATTGATCATTAGAAATGTTGTTATTGAAAAAAATTGGGAGTGAAAAAACATTTCCGAAAGCATTTTGAGCGATTTATGGGAACCTGAGGACAGATTGCACGGTCACAGGGTGATGAGTTTACATGACCAAAACCCATTATACATTTGGACATAGGAATTTAAAATGGGAACAAATTGACATAAAAAACGTGACAAAGGCATGATAATAAAATGTCAAGTAGTGTAAACAGTGCATGCAGATATTTTAATATTTTATTAGATGGTAATGTTATATCTTGTACAAAGTGTTTTTTTAAAGCAAAAGAGAGAGTGCTGTGTTGTCTGAGGAGCCATTTTTCAGATGAAATGTTAAATCAAGGTCCTGTCATATTACTCAGGTAGATGTATGTTTTTAAAAAGCAGGAATTTGTCCAACTTTCCTCCCTCAACTAACATAATCAAAACATAGGTTGCCTGGTCATTCTTTGTTTTTTGTGAGACCTTTCTATGTGCAAATGTGCTGCTGCATTTGTTTGCATAGAACATAAGAATTAGGAGCAGGAGTAGGCCATATGGTCCCTCGAGCCTGTTCCACCATTCAGTGGCTGATCTTCGAACTCAACTCCACTTTCCCGCCCGATTGCCATATCCTTTGATTTGCCTAAAATCCAAAAATCTATCTATCTCAGCCTTGAACATACTCAACAATTCAGCATCCACAGCCCTTTGGGGTAGAGAATTCCAAAGATTCACAACCCTCTGAGTGAAGAAATTGTTTCTCATCTCAGTCTTAAATGCCCAACCCCTTATCCTGAGACAGTGCCCCCTAGTTCTAGACTCTCCAGCCAGGGGAAACAATCACTCAGCATCTACCCTGTCAATTCCCTTCAGAATCTTGTATGTTTCAATGAGATGACTTCTCATTCTTTTGAGAGTATAGGCCCAATCTACCCAATCTCTCCTCATAGGACAACCCTCCCATCCCAGGGATGAATCTAGTGAACCTTCATTGCACCGCCTCTAAGGCAAGTATGTCCTTTCTCAGATAAAGAGACCAAAACTGTGCACAGTACTCCAGGTATGGTCTCCCCAAAGCCCAGTACAATTATAGCAAGGCTTCTTTACTCTTGGACTCCAACCCCCTTGCAATAAAGGCCAACGTGCCATTTGCCTTCCTAATTGCTTGCTGTACCTATATGCTAATTCTCTGTGTTTCCCTGTATATAAAAGCAGACAATGGATTTCAAAAGTAATCCTTTGCTTGTAAAGTGCTTTGGGACATCCTAAGGACATGACAAGTACCATTCCCTCTAAGGTGCGCAGCTGTGCACCTGTGCACTAATGCTTGAATTGAATTACCACGCAGAACAGGACAGCAGCTGGAGCGGGGAAGCAGCTCCATTAAAACAGCAATGATTTTGTAGCCCTTGGCGCATGCACGGTATCACGGAGCCGTGTACGCGCACCCGATCCCCTTTTGCGCATGCGCGATTTTGTCGAAGTCACAACATGCACAGTACCCTACCGTTGTGGCTGTCAGTACATGCCATGCTTTGCACCGACATGACTGGATTTGTTGGGGTGGGAGAGAGAAGAACGAGAATCGAAGGGGAGTGAGCGAGAGAGAAACTGAGGGAGAGAGAGAGAGACTGGGGGAGAGAGAAAGAGAGACTGGGGGAGAGAGAGATAGACTGGGAGAGAGATAGACTGGGCGAGAGATAGACTGGGCGAGAGATAGACTGGGAGAGAAAGAGAGACTGGGGGAGAAAGAGAGAGAGACTGGGGAGAGAAGAAGAGAGGGACAGGGAGAGAGAGATTGTGGGCAGAGAGAGACACTGGGGAGAGAGAAAAAGACTGGGGAGAGAGAGAGAGAGAGACTGGGGAGAGAGAGAGAGAGAGAGAGAGAGAGACTGGGGAGAGAGAGAGAGAGACTGGGGAGAGAGAGAGACTGGGGAGAGAGAGACTGGGGAGAGAGAGACTGGGGAGAGAGAAACTGGGGTGAGAGAGAGAGAGAGAGAGACTGGGGAGAGAGAGAGAGAGAGAGACTGGGGAGAGCGAGAGAGATAGACTGGGGAGAGAGAGAGAGAGATAGACTGGGGAGAGAGAGAGAGAGATAGACTGGGGAAAGAGAGAGAGAGAGAGACTGGGGAGAGAGAGAGAGAGACTGGGGAGAGAGAGAGAGAGACTGGGGAGAGAGAGAGAGATAGACTGGGGAGAGAGAGAGAGATAGACTGGGGAGAGAGAGAGAGAGAGAGAGACTGGGGAGAGAGAGAGAGATAGACTAGAGAGAGAGAGATAGACTAGAGAGAGAGAGAGAGACTGGGGAGAGAGAGAGAGATAGACTGGAGAGAGAGAGAGAGATAGATTGGGGAGAGAGAGAGAGAGAGAGAGATAGACTGGGGAGAGAGAGATAGACTGGGGGGAGAGAGAGAGATAGACTGGGGGGAGAGAGAGAGATAGACTAGGGGGAGAGAGCGAGATCGGAGAGGAAGAGAGACTGGGGGAGAAATTGAGACTGGGGGAGAAAGAGAGACTAGGTGGAAGAGAAAGGCTGGGGGGAAGAGAGAGGCTGGGGGGAAGAGAGAGGCTGGGGGGGAAGAGAGAGAGACTGGAGGAGAGAGAGACTGGGGGAGAGAGAGAGATAGACGGGGGAGAAAGAGAGACTGGGGGAGAGAGGGACAGGGAGAGAGAGATTGTGGGCAGAGAGAGAGACTGGGGAGAGAGAGATATAGATTGGGGGGAGAGAGAGATAGACTGGGGAGAGAGAGATAGACTGGGGGAAGAGAGAGAGAGAGAGATAGACTGGGGGGGAGGGAGAGAGAGAGATAGACTGGGGGGGGAGGGAGAGAGAGAGACTGGGTGGAGAGAGAGAGATAGACTGGGGGGAGAGAGAGAGATAGACTAGGGGGAGAGAGCGAGATGGGAGAGGAAGAGAGACTGGGGGAGAAATTGAGACTGGGGGAGAAAGAGAGACTGGGTGGAAGAGAAAGGCTGGGGGGAAGAGAGAGGCTGGGGGGGAAGAGAGAGAGACTGGGGGAGAGAGAGAGATAGACGGGGGAGAAAGAGAGACTGGGGGAGAGAGGGACAGGGAGAGAGAGATTGTGGGCAGAGAGAGAGACTGGGGAGAGAGAGATATAGATTGGGGGGAGAGAGAGATAGACTGGGGAGAGAGAGAGATAGACTGGGGGAAGAGAGAGAGAGAGAGATAGACTGGGGGGGAGGGAGAGAGAGAGACTGGGGGGAGAGAGAGAGATAGACTGGGGGGAAGAGAGAGATAGACTGGTGGGAGAGAGCGAGATGGGAGAGAGAGAGAGACTGGGGGAGAAATTGAGACTGGGGGAGAAATTGGGACTAGGTGGAAGAGAGAGACTAAGTGGAAGAGAGAGGCTGGGGGGGAAGCGAGAGAGACTGGAGGAGAGAGAGACTGACTGGGGAGAGAGAGAGATAGACGGGGAGAAAGAGAGACTGGGGGGTAAGAGGGGGAAGAGAGAGAGACTGGGGGGAAGAGAGATAGATTGGGGGGAGAGAGAGAGATAGATTGGGGGGGAGAGAGAGAGAGATAGATTGGGGGGAGAGAGAGAGAGATAGTCTGGGGAGAGAGAGAGATAGTCTGGGGAGAGAGAGAGATAGACTGGGGAGAGAGAGAGATAGACTGGGGAGAGAGAGAGATAGACTGGGCAAGGGAGAGAGAGAGAGACTGGGGGGAGGGAGAGAGGGAGACGGGGGGAGAGAGAGAGGGAGACTGGGGAGAGAGAGGGGAGACTGGGAGAGAGAGGGAAGACTGGGAGAGAAAGAGATTGGGGGGAAAGAGAGAAATTGGGGTGAGAGAGAGATTGGGGAGAGACTGGGGGGTCAGAAAGAGAGAGACTGGGGAGAGGACAGAGACTGGGGAAGAGACAGAGAGAGACTGGAGAGAGATTCCCTGTGCTTCTTACAATGGTAATTTAAAAAATCTAACATCCACTGTCAGGACCTCATTTAATCGTCTCTCCTAAAACCTACAATCAGTTATCACTCAGGATTACGCTGAGCTGGAACACTAAGGGCATTCAATTAATTGCAAACAGGTTAGTGGAGCTGTGTCTGATATGAGCACCTTCATTATCACAAGAGCACAAATAGGACAGCATTGTCAAGAAGCATTTTCTCAAAAAAGGAAATAATCCTGCTCATTTTTCAACATTGACTAGATTTCAGATGTTACAAAAAAAGGGAGGAATTGACACTGATTCTCTGCTTTTCCTTTTGCTCTGTTCTTTGCAGAGAGAGACAGCACGGCAGAGACATAGAGAGAGAGAGAGAGAGAGAGTGAGAGTCAGGGACATGGAAAGAGGGAGAAAGACCGAGACTGGGACAGAGGGAGAGGGAGAGAGAGACTGGAACAGAGGGAGAGAGAGACTGGGACAGAGGGAGAGGGAGACTGAGACAAAGGGAGAGAGAGACTGAGACCGAGGGAGAGAGAGACTGGGAGAGAGGGAGAGAGACTGAGACAGAGGGAGAGAGAGACTGGGACAGAGGGAGAGCAAGACAAAGTGGAATAGGAGCAGAAGAAGAGAGTGACTGGGACAGAATCAGAGTGGTGACGGAAGGGCTGAAATTGCCCCCCGACTAAGAGTAGGCGCACTTACTGATATTAAAGATTTTTCTCCGCCCCAATCCATGGAGTGAATCTTGCGTCAGAATTCGGCTCTTTTTCGTCTATGGGGTGGTGCTGAGGGGCGGAAGTGCCCTTCGGTCGGGTCTGGTGCCCCAACGGGTCATTAGCGTAGCGCTGCTGCGTCACAACGACCCTACGCTTCAGTTAAATGGGAGGGCTGCTGCGAGCTCTGCAAGAAGTTTAGTTAGGCCCACTCGACCACCAGGGAGAGTTTTGGCTGGGCCAGCAGCCTGACACCCAAGAGAGGGTGCTGGGTTGCCTGTTGGCGGCCTGGCCGAACCCATATTCACCATTGTCAGGCCGACCTCGGAGTCGACCTGACAATTAAAATAAAATGGAGGTGCCGGCAGTGCACCCTCCCCTTTAGGGGCCAGGCACACACAGCTTCCTGCAGGGGAAAGCTGTCAGTGGCACCGACTGGCAATGGCGCCGCTCCCGCCGGGCAATTTTTCAATGGGGTCGGTAAAGGGGTCGCCGCCAGTCGGTGTGGGGTCGGCGCATGCCTGACGGGTGGCAACACAGGTGGCGCGGAATCCCTTTTCCACTGCTCCCAGCCCGGGGGCAATATAGGGAGCATAAGGTCATCCGTCTACCCCCGGTCGGTGAGGCCTATCCGCTCCATTGCCTCCATTAGAGGCGGTAATGGAGCTTAAGGAGGGGGGCAATTTTGGCCCCTGAGACCGGAGCAGAGGGAGATAGAGAGAGACCCAGACAGAGGGAGACAGGAATGAAGAGAGAGGGGCAGAGAGAGAGAGAGAGCAAAAGAGGGATAGAGAGATTTGGGTAAGGGTCCACTCCAGCACGTGTAGTCCATTCCTGAGCAGCGGCCACACTTTGCAAATTTTGTATGTTTTTCTGCACGTGTGAATAAGTGCTGCATTTCTGACATGTTACATGGGGGGGTGTGCTGGTTCAAGAAAACAACATTTATTAATGGAAGTGCTTGAAGTTGAAAATACGGATACCTGTTTTTGTTCAATTCTTTTTATAACTGTGAACTAAAGAATTGCAGCACTTTATATTTGTTGCTTGTCTGGTTGCATTGTGATTAATATTCTAATGTAGGCGTCCAGTACGTCAGCACCAGAGGAAAGCTGCTACTCCTGCGGTTTGTGCAGCCATTGCTGTAGTGACGTGAGGGATGGTCTAATACATTGAAAACTTTAAAATTAATACAAATTGCACAAAGAGATATGCCTCTTTCAGCTCACCTTGGGCATTTGGATTGTTTGTCGATACATAACCGTGTAACCGAGTGACGTTTCTGAAGTGTTAATGCATTATTATGCAGCTCTTTTATATCCCAGTCAATTATGATAAGTATCTTTTTAAATCGAGCTTGTACATGACAAACTAAAAGCTTTTAATTAATTCGACTAACAAACTTGCAGAATGGGCATGTAAATGGCAAATGAATTTCAATAATAGATAAGTGTGAGGTGGTGCACTTTGGTAGGAGGACGAAGGGGAGTACCTAATCCTTGGAAAATAAGAGTCCAAATGAGGTAGAGGTGCAAAGACATCTAGGGGTATAGATTCACAATTCATTAAAAGTAGCAAAGCAGGTTAAAAAAGCCATAAAAAATGCAAATAAAGCACTGGGGTTCATTTCAAAATCAGAGAAGTTATGTTACAATTCCATAGAACCTTGTCTGATTGTCTCATGATTTGAGACGGTTTCTGGCAATATGATATTGTTGCATATATGCTTAAAAGTTGTTATTGTAAAGCTTGTTGTTGTAAAATTTGCTCACGGACGAAATGATCACGCTCAAAGGAGTTTGTGGCCTGCCCAGTACAGAAAAAAAAAACTTTTGACAAGGTGCTACATGAATTCATGCTCTTCTGTATAATGGAAGCTTATTATGTATTTACACATTCCAGAGATAGCCTGAAATAAATCTGTTTTGCTCGTACGCGGGCTGATTCTGTAATTTGACACTCTTGACTTGGAGCGGCACTTGCAGTCAGTGCAAGTTGGGAAATTGCTAGCCCTAATGGACAGATAATTGAAGGCCGCAGGCCTGCGATTTTGCAACCTGCACACCCCATGAGCACCACTCCTCACTGCGAGTGCCCAATCACACAATCAGCTCTGCTACATCATGTGGTTTACCTGCAGTGCTGGGTGAACTGCACAAGCTAGTGATGATTCGTGCTCAGGAAGACATTTTCAAGCTGGCATAGGATGCGCAGCTAATTGGAGCTCTACTCAGGTTTAACGGTTTTTTTCGTTCACGGAATATGGGCATCGTTGGCAAGACCAGCATTTATTGCCCATCCCTAATTGCCCTCGAGATTCCCTACACATTGTGTTCCTGACTTCAAACATCTCATTGCGAGGATCCAAACACAAAAAAAAATCAGAAGACCCATCACCTTAAACCACCTCCAAGCAAGAGAGGGTTCTGATGGAAAGTCCCACCTTTCGCTTTCAAATTCTGACCAGCAGCACACTTTCAATATTTTTTGTTTTTATTTCAGATTTCTGCCATCGCATGTTATTTTTAACCTCTAACCATTTTCTTTGTGTTCTTGATAGGTTATATATGCACTAAATACCAAAAGTGATGAGCATGAGGCTTCCCTGCAGGCTATTAAGGAAGCTCACCAGGAGGAGATCCAGCATATCATTGCTGAGACACGGGGAAAGATCCTACAGTACAAAAGCAGAATGGGAGAAGAGATGGACATGCGGCACCAAATTCAGTCCCTTGAAGGTACCCTGGAGAAGCACAAGAAACATAAGGAAGAGGTCTTGGCAGACTTTGAGGTTTACAAGCAGCAGGTGGCGGAGCGTGAAAAGAACATGGAGAAAGAACATGCAGAAAGAATAATGGCACTGTCCAAGGAGATGCTTGACATTAAGAAGGAATTTGAGAGCAATCTGCAACACTTCATGAAAATTCAACACAGGTTAGAACAGGATAAACAGTCAGCAATAACAGAGATTGTGAAAGTAAACCACAAATCAGAAAATCTTCAGGAAAAATGTAGAGCGCTAAAGGGCTGTTTCGATGAAAAATTTACATTAGAAGAAAAGCACAAACTGGATCTTATAGGTTTGAATCAAGAATTAGAATTCCTAAAATCTGAGAACAAGGGACTAACCGCAGATTTTGAGAAAAAAGTGAGTAAACTACAAGTCTCGCATCAAAAGGAACTGGAAGCTTTGAAAAAAGCTCTACAGCAGTCAGTGACTGAGACACTGAAACAATGGCAAATAGAACAAAAAAAGAGCCTTCAAGCTCAAGAGATAACCTTACAGCTAAAACTGAAGAAACTGGAGAGTGACATGGAAGTCAAAGGTCACATGTTGAATGAGTCGAATAACCAGTGTCAGAAATTGCAGGACTTGCTGAAGACTGCAGAGTTCAGAATCCAGGTGAGCTTGCAATATTAAATGTTTCATAGCTATAGAAACAAAATGGTCAAGTACAAAAGCTCTAGCAGTATTATCTTTCATTATCAGCAAAATTAATACATTTTGATTTATTTTTCCATCAAAATTTATATTTTGAAGATTACCATTTGCGTCACGGGATGAAATATTTGCTACAAATACTTCAATATACTAAAATACATTCTGTAGATTTTTGGGGCCAGTATCTTTACAGCCACTTGTGCATTTACACCAACCCCGCAGCTTCTCCAGCTTCTCCTGCTTCCTCCCCGCCCCACCCCTTCACCTCACCATTGGTAGAATCTTCAGTCACCAGAGTCATATTCTCCAGAATTTCCTCCCTAAACCTCTCCACTCCTCTTTCCTCCTAAACACATTTCCAAAACCCATATCTATGACCAATTTTGGCCACCCCTCCTAATCTGTCCTTACCTGGTTCAGCATTCCTTATGCCTATCTGTGAAAGCGTCTCAGGATGTTTTATTTTACAGTATAGGCAACCATATTACTGCAAGTTGTTGCAGTTTAATACAGTTTATCGGGATACATTAATTTTTGTCATTTTATAAAATTATTTTGACCATTTGGTCTGAAAAAATATTTTGACTTTTTTTAGTGTTTTCTTATTGTCACAATGTAAAGTGTTTCCTCTCTTTCTCAATCTATTCCTAAAGGCTGTGAGTCATCCTGGTGTATTATTCTATAAGTGCACATAGCCCACTGGCCATTTTTCTGTGACTTTAAGGCTGAGTCTCAGCTGGCATTCTGACTTTGGGTGTGCATCACAGCAAAACCTGATTCTGTTCTCACCTGACATCCACACATGAGCATTTTCCAGCAAGTGTCACTGTATCACGATCCAGTAGATACCCTGGCTGATGTATGCTCATTGGCCCAGGAGAACTGTGGCCAATTGAAGCATCCCCACTGCCATCCAAGTTAAGTACAGACAACTCAGCATAGACTGGGAACCTTCCTGGTTTCTATGACTCATTACTTTAAGCTATTTGGAGACCCAATCAATATATAGTCATTACCAAATGCCATCGCGTCTGCTTCACACATAGAAGATCCTATCTAGTAATAGAAGCTCTATTTAGAATGTGTAGCAATAAATAGTGAGGGTAAGATCTGCACAAATATATTCTGATCCCCAAAGGTAATAAAGTGAACCCACAGAATGAAGTAGATTTTCCTCTTATTTCCATTGGGTGCAGTACAACGAGGAAAATTAGAGAGTGAGGATCATTCCTGTAGAATAATTGAAGATAATTGTGCAGGAAGGATCACGCAGTCATAACAGAGCCTGTCCTATTTTCCTACTACTAATTTAAATGGGCCGAAATTCAGGCAGGCTCTGCATGAGTATGTGATCCTGCATAAATTTTCTTCAATGTGCTGGGTTTTATGCAATTCTTTATGTCCAAGTGTAATGAGAGCAAAATCAGTCCCACTATATACTCATTGTCCACTGTTCAACCATGACCTGCTGCTCTCGGTATTCCTTCCCTAGATCAACCCCATCAGTACAGGAACCATTGGCTGTACCTGTCCCTGTAACCTTTAGTACTGTTTCCAAACTAGACATTTATCCCACTCCTTTTTGAAGGAGTTAGTCAAGATAAAGTTAGCTACTTTTTGGGGGAATCTGTTCCACATTTTATCTATCCTGTGGTGGTAGGTGGGGAAGAATTCTTCTCATCTCTGGTTTCCCTATACTAAATTTCTCCTTAAAAGGTAGGTAACAAATGAAGGCGAGACAAACTGCAGAACAGAATTGGAGATTTTTTACATTTGTTCTACAAATATCTAAAAACTTTCACACTGAGAATCTTGTGCCCTTACTACATAATGCTGTTTTAGTAAACGCAGCTCAACACATGTCCCTGTAAGTATTGTGTGAAAGAAGTTGTACCATGGCTTAACTTTACATTGTATATTGACTTAAACTTACATGTAAATCTTCTAAAAATATAATCTAAAAATGTTTAAATATTGATATAGCTACATTTAAAGGAGGAAGGATTGCCTTATAGACTCACAAGGACTACTAGTTAAGGTTGTCATACTGATTGTTTTCCTGCTGTATATTGATATCATATTCAGCAGAATAAGGGGTCGCCCATTTAAAACAGATGAGGAGGAATTTCTTCTCTCAGAGGGTTGTAAATCTGTGGAATTCTCTGCCCCAGAGAGATGTGGAGGCTGGGTCATTGAATATATTTAAGGCGGAGATAGACAGATTTTTGAGCGATAAGGAAATAAAGGGTTATGGGGAGTGGGCAGGGAAGTGGAGCTGAGTCCATGATCAGATCAGTCATGATCTTATTGAATGACGGGGCAGGCTCGAGGGGCCAGGTCCTGCTCCTATTTCTTATGTTCTTATATTCAAACCATTCAATTTTCCACAAATCAGACTTTTTAATATGCATTTTAGGATTTGGAAAAACAACTCCAAAAGACAGGTAAGAAATTGGCAACATCAAATGCAAACCTACAAAAGATGGAAGATGAAGCTCAGCTGTTGAGAGAGAGACTTTTAGAACAGGAAGCTGAAATACTGCATAAAACAGGTAGGAAAACATTGTCAGTTATATTCAGAGCACATCAAGAAGATAGCGGTGTGAACAGATTTCTAGGCCTTGATGCGAAATCCATGTTGCAGAGTTCACTGAAATACTCCTTTTAGTCAACAGCTCCTGCTCTGCCGGGTCCCTCCATATGCTTTAATTCCAGATTTAAAAGAGGAAAATTATGCAAAGCTGAACTTTGAGCTGCTATAAGCAATGTTTCACTGTGTCCCTTGACAATTCTGTTGGATGTAAGAGTGTTGTGAGAAGTGGTACATGGTTTCTATAGGGTGTCTCACTGAGGGTTCAGGGCAGAAACAGTGACATTAGTGCCATGCCTCAATGAAGGAAGAATAAGCATGTCTATAAAGGTGGGCACATTCACCTTGGCAGTTCTCCCATTATGTGCAAAATTCTCTCCATTTACTCCCAAGTATGGCTGACCTGGGAGACTGCATTGATTAGCTCTGGCAGGTTGGGCTTCTGCTTTAAGAGATGGAGGCCTTCAGCTCCGAAGAGAGACAACCTCTTTCACAGTTTTCCTATAGTAGGACCTCCAGTGAATTGGGGATAACTGCCAGATCTTCCCCACATTTTGAAACGATTATTTAACCTCCACCCATATACTGCATTCCTGAGCTCTCCTTTAAGGGCAAGCAGCAGCTCTTTAAGCGATGCTGACTCGCCCAGTTTTGAAACCCCAGGCAACTAGCTCACAGGCTTGCCTCCAGTTGCATATTTTCCATGCACAAAGAGCCAATTCAAATCAAGGGGAAAGGCTTGACTTGCAAAATTTGGCAACAATCAGGCTCCCTGCTGCTGATGTGGGCACAAATGTGCCACATGCTGGTGCAACTCCATTTTTGATGAAGTCCCAAAATTGAAGCAAGGTTGCACACAGGCTGAGTGCCAGTAACCCTGGCCAGTGCAGTGGGGTATGTTAGGCAGACCATCCATGGAGTACGCTATGGAGAACCAGTGCCCGATGAGTATTAGCATAATCGACCCTCCCGTATGCTGAATGCCATATTTTGAGTGCTGCCTGAGTAAGCATAGCAAATACCCTATCATGTAGTAAGGAGAGACTTGGAGGCAATATAATAAGCTTGATATAAGATTTTAAATTCAGCTTTCTGGTGCTGTGCAGACTCCATACCTCTCCCAAACGTCATCATTCTGAATTGTCCTCCCAGTGTCTCTGTAGTGCCTTGAGCAAGCACTGAGTCAAGACCGAAATGCCTTCCAATTTAAAGAAGGGCATAGCTTGCAGGAATAGAGATTTACAACTCTTCTTCAATCTCTGACCAGAAGTGACCATAGAATTCATTGTTTCAGGCATACATTCTTGAGATGAGTTGACCAAAAAAAAATGAATTAACATCTGACAAATCCATTTCTCCAAAATGCTTAGCCAAATGAAGCAAATCCAGATGCACTCTTGAGCAATTATCATTTCATACAGAAATCTCTCAGTCTAATTTGAGGACCCCTCACATTTTTAATAGATGTAACTATCATAGCTGTGTAGAAATAGAGTGTTCTGTCTGTTCAATAGGTCAAGTTGGAGTTGGTGCCTGTTAAAAATTACATGTTGGGTACAGAACTAAAAGTGAACATCTGAATATCTGTATTATGTGTACTAAACCTATTTTTTAACGGTCATCCTGTACTTGTACCAGCTACACAAGTTTGTGCACTAAAAATTATAGAGTAATTTGTGTGGTGGTTGCTTTGCGCCCAAGCATTTGACTCTTTTTGTACATTACTGCTGGAGAGTTGTTTTTTAAATTAGAATTTTAAAGCTGATATCAAAAACATATTAATGCTAATATAAACAACATTAACAAAGTTGTGACAAGTGCAAGATTTTGCTGGTAGCCTTACTTGTTGCAATGACCAATTACTAATTACTAGGGCTCGTTGTTTCTCCAGCTGCCATGCCCAAGTCACATTGTTGGTATTAACAACTGTATGTCATACATTGAGCAATGTATTGGTGTATTGTATTAACGGGCCGGATTTCTTCCATATAAATGGCAACACTCCTGTGGTTTTCAGTGGGAGTAAATTACGGTTAATATTTGACATGTGAAATTCTTATTATAGGTGTCTGAGGCTTAGCGTCTTCAAGATGGGCTGAATTTCATTGTCACAGTTTGCCTCGGCATTAATGTTGGTATAAAGAACAATTTGCATTGGTAAAAGTTATTAGATCCACATTCATTGATGGAAGAGATTTTAGATGGTGCCCGATAAATATTAAAAGCCTCATTTGAATATATATTGATGTTTTTGTACCATTATCCTCTTTGGGATGGAGTGCAAGGACAGGTTGTGATCTCTTTATTCAAAAATGCAAGCATCAACTATATACACCACTCAAATGCACAAATAAGCAGAGGGGTTCGTGGCTTTATTAGTTGTGCTTTTCTGAGATGAGTGCGTTGCCAAGATGTTATTTTAATTTAGTTGATAGCATTTCTAGTGCCACATCACTTCTGTGTTCCCACCACTCCCCTAACAGTGTGGAGTGGAAACCCTGTGCTGTTACTAAATGTGCTAACTAAGCATGTCGCCGCCAGTGTGCCAGCGCAGCCTTCGGCCGTCTGAGGAAAAGAGTGTTTGAAGACCAGGCCCTCAAATCTACCACCAAACTCATGGTCTACAAGGCTGTAGTAATACCCACCCTCCTATATGGATCTGAGGCATGGACGATGTATAGAAGGCATCTCAAGTCGCTGGAGATAGATCACCAACGATGTCTCCACAAGATCCTGAAAATCCCCTGGGAGGACAGGCGCACCAACATCAGTGTCCTCAACCAGGCTAACATCCCCAGTATTGAAGCATTGATCACACTCGATCAGCTTCGCTGGGTAGGCCACATAGTACGCATGCCAGATACAAGACTCCCTAAGCAAATGCTTTATGCGGAGTTCCTTCATGATAAACGAGCCAAAGGAGGACAGCGGAAACGTTATAAGGACACCCTCAAAGCATCGCTGGTAAAGTGCGACATCACCACCGACACCTGGGAGACCCTGGCCATAGACCGCCCGAGGTGGAGAAAGTCCATCAGGGAGGGCGTTGATCTCTTCGAGTCTCAACACAAAGAGCATGAAGAGGCCAAGCGAAGGCAGCAGAAGGAGCGCGCGGCAAACCAGCCCACCCACCCCTTCCCTCGAAGAATGTCTGTCCCACCTGTAACAGGGTCTGTGGCTCTCGTATCGGACTGTTCAGCCATCAAAGAACTCACTTTGGGAGTGGAAGCAAGTATTCCTCGATTCCGTGGGACTGCCTATGATGATGATGTTGCTAAATAGGGATAGATCCATGATTATGATACTAATGTTGTTTAGTGGTGACAACATGGGATACATTTAATTTGATGTTTCCAAACTATGACTGGATTTTGGGACTCTTGTGCATTAAGAAAACTGGTTTTCATTGCCTTCCACATGAAGACTTGAAAAGCATCACAGAGCTGTAAGCCATTATTACAGATGGGTCAGATTTAACATTTGAGCTACACACAAGAACTCTCACTTACTGCTTATTCCTCATTAATATGATGATTAGATCTGTTGTACATCATCCAGTTATACTATTGTTTATCTTTTTCACATCCAGACGAGAACAAGGATCTGTCTATATCCGAACACAATGCTTTTGCACAGGTGGAAGACTTAAAGAACCAGCTGTCAGAGCTACAGCAGCAGTTAACAGTATGGGACCAGCAACAACAACAGGGGAATAAAGACGTTGAGGCTGAACATAGTCAGCAGCTGACACAGGTATGACTGAGACCAAAAGAACTATTTTGCACAAATTAATTTAAAGTAAGACAATGAGATTATGACATCATAATTCCCTTACATTTCTATGTCCAGAGATTTTCTGTGTACCTGTGCAAACCATCGGTACATAATTTAACCCTTCGGTCACCAGGCAATTCTGCAGATTTTGGACTGAGCAGCTTTTTAAGAATTTACCTCATGCTGTGATGCTGAAGCACACTCCATTATTACAGTAATAATAGTCAGATATGAGGAGGAGCTTTTTTTTACTGAAATAAAGTTTTATTAAAATAAACATCTAAAAAGATTAGTTAAAATATAAAAGATTAATTCAAATTATTTTTTTTAGAAACATTCTTTTTTGATCCTTATTTTCTCTACCTTCCCTCAGGTCATTTTTCCTTTTTTTCCAACATTAATTTCTATTTTATAATATTTCCCAGCAATTGTATCTTAACAATTATTTACCTATTTCTTACTGGTTTTTGTTTTAAATCTTAACTCACTGGGGGTCAAATTGGTCCTCGGCGGTAGTACAAAACGTGTAATAATGAATCAACAGCCTGTTTTACACCATGCCCGATATTTTTTTCCATTTGAAGTCAATGCAAAATAAAATCAGGCGCAGTGTAAAACAGATGGCCAATTCTCTGTCGCCTGCTTTGTGCTACTGTCGAAGACCAATTTCAGCCCTACTGGTTTCCCACCAGATTCTCTGAACCGATTTCTGAGCTGTGACACATAGTGAAAAGAAGTGGCTGAAAAACAGTCCCAAAGACCATTTTTCTCAGCCGACCAGCTCTGAGAAAAAACATTTGACCCCATTGCATCACTGAAGTGACAACATTAATTTTCTGACACATTTTTGAGCTTGACACAACTGTTTGATAACTTGTTGGTTTTACTCCAATTGAATGGGTGCTGCTATAATTTACATATCGCTAGCACTAGAGGAGTTACGTTTAGGTTTAGTGTGGTATTCCAATCTGGTGAATCAATTTTAGTAAATAGAGAACTTGGAATGGGAACAATGGAAGTTCTATGCATAGAGATATTCTTAAAGTGGAAAAAGCTTTGTTTTGTTTTACTTTTTTCAATGATTATAGTATATTTTTGCTTCTGTTATTGCAGTTTTTCATATTTTTCATATTTCAGTTTTTTCATTTTTACTTCAGAAAATTTTTGGGGGGTGCAGTTTACTTCTTAAGATAAGTTTATTTCAAAAATGCCTCAAATATAGTACTTTGTTGTTTCTGTAGTACAAGGTGATAGAGAGTGCCAGAGATTAGGAGGCTCCAGACCATATTTGCAGACTTTGGCAGACATACTTATCAATAACCAAGGACAACTAGCACAACTTCCTGTGGATGCCAATTGCAGAGGTTTGCTATCTGAAGCAAGCACAGCTGCAGGCAAATTGCAATGCAGGGATGGCACATCCATCAGCTATTAGGCTTGTGTTTCATTTCTCATAGCTATCATGCTGCTAATAGATCAAACAGGTGCCTGATGTATTTGTCCCCTCACCCACTGAATAACATGACCCTATTGCTCAATGTCACTGCACTGTTGTATTTTCCAAAGCACAAGACATCAATGATGGCTGTCATATGCCCGACCTAAAGCTCATTCTGGGTGACTGTAAGCGACCAAGCTAGTGTTACAGCGGTTTGATGTGTAATGCTCTTGGAAGATGTGAATGTGAAATTGCTTTCCATTGTAAGTTGCAGCTTCAATGTGTGCCCTACTGAAGTACAGTATGCTTGAGATTTAGTGAAAGAGTTATAAGGTTACATGAGGGCTAGGCAAGTGTGAACAACATGTGTGGGACAGTGTGGGAAAGGCAATATTATGTGGCCTATAAATGGCACTGTTGGGTAATCGTATCTTCCTACATTCCTTATTGTATGCTGTCTTCTTTTGCAACTATTCCCGGGTCCTGCAAATTGTGTGCACAAAGTTCAGTTTGCTCACCACCTTCTGACAGGCAGGGAGCACTTTCATCTTGAGAGGAGGGTGCTCTGGAGTATCCTCTTTGTGCTCACCTCATGCAGCAATATGTCCAGTTCAGTAACCATCAAGCAGAGGGTAAGATGTGCACCATTCAGTGCTTTCTCACAGGCTCCATTTCATACCTCCAAATTGGGTTACCTTTGGCCAGTATTGCCCCACCCCAAGCTGTTTTTGAAAAGGTTAACAAATATAAAAAGAATTATAAAGGTACAAAAATGTCAAAGATTCTCCCTTTCCATGCTGCCACTTTACCTTTAAGGAGCTGTATCCCTTTCATATTTTGCAGCACTCCCAATGTGCCATGTGCTAAGCACCACAATAGCGTGAATTCAACTATTTACCCTGCTAGTGTGTATGCCAAGTGTACAGGGGTATCTGACAATTCGGAAAGATAGACAAGAAGGGAAAGGAGGTGGGGTAGCTCTGTTAATAAAGGATGATATCAGGGCAGTTGTGAGAGACGATATTGGTTCTAATGAACAAAATGTTGAATCATTGTGTGTGGAGATTAGAGATAGTGGGAAAAAGTCACTGGTGGGCGTAGTTTATAGGCTCCCAAATAATAACTTCATGGTGGGGCGGACAATAATCAAGGGAATAATGGAGGCATGTGAAAAAGGAACGGCAGTAATCATGGGGGATTTTAACCTACATATCGATTGGTCAAATCAAATCGCACGGGGTAGCCTTGAGGAGGAATTCATAGAATGCATACGGGGTTGTTTCTTAGAACAGTATGTTACAGCACCTACAAGGGAGCAAGCTATTTTAGATCTGGTCCTGGTAATGAGACAGGAATAATAAACGATTTCCGGGTAAAAGATCCTCTCGGAATGAGTGATCACAGTATGGTTGAATTTGTAATACAGATTGAGGGTGAGGAAGTAGTGTCTCAAATGAGCGTACTATGCTTAAACAAAGAGGACTACAATGGGATGAGGGCAGAGTTGGCTAAAGTAGACTGGAAACACAGACTAAATGGTGGCACAATTGAGGAACAGTGGAGGACTTTTAAGGAGCTCTTTCATAGTGCTCAACAAAAATATATTCCAGTGAAAAAGAAGGGTGGTAAGAGAAGGGATAACCAGCCGTGGATAACCAAGGAAATAAAGGAGAGTATCAAATTAAAAACCAATGCGTATAAGGTGGCCAAGGTTAATGGGAAACTAGAAGATTGGGAAAATGTTAAACGACAGCAAAGAATGACTAAGAAAGCAAGAAGGAAAGGAAAGATTACGAAAGTAAACTTGCGCAAAACATAAAAACAGATAGTAAAAGCTTTTACCGATATATAAAACGGAAAAGAGTGACTAAAGTAAATGTTGGTCCCTTAGAAGCTGTGAAGGGGGATTTAATAATGGGAAATGTGGAAATGGCTGAGATCTTATACAATTATTTTGCTTCGGTCTTCACAGTGGAAGACACAAAAACCATGCCAAAAATTGCTGGTCACCGGAATGTGGGAAGGGAGGTCCTTGAGATAATCACTATCACGAGGGGGGTTAGTGCTGGACAGGATAATGAGACACAAGGTAGACAAGTCCCCTGGTCCTGATGAAATGCATCCCAGGGTATTAAAAGAGATGGCGGAAGTTATAGCAGATGCATTCATTATAATCTACCAAAATTCTCTGGACTCTGGGGAGGTACCATCGGATTGGAAAGCAGCTAATGTAACGCCTCTGTTTAAAAAAGGGGGCAGACAAAAGGCAGGTAACTATAGGCCGGTTAGTTTAACATCTGTAGTGGGGAAAATGCTTGAAGCTATCATTAAGGAAGAAATAGCGGGACATCTAGATAGGAATAGTGCAATCAAGCAGACGCAACATGGATTCATGAAGGGGAAATCATGTTTAACTAATTTACTGGAATTCTTTGAGGATATAATGAGCATGGTGGATAGAGGTGTACCGATGGATGTGGTGTATTTAGATTTCGATAAGGTGCCACACAAAAGGTTACTGCAGAAGATAAAGGTACGCGGAGTCAGAGGAAATGTATTAGCATGGATAGAGAATTGGCTGGCTAACAGAAAGCAGAGAGCCTGGATAAATGGGTCCTTTTCGGGTTGGAAATCGGTGGTTAGTGATGTGCCACAGGGATCGGTGCTGGGACCACAACTGTTTACAATATATATAGATGACCTGGAAAAGGGGACAGAGTGCAGCATAACAAAATTTGCAGATGACACAAAGATTAGTGGGAAAGCGGGTTGTGTAGAGGACACAGAGAGGCTGCAAAGAGATTTAGATAGGTTAAGCGAATGGGCTAAGGTTTGGCAGATGGAATACAATGTCAGAAAATGTGAGGTCATCCACCTTGGAAAAAAACACAGTAAAAGGGAATATTATTTGAATGGGGAGAAATTACAACATGCTGCGGTACAGAGGGACCTGGGGGTCCTTGTGCATGAAACTCTTTTTGGGAGTAAACAAAAAACATTAAACCGTGCCCCCCTGATCTGGGGGAAACACCAAACATTTACAGGCCCTTTTTTAGTTTTTTGTGGTTTTTTGGGGGTTTTTTTTGGCACAAAAACATATTTATTTTCCAAGTGCCCCCTATAAAAGGGGAGGGGGACACTAAAAGCACCGGCAATTAAAACAAATTAACTTAAAAACATAAAATCAAATTAAAATTTGGTTGCCGGGCATGACGATGCACTCCAGTCCCTCCGGTGCATGAATTCCAAAAAGTTAATTTGCAGGTGCAGCAGGTAATCAGGAAGGCGAATGGAATGTTGGCCTTCATTGCGAGAGGGATGGAGTACAAAAGCAGGGAGGTCCTGCTGCAACTGTAGAGGGTATTGGTGAGGCCGCACCTGGAGTACTGCGTGCAGTTTTGGTCACCTTACTTAAGGAAGGATATACTAGCTTTTGAGGGAGTACAGAGACGATTCACTAGGCTGATTCCGGAGATGAGGGGGTTACCTTATGATGATAGATTGAGTAGACTGGGTCTTTACTCGTTGGAGTTCAGAAGGATGAAGGGTGATCTTATTGAAACATTTAAAATAATGAAAGGGATAGACAAGATAGAGGCAGAGAGGTTGTTTCCACTGGTCGGGGAGACTAGAACTAGGGGGCACAGCCTCAAAATACGGGGGAGCCAATTTAAAACCGAGTTAAGAAGGAATTTCTTCTCCCAGAGGGTTGTGAATCTGTGGAATTCTCTGCCCAACGAAGCAGTTGAGGCTAGCCTATTGAATGTATTCAAATCACAGATAGATAGATTTTTAACCAATAAGGGAATTAAGGGTTATGGGGAGCGGGCGGGTCAGTGGAGCTGAGTCCACGGCCAGATCAGCCATGATCTTGTTGAATGGCGGAGCAGGCTCGAGGGGCTAGATGGCCTACTCCTGTTCCTAATTTTTATGTTCTTATGTTATGTTCAGAAATTCCAGTGCAGTGCAGCAAGGTTTGCATTATCAGACCTGTAGGTACCGATATTTATGGGGAAGCGGGGAGGGAGCAGGAGGACCAGTTTTGTGGTCGGGAAACCAGGAAGAACGGGTTTGCCTCAGGACCTGCCGAATTTAATGACAGGACCTGATTACCATTTTTGGAATACTTTTTGCGGCCACAACCAGCCTGATTGAGGGGCAGACTGGCTGTTGGGCAGGTAAGCCTGTGGTATCGGGCCACAGCCGGGGAGCGTGGAGAAGGTTGGGAGAGATCAGAGGTTGGGGTTGGGGGGGAGCGGGGGGGAATCACCAAATGCGGGCCTGGAGAAATCGGGAAAGGAAAGGAAGAAGATTGTGGGGAAAGTGGAGGACATTGGGGGGGTTGTGGAGGAGATCGTGGGCCGGAAAGGACACCGGATTCTGGAGGGGGAGGGTTGGGGATCGGTCCGATCTCTGGGGAGGTTAATAAGGTAGCCTTTATATTTGTTGGTCTTTCCAAAAGCTGCCTGTGGTGGGGCAACACTGGGGAAATATTCTTGCTCTTCTGGCCCACAAACAGTCATGGAAAAGCACTTACCTGTTCCATGCAGTAGTCCTCATCTCTCTTCAGCTGCAGGCTGAAGAGGCCCGGGAAACGCAGCCAGCCAGCTTCAAAGCAGGAACAAAGAAAAAATCTGAGACACGCAGCCTCATTAAAATATTTCACTGAGCGCCCCGCCTCCTGAGAGTGGGTTGGTCCGTCCCACCTCCATTAAAACCAGAAGTGGGCGGGTTCGAGGCAGTGTTTTTTAATTTTAACTTCCTTCTGACCGAAACCCACCCATTTTCTGCTACGGGGTGCATTTTTCCTGTCAATCAACATGGCAGAATTATAGCTGAGTTTTCAAAACAGGCTGGGCATTATGGACACTCCTCCACCATCTCTACACCTCCCACCACCCCTGCTCCCCCACCCACCAAACACCCCAATTGCCATTTTAGGTTGGCACTAGTCAGACAGAGACATGCACTGTGCACACTCCAATCAGGTCCATGGGTCATAGAGCCAAGGAAGCCCCGCAAAGTTTGAAATTATTTTGTGGGGCCCGGCACACCCCTTCCTCCTGTTGAGCTCCTCCACACCGACCCCAGTGGCATTGTTTGAGATTCTAGGGCCCCTTGCAATTAGGGTTCCCAAATCTCCCACTTTCAACAGGAGTCTACCGGAATGGGTGATTGGTGTTCCAAGTTCTGCTTTTGGCGACGCAGGAGAAACGGTCCTTCTTTGCATGGTTCACGCATGTGCAGTACCCCGGCTTTCGAGTCTTGCAACCATGTGTTATCTGCACCCTGCTGATCTCCCGCAATTCGGAACGCACTACGTCATTGCCGTTTGTGATAATGACAGCATCGTGGCCAACGAAAATCGCCTGGAAACTCTGATTAAGAAGTTTGCAGATGATATAAAAATTGGCAGTGTGGTTAATAATGAAGACTTCAATAATTCAAACTTCTTAATCATGGCCCCTACATTGAAGTCTAAATCATTTATATAAAGCACAAAATGCAAGGGACCTAGTACTGAGCCTTATGGAATCCCACTGGAAACTGCCCTTCAGTCACAAACACCCGCCGACCATTACCCTTTGCTTCCTGCCACTGAGCCAATTTTGGATCCAACATGCCATTTTCCTTTGGACCCCATGGGCTTTTACTTTTCTGATCAGTCTGCCATGTGGGACCTTATCAAAAGCCTTGCTAAAATCCATGTCGGCTACCTCAAATACGCTACCCTCATTGACTCTCCTTGTTACCTCCTCAAAAAATTGAATCAAGTTCGTCAGACACGACCTTCCCTTAACAAATCCATGCCAACTGTCCTTGATTAATCTGTGCCTTTGTAAATGACATTTAATACCATCGCTCAGATTTTTTCAAATAATTTCCCACCACCAAAGTTAGGCTGGCTAGCTTGTAATTACTCGGTCTAACCCTTTCCCAATTTTTAAACAATGGTACAACATTAGCAGTCCTCCAGTCCTCTGGCACTACATCTGTAGCCAGAGAGGATTGGAAAATTATGTTCAGAACCTCCGTTATTTCCTCTCTTACTTCTCTTAACAGCCTGGGATACATTTAATCTGGGCCTGGAGATTTATCCACTTTCAAAGATGCTAAACCCCTTAATATTTCTTATCTCATTATGTTTATTTCATTTAATATTCTTCCTCTTCCTTATCTACATTGTCTACATCGTCCACTGAATTCTACTGATTCAATAAAAACATTGATATAAGTAACTTCTTACTAAAGTTCTGTACAATTTTCACAATGCACAGCAAGTTATAAAAATAATAAATAAAACCAAATCCAAACCTAATTCAAATCACTGACTCGCACACCTCACTGCTGGAGCCCAGTCCTCAAAGAGAAGCACCAAAGCTGCCTGACTCCAGAACAAAACACATTATACAACAGCGCATATCACAGGCCGACATGAACTCTCCCTCCCTCAATTTGTGTTTCTCTCCCTCCCTCCCCAGTTTGTGTTTCTCAATCCCTCCCTCCCCAATTTATGTTTCTCTCTCCCTCCCAAGTTTGTGTTTCTCTCTCCCTCCCTCCTCAATTTGTGTTTCTCTCCCTCTCTCCTCAATTTGTGTTTCTCTCCCTCCCTCCCCAGTTTGTGTTTCTCTCCCTCCCCACTTTATTTCTCACTCCACTAGTTTGTGTTTCTGTCTCTCCCTCTCTCTCCCTCCCCCAGTCCCCCATTTCAACCTCGTAATGAAGCGGCGTGTTCCAAATAGCTGGGATATGTTTCTCCCGAGCCGCCAACAGCACGCTGTTGCCCATTTGCCCATTCCTGTAGACTCCTGCCTAAAGCGGGAGCATTGGGAACCCTATAACTGGTGGATGGGCATACCTTAAACCTGTGTTGGCCTAGCATGGTGACCCTTTCATCATATCAAGGTCTGAATCCATTTGATGCAAACATTTCCAGAAGCTCTCTGCTGCACCAGACTGGGGAGAAGCCAGCTTTGTGGTTAATGTTTTGCAGTTCATTGCATTTTCTGTCTAGATCTGCAGTGAAAGGTATTTTTTTTAAAGATATATTTTGAGTTCTTTGTTGACAAGTGAAGATATTGCAAATGTTGCAAGCTGTCCTAATATCTCCTTATGTGGCTCGGTGTCAAATTTTGTTTGCTAATCATTGCTGTGAAGCACCTTGGGATGTTTTACTACCTTAAAAGCGCTATATAAATGCAAATTATGTCGTCAAAAAGTTTTTTATGGCTTGTTGATGTTTTATTTCAATATTATATTTACTCATTTATGCCATAGATGAAGCAGAATAATTTTTTTGCTTTATAGGCTATTGATGCTCTTACTCGTGAAAAAGAAGAGCATCACAAAAGGCACGAAGAGGAGCTGAAGAAATTGAAGCGAGTGGCTGAGGAGGAGAAGCTTCGTCTGAAGGAGCAGCTGATGAAAGGATTGGAGGAGCTGGTAAAGAAACACACCACTGAAATCAAGGCAGTACAGACCTCAATGGAATTAGAAAGAAAAAGGCTGCAAAAGGTGCTTGCTGTATCTGAGTTATTTCTTGACCATACTATATTAGATGTTTAAATGATGCATATTTATAGGGAATATTTACTAAGATAAGAATGACCTGGTTTTGAATTCCAACCCTTCCCTCGCCCAGATTGATGGGAAGAAATTTTTTTTGTCCCGACAAATCCAGTCCAGTTATTTTCATAATGTAAGGCTGCCTATAATTCAACCATAAATTATCAATCTTACTGGCTAGATGGACTGCAATGATCTTTTCCAGCACTATGCATTCGTCTGTTCCCAGGGTTGGCTGGTGTACGAAATGCGAATGTCGTAGAAGTGGAGTGGAATGCTGTTCTGCAGTTTGAGTTGAGTCATATTGTTGGAGCTGAGTAGCAGGACACATTGGTCTGTATTACTTTTTCCCTACTAATATGCAACACTTTGCTACTTTGTGCTGCCCCATTTAGTTGCCTATCTGAGATCAAACACCAACTCAACCAGTCAGGGTGAATGAGACAGAAAGCTCCAAGTCAAATTCATGGGCTGGATTTTCCATTATTTTGGCATGCATAACGCCCACTTAACATCCATTTTAATGCTGAAATGAGGTGTAACGCCCAGATATCGCCCATTTAGCCACAAAATGGAAAGTGACGCCCATTTTTTGGATACTTATCACCGAGTGTTACTTTTGCCATGTACATAACGCTGGGAAAAAATAATACCGTCCGCCCACTTTTTTTGGGCGGAATCATCAGAATGGGCGAAACCAATACCCATAATATCGCCCAGCGTTACTTTCCATATGTAATTAACGCCGAGATTCAATAATACCGTCCGCCCACTTTTTTTGGGCGGAATCATCACATTTGCCGAAACTAACACCCAGTATATCGCCCAGCGTCACTTTCAGCACCTCGCACACATCTCGCCCACAATATTGCTCACCCAAAACACCGCTCTGAAAAAGTTGAACTGTTCTGAACTAATCACAGCGGTGTGGACGCCATTTTGCAAATCACAGGTCGCTTCATTGAAAAGGCTGCTTCAACTTTGGGGAAGTTCTTCTCAGGTAAAGTGACCATCTGAACAGACATATTTCCATACTGCAGGTGTCTTTTAGGGTGGAAATTTATTGCTTGTGAACAAGCGGCATTATACTTTTATTGGAATGGGGCCAGCCATTTCTCAGCCTGCATCAATTACTACACAGATGCTGCAGATGCTGCAGAGTGCAAACGGCACAACGTCTAATCCACAGCATTATATGCTCAATCTAAGACAACCCAGACTGAGGAGGAGATCCAGACCATACAAACCCTGCACTTACAGGGAGAAGCTGTCTTACCTCGACTTATCTGAGAGCACCTGCCTTCGGAGACTGCACTTCCACAAAATGGTTACCAGTGAAATATGCCGGCTCATCAGGACAGACTGGCAGCCTGCCAGCACCTTCACGACATCACTGTCCGTCGAGGTCAAGGTCACCGCGACACTGTCGTTCTACGCGTCCGGTTCTTTTCGGGCCTCCGTGATCGACATTTCTCCTCTGTCTCAGCATGCCACACATTGCTGCATTAGACAGGTCATGGAGGCCCTGTACGCACGTATGATGGACTTTATCAGCTTCCCTATTGTTATATATGTGGACTTGTATTTACTCTGTACAGCCACCAGTAGACTCATCCCCCTGGAGTCCCAAGGGATCCCGTAATCTCTTGGGAGCACAGGTATTTAAGGAGGCCTCACAGGTTGGAGAGGCACTCTGGAGACCTGCAATAAAAGACTAAGATCATACTTTACTTTGAGCTCACAGTGTTCAGTCTGACTCTTTCTCCATATATAACAACTTGCAACGAGATACAGATAGTGAACCCAAAAATGCAGAGAACAGTGGGCATCCTGGATAAATTCTCGGATGGAGATGATTGGGAAACTTTTGTGGAGCGACTCGACCAATACTTCGTGGCCAACGAGCTAGATGGGGAAGAGAGCGCTGCCAAATGAAGGGCGATCCTCCTCACCATCTGTGGGGCACCAACGTATGGCCTCATGAAGAATCTGCTCACTCCAGCAAAACCCACAGAGAAATCGTACGACGATTTGTACACACTGGTCCGAGAGCATTTGAACCCGACGGAAAGCGTTCTGATGGTGAGGTACCGATTCTACACCTACAAAAGGTCTGAAGGACAGGAAGTGGCGAGTTATGTCGCCGAGCTAAGACGCCTTGCAGGACATTGCGAATTTGAAGGACATTTGGAGCACATGCTCGAGACTTTTTCGTATTGGGCATTGGCCACAAAACCATACTTCGCAAACTTTTGACTGTAGAGACCCCAACCTTGAGTAAGGCCATAGCGATAGCCCAGGCGTTCATTGCCACCAGTGACAATACTAAGCAAATCTCTCAGCACACAAGTGCTGTTACAAGTAATATGAACAAAGTGATATTGTTTTTGAATCGTAACGTACAGGGCAGGTCACACATGCCTGCAGCTGCACGTCCGCAGATGTTTCAGAGTCCACCATCAAGGGTGATGACTGCAAGGCCATTAACACCTTGTTGGTGCTGCGGGGGTGATCATCATTTCCATTCATGCCGATTCAAGGGCTGTGGAACAATGGGACACCTCCAACGTATGTGCAGGCGAGCTGCTAATCCTGTTAAACCTGCAAACCACCATGTTACAGAGGTGGACAGATCCATGGAGGATTACAACGAACCTGAGCCTCAGACTGAGGAGGCAGAGGTACATGGGGTGCACACATTCACCACAAATAGTCCCCCGATAATGCTGACTGTTGAACTAAATGGACTCCTGGTGTCAATGGAACTGGACACGGGTGCGAGCCAGTCCATCGTGGGCAAAAAGACTTTTGAAAGACTGTGGTGCAACAGGGCCTCAAGGCCAGGCTTAACTCCAATTCGTACGAAACTAAGAACTTACACGAAAGAACTGATTCCCGTAATTGGCAGTGCTACTGTAAAGGTCTCTTACGATGGAGCGGTGCACAAGCTACCACTCTGGGTGGTACCAGGCGATGGTCCCATGCTGCTCGGCAGGAGCTGGTTGGGAAAGTTACACTGGAACTAGGACGACGTCCGAAAGCTATCGCCCGTTGATGACACTTCGTGTGCCCAGGTCTTAAACAAGTTCCCTTCACTGTTCGAACCAGGCATCGGGAAAATCGAAGGAGCAAAAGTGAAGATCCACCTAATTCCAGGGGCACGACCCATCCATCACAAGGCGAGAGCAGTACCATACACGATGAAAGAAAGGGTAGAGATCGAGCTAGATCGGCTGCAACAAGAGGGCATCATCACACCAACTGAGTTCAACGAGTGGGCCAGCCCAATCATTCCTGTCCTAAAGGGAGATGACACCATCAGAATCTGTGGAGACTACAAAGCATCTATCAATCGTTTCTCCCTGCAGGACCAATACCCACTACCAAAAGCTGACGACCTCTTTGCAACGCTGGCGGGAGGAAAGACGTTCACGAAGCTGGATCTGACTTCAGCCTACATGACGCAGGAACTGAAGGAATTATCGAAGGGCCTCACCTGCATCAACACGCACAAAGGTCTTTTTATTTATAACAGATGCCCATTTTGAATTCAATCAGCGGCGGCAATATTCCAGAAAAACATGGAAAGCTAACTGAAGTCGATCCCGCACACTGTGGTCTTCCAGGATGACATCTTGGTCACAGAGCGGAACACAGCCGAGCATCTGCAGAACCGGGAGGAGGTTCTTAGTCGACTCAACCACATGGGGCTCAGGTTAAAATGCTCGAAGTGCATTTTCCTGGTGACCGAAGTGGAATTCTTGGGAAGGAGGATTGCGGCGGACAATATAAGGTCCACCAATGCGAAGACGGAGGCAATCGAGAATGCACTGAGGCCACAGAACGTACGGAGCTGCGGTCGTTCTGGCACTACTGAACTACTTTGGTCATTTCCTACCGGGTCTCAGCGCACTGCTAGAACCACTGTATGTCTTACTACGGAAAGGGGGCGAATGGGTTTGGGGCAAAAGCCAAGAAAATGCCTTTGTAAAACGAGAAAATTGTTATGCTCAAACAAATTGCTTGTGTTGTACGATCCATGTAAACGTTTGGTACTAGCATGTGATGCATCGTCATATGGCGTCGGGTGTGTATTGCAACAAGCTAATGATTTCGGGAAACTGCAACCATTTGCTTATGCATCCAGGAGTCTGTCTAAGGGTGAGAGAGCTTACAGCATGATTGAGAAAGAAGCGTTAGCGTGTGTCTATGAGGTAAAGAAAATGCATCAATATCTGTTTGGGCTAAAATTCGAATTGGAAACTGACCTTAAGCCACTCATATCCCTGTTTTCCGAGAGTAAAGGGATAAATACCAATGCATTGGCCCGCATCCAGAGATGGGCGCTCACGTTGTCCGCATACAACTATGCCATCCGCCACAGGCCAGGCACAGAAAGCTGCGCCAATGCTCTCAGTAGACTGTCATCGCCCACCACGGGGGTGGAAATGGCGCAGCCCGCAGATTTAGCCATGGTTATGGAAGCATTTGAGAGTGAGCAATCACCCGTCACTGCCCGGCAGATCAAAACTTGGATAACCCAGGACCCCTTATTATCCCCGAGTCAAAAGCTGTTTGCTTCATGGGAGCTGGTCCAGTGTCCCCGTGGAAATGCAGGAAGAGATAAAGCCGTTCCAGCGGCGCAAAGATGAAATATCTATACAGGCAGACTGCCTTCTGTGGGGCAAACATGTAGTGGTTCCCAAGAAGGGCAGAGACACCTTCATCAATGACCTCCACAGTACCCACCCAGGCATCATTATGATGAAAGCGATAGCCAGATCCCACGTGTGGTGGCCCAGTCTCTATGCGGACTTAGGGTCCTGCGTTCACAGATGGAATACATGCTCGCAGTTAAGCAATGTACCCAGAGAGGCGCCACTAACTTTATGGTCTTCGCCCTCCTAACCGTGGTCTAGGGCACACGTTGACTATGCAGGCCCATTCTTGGATAAAATGTTCCTTGTGGTTGTAGATGCATACTCCAAGTGGATTGAAGGTGAGATAATGTCGGCTAGCACGTCCGCTGCCACTATTGAAAGCCTGCGGGCCATGTTTGCCACACGGCCTACCCGATGTCCTGGTGAGCGACAACGGGCCATGTGCTGAGTTCAAAGAATTCATGACCCGTAACGGGATCAAACATGTCACATCTGCCCCGTTTAAACCAGCATCCAATGGTCAGGCAGAGAGAGCAGTGCAAACCATCAAGCAAGGCTTGAAGAGGGTAACTGAAGGCTCACTGCAGACTCGCCTATCCCGAGTCCTGCTTAGCTACCGCATGAGACCACACTTGCTCACTGGGATGCCACCTGCTGAACTGCTCATGAAAATAGCACTTAAGACAAGGCTCTCTTTAATTCACCCTGATCTACATGACCAGGTAGAGAGCAGGCGGCTTCAACAAAGTACATACCATGATAGCGCAAATGTGTCACGCGAGATTGAAATCAATGATCCTGTATTTTATTGAATTATGGACAAGGTCCCAAGTGGCTTCCCAGTACTGTCGTGGCCAAAGAGGGGAGCAGGGTCTTTCGGGTCAAACTTTCAAATGGATTCATTCACCGGAAACACTTGGACCAAATCAAACTCAGATTCACGGACTATCCTGAGCAACCCACCTTGGACCCTACCTTTTTTGATCCCCCAACATACACACCAGTGGCAACCGGCACCACAGTTGACCATGAAGCAGAACCCATCATCCATAGCAGCCCAGCAGGACCCAACACACCAGGCAGCCCAGCAAGGCTAGCTGCACCGCAGTCCAGTGAGGGACAACAAATGATTCAACAATACCAGCTTTCACACCGAGACGATCAGCCCCAGATCAACTCACATTGTAAATAGTTACACTATTATCTTTGTGGGGGAATGTTGTTATATATGTAAACTTGTATTTACTCTGTACAGCTACCAGAGGGCTCATCCCCTGGAGTCCCAAGGGATCCCATAATCCCTTGGGAGCACAGGTATTTAAGGAGGCTTCACAGGTTGGAGAGGCACTCTGGAGACCTGCAATAAAAGACTAAGGTCACACTTTACTTTGAGCTCACAGTGTTCAGTCTGACTGTTTCTCCATACATAACAACTATGACCACGGAGGCTCAGACTGACAGGGTTGGAGCATTCTACCGAATTGCTAAATTCCCCAAGGTGCAGGGAGCAATACAGTGTACTCACATCGCCATGCGGGCACCTTCTCAGGACCCAGAGGTTTTTCGCAACAGAAAAGGATTTCACTCCCTGAAGGTCCAACTAGTTGTCGACCACAACCAGATAATTATGGCAGTGAATGCCAAATGTCCGGGCAGCTTCGATGAGGCTCACATCCTGCGTGAGAGCACTGTCTCTGACATGTTTACCAGTCAGCCACAAGGACAATGCTGGATGCTCGGTGACAAAGGATATGGCCTAGCCACCTGGCTTATGACTCCCCTGCATGACACCCACACCGAGGCCGAGAAGCGATACAATGAGAGCCATAGAGCCACACGCAATGTGGTCCAGAAAACAATTAGTGTGCTTAAGCAGCGGTTTAGATGCCTGTAGCACTCGGGAAGGGAGATGCAATACAACCCTGAGCAAGTAGCTCAATTCATATTGGTTTGCTCCATGCTGTACAACCTGGCTATCAGGAGAGGACAAGAATTGCCAGAAGGGACCGTTGGTCCACCTCAGGAGAGAGAGGAAGCGGAGGATGAGGGGCTGGATGCTGATCTCGGGCCAGACAATCAGGCTGACTATGCAACTGTGCCCATGCCCCGCTCCAGACCGCAGGAAAGGGTCCGTGGTGGCTACATAGCTGCAAGACTCTTACGTCAGAGCTCATAAATGAGTGATTTGCCTGAAAGAATGTTGCTGTTATTGACACTGCTGTGTGTGCAGCTCAGACATCAATGGTGGGCATCACCTTGATGCCAGTTAAAGCTTAAGTTGATTCAAGTTCAGTGTAATTATACCCTTTCATGTTAAGGAATCATCAGTGTGTAATGGTCCAGCTATCTGAGACAATGTGCAACAAGGTTATGTTGAATAAAAAACATTTAATACGACCATTGGTCTGAAATCATAAGTATCACGGGCAAAAACACTCCCCCACCCCACTTTTTAGATCATTGACATCAATCAAATGGTCAACATGTCCAGCAATACAGAACACAAATGCAAATCAACAGGGTGGTCCCTTTCCCCCCATGCATTACAACAAATTGCATATACCGAGATGAAGCTATAACAAAGCCATCACCTGCGGACATGCACCTCACTGTCCTTTCCCCCTCCCTTCTTCACCCCACCTCTACCCCTTCCCCTCCTCAGTCCACGCCGCCTGGCCGAGGAGCTCCTCAGGCGGTGCCTCATTGGGGGGGATGAAGGCAGAGCCAGTGGTTACGCGGGTACGGGAGCGGGAGGTACCAAAGTGGGAACATTCTCGGATCCAGAAGCAGGATCCTGGGCACTGGGGGTGTGGAACCTAGGGTTGGAGTCCTGTGCCTCGAGTGTTCCTGGCTATTGCCTCCAGGGCCTCCGCCATCCGCGGAAAGTACTTCGTCATGGTGCCGTAGATGGTGGCCAGCTGTCGGGATATGTCCCCGAATGCATTTAGGATCTGGTCACCTGTCTACAGTCCTCCTAGACAACTGTACCATCTCTCCGCTCTCATCTGGCGCTCGTGGACAAGACCTGCCACGCCCACGAAACCTCCGCGGGAACGGCGCCGTCCTGGGGACAACTGTGGCGAGGTGCTTGATACGTACAGAGTGGAGGTGAGAATGGCCAGAGGAGCTCGAGATGGCCTTGGGGTGGAATGGCTACTGGAGCGTGGCGATGCAAACTCCTCGAAGTCCGCGCTCTCATCCGTGAGAACAGACCCAGCTGATTGACGGGCGAGAATCGGACCTTCTCAGCAGCAGATGTAGGATCATCCGCCGACTCCTGCCCCATGCCCCCACCTACTGGCCTCTGTGGTCTTGCCTTGAGATGCGCTGCTGGCTGAACTGCAAAAAACAAATGAGGTTATTAGAGGAGAAAGGGGTGCTCGGGTCACAAGGTGAGTCCAGCACTACTCACAGCATGTGCACGACAAAAGTACCACTGCTATCAAAATCATCACAGACATCACATTTCATGACCAGCAACACATTCTGTATTGCAATGATTTTCATTAGGCCAGCATTATTTATAGGATAATTTTAGAAATCATCTATCATATATGATTGTTTGGATATGAGTGGGTGTGGCATCTATTGACTTTAGATCATGCAATGATGTATACTTTACTCACGTGGCATCACTTCAGGGTCTGCAGCTGCCTGCGGGGCCGTCCGGGGGTGCCTCCCCAGGAGTGTGAGCATCCGCTCCTCAATATCAGTGAGGTCGCTGGTGGCCCCCCATCCATTCGCCTCTGCTCAGACCTATTGGTCAAGAGCTTCTTCTGTAAAAGGTGACAGGACAACATGGCATAAGATCATTGCGTGATATCATTGCTAGGTAATGTCACAGAGACTGATACAACACATAATCAACAGATGTAATCATGATTATTATGATAATTATCATTCTTTACCTAAAGACGTGCACCGTGGCCGCAGGCTTTGAGTACAACATTCCCGGTAAAAGTGAAAGACCTCACATCTGCTGATAGTCACTCATGACTCTTACAAATCAAATTATATAAATACATAAGTACATGTAAATAAATGTAATACTCTTGCAGATCCGACAAGGTCGTTCCATTGCTTGTGGCATTGGTTGCCCTCACACACCTCGTTGGTCGCTGATAAGACCACCTCTGCTATCTCGGCCCCTATCTTCTAGTAGACCTTTAGGGTCAGCTTCCCACGCCCTCCCTGGATCAAATCACCCCAGCGTGCCTGAACCTCCTGCATGAGGGAGGCATTAGCCTCGTACAAGAACCTCCTCGCTCTTTTGCATCCTCCAATGTGTTCCTCTCCCAGCTCACTACTTTCGCCAGCGTCAATCTCCATAGTGTGCTGTGTCGCCTCCTCCTCTCCCTCCATTATAGGCACCAAATTCGGGAAAATATCTGGCTGGTAACAGCTACGTTTTTTTGGCACAATTTGCTATAAAGCTTGAAACGCTCCCTCCTTCCTCCCAAAGCAGCCACACCACACCCACACACACCTTCACTCCCTCTCAGCTGCCTCTCACCATGTCTCCTCTTATGCACTTGTAATGATAACCCTTGACCTCCTGAATCGCAGGAATCGAGCGTTGCCATGCCATTGCTAAAGACGGCGATATTTTATGGTAGAAGTTCAGAGAGATTTAACGCTAACGCTCATTTCATATTGCTCATGGTAACGCCCAATTTTAAAATGGAGACTAGGGGCTTTGAAAATGCCCAACAAGCTGGCAATCTGAAAACCCATTTTTACCGCCTACGCCAGAAATCACGCCCATTTTTGGGCGATCTGCACAAAAGTGCAAAATCTAGCCCCATGACTTTCATTGGGTGTCAAGTGCTCCTAACACTTTGAGCTACTGGGTCACCTTATGTCAACTCACTTCATGATGAATCTTGACATGAGGTAATCTGTCCTCCAGCAACAAAAGTCATGATATTTGTGCCTGGAAGCTAATACAGCACCATATTTAGGGAGTGTAAACATAGCTGTGGGCAATTGTGCCTGCTTCAGTTATTGTGATAAAACATTATTTTCAGACAGTTAACGTAGTAGTACTTTCAAATAAATTAGATTCTATGAGTTAATAACAAAAGTGGGCCGAAATTCAGGGTCTCAGAAAGACCCGTTACGGCCGTTTGCGGCAGCCATGTGGCTGCCACTTTGTGATCAAATGACCGCCCCGACCCAAATTCAGGTCAGGGATTTTTCGGCCTGGACCCGATTCTGCCGCAATGCCGATGACCGCCGCAAGCGCGTCAACAGAACGCTCACCGCCACTCTCCCTCACCTGAAAAATAAACCGAGCGAAATTCACCTAAAAAAAAATCAATGCCTCACTGCGTGGTGCCCGACAGCTTTTTCTGTCGGTGCACCTTATCCGGAGTGTGTGCGGCCCGGCTTCCCGATCGGCTGGCAACATAGTGCCCACGGGTTCGGCTGGGCCACCAACAGGCAACCCGGCTGAAACCGTTCCTGGTGGCCCAGTGGCCGAAGATAAAAAATGACAGATTCTCTCCCCTTTAATGGATGGGAGAGAGCGTGGTGACACACACGCGCTGTGATGTCACCACCACTCCACCGCTGATTGACAGCGGCAGAATCCCGGTCCCGACCCAAATTCAGCCCCTCAGTCTGCCTTCCTGTTGATCTCCCGCCCCCACTATGACCGCCTTCCGGTGGGACTTTGAAAATCGATCATATGGCCGCCTCATGGATCCCAGCAGTAAATCCAGGAAAAAAGTCATAGGTGCGTCAGCTTTCTGGCGTACCTGAATTTCGGCCCCAAAGTCTTTCTACAATAACTAACATCTGTATTGCAGGAACTACAGAATCAGTTAGAAAAAATTAACATCAAAGTCGAGAATGAAAGACGACTGTTAGAGAAAGAAAAGGAGGAGCTTTACAATAGACTTCAGGACTCTCTGCAGCAGGTGAGCACCAATAGAGCCATATATTATTGCAGGTGATGATCAACTTAATCGAATGTTGCTTACTCAGAATTGATTGGCTTTCTAGATTTCCAGGATGGAACGTTTAATGAAGCAGAGCAATAAGAGCACAGAACAAACTGACTTATATTCTACACAATTGCAGGATACTCATGAGAGCTTACTGCAGGAGCGGGAACAGGCACTCAACCAGATATCAGAGCTGCAGGTGGGAAATGCATGAGAGAGTGGTCAAGAGAAATGGTAATTTAGCTAAAATTGGCTGTTTATTGGAATGGGAAGGGGGCAGCAGTAAAATTTATTGCGGCTCCAAATCAAATGTTATAAAATCTTGTTTAATTTGTAACCCGATCAATATTTGCACGCACTTAGTTCAAATAAGCTGTCTTTTTAAATCACAGACCCTTATATTGGATTGATGTTAAATCTGGCATTTGGAACAAAGACAATTATTAACTCAGGTTCCGTGTCAAATAGGACATCACTAGCAGGCTTACAGAAAGTTTAAATGTACTTGTTTAATGAAAGCTAATTAGTTAGATTGGGGCAGTCTACAAAGTTATTTCCAAATGCAAGTGGGCCATTTCTGATATATTTTGACTTTATCGGTTTGCCTCTTCCTCCTTATCCCAGTTAGTGGAGTGATAGGTTTTATGCGAGCTAATACCTAAAGGCATTTATCAATCTGTAAGGACCACAAGTAATTCTAATTTTGAAGTTCAACTCTATCTATAGCAAGTTATTTTTGTATAATCATCTAAAGAAATTCCATTTGCCCATGATTGTTTGCTTATACCCATTGTAACCGGGAAAAAGCTGCTAATTGTTGAAGGAGGAAAGATTCACTTTCCGTTGGAGGCGAGGAGGGGGGGGGAGCAAAGAGATAACAAAAAATAAATGAGATAATTATAAAAAGAATAAGTGTCAACATTTTAAAACATTGGAGTCAGGATTGAATATGTTAATACATAAAGCATTCAAAACAAAATTGGAAGTTAGAAGCATTAATAACAATAGAGGGATGCAATATAGTTGCTATAACACAGGCATAGCTTCGGTTTGGACAGGACTGAGAACATAATATAGGTTGTAACATTTTCAAGAGAGATAGGGAGGGATTGCCGTGTTATAAAGGATTCTATCACAGCACTAGAACGTAAGGATGCCCCTGGAGGTTGTGCTAAGGTAAAATTCAAATGGATAGAGTTAAGAAATCGGAAGGGAATGATTCAATTCTCAGTATAGATTACAAACCACCATACAGTGGAGATGAGATGGAGGCTGAGATTTGCAGACATTTCACAGAGATATGCAAAACAATGGCGTAATAAGATTGAGTGATTTTAACTGCCCCAAAATGATTGGAATAAAGTTAATGTATTGGTCAAAGTGGGAAACAGTTTTTAGAATGCATCCAAGACTACTTCGTGGATCAGTATGTTTCTCCAACAGGAAAAGAACCATTGCTCGATTTCATTCTTGGAAATTAAGTGGGATATAACTGATGTGAGAGTGCAACAATTGGGAAACAGTGACCACAACATAGTTACGATCAATGTAAAAATAGAAAAGAATACTGAAGAGTCATAGATAATGGTGCTGCATTGGAAAAAGGTCAAATTCAGCGATATCAGAAGGTAGCTGGCTATGCAGAAAAGTTAGAAAACTGGACTGCAGATCAGCAGTGGAAAATGTCAGATATGAGATGCATTTAAATATATGCAAAATCAATATATTCCCATAAAGTGATAATGGGGTGCATCAAAGAATAAAGTTCCATGGATAGAGAGATTAAAACTAAAATATGACCTAAAAGAGAGGATCTGATAAAAAGTAGGGCTAAAATACTGAAAATATTAGCAATATAGAAAATGTAGTAGGGAGGAGGAAAGGGAGATTAGAAGGGCTAAAAGGGAATATGAAAAACACTAGCACTAATATAAAATGTAATAGTAAAGATTCTTATAAGAATATGAAATATAAATAAGTAGTTAAAGAGAGTTTAAGGGCACTCACAGATGATGGGGGAAATCTAGTTGTGATGAATGAAGGTTATGGTGGATATATTAAATAAATATTCTGCATCAGTAGGAAGAATGAGGAGAGACAATATAAACAAAATGGTACAATTTTAAAGGGGGTGCAGGAACAGAGAGATAAACAAATCGTTGAAGGTGGTAGGACAAGTTGAGAAGGTTGTTAAAAAGGTATATGGGATCGTTGGCTTTATTAATAGAGACATAAAGTACGAAAGCAAGGAAGCCATGCTAAGCCTACATAAAACACTAGCTAGGCCCTAGTTGGAGCACTGTGGCCAATTCTGGGCATCACACTCCATGATGTCAATGCCTTGGAGAGGATGCAGAAGAGATTTACTGGAATGGTACCCGGGATGAGGGACTTCAGTTATGTGGAGAGACTGGAGATGCTGGGATTATTCTCCTTAGAGCAGAGAAGGTTAAGAGGAGATTCTGAACTGTTTTGATAGAGTAAATAAGGAGAAAATGTTTCCAGTGGCAGAGGACAAAAGCAAAATACTGCAGATGCTGGAATTTGAAATAAAAACAGAAAATGCTGGAAATTTCAGTGGGCCAGGCAACATCTGTGGAGAGAAACAGTGTTAACGTTTCAGGTTGATGATCCTTCGTCAGGTCTGGCGAATGTTCGAAATTAACAGATTCTTAAGAAGCCTTGAAAGGGGGAGGGGAGGAAAGAACAAAAGGGAAGGTCTGTGACAGGGTGGAAGGCAGGAAAGATTTGAGAAACAAAAGGGATGATGGACCAACTTGAGATGGTAATGGCAGAAGTTAGAAAAAGATGAGTGTAAATAGGGTATGAATGGCAGAATAATTACCAGCTGCCATAGGAAACAGAGAAAGAAAAAAATACATAAGATCAGGGGTGGGAATTCTTTTTAAAAAGGAGGAAAGGGAGCAAAATATGGGCAGAGGTTATGGTCTGAAATTGTTGAACTCGATGTTGAGTCCAGAAGGCTGTAAATGCCAAAAGAAAGTTGAGGTACTGCTCCTTGAGCTTATGTTGAGCCTCGTTGGAACAGTGTAGGAAGCCAAGGATGGAGAGGTCAGAGTGGGAGTGGAGCGGAGAATTAAAGTGACAGGCGACCAGAGGATACAGATTTAAGGTGATTGGCAAAAGGTAATATGATAAATACTTGAAGGGGAAAAATTGCAAGGCTATGGGGAAAGAGAAGGGGGGTAGGACTAATTGAATAGGTCTACCAAAGAGCTGGCACAGGCACAATGGGCCAAATGGCCTCCTTCTGTGCTGTATCATTCTATAATTCTATGAAATGATGATGATATGCGACAATTGTTAGAGTTATTTATAGAAATGGAATTGGTTCTGAAAAGAACCTATAATTTAAGATAAAATTAGTGAGCATT
Source organism: Pristiophorus japonicus (assembly GCF_044704955.1). Lineage (NCBI taxonomy): Eukaryota > Metazoa > Chordata > Chondrichthyes > Pristiophoridae > Pristiophorus > Pristiophorus japonicus. Next base: position 209,084,932 of record NC_091978.1, read on the forward strand.
TAGAAATGGATGGGTTAATCAAGAATAGTTAGCATGGATTTGTTAAAGGCAAGTCATGTTTTAAAAATGTAATTGAATAGATAGAGGGAATTAATTAGATGTAGTGTGTATGGATTTTCAGAAGGTGTTCAGTAAGTTGTCTCACAAGAAGCTTGTTAGAAAAATTCAGACGTTTAGGCCAGAATTTTGCAGTTTCTGACCCATCCAGAATGGGGGGATACGGGACACCAGCCCCGGAGCGGGGGAAGTTCAAGTTTCCTTACATACTGTGGAGTTTCAACTCCACAGCATGCACGTGACGGCACAGACAGGTTCCCTGAGGGGTGGTTCCGATCCTCAACCCCGGGGACGTGTGGCGAGGTGGTGATGTTTGTATGGAGCGGGCTGATGGTGGGTGAGCTTGCAGGGAGCACTCCTGCTCCTCCTGGCCCACAAGGATTACTCCCAGAGGTTCTCCTCGCCTCACAGCAGTTGCTGGGAACTCCGAGGCCCAGGATTTCACGGCTGCCCACAGTTAAAGCAGACGCTTCAGGGCTTCATTATCATATTTAAAGTGCCAACCCACCTCCTGGCAACGGGATTGGCTGCCCACCCCCTAACTCACTTCCGTTAAACCCGGAAGTAGGCGGGTTGGGATTGGGATTTAGATTTTTAATACTTTATCTTTCCCCTGCGCCTCAACCCACCCATTTTTTCAGGTTAAAACTCCCCCTATAGAGTAAGAGGAAATGTAGCAACATCGACAGGAAACTGATTGACTGACAAGAAACGAAGTGCTAGGAGTAAATGAGTGTTGCTCAGATTGGAATAAGATTCAAGGTGGTGTACCCGAGGCATCGGTGCTGAGACAGCTTTTATTCTTGGTACATGTGAAAGATTTCGACTTGGATTTTGGGATAACAGTTTTGAAATTTCCTGACAACACAAAAGTAGAGCATTTGACAAACAGTCCAATGAACTGTAAAATACTTCACAAAGACATGGACAGATTAACAGAATGGGTAAACAGGTGGCAGAAGTAATTTAATGTGAAAAGTGTAAGTAATACATTTTGGAAGGACAGATAAGGAATGAGGTGTAAACTCATTAGAAAGTCACGAAAGGGTTGGATGAATAGAAAGACCTTGGGTTCCTACATAATATTCAGAAAATATGAGTGCGTGTAGATAAACCCTTAAAAAAAATGTTGTTCCGTCAGACTCTCATTGTAACTCTGACATGGGTCGAGCAAAAGGACTGCAAACCTGCCAGGTCCCAGGTCACGGATTTGCAGGGAGTCTTCTCTGGGTTTCTGTGAGTTTCCTTGTTTGGAGGCGGAGCTTCCCCCTGAAGTGTACAATGCCATTGATATAGATGGGGTAGAGCCAGGAGCCGGGACTCCCTACACAAGAAGTTCCTATAGTCGCAGCTTCACAGGAACTCAGCATTTATAGGGGGTGGAATGACAGGGGAGAAGAAGCATACTAGCCCCCTGAAGGATGGAAGTAGACCCTATGGGAAAGGACGAGAGTGGAGATCATGGGAGAGTGAGATTAGTTTTGTTTCGTTCTAGCAAAGAGCCGGTACAGACACAATGAGCCGAATGTAGATAAACCCATTAAAAAAGGCTTTCCGTCAGACTCCCAACGTAACTCTGACATGGACGGCAAAGTGGCTGCAAACCTGCCAGGACCCAGGAATTTTATATCATGAAGAATTTAAGGGGGCAAAATTGCCTCTTTTTGTAACCCCGTTCACACCTCTGGGAGCGCTAACAGGGCGCAAGATAGTTTTTGCCTGGGGGAGGGGGCACAACGACCCCTCACCCCCCACGGAGGAAATTGCCCCGAGGGCTGCGAGGCTGGTGGACATCCGCTCTCGGGGCGCTCATTAAAGGGGAGGTGCCCCGGGCCGTCATCTTTTTTTTGTCAGCCGAATCTCAGCCCTAGCTTAGTCCAGGTCGCCACCATGCAGCCTGACACTCCATCTTGGGTGCTGGGCTGCTGGCCCGGTTGCACACTGCCCTTCTGACCCAGTGGAGTGCATCAGAGGCAATGCAGAGTGCGTAGCGGCCCTCCCCTTTAAGCTTGACTCTCCACCCAGTAGAGCCCCGGTTACCGGCCCCAAAGGAAGTAGAGTGTGGAAGATTGCGCTTCAATTCCTTTCAGGGCGGTAAGGGCAATTCCGCGGCGGGGGCAGGCTTCCATGCTGGGTGCTAAAAGTCCTGGCTCCGGAAGGTTACCGCCCCCCAATTGGGGGGGGGAAGGGCAATTTCGCCCCCTAAGACTCCAGTATCTTCCGATATCTACACTCCTATTCAAATGTGATCAGTAGAGGTCAAGTCCACGAAATATTCAGCTATCAGAGGAGCTATTTATATTAAATTGTTTATTTGTCCTTCAGTTTTCCATGTTGGATGTTAATTTACATCTTTCCACCTTGCTTCTTCCCCCATAAATATCCAGGAAGATTCAGCAATGAAATTGCAGACTCATCCTTAACTCCAACATGGTTCTAAAAATACTCTTTAAATGCTTGCAGTCAATCAATAATAACTCTTTAAGAGTGTCATTTTTGGGATCACTAGCCACTAGATGGCGTCACTGTTAGAGGCCATTGGGCTGCACGCACGTGTGTGCAGCCCAAGTATATAAGGCCAGCCATTTTGTATATTAGTCACTTTGGGCCTTAATAAAGCAGGGCCAAGGTCGTACCTCTTGGAGTTAAACAGCACTCAGTCCAACAGTTATTGCATACACAACATTTAGCGACGAGGCAACAAGAACCTTTGCATGCAAAAATGAGCACAATTGGATTGTAGGAGCAATTTGTGGAAGGAGAAGATTGGGCAGACTCTGTGAGCCGTTTGAGCCAGTTCTTCGTGGCCAACAAAATGGAGGAGGCCGGCGACGCAGATTTGCGGTCCAAAAATTTATGGTTTGATAAAGAATCCACTCCTGCCTGTGAACCCAACAGAGAAGACGTATGAAGAATTGTGTACACTGGTACAGGACCGCCTTAAACCAGACGAAGGCATCATCATCTCGAAATACAGATTTTACACGCACGTTCGATCAGAGGGCCAGAATGCGGCGGAATTCGTTGCCGACCTGCAACGTCTAGTGGGACCGTGTAAGTTCGGGGCTGTGTTGGCAGACATGCTGCGGGACTTCTTTGTAATCGGCATCAACCACGAGGTGATCCTGCGTAAACTACTGGCAGTGGAGACGTTGGACTTGAACAGGGCCATCACGATCGCTCAGTCATGCATGACGACTGATAGAAGTCTAAACCAGATATCAATGAAAAATCGAAACTCGGCAAGTACTGTAAATATGATTGATTTAGCGTTCGGCAGAGCAGCACGTGGCAGGGCCTACCCCACTGCGTACGTGAAACCTGAGCCTGCCCAAAGTCCGCCAGTGGGAATGTATCCGATTTCTCCATGTTGGCATTGTGGGGGAAATCATTGGCACCAGCAGTGTCGATTTAAGCAAAATAGTTGCAAAGAGAGTGGGGCATCTCCAGCGCAAGTGTCCGAAGATGAGCAAGCGTGCTGCGACACACCATGTGGAGGATGATGGTCAGACTAGCGCGGATCCGGATATGCAATCCGATATACCACAGGAGGAAGTGTATGAACTGTCTTCGTTCCTAACTAAGAGCAAACCGATAATGATCAACGTGAAACTTAATGGGGTGCTAGTATCGATGGAACTGGACATGGGGGCGAGTCAATCGATAATGAGGCAGAGGGCATTCGACAAGCTGTGGGATACTAAAGCTATGAGGCCCAGGCTGAGTCCAGTCAATGCTAAGTTGCGCACGTACACCAAACAACTCATAACGGTGATTGGCAGTGCCACAATTAAAGTGTCATATAACGGTGCGAGTTACTGCTATGGATTGTCCTAGGCAATGGCCCAATGCTGTCTGGAAGGAACTGGCTTGAAAAAATTAGATGCGATTGGAACGACATCAAAGCATTGTCGTCGGAGAAAGATACATGTGCCCAAGTACTGAGCAAGTTCCCCTCGCTGTTCGAACCAGGCATCGGCAACTTCACGGGAGCCAAGGTGCAGATCCAGGTGGACTTGGATGCAAGACCCGTCCATCATAAAGCTCGGGCAGTTCCATAGATGATGAGGGAGAAGGTCGAAATCAAACTGGACAGACTCCAGTGCGAAGGGATCATATCACCGGTTGAATTTAATGAATGGGCCAGCCTCATTGTTCCTGTGCTGAAAAGTGATGGCACAGTCAAAATCTGTGGAGGATACAAGGCTACAATCAACAGGGTTTCAAAACAGGATCAGTACCGTTACCGAAGGCTGATGATGTGTTTGCAACGCTAGCCGGGGGGGAACTCATTCACCAAACTGGACTTGACATTAGCCTACATGACATAGGAGCTGGTTGATACGTCGAAGAGACTTACGTGCATTAACACACATAAAGGACTGTTTATTTATCACAGGCGCCCTTTTGGAATTCGCTTGGCTGCACCAATATTTCAGAGGAACATGGAGAGTCGACTGAAGTCTGTTCCCAGAACCGTCATGTTCCAAGATGACACCCTGATCACAGGTCGTGCCTCCGAGGAACATCTGAACAACCTGGAAGAGGTTCTACATCGTCTGGACAAAGTGGGACTCAGACTGAAACGCTCGAAATGCGTCTTCATGGCACCAGAGGTCGAATTCCTAGGAGGAAAATTGTGCTGATGGCATCATGCCCACAGACGCGAAAACCACGGCCATCAAGAATGCACCCAAGCTGCAGAATGTGACGGAGCTCCGTTTGTTCCTGGGTCTACTCAACTACTTAAATAACTTCCTACCTAAATTGAGCACCTTATTAGAACCACTGCACATGCTGCTAAGAAAAGGCGACAACTGGGTGTAGGGTGCGTCTCAAGACAGAGCTTTTGAGAAAGCCACTAATCTGCTTTGCTCTTACAAGCTGCTGGTAATTATGATCCACGTAAATGTTTAGTATTGGCCTGTGATGTTTCGTCATATGGAATTAGTTGCGTACTCCAACAAGCTAATGAGTTGGGTAAACTTCAACCAGTCGTGTATGCTTCAAAAAGTTTGTCTTAAGCGGAAAGAGCCTACAGCATGGTAGAGAAAGAAGCACTAGCCTGTGTGTATGGGGTTAAAAAGATGCAGCAGTATCTGCTTGGTCTTCGGTTTGAACTGGAGACAGATCACAAGCCGCTCATTTCACTGTTCACTGAAAACAAAGGTATCAATACCAATGCTTCAACCTGCATCCAGAGGTGGGCGCTGACATTATCCGCTTATGATTATGTCATTTGCCATAGACCTGGCACCGAAAATTGTGCCGATGCTTTGATCCGTCTGCCGTTGCCCACACCGGAGGTGGAAACGCCACAACCGGTGGATCTATTGTTAGTTATGGATGCTTTCGAGACTGAAGGAATCCCTGTCAGGGCTCAACAAGTTAAGACCTGGACCAGCCAGGACCCAATTTTATCGGTGGTGAAGAGTTGCATCCTCAAAGGTGATTGGTCTGCCATACCCAAGCAAATGTGTGAGGAGACCAAACCTTACATTCATTGCAAAGATGAACTGTCTATTCAGTCGGATTGTATACTGTGGGGCAATCGTGTTGTTATGCCCAAGAAAGGGAGAGAGAAATTTGTACGTGAGCTACATAGCACACATCCTGGCATTGTAATGATCAAAGCCATTGCCATGTCTCATGTATGGTGGCCAGGAATTGACTCTGAGCTGGAATCATGTGTGCATCAGTGCAACATTTGCAGTGCAGCTCAGCAAAGCACCAGCGGAATTGCCGCCGAGTCTCTGGTCGTGGCCGTGCAAACCATGGTCCAGGATCCACATAGACTTTGCAGGTCCCTTCCTGGGAAAATGTTTTTAATTGTGGTGGATACATCTTCGAAGTGGATAGAGTGTATAATCATGTCAATCCACAGCTACCATTGAGAATCTCAGTGTCATGTTCATGATACATGGTCTGCCTGACATTGTTGTTAGCGACAACGGATCGTGCTTCACCAATCAGGAGTTTCAAGAATTCGTGAAACTCAATGGTATCAAACATGTAAGGTCAGCACCGTTCAAACCTGCATCCAATGGGCAAGCAGAACGTGCTGTCCAAATCATAAAGCAGAGTATGAAGCGAGTAACCCAAGGGTCACTGCAGACCCGCCTGTCATGCATACTGCTGAGTTACAGGACAAGTCCACACACGCTTACGGGGTCTCGCCTGCTGAACTAATGATGAAGAGCGGTCTTCAGACCAAGCTATCTCTTGTACGCCCTGACTTGAATAATCATGTTGAATATCGAAGACAAAGTCAGCAAGGGTATCAGATCGCGCAGCTGTGTCACGCAATATTTCTGTAAATGAACCTGTATATGGTCAGGGTCCCAAGTGGATCGCTGGTACTGTCATGGCCAAGGAGGGCAACAGAGTATTTATTGTCAAGCTCAAAAATGGGCAAACATGCAGGAAACATATGAATCAGACAAAGCTGCAGCACACAGACGAACCGGAACAGTCGAAGAAAGAGACAATCGACGACCAAGCAACCTACCCCCAGTCATCAGAGGACTCAGTGGTCATCAGTGAATTGGGACTTTCAATCACTGACATGTTCAATGAAAATGGACTTTCAATCCCTGACATGGCCATTGCCACTCCCACCAGGTCAGCCACCCAGCCACCAGTTACAACAGACTCTGAACACTCACCCAAGGCTGGAGTTGAACTGAGATGGTCAACCCGGGAGCATAAAACACCGGACCGTCTCAATTTGTAAAAGACTGTGTTAATATCTTAGAGGGGGGTATTGTCATCTATGTACTTTTGGGATCACTAGCCACTAGATGGCGTCACTGTTGGAGGCCATTGGACTGCACGCACGTGTGTGCAGCCCAAGTATAAAAGGTCAGCCATTTTGTATATTAGTCACTTTGGACCTTAATAAAGCAGAGTCGAGGTCATACCTCTTGGATTTAAACAGTACTCAGTCTAACAGTTATTGCATACACAACAAAGAGATAATGGCAAATCGCATGTTCATTACACTCTTTTGATTGTCATGTCAGGAGAAACTGAAAAAGCAGAAGGAACAGCATGAAGCTTTGGTTTCATCCTTACAAAAAGAACAGAATAAAATGAGAGATCAACTGTTACAACCAATAGAGACAAAATGGAAAGAAAAAGTACGGTACGTTACACTCTACAAAGAGTGGCATTTATCTCTCCCTAAAATATATTTATTATATTTGGCTATGAAGCTTTTATCTGTATCATCACTTCTGAACTTCCAAGTATAATTGCATTTAGAATCAGTTCAAATTTTTATTCAGTTCTGAATATATTATCAGGTTAAAGTTTTAATATCCTTTTCAGAGTATACAGGAAAAATGCAGTTTTATGAGGTTTATTTTCTTGACTATTGATAATATACTTCCAGTGGTGCAGCAGTGGGCCAGGAATTTCAGGGCTAATATGACTGCAGTGCTGCACTAAATGCATGCTGAGATACTTTGTTTTTTGCAAATGTAGATGGTGATTCAGAGTGTTGCTGACTATATCCATGAGATATTAGGTCAATAAAATAATTGTTAAAAGTTACTGCAAGTAAAAACTTTTAAAATGTTCTTCCCCAGAAACACTGACGAAGTTTTAATTTTAATTCCAGAAAACTACCCCATTTTTTAAAAAATGTTTTTTTTAATGAATAGCAAAAGGACTGTACTCCATACTGATATCAAATTCAAATTTTGTGTAACTTTTTTAAATAAATAGAAAATATATAAAAAATATGAAGTGTGTTTAAGTGAGTCAGATTTTTTCCAGTTTTTACCCATGTAGAAAATCATTCAATGGTAACTCAACAGACCTTATTACAAGTATAAGAATCATAAAATCATAGAATGGTTACAGCACGTCTATCCCGTGCCAACTCTCAGCTAGTCCCACTCCCCTGTCCTTTCCCCAAAGCTCCTTCAAATACTTATCCAACTCCCTTTTGAAAGATAGGATTGAGTCTGCCTCCATCACCCTTTCAGGCAGTGTGTTCCAGAACCCAACCACTCACAGCATAAAAAAAATTTTTCTTACATCACCATTGGTACTTTTGCCAATCACCTTAAATCTGTGTCCTCTGATTCTCGGCCCTTCCGCCAATAGGAACAGTTTCTCTCTATGTACTCTGCCCAGACCCCTCATGATTTTGAACACCTCTATCAAATCTCCTCTCAATCTTCTCTGCTCCATGGAGAACAACCCCAGCTTCTTCAGTCTATCAACGTAACTGACATCCCTCATTCTTGAAATCATTCTCTTAAATGTTTTCTACATCTTCTCTAAGGCCTTCACATTCTTCCTAAATTGTGATGCCCAGAATTGGACTCAGTACTCCAGTTGGGGCCGAACCAGTATTCAACATTGGTTCATCATAATTTCCACACTTTTATACACTATATCTCTATTTATGAAGCCCAGGATCCTGTAAGCATGTTTAACTGCTTTCTCAACCTGCCTTGCCTCCGTCAACGATTTGTGCACACATATCCCCAGGTCTCTCTGTTCGTGCAACCCTTTAGGATTGTACCATTTAATTTATATATCCTCTCCTCATTCTTTCTACTAAAATGTATCACTTTGCATTTTTGCATTAAATTTCATCTGCCATGTGTCCACCCATTTCACCAGCCTGACTATGTCTTCCTGAAGTCTATCACTCTCCTCATCACAGTTCACTATACAGGTTGAACCTCCCATATCCGGAACTCCCTTATCCCGCACCACCCCTCGTTCGGAACTATTCCCGGCTGCCAGGTGGCGCATGCATACAACGCGGCTGGTCAAAATCCTCGAAAAATCTCAATGAAAAAAAACTTGCCCATTTACACTTACAAATCCACAATAAATTTACCCAAAATACTCAAAAAATATCAATGTAAAATAAATTTACCCAACTTTGGAGCCAACTCCTTCGGGGCCCAATAGCCCGCTAACATCACACTGATGGACATTCCAATAAAAATTGTTCAGAAAAGTCAGATGGGCTTGAATCTTTTTTGCTTAATATTGGTGCTTTTGTTTATTGCATGTTTTGTAAACTGTGACATCACATCCGCTCATGACTCCATCTAGGCCTCCTTTATCATAGTTATTGCTGAATACACTACCAGCAGCTTATTGAAAATTTTGATCAGCTAACCATTCCATAGATTTTGAGAATATTCTAACTCTAGAACTCAAGAATAGTTTGGTCTCCAATGTGAGCTGAGACTGACTGACTGACAGTTGTTCCATCCAATCGGCACACACACACACTGAAAACACGCGACCTCTCCTTATCCGGAAATATCCCTCATTCGGAACAGGCCAGGTCCCGAGGGTTCCGGATAAGGGAGGTTCAACCTGCTACTTTCAAATTTTGTGTCATCTGCAAATTTTTTAATTGTGTCCTGTACACCCACGTCCAAGTCATTAATATATATCAAGAAAAACAGTTGTCTGAGAACCAACCCCTGGGGAACACCACTGTGTACCTTGTTCCAGCCCGAAAAACAACTGTTCACCACTACTCTGTTTTCTGTCACTTAGCCAATTTCATATCCATGTTGCCACTGTCCCTTTTATTCCATAGGCTTCAACTTTGCTGGCAAGCCTATCATGTGGCACTTTGTCGGACACCTTTTGGAAATCCATGTACACTACGTCAACCGCATTACCCTCATCAATCCTCTCTATTACCTCATCAAAAAACTCGATCAAGTTGGTTAAACACGATTTGCCTTTAACAAATCCATGCTGGCTTTCCTTAATTAATCCACACCTATCCATGTGACAATTTTGTCCCTGATCACTGCTTCTAAAAGCTTCCCCACTACTGAGGTTAAATTGGTGACTTTTAGTTGCTGGGTTTATCTTTACACCCTTTTTTGAACAATGCTGTAACATGTGCAATTCTACAGGCCTCGAGCACCACCCCCTTATCTATGGAGGATTGAAATATTAATCCAGTATTTTTGCGATTTACCGCCCTCAATTCCTTCAGCGTCCTAGGATGCATCCCATCCAATCCTGGTGATTTATCTACTTTAAGTACAGCCAGCCTTTCGATTACCTCTTCTTTATCACTTTTTATCCTATCAAGTGTCTCCACTACCTCCTCTTTCGCTATGCCTATGGCAGCATCCTCTTCCTTGGTGAAGACTGATGCAATGTACTTGTTTTGTACTTCATCCATGACCTCTGCCTCCAAGCATAGGTCCCTAATTGGCCCCACCCCTCCTCTTACTACTCTTTTACTATTTATATGCCTATAGAAGACTTTTGGATTACCTTTTATGTTAGCTGCTATTCTATTCTCATACCCTCTCTTTGCCCCTCTTATTTTCTTTCTTTTAGCCATCTTTAGACATAGACATGTCACTGTATTTTACAAAATATATTGCATATAAATTCTCTGCTTCTGATGGTTTCATTGCTAGTTTCCTTTTTATTGTAGTGTTTTTTATGTAATCACAATCTTGTCTATATCTGTCAACAATTTCAATGTTTTGATGTGTGGAGAGATTAGTTAACAAAGGAAATAGAGGAAATGCAAGATATACTACCAATGGCTGTGAGAGCACAAAACAAACTACCAGTATAGAGAAATAAAAGGAAGAAAGACCTGCATTTATATAGCGCCTTTCACAACTTCAGGATGTCCCAAACCACTTTACAGCCAAAGAACTACTTTTGAAGAGTAGTCATTGTTGTACTGTAGCAATAAATAAGAAAACAATGAAGAATTGACTGGCAGAAAATTAAACACTTAAAGACTTATCAGAACACTTAAATAAATAAACTAAAATTTGAAGAGAATTGTATGTAATAGACAAAGGAATCAAATGAGAGGCTTAAAATATCCAACCTTTGTCTAAAGGAAACCAGCATGATAAGTGCAAGAAATTCTGTACAAACTCTTATTCAAGGCTATCTCATGTTGTAAATGGAGAAATTGGATACAGCATGCCCTCTATTATAACAGAGGTTTTAACTAACTCCCAACCACAGCTTTAATAACAAGAGGCTATTGTATATAATCCCAAGAGACATTAGTGCATGGTGTACCCATGAATGAAGTCAGTTCTGTAACCAGAGGGAGCAACAGCACAAAAAGTGTCATTGTTACTTGTTTTGTTATACACCATATTTGAGGCCAATACTATTACTTCAATCATAAAGCCTTGGACATTGATTTGTATGATTAATATGCAGCCTGAAATGTTGAAATATAGTTGAAATTTAATTAGTGACCTGTAATTTATTATTGAACTATGAACAAAATAATTTAATTCAGTAAAAGATATAGCCTAACCAATTTAATAATCTTGGTAGACTGCATATATTCAGCACAAACAGAAATGATATAATGCTTTAGCAGAAAATATCAGTTGAAAGGGAAATGTACTCTACTGAATTACCACAGAATTTCTGAAGTTATAAAAGGGAGAATGTACAATGGTGCATTGTTGGGAGCTAGTCAGAATTCCCCGTTATAATAAAGGGCCCATTTTACCCAAAATACCTGTATACCTACTGATGTCTCTCAGTCCTCCAATCTGCTGTCAAATTGCTGATCATAGGAAGCTTTGAGCTTATATTTTGTGTGAAGCTCCTTCCCGAAGGTATTGCATAATGAAATAGAGGGCTGACCAATCAATTACTGATGCCAGTGGAGACCAGATTTAAAAGGATGAAGCACAGATTTAATGGAGGACTAAAAGACTCCAGTTAGAATTTCGGAGTAATTTTGAGTTCAGACTAGAGAAAGTTTTTCTTTTAAATTAGTGTGTTTTCTTAATTATTTTAAAGGTTCTCCTTCCTCCAGTTTTTGTTAATGTTTTCAGTGTGGATAACAAGAAAGAAGAAGCTTTACATTTCTATTGTCATCTTCTTCTCAGTGGTAATGTTTTTCATGAAAACACATATAACATTAAAGCTTTGGTGCCAACCTACCTTTCCCTTGTGCTGGTTTTATTGCATAACTGCTGTAAAGTGACACATGACAATAATATACCAGTACTGTACAAATGTGATAAAATGCTATATTGCATTATTGCGTTACAAAATACAGTATAAATCCCTTATTCACCAGTGTGGATGAATATTATATTGGAACTTTTATTATTTTGAAGAAGATTTATAATGCAGTGTCTTGTATAGATCCCAATTCTAATATCTAATATACAATGAAACCTGTGCAAACGGTTACCCCCCAAAAAACTGACAGTCCCAAATAACTTGCATTGTATTAGATACAAATGCACCTTGAAACCTCGTAAATTACGAACTACAGACAGCCTTCAATGCACCAAGTCTCTTTACAACTTAAAACACTGAGCATGCAGGTAAGCACAAGGCAACAGCAAGTGAAAAAATCAACTTTTGTGTAATAGAGATCTATTTTCCCAGTATGCATTGCAGCAGAGAAACCCCTCTAGTTGTGGGATTGAATGTTTGCATAGCTCTGTCACAGGATAGAAAGGTTTCTCTGCTGCTGTGGATGCTGGGTAAAGAGATCTACATTTCATAAAAGCCCGGAACTGCTGGTCACTTGGGGAGTCAGGAATGGGGGCTCTGAAATTGCTAAGGGGTGCCTTGAATTCGGGGGGGGGGGCGGTGGTTTGCCCAGAAATTTTTGGGGGGGGTTGGCCTGAAATCGCGGAGAGGGGAAGAGTGGCATGAAATCGTGGGGAGAGGGAGGGTGGCCTAGAATCGTGGGAAGAGGGAGGGTGGCCTAGAATCGCAAAGGAGGAAAGGGGGTGATGGTGCTGAAATTGCAGGAAAGGGCCCAAAAATGCAGGGGGCTCAAGAGTTCGGGGTAGAGGGAGACTGGGGAATGGGGCTGGGTGTAGAGTTAGATTGGGGAATGAGAGACTGGGGGCTCGGGGAGAAATGGAGAGAATGGTTTCACCTTTTCCCAGCCCTTGGTTTCAACTCTTCGCTTGCTATTGGGTGGAATCCTAGTTCTTAGAACCTTCTCGCACAAAAACTGCTGGCGCTAAACCACAAATAAAGATTCTCAACTACGGGGGACCCAATCTTTATAGGGTAAATCCAATAACATTTGTATAAATCATGTGATCCAATGTCACATGATGTGACATCACAGGCTAAGAATATCATGTGATCAAACTTCCAAGAATGCCTCCAACCAGAGTTTGCAACCTGACTCCACCAGTACATGAGGTACTGATGAGCTGCTAACAGCCCCCTACCTACCACCTGCACTTCAAACATTAGCAGCTGCAGCACATAGAGGGAGGGGGTCCCGGACAAGGATCTGCATTAATTTGTCTGGGACCTGCCAGGCACTCCGGCCCTACAGCAGTTACCTCGCCCTGTGCCATCGTAGCAGATCCCAGGATCAGGACATCCCTCTCTCAATGGAAAAGGACCCCGGGATGACAATGAACAAGGAAACCCAATGAACAGAAAATGGACTGAAATCACATCCTACTGGCAGGGCTCCAGAATCAGGTATAATTCCAGATGAAGGTGTAAAAAGGAAGGAACGCTGCAGGAGATACAGCCAGTTCTGGAATATTTGCTCATCTGATTTACTGTACATACAATGAACATTTTGAAAAGAAGGACATCTGCAAATAAAGGACACCTAATTCAAGTCCCCTCGGTGTCCCTAATTTAGTCTTCACTGTACAGGTATTTGAGTTTTATAGTGATTGTCAATTTGTGACCAGGGCAGGCGAGCAGTCTGATTCGGGATCAGAAAGTGAAAGTTGTCCTTTTAATGCCCCTCTTATATTTGACAGTGACAAGCTACGGGAACATTTGAAGAGAGAATATACAAGTGACAAACAGTCTGCTCTGGCTCACCTGCAGTGGGAGAAAGAGAGTGAAATGAAAACCTTACAGGAAAAGTGGAAAAACATAACAGTAGTGCTTGAAACAGAGGTAAATGGATGAAAGAATAATAGAAATATATAACAGGGGTGGTTTACAAAATTGCGCTCCTGGTAGAGAGCTTTGCCTGCCAGGAGCAATTGTCGGGAAGTCAGACACACGCTCTCCATGATTTTCTGTCAATTTAAACTAACCGGTATAAAATCACAAGTAGTAAGATGGAGCTTTGTAGCTATGGGATGAATTTTAACTGGATGTGGATTTTGGGCAGGCGGCGGGCCTGGCAAGTGTCAAATCCTCCCGATGGTATCAGTTTGAGGCCTTGGCTATTTTAACTCCCAGGCCTCATTTGCATCCTGCCCGTCAGTCACCCGCCTGAAATGGGCATAAAGCGGCAGCCAGCCAGCGGCTGACTGACGAAGATTGGGCGGCCCGGAGGCCAGCCACCATCACGCAGGCAAGTCATGAGCTGCAGACTGTGACAGCCTGGAAGGAGTTGGAGTCAAGGAAGTTCAGTGCTTCAGTGACCATGTCTGCAAGAAGCAATGCTGTGGCAGTCGGTTGCAGACCTTGTTGCAGGAGGTGCCATAACTCTGTGACAATCTCCCGAGAGAAACACAGATTCCTTATGCATTACTCTTTAGAGAAGTGCAGGTATGTTATCCTGGGCCTATAAACTCATTGTAAGGATAAGCATCCTTGTGAGCTAGCCTCCTGCTATTTGCTCTCTCTGCAGCTGTAGTTCTGTTCCTTCCTCCTGTTGCTGCTTCTCCTCCTCCTGTAATTGCCAGAAGGAGCCCCTTGAAGAAAAAGGTGCATTGCGAGAAACCCCTTAAGTGTTCAGAAGGTTCTACAGCCACAAAAGCACCTTAAAATCTCTGAAGTAGCCAAAAATAACTATCTAATACCAGCAATATGTCTCCCAAACTTTGTAGTGTTTTTATCTGTGAGCAGGTGAGTATTCCTTTAATTACATCTGCAATGGCTGCCTCACAACTTGTACTGGTCATGATTTGTGGGTAGGTTGAAGAAATGGCATAAATGGGTTGACAAAAATGGCATCAGGGTCTTAACTGTGTCCTCTGGTCCCTATTTACAAACGTTCATGAGCTCCCGTCTATTTCCAGCGGGAGCACAAAAATCAGAACAAGTGGAGCTCCAGCGGTAAGTCAGCGGGACACTTCCTTTGCAATTTTTCACCCACTGCCATCCCTAAGTTTTATGTTCACAGACCCATATTTCTTTAACTACTGAGTCACAGTGTTAATATAAATACTTCACTCCACCATAAAACATAACACTTTTATCCAATTCATCATTGAACACAGTGGCTGCTCTTACCACTTTGGTTCAATGCAGCAGTAAATAGGTATATTACCATAAAGCAGCTGAATACGAGAGATATACAACAGTTGAAGGAGAAATGATTCGTATAATGATGCTTTTAGCCTGCATAACAAATGTAGTATCATTTTGTACTGGATTGTGCTAAGTTTCTTCTTAACCTTAAAATATGTAAATTGTAAAAATACCTGCTGCAAATAAAGAATCTTTTCAACCCCAATGACATATTCTTTGTCCAACATTATATAGTATTTCTGTTTTTGTTTAGAATAGACAATGCAATCAATAGTAAATAACATAGAAAACTTTTACTGTATTGAAGTAAAGATGAGAACCACTGCAATTCCACATTAAGCATTTCTGTAAAGAAGTTCATGATATTTGAAAGGGACTTAGGCTCAATTTAACTGATTTTATTTAAGTGTTCTAATACATACAACTGATTTTAATAAATGCCAAGGCCCCCTGTTTTCTGGAAATCACTGAAAATTCTGCACACCTACGGCATTTTAGGATCCTTTTAGGGGCAAATTATGTTTCATTTAGAAAAACAATTTTGGAAAAACAATGTTGATGGTTTTCACATGGTCCGAATAAAAATATCGACATTATTGATCCTGAAAATAAGGAGTTTCTTTTTAATAGATGCTTGAAGAATGGATTAAAGTGAAGCTAAAGCATCAACGTTTTGAATGTTATTTCTGATTTTATTTCAGCTTACAGATATGAAAAAGAACTTAGAACAACAAACAAAAACTTCCCAAGATGCTCTCCAGCTGCTTCAGTCCCAGTTTAACAAAGAAAGAGAAAAGCTCCTGCAGAATGTTCAGTGCATCACAGCATTAAATCAGGATCTTAAATCCCAGCTTGAGACCCTAAATCAGCAGGCCCTGAAAAATGGGGAGAGAAATAAACAGCAGGAAATAGTGGTAAGGGGTTTGTTGTAACTATCTTCTTAAAAGGAATTAAATATTATGGCCCTGAAAAATGGTGAGCCTTTCCGGCATGCTTCCATTGTAAGTCCACTGACCATGCTGTAGAAGACTGGAGGACTAGGCCTGGACCATCTGTCCCAAACATGGTCACCTATGGCAGAGGAGGCATGGTCAGGAATAGCCACTCCCAGGCCGAGAGTTTCCTTGGCCCCGGACTGGGTTCTGCTGGGTGGCTGGGCCAGTATGCCAGGAGAAAACAGGTGCACTGATCTCCCAGGCACTGGATGAGGGAGGCCACCTGGGCTTCCAGGCCTGAGTAGTGGCCTGGATGCCCAAAGACTTCAGCCTACCTTCCAAACTGATGGTCTCCTTCATAAGGATGGTGATAGACCCACTCAGGATTTAATTTTAGACTGCAGCTGCTACAAACTGACTAAGCGGATGGGAACTGCTCCCCTACCCCTCCCCTTGATTCACTTTGGTGAACATCCTTTATTCCCATTATCCTATATGCCTATAGTTGTGCGAGTGCCTGCCAGTAATATCCTGTCTCCCCCTCACCCCAGATACTCCGGTGGGCTCAGTAATGGAGATTGCCAGCATGTGAATCACTTACCCCAAGATCCGTAGCCCACGGAGTTTCGGGGCCTACATCTCTCTATCGAATACTTCACACTCCAAACTTGTCGCAACAGATTGCCCTCTGAACCTTGTGGTAACCTCTCCAGGCTCTGCGACTACAAGATAAAAGCATTTTCCACTCTTTTCTGCTTCCCCCCCTCGTGGCTCTCTACAAAATAATTAAAACGTAGGAAATGGGGGAAAGGGAACAGATTCATCTCGGGCTACAGGTGTGGTGCTGGAGGACTGGAGGACTGCTAATGTTGTACCTTTGTTTAAAAAGGGAGAAAGGGATAGGCCGAATAATTACAGGCCAGTCAGCCTAACCTCGGCGTGGGAAAATTATTGGAAAAAATCCTGAGGGACAGGATACACCTTAATTTGGAAAGACATGGATTAATCAAGGACAGTCAGCATGGATTTTTCAAGGGAAAGTTGTGTCTGACTAACTTGATTGAATTTTTCAAGGAGGTAACCAGGAGGGTGGATGAGGGCAGTGCGTATGATGTAGTGTATATAGATTTTAGAAAAGCTTTTGATGAGGTCCCACGTGGCAGACTGGTCACAAAAGTAAAAGCCCATGGGATCCAGGGCAACGTGACAAGTTGGATCCAAAATTAGCTCGGAGGCAGGAAGCAAATGGTAATGGTTGATGGGTGTATTTGTGACTGGAAGGCTGTACACAGTGGGGTTCAGCAGGGCTCAGTGCTGGTGCCTTGCTTTTTGTGGTATATATCAATGACTTGGAATTAAATGTTGTGGGTATGATTAAGAAGTTTGCAGATGACAGTAAAATAGGCTGTGTGGTTGATAATGAAGAAGAAAGCTGTGGACTGCAGGAAGATATTAATGTACTGGTCAAGTGGGCAGAACAGTGGCAAATGGAATTCAATCTGGCTAAGGGTGAGGTAATGCATTTGGAGAGGTCTAACAAGGCAAGGGAATACACATTAAATGGTACGACACTGAAAAGTATAGAGGAACAAAGGAACCTTGGAGTACAGGTCCACAGATCCCTGAAGGTAGCAGGCCAGGTAGATAAGGTGGTTAACAAGGCATATGGAATACTTGCCTTTATTAGTCGAGGCATGGAATACAAGAGCAAAGGAGGTTATGCTTGAACTGTATAAAACACTGGTTAGGCCGCAGCTGGAGTATTGTGTGCAGTTCTGGTCACATTACAGGAAAGATGTGATTGCACTGGAAAGGGTGCAGAGGAGATTTACAAGAATGTTGGACTGGAGAATTTTGGCTATGAGGAAAGATTGGAAATGCTGGGTCTGTTTTCTTTGGAACAGAGGAGGCTGAGGGGAGACCTGATTGAGGTGCATAAAATTTGAGGGGCCTGGATAGAGTGGATAGAAAGGACCTGTTCCTTGGCAGAGGGGTCAACAACCAGGGGACATAGATTTAAAGTAATTGGGGAAAGGTTTAGAAGAGATATGGGGGTGATGGGCGTCTGGAACTCACTGCCTGAAAGAGTGGTAGAGGCAGAAACCCTCACCATATTTAAAAGATACTTAGATGTGCATTTAAAGTGCCATAACCTACAGGGCTATGGACCAAGAACTGGAAAGTGGGATTAGGCTGGATAGCTCTTGGTCAGCCGGCATGGACACAATGGGCCGAAATGGCCTCCTGCCGCACTGTAAATTTCTATGATTCCATCTGAAACCTCATGTTTCAAAACCATGCATTTCTGCAATCCAGTAATTATGGAAAAAGTATCCTTCCCATTTTATGTTAACAGAGAAATTTCACCCTCTAGATTCAGAATGTATCAAATATATTTTCATTGCCAAATGTGATGCAAGTATATTTTCTGCTTCTCCTCAAACATGAGGCTATTGTTATTGAAACTCCCTGGCACAAGATTCCCCACATCACAGATAATAGTGATAAACTCAGCTTCTGCTACAGCATTAAGTTGGAGATTCAGAGAAATAAATATCCATAGTTAATGCTGAAGTATTCACCATTCTCCCTCACTTTGGTCATAGATGCTTTCCTGCTGGGATAGGATGCACAAGTACGAAGCACATGGGCTCAGATCCAGAAAAAGCATTAGAATTGGAAACTAAAATCCTAATGTCAGCTGTGGAGTAGATTGAGGCTGTGGAGAAGCTATCAAATTGCTTGTTATGTATTATTATATATTTATATGTACATAAAATTGTGTATTATTAATAATTGGAGCTGTACTTGTTGTTCTTGTGTGATGTTATAGCTGATTTTTAATGCTACATTCCAATTGCTTGGATTGCAACTTCAGCCCTAAAAGACATGCCTAGAATGCTAACATAGTCATAGACAAGTAGGAATGAGATCTCCACAGGGTGTTAGACTAGCTGTAGATTTACATCATGTGAGCTTCAATCTACCAGGAAGAATCAGCAAGGGTCCAAGAATACATTGCATGAGCATGATGTGTAGTTGTACTGACATATTTACCTAGCATGGGCTCCGCTGATGGCTCAATGAGTAAATACAGATTATGAATGTTTGAATTCTGGTCTGTATCTGGTTGAATTACCTCAGTGTCTGAGTTTGGGGAGAGAAAAATCATCCAGAATTCCTGCTACTAATTGCTATCCAGTGACCGCTGCTGGAAATGTGCATGTATGGATGTCAGATGTGAAAAGCATCAAGCCTGTCTGTGATGCCCCTTGCAGTTGGGTAGCTTGCTGACACTAGCTCACTGGCAAATCATGGCCACTTGGGTGTTACACTATATCCCAATATCGAGCCAACATCTTCAAGAGAAGACAGAAAGGGAGTGGAGAGTATTTACGACAAAAAAAGATACTTAACTAGCAGTGTGAGTGGTGACAATGCATTCGTAAGTAGGTATTGCTGCTGTAGATCCAATAATATTGGCACAAACCCTGGACACTCCAACTTCCTTTGAGCATCACCATTACCTTGAAAAGAAAAAGAGTTGCATTTATATAGCCCCTTTCACAATCTTAGGATGTTCCAAAGTGCTTGGATTCAAGTCCCACTCCAGAGACTTGAGCACAAAAGTCTAGGCTGACATTCCAGTGCAGTACTGAGGGAGTGCTGCACTGTCAGAGGTGTCATCTTTTGGATGAAACATTAAACTGAGGCCTCGTCTGCTCTCACAGTTGGACATAAAAGATCCCATGATACTATATTGAAGAAGAGCAAATTGGCTGCCGTGTTGCCTACATTACAACAGTGACTACTCTTCAAAGGTATTTTATTGGCTAGAAAGCGCCTTGGGACATCCTGAGGTCGTGAAAGGCACTATATAAATGCAAGTCTTTCTTTACAGCCAATTATGTACTTTTGTATAGGGAACACGGCCAATTCGCGCACAAACAGTAATGTAATAATGATGAGATCTATTTTAGTGATGTTGATTGAAAGGTAAATATTAGCTCGGACATGAGGGATAACTTCCCTGCTTTTCTTCGAAATAGTGCCATTGGATCTTTTACATCCACCTGAAACAGCATGTAGGGCCTTAGTTTAACATCTCATCTGAAAGGCGATGCCTCTGACAGTGCAGCACTCCCTCAGCACTGCACTGGAGTGTCAGCCTAGATTTAGAAACATAGAAAATAGGTGCAGGAGTAGGCCATTCGACCCTTCGAGCCTACACCACCATTCAATATGATCATGGCTGATCATTCCCTCAGTACCCCTTTCCTGCTTTCTCTCCATACCCCTTGATCCATTTAGCCGTAATGGCCATATCTAACTCCCTCTTGAATATATCCAATGAATTGCCATCAACAACTCTCTGCAGTAGGGAATTCCACAAGTTTACAATTCTCTGAGTGAAGAAGTTTCTCCTCATCTCAGTCCTAAATGGCTTACCCCTTATCCTTAGACTGTGTCCCCTGGTTCTAGACTTCCCCAACATCGGGAACATTCTTCCTGCATCTAACTTGTCCAGTCCCGTCAGAATTTTATATGTTTCTATGAGATCCCCTCTATTCCTTCTAAACTCCAGTAAATAAAGGCCCAGTCGACCCAGTCTCTCCTCATATGTCAGTCCAGTCATCCCGGGAATCGGTCTGGTGAACCTTTGCTGCAATCCCTCAATAGCAAGAACGTCCTTCCTCAGATTAGGAGACCAAAACTGAACACAATATTCCAGGTGAGGCCTCACCAAGGCCCTGTACAACTGCAGTAAGATCTCCCAGCTCCTATACTCAAATCCCCTAGCTATGAAGGCTAACATACTATTTGCCTTCTTCACCGCCTGCTGTACCTGCATGCCAACTTTCAATGACTGATGTACCATGACACCCAGGTCTTGTTGCACCTCCCCTTTTCCTAATCTGCCGCCATTCAGATAACATTCTGCCTTCGTGTTTTTGCCCCCAAAGTGGATAACCTCACATTTATCCACATTATACTGCATCTGCCGTGCATTTGCCTATTCACCTAACCTGTCCAAGTCACTCTGCAGCCTCTTAGCATCCTCTTCACAGCCCACACTGCCACCCAGTTTTGTGCTTAAGTCTCTGGAATGGGATTTGAACCTACAACCTTCTGACTCAGAGGTGAGAGTAAAACATACTGAGCTACGGCTGACACTTTGGACATCTTGCATGGTATTATGTCACTTTTATTAGAAACTGCTTGGCATTAAAAGAGGCCGATCCACCATGCTGGCTATAGAAGTCATGACTTGTGTTAACAATCAAGTGTAATAGCTGTATAAATGAGCAAATTGTTAAAATTATAAATCTATTTTTCAAAGGAGGATAATTATCAGAATCAACTAAAAGCGCTCAAAGAGGATCTATCCAAGTCCCAGAGTGAGGCCTCCGAGCTGCAGAAAGAGAAGACACTTCTTCAGGATGCTGTGTCACTGCTCAACAAAGAGCTGGAGTCAAAGAATCAGGAAGCCATCCAGCACAGAAGTAAAGAGGAGCAGCATGAGAAGTTGGTAGCTCTTTGAACAAAAAAATACACGAGCTGAATAAAAAGATGTGTTTTATTAGAGAAAGCAATGGGAATTGCTCAGGTTTGATAAGTAGTATTCCACAGGGGTATTTTCTGGGGCCACTCTTACTTACAATACATATAAATGATCTGTACCTAGGAATTGAAGGAATAAAGCTATCATCTTTAGCCCCCTCCACAAATTCCATCCACCTCCCAGTCACTGTCTCAGGTTGAACCACACTGTTTGCTACCTCAGTATATTATTTTACCCTGAGCTGAATTTCCAACCACATATCTACTCCATCACAAAGACTGCCTATTTCCACCTTCATAATATCGTCCACCTTAGCCTTTCTGCCCAAATTCAAAGAGTTGAATTTCACAGCAAAAAATTGTTAGGGGTGTTAAAGATGTAGTTAGATGCCAAAATAGCAGAGCTAAAGGGTTAGAAATTCATCTTTTGTGGTATTGCATCAGCCACCTGTTATTTGTCCTACCTGAATATCGGGCGGGGTGAATAATGGGTAAACTATGCGATACTGCCCGTTTTGTCCAAGACAAATATATACTCCAAAGTAATGGATGAGATTTGATGAGTCAAATAGCCTTTTCTTAAGTTCTTAAAAAGTCAACCAGCGCAGCAGTAATTATACTCTATAGTCTGGGTAGAGAGGAGATAAAAAGCCTGCCAGTCATTTATTGATTCATATTAAACTCATAATTTTGTCAGGGAAAACCAAGAAATGTTTTTCTCCTCAATGAATTTGCTATATAATTGTTGATTGTTCTATGTAAGAATGATCACCTGACAAGTGATCTTCTCCTGAGAAAAATAGCCCGGATATTCCTCTCAGTGACGAAGGACCAGCTTTCGCCATTCACCTCGCGTACATTTGCCCAGAGACTTTTTGTGGGCTTATCCACCAAGATTTCTACTAATCACATGTCGGATCCGGTGGGGCACCTTCTACAAGGGATTTGTGTCATCTGTTAGCAGGACAAGCACCAGGGAGGCTGTTTAAACAATCAGATTGAAGAATCCTCACTGACACATGCAGAATGCAAACCAGGAAGTATAAATTAAATTTAAATCAATATACAGGAAGCAAAATAAAGATTGGGACATACAGACGGATTAAGGGAGAGAAATAAAAGAGAAAAACAGAAAAACTAAAAACAAGTTTTTTTTTAAGAATCTACAACATAAATTTTCTTCTAAAGGAATAAGACACCATATTGTAAAATTATTTTTTATGGAGCAGGAAGGTTATTCAAAGTAATTATCACTTATTACACCATATTAAAACTCACCCATTCCTAAATGTACAAGCCCTAACTTTTCCAGGTGCTTTTAGTGCGAGACTAGTGGGTAATTACCATAAGTTCACACCATTACAGTGATTTCAGTCTTGAGTCCATTGGGGAGGACTGCAACAACGCACCCTGTGGAGGAGCTGGATATCACTGACAGCAACTTCTGGATTTCTGTGTTTACTGCGCATGTTCAGAGGCCAGAAGTTGCTGCCAGATTTACCCTGTAATAACGGCGAGTGCTGACAGCATTGCTGTTATTATTACAGCAAAATCCAGTCTATGTTTTTCTTCCTTAGTGTTTCTACAATATTATCTCATTTCCTTTTATCAAATCAAAGGTCACTGGAAGAAGAACTTAAGGCCAAACATGAAAAAGAAATCAACTTCCTGAAACAAAATTACCTGAAAGAAATCCAAGGCATCGTGTCTGATTTCAGCAGCTCCCAAACCCATCTCCAAGCAAAGGTAGTTTCCTTGGAAACCGAGTAAGTATTACATTCCTTGCTAAACTACTAATCTAAAGAATGAAAAAAAATCAATGCTTATTTTAAATATTAAAGCCACCAAAATAAAAACTAGGGGCCTAAAGTTCCTGAGGCCAGAGTGCAGATCACCTGCCAAAATCTGGGGCGAAACCCAGTTCCACCAGGTTTACACCATTTTTGGGATTTCTGACCAACTTATAGTTGAAGAGTGGAGAAACTTCTGCAGAAATTCAATCCCCACAGTCACATAGATAAAATTATATAAAACAAATCAGTTTGCTAAGATCTTATTAATGTAATGGCATCACAATTGGAGCCAACTTCTTTGTCTTGACCTTACATTTGTTTAACTTTGACTTGTACTCACTGTATGCAGACTTGACCATTATTAAGGAGGCAGTAGCGGGACATTTGGAAAAGCATAATTCAATCAAGCAGAGTCAGCATGGTTTTATGAAAGAGAAATCATGTTTGACAGATTTGCTGGAGTTCTTTGAGGATGTAATGAGCAGGGTGGATTAGGGGGAACCAGTGGATGTGGTGTTTTTGGATTTCCAGAAGGCATTCCGTAAGGTGTCACATAAAAGGTTACTGCACAAGATAAAAGTTCACGGGGTTGGGGGTAATATATTAGCATGGATAGAGGATTAGCTAACTAACAGAAAACAGAGAGTCGGGATAAATGGGTCATTTTCCGTTTGGCAAACAGTAACGAGTGGGGTGCCGCAGGGATCGGTGCTGGGACCTCAACTATTTACAATCTATATTAATGACTTGGCTGAAGGGACTGAGTGTAATGTAGCCAAGTTTGCTGATGATACAAAGATGTGTGGGACAACAAATTGTGAGGAGGACACAAAAAATCTGCAAAGGGATATAGACAGACTAAGTGAGTGGGCAAAAATTTGGCAGATGGAGTATAATGTGGGAAACTGAGGTTATCCACTTTGGCAGAAATAATTGAAAAGCAAATTATAATTTAAATGGAGACCAATTGCAAAATGCTGCAGTACAGAGGGACCTGGGTGTCTTTGTGCATGAAACACAAAAAGTTAGTATGCAGGTACAGCAAGTAATTAGGAAGGCAAATGGAATGTTGGCCTTTATTGCAAGGGGGATAGAGTATAAAAGCACAAAAGTCCTCCTATAACTGTACAGGGTATTGGTGAAGCCACACCTAGAGTACTGCGTATAGTTTTGGTCTCCGTATTTAAGGAAGGATATACTTGCATTGGAGGCTGTTCAGCGAAGGTTCACTAGGTTGATTCCAGAGATGAGGGGGTTGACTTATGAAGATAGGTTGAGTAGGTTGAGCCTATACTCATTGGAGTTCAGAAGAATGAGAGGTGATTTTATCGAAACATATAAGATAATGAGGGGGCTTGACAAGGTGGATGCAGAGAGGATATTTCCACTTGTCGGAGAAACTAAAACTAGGGGACATAGGCTCAGAATAAGGGGCCGCCCATTTAAAATTGAGATGAGGAGGAATTTCTTCTTTCAGAGGGTTGCAAATCTATGGAATTCTCTGCCCCAGAGAGCTGTGGAGGCTGGGTCATTGAATATATTTAAGGTGGAGATAAACAGATTTTTGAGCAATAAGCGAATAAAGGGTTATGGGGAGCGGGCAGGAAAGTGGAGATGAGTCCATGATCAGATCAGCCATGAGCTTATTAAATGGCGGAACAGGCTCGAGGGACCGTATGGCCTACTCCTGCTCATATTTCTTATGTTCTTATGTTCTAATGTTGACAGCCTCTTGTTATGTTATGTATAAGAGACACACTTGCAAGATATTTTCAACCACCATGGAATAGAATAAGCTGCACAGCGTTATTTATTTCTTGTCTCAAGTGTTAACTCTTTTTGAGGGTTATTATATTGTCAAGTTGCAATATAATGTATTATTCCAATTTGTTGATAAGTGATTCATAAGAAAGTTTCTTACAAACCTGTAATCATTTGCAGATTGAAAGAGATGGAAGAAAAATCAAAGAAGATTGAATCCAAACCAGAAGATTTGCAGCACATTAGCAAACTTCAAGATAAGTTATCAGAACGTGACCAGGTTATTAAAAGACTCCTGGTAAGCATGTGCTATTTGAGACTTCTAGATAGACCTGGTGTCCTCTGGAAAAAATCAGTTCTCATTCAACCAATTTAATTAATTTCTTAATTAAAGTACGTCATTTATTTATAAATCTAGTATAAATGTTACAATTGTAACAATCTCTATCATGTTAAAGAATTAAAACCAGATTTGTTTTCAAGCAAATCACATACTTTGTAAAAATGACTATTGAAATGTCCCATTTCACTACATATTAGTGTAGGAAAAAAAGTCATGTATGCAAATTCCATGGGGCAGCAGTCATGATATTTCCAACAGACGATTACTTTAATCTCGTGTTCAAAACTTGAAAAGCAAAGGGATTTTTTTAATGTCATGCCTGATGAGCTGCCTGAGCAGCTATTCTCCATGACAAATCTTTACCAGGGAAGGTATAGGTTCAAGTACAGTTCAGGAAAAAGAGGATGATTATCTTCCTCAGTGACAGCTGTCATGCTTCAGTAGGAAACTTTTGTCACCAAAATGCTATTCACTTCAACGATACATGTATTTCTGCTGAGGACAAATGTTTGAGGCTGTGCAATTAACTGGATTCTGACAGTCTCTGTGTTCTTCTTGCTTCGATGTGACAGTGGATAAAAGGGAGTTGCAGTTTTATGTTGGGCTTTCAGTGTCCATCATATTGCAAACTGGCCATCATAAC
Organism: Pristiophorus japonicus; assembly: GCF_044704955.1. Lineage (NCBI taxonomy): Eukaryota > Metazoa > Chordata > Chondrichthyes > Pristiophoridae > Pristiophorus > Pristiophorus japonicus. The sequence continues at coordinate 209,111,236 of NC_091978.1, forward strand.
GTTTCAATCCATAAAACAAAATGAGAGGCGCAGGTTTACCTCCGAGATGTTGGAATATGTACAAATCTCTTGTGCAGATTCGTGAGACAAGAGTCTCAATCATTACATAAGAATATAAGAATATAAGAAATAGGAACAGGAGTAGGCCATACGGCCCCTCGAGTCTGCTCCGCCATTCAATAAGGTCATGGCTGATCTGATCATGGACTCAGCTCCACTTCCCTGCCCACTCCCCATAACCCCTTATCCCCTTATCATTTAAGAAACTGTCTATTTCTGTCTTAAATTTATTCAATGTCCCAGCTTCCACAGCTCTCTGAGGCAGCGAATTCCACAGATTTACAACCCTCTGAGAGAAGAAATTTCTCCTCATCTCTGTTTTAAATGGGCAGCCCCTTATTCTAGGATCATGTCCTCTAGTTCTAGTCTCCTCCAACAGTGGAAACATCCTCTCTGCATCCACCTTGTCAAGCCCCCTCATAATCATATACGTTTTGATAAGATCACCTCTCATTCTTCTGAATTCCAATGAGTAGAGGCCCAACCTACTCAACCTTTCCTCATAAGTCAACCCCCTCATCCCCGGAATCAACCTAGTGAACCTTCTCTGAACTGCCTCCAAAGCAAGTATATCCTTTCGTAAATATGGAACCCAAAACTGCACACAGTATTCTAGGTGTGGCCTCACCAACACCCTGTATAGCTTTAGCAAGACTTCCCTGCTTTTATACTCCATCCCCTTTGCAAGAAAGGCCAAGATTCCATTGGCTTTCCTGATCACTTGCTGAACCTGCATACTATCCTTTTGTGTTTCATGCACAAGCACCCCCAGGTCCTGCTGTACTGCAGCACTTTGCAATTTTTCTCCATTTAAATAATAATTTGCTCTTTGATTTTTTTCTGCCAAAGTGCATGACCTCATACTTTCCAACATTATATTCCATCTGCCAAATTTTTGCCCATTCACTTAGCTTGCCTATGTCCTTTTGCAGATTTTTTGTGTCCTCCTCACACATTGCTTTTCCCCCCATCTTTGTATCGTTAGCAAACTTGGCTATGTTACACTCAGTCACTTCTTCCAATTCGTTAATATAGATTGCAAATAGTTGGGGTCCCAGCACTGATCCCTGCGGCACCCCACCAGTTGCTGGTTGCCAACCCTAGAATGAACCATTTATCCCGACTCTCTTACAGCAGCTCTTCTTCCCATGATGCTTAATACTTCGAAACACACTATTAACCATCAGGGTTTTATGGTGATACATGTGACTTTAACTACAGATTTTGATGTCCTTGATATTTTGTGATTTAACGTTGCTGTTTCCTGACTTTTCTTGTTTGTCATTTATTCACTTGTCATTTAAATTCATTCAAAATATCCTTGTTTTGCATTCGTCAAGGTGTAGAATGTCAATACTGGGGAATAGGATGCATTTCCATTTTCTGTAAAAACCCCAGCATAGAGATTCTGATGGTGTCGTTTCGTCACCAGAAATGTAATAGTGCAGAACCCCAGAGATGGGTCATTAACACATTGGGGGCGGGTGTCTCAGCCTACAGCAACACAACAGAGCTGCCCACACATCGTGACCATCGTAAAAGCATAGCAGCACCCTGTCACTCTGATGGAGGGAGATGCAGCAGGTCAGTTGAGTCAAAGGTTCAAAATAAGAAATTTTAATTCCTTTTGTTCCAAAATTGGTGGGCCTATAATACAACAGCAGTTGATCCCTCTGGAATGAATTGCTGTTGTGTATTATCACTCCTGGGCCCATTTGAAGTCCAGGACAGCACCTATTTTCATCAGATGTTAATACCAGGGACATAGGAACAGGAGTAGACCTTCAGCCCTTCGAGTCAGTACCGCCATTCAGTCACATCATGGCTGATCTGTATCTTAACTCCATCTTCCCGCCTTGGTTCCATAGCCCTTAATACCTTTGGCTAACAAAATCACATCAATCTCAGTTTTGAAATTTGCAATTGACCTAGCCTCAACACCTTTTTTAGGGATAGAGTTCCAGATTTCCACTACACTTTTTGTGAAGAAGTGCTTCCTAACATCAGCCTTGAACAGCCTAGCTCTAATTTTCAGGTTATGCCCCCTCATTCTTGATTTCCACACCAGAGGCAATAGTTGCTCTCTATCTACCCTAGAGGACGAATTTTGAATCCTTTTTAACATTTTAAACACCTCAAGCTTCTATACTCAAGGGAATATAAGCCAAGTCTATGCAACCTGTTCTCATAATTTAACCCTTTCAGCCCGGTATAAATTCTGGTGAATCTACGCTTGATACACTCATAATAAAGGATGAAACTGAGTACTGTGAACAATGAGCATGTGTGACCTTGGCTCCTTTAATAAGACTCCAGAGTGCAGGTACCTGATGGGTGGCCTGCTTATATACAATGCTCCCAAGCGATGCTGGGATCCCTTGGGCCTCCAACAGGTAGACCCGCTGGTGATGGTGTGATACAGGTTACAAGGGGTTAAATACATTACATCACTCCCTCGTAAAGTTAATAGTACACTTATTTACAGGGTGAGACGATCTGGGGCATTTCGCTCCCTTGTCGATCGTCTCGGTACAAATGCTGATGTGGGTGAGTTGGTTAGTTCTTCACTGGGGTGTTGGGCAGCCGGCCTTGCCGGACTGCTGGAGATGGTGAGTTCAGCTTCGTGGTCAACCGTGATGTCAGTTGCCTCTTGTGTGTGTGTTGGAAGGTCAAAGTTGGTGGTGTCTTCTTCGGGTTGTTTGTAGCTGTTGGTGAACCGTAATTTGATTTGGTCCAAATGTTTTCTGCACGTTCGTCCATTGGTCAATTTGACCTGAAACACCCTACTCCCCTCTTTGGCTATGACCGTGCCAGCGAGCCATTTGGGACCATGTCAATAATTGAGCACAAACACAGGATCATTGATCTCAAAATCGCATGACAAATTTGCGCGCTCATGGTACATACTTTGTTGATGTTGCTTGCCCTCCATATGATCATGGAGATCAGGGTGGACAAGAGAGAGCATTGTTTTTAGCACCCTTTTCATGAGCAGCTCGGCTGGGGGAACCCTGGTGAATGAGTGGGGTCTGGTGTGGTAGCTGAGCAGCACTCGGGACAGCCGGGTCTGCAGGGAGCCTTCCAACATGCGTTTCAAGTTTTGCTTGATGGTCTGAATTGCCCGCTCTGCCTGGCCGTTGGATGCGGGCTTGAACGGGGCAGATGTGACGTGTTTGATCCCATTGCGGGTCATGAATTCCTTGAATTCAGCACTGGTGAAGCACGGCCCATTGTCACTGACTAGGACATCAGGCAGGCCATGCATGGCAAACATGGCTCACAGGCTTTCGATGGTGGCCGTGGACGTACTTACAGACATTATTGCACATTCAATCCATTTTGAGTAAGCATCCACGACAACCAATAACATTATGCCTAGAAATCGGCCCGCATCCTCGACCACGGTTTGGAGGGCCATGACCACAAACTTAGCGGTGCCTCTCTGGGTGCATTGTTCAGGTGAGAGGAAGTGTTGCACTAGCACTCGCACGACTCTAAATCTGAGTCGATGCCGGGCCACCACATATGGGCTCTGGCTATGGCTTTCATCATTACAGTATCTGGATGGGTGCTGTGCAGTTCACAAATCAACATATCTCTGCCTTTCTTGGGCAAGACCACACGATTACCCCACAATAGATAGTCCGCCTGCAGGGACATTTCATCTTTGCGTCTGTGGAACGGCTTAATCACCTCCTTCATCTCCGCTGGGACGCTGGACCAGCTCCCATGGAGGACACAGTTTTTTTTACCAAGGACAGTAAAGGATCCTGGATGGTCCAGGTCCTGATCTGGCGGGCCACAACGGGAGACTATTCGTTTTTGAATGCATCCATTACCATAAACAAGTCCGCAGGCTGTGCCATTTCCACTCCGGTGGTGGGCAATGGTAGCCGAATGAGAGCATCAGCGCAGTTCTTTGTGCCCGGTCTGTGGCGGAATACATAGTTGTATGCCGACAGCGTGAGTGCCCATCTTTGGATGCGGGCAGAGGCATTGGTGTTAATCCCTTTGCTCTCAGAGAACAGCGATATGAGCGGCTTGTGGTCAGTTTCAAGCTCAAATTTGGGGCCAAACAAGTCCTGGTGCATTTTTTTTACCCCGTAAACGCATGCCAGAGCCTCTTTTCCAATCATGCTGTAGGCCCATTCGGCCTTGGACAAACACCTGGACGCATATGTGACTGGTTGCAAAATGCCCTTTTGCAAAATCCTCGTTAGCCTGCTGTAACACACACCCGACCCCATATGATGACGCATCGCAAGCTAGCATTAATCGTTTACAAGGGTTATACAGGACAAGCAGTTTGTTTGAACACAACAGATTTCTGGCTTTAGTAAAGGCAGCTCTTTGTGAATTCTTCCATACCCAGTTGTCTCCCTTGCGCAGTAGCACATGTAGGGGCTCTAGCAGGGTGCTTAACCCAGGTAGGAAATTACCGAAATAGCTAAGGAGTCCCAGGAATGACCACAGTTCCGTCACGTTCTGTGGGCTTGGTGCGTTCTTGATGGCCTCCGTCTTGGCGTCGGTGGGTCTGATGCCGTCTGCTGCAATTCTTGAACTCTACCTCCGGCGCCAGGAAAACACATTTCGAGTGTTTCAACCTGAGCCCCACGCGATCCAACTGACTAAGAACCTCTTCCAGATTCTTCAAGTGCTCAATGGTGTCCCGATCTGTAACCAGTATGTCGTTCTGGAAAACCACGGTGCGAGGAACCGACTTTAGCAGGCTCTCCATGTTCCGTTGGAAGATTGCTGCAGCCGATCGAATCCCGAACGGGCATCTGTTATAGATGAACAGACCTCTGTACGTGTTGATGCAGGTGAGGCCTTTCGAAGACCTCTCCAGCTCCTGCGTCATGTAGGCCGAGGTCAGGTCCAACTTGGTGAACGTCTTCCCTCCAGCCAGGGTCGCAAATAGGCCGTCTGCCTTGAGTAGCGGGTACTGGTCCTGTCGCGAAAAAACGTTAATCGTTACTTTATAGTTCCCACAAATTCTGACCGTGCCGTCCTCTTTAAGTACCAGGACAATCGGACTGGCCCACTCATTTAATTCCACCGGCGCGATGATGCCTTCTCGCTGCAGCCTGCCCAGCTCAATTTCCACTTTCTCACGCATCATATACAGTATTGCCCGTGTCTTGTGGTGGATGAGTCGTGTACTGGGAACCAAATGGATCTGCACTTTCGCCCTTGAGAAGCTTCCAATGCCTGGCTCGAACAATGATGGAAATCTGCTTAGAACCTTGGCACATGAGCCGTCATCGACGGATGAAAGCGCTCAGATGTTGTCCCAGTTCTAGCGGATTTTTCCCAGCCAGCTTACAGCAAACTGTGTGGGGCCATCCCCGGCACGATCCACAGCGGGAGTTCGTGTAGTGCTCCATCATAGGAGACTTTGACTTCTGCACTGCCAATTATAGGGATTAGTTCCTTGGTGTAAGTCCTTGGTTTGGTGTGAAAGGGGCTGAACTTGGGCCTGTGTGCCTTGTTGCACCACAGCCTGTTGAAGGCCTTTTTGCTCATTATAGACAGACTCGCACCCGTGTCCAGTTCCATAGATACTGGAATTCCGTTCAGTTCAACTTTCAACATTATTGGTGGACTTTTCATGGTAAATGTGTGCACCCCGTACACTTCTGCCTCTTCGGTACGAGTCTCCAATTCAGCCTGATCCACAGTGGATCGATCTTCCTCTGCAACGTGGTGATTTGCAGGGTTTGCAGCTCGCCTGCACATTCGCTGGAGGTGTCCCATTGTTCTGCAACCATTGCACGCATAGTGCTTGAAGCGGCATTGATGGTATTCCTAACACAGATGAGACTGCACACAGGGAAGTTAAAGTAACAGTGACCTCAGTCTTTATTAAGACACTCCAGAGTGAGACATAGAAACATAGAAAATAGGTGCAGGAGTAGGCCATTCGGCCCTTCGAGCCTGCACTGCCATTAAATAAGATCATGGCTGATCATTCACCTCAGTACCCCTTTCCTGCTTTCTCTCCATACCCCTTGATCCTTTTAGTCGTAAGGGCCACATCTAACTCCCTCTTGAATATATCCAACAAACTGACATCAACAACTCTCTGCGGTAGGTTTATCATGTGAGGTACCGCTCGCGCCTTGTGGTGAATGGGTCGTGCCTCTGGGACCAAGTGGATCCATACCTTCACACTGGAAAAGTTTCCAATGCCTGGCTCAAAAAGGGAAGGAAATTTGTTAAGAACCTGGGTACATGAGGCCTCATCGACATGTGATAGCGCATGTGAGGAACAGGCTTTAGGGGCCGGCTTATATACAGTGTTCCCAAGGGATGCTTGGATCCCTTGGGACTTCAGGGGATGCACTCTCTGGTGGCGGAACATGGGAGTGCATGCTTTACAGATACACAACATCACTTCCCCCCCAAAGTCAAAGTGAAAACTATTTACAAGGTGAAGCGGTCGGGAGCCTTTCTTTCCCTGGTGGACCGCCTCGGTACAAATGTCTGTTCTGGTGTGTTGGCTGTGCCCTCGCTGGGCTGGCGTGTTGTTGGCCCTGCAGGGCTGCTGGGTGAGCCTGGCCTTGCTGGGCTGTTTGGCGTGATGGGTTTGATTTCCTGGTCCAGGGTGGTGACGTTGACCCTTTGGGTGTGTGTTGTGGGCTTGAAAAAGGTGGTATCTGCTGTGGGTTGTTCAGGGCAGTCTGTGAACCGCAGCCTCGTTTGGTCCAGGTGCTTTCTGCAAATTTGTCCATCATCTAGTTTGACTACAAACATCCTAATCCCTTCTTTAGCTATCACCATGCCCACGATCCACTTGGGACCGTGTCCATAGTTTAGCACATACACAGGGTCATTCAGATCAATTTCCCGTGACATGTTGGCGCGACCATCGTTTACATTTTGTTGCTGCTGCCTGCTCTCTACCTGATCATGCAGCTCAGGGTGGACCAGCGAGAGTCTGGTTTTAAGTGTCCTTTTCATGAGTAGCTCAGCTGGGGGGCACCCCTGTGAGCGAATGGGGTCATGTGCGGTAGCTGAGCAGTACTCGGGACAGGTGGGTTTGGAGTGAGCCTTCTGTGACTCGTTTAAGGCTCTGTTTGATTGTTTGTACTGCCCGCTCTGCCTGACCATTGGAGGCTGGTTTAAACGGGGCCGAGGTGACGTGTGATCCCATTGCGGGTCATGAATTCTTTAAATTCGGCACTGGTGAAACATGGCCTGTTGTGACTGATCAGTATGTCAGGCTGGCCGTGGGTGGCAAACATGGCCCTCAGGCTTTCAATGGTGGCAGTGGCAATGCTTTCCGACATTGTTTCACATTCAATCCATTTTGAAAAAGCATCCACCACCACCAGGAACATTTTACCGAGAAACGGGCCCGCATAGTCGACATGGATCCTCGACCATGGTCTGGAGGGCCAGGACCACAAATTTAATGGTGCCTCTCTGGGCGCGTTGCTCAACTGAGCACACACGCTGCATTGCCGTACACAGAACTCTAAGTCAGAGTCGATACCGGGACACCACATCTGGGATCTGGCATCTGGCTATCGCTTTCATCATTACTATACCCGGGTGTGTTCTGTGAAGATGCGAGATGAACGTCTCCCTGCCCTTTTTGGGTAGCACTACGCGGTTACCCCACAACAGACAGTCTGCCTGAATGGACAGCTCGTCCTTTCGCCACTGGAACTGCTTGGTTAGCTCTTGCATTTCAACAGCGATGCTGGCCCAGCTCCCATGCAGTACACAGTTTTTTACTAGGGACAGCAGAGGATCTTGGCTGGTCCAAGTGCTAATCTGGCGGGCCGTGACAGGTGATTTATCATTTTCAAACGCTTTCATGACCATCAACAAATCTGCGGGCTGCGCCACCATCAACAAGTTTGCAGGCTGCGCCATTTCCACCCCCGTGGTGGGCAATGGTAGCCGACTAAGAACATCCGCACAGTTCTCGGTGCCTGGCCTGTGGTGGATGGTATAGTTATACGCTGATAGCGCGAGTGCCCACCTTTGTATGCGGGCTGAGGCATTAGTTTTTATCCCCTTGTTTTCAGCGAACAGGGATATGAGAGGCTTGTGATCGGTTTCCAGCTCAAATTTGAGGCCAAACAGGTACTGATGCATTTTCTTTACCCCGAACACACACGCTAATGCCTCTTTCTCAATCATGCTGTAGGCCCTCTCTGCCTTAGACAAGCTCCTGGAGGCATAGGCGACAGGTTGCAACTTCCCCGCAATGTTAGCTTGTTGTAATACACACCCGACTTCGTACGACGACGCATCATATGCTAGCACAAGTCTTTTCCACAGGTTATACAATACAAGCAGCTTGTTGGAGCATAAAATGTTTCTGCCTTTCTCAAAAGCAATTACTTGGTTTTTTCCCCATACCCAGTTCTCAACTTTACGCAATAACACATGTAGGGGCTCTAAAAGGGTGCTTAACCCTGGTAGGAAGTTATCAAAATAGTTGAGGAGTCCCAGGAACGACCGCAGCTCTGTGACGTTCTGTGGCCTGGGCATGTTCCTGAAAGCCTCTGTCTTGGCGTCTGTGGGCCGAATGCCGTCCGCCGCGATCTTTCTCCCCAAAAACTCCACTTCTGTTGCAATGAAGACGCATTTCAACCTCTTCAGCCGCAGCCCTACGCAATCCAGCCGCTGGAGGACCTCCTCCAGGTTTTGTAGGTGCTCGACGGTGTCCCGACCCGTGACCAATATCTCGTCCTGAAAAACCACCGTGCGTGGTACCAACTTAAATAGGCTCTCCATGTTTCCCTGGAAGATCGCTGCAGCCGACTGAATTCCAATCGGGCATCTGTTGGAGATGAACAGTCCCTGGTATGTATTGATGCAGGTGAGGCCCTTCGAAGACTCCTCCAGCTCCTGCGTCATGTAGGCCGAAGTCAGGTCAAGCTTGGTGAACGTCTTGCCTCCTACCAGCGTCGCAAATAGGTCGTCTGCCTTAGGTAGCGGGTATTGGTCCTGTAGTAAGAAACGATTAATAGTTACTTTATAATCGCCGCAAATCCTGACCGTGCTATCACTTTTGAGTACTGAAACAATCGGACTGACCCACTTGTTGAATTCCACTGGGGAGATGATGCCCTCGCGTTGCAGCCTGTCCAGCTCGATTTCCACTCTCTCCCTCATCATGTGAGGTACCTACGCTCGCGCCTTGTGGTGAATGGGTCATGCCTCTGGGAACAAGTGGATCCGCACCTTCGCCCGGAAAAGTTTCCAATGCCTGGCTCAAAGAGGGAAGGAAATTTGTTAAGAACCTAGGTACATGAAGCCTCATCGCCATGTGATGGCGCTCGGATGTCATCCCAGTTCCAGCGGATTTTGTCCAGCCAGCTCCTTCCAAGCAGTGTGGGGCCATCACCCGGGACAATCCAGAGTGGCAGTTCGTGCACTGTGCCCTCGTAGGTGACCTTGACCATGGCACTGCCCAGGACAGTGATAAGCTCTTTGGTGTATGTTCTCAGTTTCGTGTGGATGGGGCTCAGGGCTGGTCTGAGTGCCTTGTTGCACCACAGTCTCTCAAACATCTTTTTACTCATGATGGATTGCCTAGCGCCAGTATCCAGTTCCATGGCTATGAGTAAGCCATTCAATTTTACATTTAGCATTATAGGTGGACATTTCATCGAAAATGTGTGCACCCCGTGTACTTCAGCATCTGCCTCCTCTCTGAGGCTTGAAATTGCTTTGATCCACCATGGACCAATCTTCCTCTGCCACGTGGTGGTTAGCAGGTTTTGCAGAGCTTGCAGCTCATCTGCAAGCTCGCTGGAGGTGCCCCATTGTTGCACAGCTCTTGCAAACATACCCTTTGAAACGGCATGTATAGGCTGAATGGAAGCCTCCACAACGCCAACAAGGTGTGAATTGCCTTGCATTCATCCTTTGTTGTGGACTCTGAGTCATCTGGGTCACCTGAGGCCTGCTGGCAGTTGCAGACTCATGGTTTATACCCTGTACATTTCTGCTCGCAAACACAGTTCCAGTTAATTTATGAACATTGCTAGCACTTGTGTGCTGAGAGATTTGTTTGGTGTTATCACTGGTGGACATAAAAGCCTGTGCTATCGCAATTGCCTTACTGAGGGTCGGTGTCTCAACAATCAAAAGTTTTCGTAGGATGGTCTCGTAGTCAATGCCCAGTACAAAAAAGTCTCTGAGCATCTGCTCCAGGTAGCCATCAAACTCACATTGGCCTGCAAGTCGCCTTAGCTCGGCGACGTAGCTCGCCACTTCCTGACCTTCAGATTGCTGGCACGTGTAGAACCGATACCTCGCCATCAGCACGCTCTCCCTTGGGTTAAGATGCTCCCGAACCAGTGTACACAGCTCTTCATACGACTTATCTGTGGGTTTCACCAGAGCCAGAAGGTTCTTCATGAGGCTGTAGGTCGGTGCCCCGCAGACCGTGAGGAGGACCGCTCTCCTTTTTGCAGCGCTTCCTTCTCCGTCCAGCTCGTTGGCTACAATGTACTGGTCTAGCCGTTTGACATAGGCTTCCCAGTCCTCACCCTCCAAGAACTTCTCCAGGATGCCCACAGTTTGCTGCATCTTTGCGTTGGATTCGTATACTTATCGGCAGTTATTGTGTTCCTGACACAGATGAGACTGCACACAGGGAGGTTAAAGTAACAGTGACCTCAGTCTTTATTAAGACATTTGAGAATGAGGAACAGGCCCTAGGGGCCGGCTTACATACAGTGCTTCCAAGGGATGCTGGGATCCCTTGGGACCTCAGGGGATGCACTCCCTGGTGGCAGAACATGTGAGTGCATGCTTTGCAGATACACAATAGATGGGCCCGATGATCACCTACACAGCCCCAACAAGGTGTTAACTGCCTCGATTTAATGATTGATGGCGGACTCTGGGTTATTTGAGGTCGTGCGGCAGCAGACGGCGTGTATGTTCTGCCATGTATATTCCTGCCGGAATACGACGTTACTTTGTGCACAGTACTGGCCGAAATCTCTATATTCCGCAAAATCTGTTTGGTGTTGTCGCTGGTGGACATAAATGCCTGGACTATCATTATGGCTTTGCTTAGATTCAGAGTTTCTACAGTCAACAGTTTGCGAAGGATTGTCTCATGGCCATTGCGCAGGACAAAAAAGTCCCTGAGCATTTGTTCTAGGAATCCCTCAAATTCGCAATGTCCTACAAGCTCATAGCTCGCCACTTCCTGGCCCTCCGACCGTTGACACGTGTAGAACCGATACCTCGCCATCAAAACGCTTTCCTTAGGATTTAGGTGCTCCCGGACCAGCGTACCCAATTCTTCATAGGATTTAGTTGTTCGTTTTACTGGAGCTAGGAGATTCTTCATGAGGCCATGGGTTGTTGCCCCACAGACAGTAAGGAGGATCGCCCTTCGTTTGGCAGCGTTCTCGTCCCCTTCCAGCTCGTTGGCCACAAAGTATTGGTCAAGTCTTTCCATGAAGGCCTCCCAATCGTCCCCTTCTGAGAACTTTTCCAGGATACCAACTGTTCTTTGGTTTTTCGCGTGGTTGGTCGTTACCTTGTCGCCAATTGATACACTCATAATAAAGGATGAAACTGAGTACTGTGTACAATGAGCAAGTGTGACCTTAGCTCCTTTAATAAGACTCCAGAGTGTAGGTACCTCATGGCATTTCTTGGGACTCCAACAAGTAGGCCCTCTGTTGGTGGTGTGATATAGGTTACAAGGAGTTAAATACATAACAACGCTATAGCCCCTCCAAGTCCAATATATCCTTCCTGAGGTGTGATGCTCAGAACTGAATGCAGTACTCCAGGTGGGGGTCTGACCAGAGCTCTGTACAGCTGTAATATAACTTCCACCCTTTTGTATTCCAGTAAATGCCAAAACGCCATTAGCATTTTAAATTATTTTTTTTACTGTCCACTAACTTTCAGTGATTTTTGTACTTGGACCTCTACAGTTCCCAGCTTCTTGCCATTGAGAATAACTAAGTATTCTAGTATTCTAGAGTTTTGCTTTGTTTGCCTTCATCTGAATGTTAGAAGAGGGATGTTGGGGAGAGGGGATCATGCATGCAAAGCAGATGGAAAAGGTGAGCATGTGCAAGAGAGACAGTATGGAGCACATGGAGTGCAAAAGGAGTAATTGGGAGGTTTTAGGTGCGTAGGAGGTTTAGAAGAACATAAACGCATCAGAAGCACAAAGGACATCAGAGAAATTACATTAGCAGTATCAAAGCCATAAAGATAATCGGAGGTATCTGAAACTTTAACAGAAGGCATTAGACACTGGTCATTGTGCAATTAATGTAGAGAAACATCCCAAGGTGCTTCATGGACATGTGAACAAAAATGGATGTGGAGCCACAGAAGGGGAGATAAGGATCTCTCCTTCTGTGGCTTGGAGTTTTAAGGAGTATCCTAAAAGAGGAGAGGTTGGTGGAAAGATTTAAAAAGGGAATTCCAGAAAGTGGGGCCCAGACATCTCAAGGCATGGCCACCATTGGTGGGGAGAAGGGAGAGGAGATGCACGAGATTAGAGTCAGAGAAACAGTTTGCGGAAGGAGCGTTTGTAACACTGGAGAGGTTCCAGAGATTAGAAATATGAGGCCATTGAGGGATTTAAATACAAGGATGAGAATTTTAAGTTTGAGACCTTGGAGGATCGAGAGCTAACATAGGTGAATGAGGAGGGGTGTTGATTGATAAATGAGACTCCGTGCGAGATGGGATACAAGCGGCAGAGCTTTCGGTAAACTGAAAGTCAGCCAGGGGAACATTGGAATAGTGGTGACTTGAGGTGATAAATATGCAAAGGAGGGTTTCAATGGCAGATGAGCTGACTTGGAACAGCATAGTTGATGTTATAGAAGCCTAAGGAATTGAGTATTCAGAGGCTTCAGAGGCTTGAAGGTTGGGGAGGTATTTGGCATCATAAGTACAATAGGACAATAGAGTAATGTTGAAATGGAGGAGGAATCTGAAGGAGAACCTTCAGCAGAGTGAAGATAAGAACATAAGAACATAAGAAATAGGAGCAGGACTTGGCCCCTCGAGCCTGCTCAGCCATTCAATAAGATCATGGCTGATCCGATTATGGACTCAGCTCCACTTCCCCGCCCGCTCTCCATAACCCATTATCCCCTTATCTTTTAAGAAACTGTCTATTTCTGTCTTAAATTTATTCAATGTCCCAGCTTCCACAGCTCTCTGAGGCAGCGAATTCTACAGATTTACAACCCTCTGAGAGAAGAAATTTCTCTTCATCTCTGTTTTAAATGGGCGGCCCCTTATTCTAAGATCATGCCCTCTAGTTCTAGTCTCCCCCATTAGTGGAAACATCCTCTCTGCATCCACCTTGTCAAGCCCTCTCATAATCTTATACATTTCGATAAAATCATCTTTCATTCTTCTGAATTCCAATGAGTAGAGGCCCAACCTACTCAACCTTTCCTCATAAGTCAACCCCTTCATCCTCAGAATCAACCTAGTGAACCTTCTCTGAACTGCCTCCAAAGCAAGTATATCCTTTCGTAAATATGGAACCCAAAACTGCACACAGTATTCCAGGTGTGGCCTCACCAATACCTTATATAGATGTAGCAAGACTTCCCTGCTTTTATACTCCATCCCCTTTGCAATAAAAGCCAAGATTCCATTGGCCTTCCTGATCACTTGCTGTACCTGTATACTATCCTTTTGCGTTTCATGCACAAGTACCCCCAGGTCCCGCTGTACTGCAGAACTTTGCAATCTTTCTCCATTTAAATAATAACTTGCTCTTTGATTTTTTTTCTGCCAAAGTGCATGACCTCGCACTTTCCAACATTATAGTCCATCTGCCAAATTATTGCCCACTCACTTAGCCTGTCTATGTCCTTTTGCAGATTTTTTGTGTCCTCCTCACACATTGCTTTTCCTCCCATCTTTGTATCATCAGAAAACTTGGCTACGTAACACTCAGTTCCTTCTTCCAAGTTGTTAATATAGATTGTAAATAGTTGGGGTCCCAGAACTGATCCCTGCGGCACCCAACTAGTTACTGGTTGCCAACCAGAGAATGAACCATTTATCCCGACTCTCTGTTTTCTGTTAGTTAGCCAATCCTCTATCCATGCTATTATATTACCCCCAACCCCGTGAACTTTTATCTTGTGCAGTAACCTTTTATGTGACACCTTGTCAAATGCCTTCTGGAAGTCCAAATACATCACATCCACTGGTTCCCTTTTATCCATCCTGTTCGTTACATCCTCAAAGCACTCCAACAAATTTGTCAAACATGACTTTCCCTTCATAAATCCATGCTGACTCTGCCTAATCGAATTTTGCTTTTCCAAATGTCCTGCTACTGCTTCTTTAATAATAGATTCCAATATTTTGCCAACCACAGATGTTAGGCTAACTGGTCTATAGTTTCCTGCGTTTTGTCTGCCTCCTTTTTTAAATAGGAGCATTACATTTGCAGTTTTCCAATCTGCTGGGACCTCCCCAGAATTCAGGGAATTTTGGTAAATTACAACCAATGCATCCACAATCCCTGCCGCTACTTCTCTTAAGACCCTAGAATGCAAGCCATCAGGCCCAGGGGAGTTATCTGCCTTTAGTCCCATTATCTTATTGAGTACCACCTCCTTAGTGATTGTGATTGTGTTAAGTTCCTCCCCCCCATAGCCCCTTGGCTATCCACTGTTGGAATATTGTTAGTGTCCTCTACCGTAAAGACTGATACAAAATATTTGTTCAGAGTTTCTGCCATCTCCATGTTCACCATTACTAATTCCCCAGTCTCGTCCTCTAAAGGATCAACATTTACTTTAGCCACTCTTTTCCTTTTTATATACCTATAGAAACTCTTGCTATCTGTTTTTATATTTTGTGCTAGTTTACTTTCATAGTCTATTTTCCCTTTCGTAAACATTTATTTAGTCATTCTTTGCTGGCTTTTTAAAGCTTCCCAATCTTCTGTCCTCCCACTAGTTTTGGCCACTTTGTATACCCTTGTTTTTAATTGGATACCGTCCTTAATTTCCTTAGTTAGCCATGGATGGCTATTTTTTCGCTTACATCCTTTCCCCCTTACTGGAATATATTTTTATTGAGAGTTGTGAAATATCTCCTTAAATGTACACCACTGTTCATCAACCGTCCTACATTTTAATCTATTTTCCCAGTCCACTTTACCCAACTCTGCCCACATACCTTCATAGTCTCCTTTATTTAAGCTTTGTACGCTGGTTAGAGATCCTACTTTCTCACCCTCCATCTGGATTTGAAATTCAACCATGCTATGATCACTCATTCCGAGGAGATCCTTTGCTAGGAAATTTTTTATTAATCCTGTCTTATTACACAGGACCAGATCTAAGATAGCCTGCCCCCTGGTTGGTTCCATTACATATTGCTCAAGGAACCCATCCCTTATGCAGTCTATGAACTCCTCCTCAAGGCTACCCTGACCAATTTGATTTGTCCAATCAATATGGAGTTTAAAATCACCCAAGATTATTGCTGTTCCCTTTTTACAAGCCCCCACTATTTCCTGGTTTATGCTCCGACCAACAGAGTTGTTACTGAACAGAGTTGCTATTGTTAGGGGGCCTATAGACTATGCCCACCAGTGACTTTTTCCCCTTAGTTCCTTATCTCCACCCAAACTGTTTCAACACCCTTATCAGATGAGAGACTTGGAGAGGAAGGTGAGAAAATATTGAACCAGTATCACAATCTATGTTTTTCCAATAAAATGAATATGTGGGTTCATACAATGTCCCTATTAGTGTGTCACCTAGGAACATAAGTACGAGGTGGCACAATTTAGCAAATAGCACATGATCACTATAAGCGCTACAGCAGAAAGCAAGGATCCAGCAAAACTCCAGTTCCCTCTGATCTCCATTGTGCTGAGCTATGTAAGCTCATTTATAAAATTGGCCATTCATAAAAACACTCAATTGTATAGGATTGCACATTACATTTTTATTGAACATTTATTGAAAAGTTTATTTTTAAAACTTTCAAAGGGTTTTAAAAATTTGTTAGGAAAGTTTTTTTTAAATCCGTTATTTGAAGTCAATGGGACTAATGTTTCTGTTGAACACTCGACAACCAATTTGAAATGTTCCTGTTGTGTTAGTCAGTTATATTGTCTCACATTCAGCCTCTATACCTACTGAACAAACTGAAGGACAGTTTATGATGTCAGCTGCATGGCAACATGGTACTTTTAGAAAACAATAGGGTCAAATGGAATTGATTTGCGTAACACAAAGCTTCCCACGGCAGGAGTATAAATGGAGAACTCGGGCACATGCCCTGCACACTCCCCTGTAAAGTCTTTACTCAATGGCACAAAACCCACACGAGGCACATTCTATGGACAAGGTCACTCTATGACCTGAACCTTTATTCACAGGACCAAGAAGTGATGACCTCCCTTTACATACCTGGATGACCAGGTAAAGAGTGTCTCCCACAAGTTCACCCCCTGTGGTCAAGGTGTGCATTGCTTAAGTATATACAGTATTGCAGTGGTGTTACATAGAGGTTACACACATGACATCATCTCCCCCCCCCAAAGTCTTATTGGGATCATAGGTTAAATCTTTCAGGTGGTCTACGCTCCCTCGTGGAGCGCCGCAGTTGGGGCTCTTGTTGTTGAGCCTTGGCGTGAGTGTCTGTCACCTGTGGTGATTCCGGCCTGTCCGGGCTGACCGCCGGGACTGTGCAGGCTGCTGAATGTTTTTGTTGCTCGTTCACTGGCGGTGGTGTGAGCACCATCTCATGACCTTCCTCGGGTTTCTCAGTGTCCATGCTGAACCTTTTTTTTACTTGGTCCAGATGCTTACAGCATATCTGCCCATTGTTAAGTTTAACCACGATGACCCTGTTCCCCTCTTTGTCTATTACAGTACCCTCAAGCCATTTGGGCCCCACGGCGTGATTGAGGACAAATACGGGGTCATTTATTTCTATACATCTCCCCCTTGAATTTCGGTCATGGTACTCATTTTGGGATTGGTGCTTGCCCTCAACTATGTTGGTCAGGACTGGGTGAATGAGGAACAACTGAGTTTTGAGTGTCCGTTTCATAAGTAGCTCAGTGGGCGGGACCCCTGTGAGCGAGTGCAGTCGGGACCTATAGGCCAGCAGGAGACGCGAGAGGCGGCATTGAAGGGAGGGTCCTTGAATCCTGAGCATGCCTTGTTTAATGATTTGGACCGCACATTCCGCCTGGCCATTGGAGGCCGGCTTGAACGGTGCTGTCCTGACATGGTTGATGCCATTGCCCGACATGAACTACCGGAATTTGTAGCTCGTGAAACATGGGCCATTATCGCTAACAAGGATGTCCGGCAAGCCGTGGGTTGCAAAGACCGCACGTAGACTCTCCACAGTGATGGATGTCGTGCACGAATTCAAAATGATGCACTCGATCCATTTCGAGTACGCATCTACCACAATGAGAAACATTTTTCCCATAAACGGGCCCACGTAGTCCACGTGAATATGTGACCATGGCCTGGTGGGCCAGGGCCACGGGCTGAGTGGGGCCTCCCTGGGGGCATTGCCCAGCTGGGCACACGTCGTGCACCTGTGAACACAGTGTTCCAGGTCTGAAACAATTCCCGGCCACCAAACATGTGACCGGGCAATGGTCTTCATCAGCACAATGCCTGGATGCTCGCAGTGGAGTTCCCTGATGAATGCCTCCCTGCCTCACTGGGGCATGACTACCCGGCTGCCCCATAGTAGGCAGTCAGCTTGGATGGAGAGCTCATCCATCCGCCTGTGAAACGGTCTGACCTCCTCAGGGCATGCTTCGTGTGCGGGCGCCTAATCCCCAGTCAGGACACATTTCTTAATCAGAGAAGGGAGGGGATCTCTGTTTGTCCAGATTTTGATCTGGCGGGCTGTGATGGGGGAGCCTGCGCTGTCAAAGCATCAACGGCCATGACCATCTCAGCGCTTTGCTCCGCTGCCCTCTCAGTGGTGGCCAGTGGAAGCCTGCTGAGGGCGTCAGCGCAATTTTCGGTGCCAGGCCGGTGCCGGATGGAGTAGTCATAAGCAGCCAGTGTGAGAGCCCATCGCTGTATGCGAGCTGACGCGTTGGCATTGACAGCCTTGCTGTCTGACAACAGGGATGTTAACGGCTTGTGGTCCGTTTCTAATTTGAACCTCCTGCCAAAAAGGTACTGATGCATTTTTCTTTACACCATAGACACATGCGAGTGCATCCTTCTCAACCATCCCATATCCCCGTTCTGCTTGAGAGAGCGACCTGGAAGCATAAGCCACAGGTTGTAGTTGGCCCTCAGCATTACTCTGCTGCAACACGCACCCAACCCCATAGGACGATGCATCACATGTCAGAACCAATTTCTTACAGGGGTCGTACAGGGTCAATAACTTATTTGAACAAAGTAGGTTCTGCGCCCGATTGAAAGCCCGTTCTTGACAGTCCCCCCAAAATCAATCACAACCCTTCAGCAGGAGCACGTGAAGCGGCTCCAACAACATGCTTAAGTTCGGCAGAAAGTTCCCAAAATAGTTCAAGGGTCCCAGAAATGAACGCAGCTCCGATGTGTTGCCGGACCTGGGTGCTCGTCGAATCACCTCTGTTTTGGATTCAGTGGGCCGAATCCCATCTGCAGCAACCATCCTGCCCAGGAACTCAACCTCAGGAGCCAAAAACACACACTTAAGACTTCTTGAGTTGCAGGCCTACCCGGTCCAGTCGACGTAGCACCTCCTTCAGGTTGTGGAGGTGTTCCTCGGTGTCACGACCCATGATGAGGATGTCGTCCTGAAATACGATTGTTCCAGGAATGGATTTGAGCAGGCTTCCCATGTTTCTTTGAAAAATCGCGGCCGCTGATCGAATGCCAAACGGGTATGAACAGTCCCTTGTGCTTGGTGATGGTGGTCAGTAGTTTAGATTCGTCGGCCAGTTCTTGGGTCATGCAGGCTGAAGTGAGGTCCAACTTGGTAAACAGCTTGCCACCTGCCAGCGTGGCGAAAAGATCCTCCACTCTCTGGAGCGGGTATTGGTCTTGTAGGGACACCTGATTGATAGTGGCCTTGTAGTCGCCACAGATCCTGACAGAACCATCCGCTTTTTGGACGGGAATGATGGGGCTCGCCCAGTCGCTGAATTCAACGGGCGAGATGATGCCCTCTCTCAGCAAACCGTCCAATTTGCTCTCAATGTTCTCCCGCATCACATACGGCACTGCTCTGGCTTTGTGGTGTACTGCTCTGGCGTCCGGGGTGATGCGAATCACTACTTTGGAGCCTTTGAACATCCTGACGCCAGGTTGAAATAGTGACTCAAATTGTTGTAGGACTTGTGAGCACGAACTTCGCTCCACAGATGACATTGCGCGCACATCCCCCCATTTCCAGTTCATCTCAGCCAATTAGCTCCTCCCAACAGTGCGGGACCATTGCCCGGGACAATCCAGAGCGGTAGCCGGTTCACTGATCCATTGTGTGTGACCGCCAACATTGCACCGCCTAGTACTGGAATGATTTCTTTGGTATACGTCCGTAGTTGTGTCTCAATGCGTTCCAGTTTGGGTCTACTGGCTTTGAGTGGCCATAGCTTTTTGAATTGTTGAACGCTCATGAGTGACTGGATGGCCCCCGTGTCCAGCTCCATGCATACAGGGATGCTGTTTAATAAAATCTTCGTCATCATTGATGGCGTTTTGGTATATGAGCTGTGAATGTTTGCCACATGAACCCGCTGAACTTCAGCGTCCATTGATTTGCCCCAAGAGTCATCCTGCCTCACATAACCCTCCACCTCATAAATTAGCCTGGTTACAGGCTTCCTGCACATTCAAGCTAAATGGCCACTGAGGTTGCAATTTCTGCAGACAAATTGTTGAAACCTGCAAGTCCTGGCAGAGTGTTTGCCCCCACACCTCCAGCATGAGCTGAGATTCCCATTGTTGTGAACAAAGGAGCAATGACCCGGCATTCCTCGCTGATTGTCCCTTTGACTGCTCTTGAGTACCCTGTTACTGGATGTCAATGGCACCATACCGCATTGTCCACTGTGATGGCGTAAATGTCCGTTCAGCCTGCCATTGTCTCTGTTGAAAACCCACTCTGGGGTCTATTGCTGCCTGGGGTATATCGAACTGCCCTTGCCTGCCTGCGGGGCTCTGAGTCGCGTTTCTGATATTGACTCCCTGATCCCTCGCCACGTTGGAGGCAGAATTGCGCGCGTATATTATTTTGGTTTCCTCCTCCCCCACCATGAAAGTCTGAGCCATCAACGCCGCCGCTTCCAAAGTCAAGTCCTTGGTCTCAATTAACTTTTGGAAAATCCCCATATGACCAATGCCCTCCATAAAGAAGTCCCTTAACATCTCCCCCCTGCAGGCGTCTGTGAACTTACAGAGGCTGGCCAAACGTCGGAGGTCCGCAACGAAGTCCGGTATGCTCTGTCCTTCACGATGTCGGTGGGTATAGAATCTGTGTCGGGCCATGTGAATGCTGCTCGCCGGTTCAAGGTGCTCACCGATTAGTTTGCTGAGCTCTTCAAAGGTTTGGTCCGCCGGCTTTTCGGGTGCTAGTAGGTTCTTCATGAACGCGTAAGTTTTAGGTCCGCAGCTGGTCAGCAGATGGGCCCTTCGCTTGTCGGCCGCTGCATCTCCCAGCCATTCTTTCGTGACAAAGCTATGCTGGAGCCTCTCAATGAAATCGTCCCAGTCCTCACCAACACAGTACCTATCCTCTGTGCTACCGGTGGCCATTCTCGTGGGTCATTGATTCCCGTTTCTCATTGCCAATGTAATGTCCTTACTCAATGGCACAAAACCCACACGAGGCACATTCTATGGACAAGGTCGCTCTATGACCTGAACCTTTATTCACAGAACCAAAAAGTGATGACCCTGCGTGGGACTTCCCTTTATATACCTGGATGACCAGGTAAGGAGTGTCTCCCACAAGTGCACCCCCTGTGGTCAAGGTGTGCATTGCTTAAGTATATACAGTATTGCAGTGGTGTTACATAGAGGTTACATACATGACACCCCCCACCTACAATCATTTGTCGTCCCAATTTCAGTATTCCCAATTGTGCATTTGCAATGCACAAAACTCTGTTCCAGGAGCGCTGAAGCTGAAAATTGACCGCACTCTTTTATCACTAAGCCACAATTCTACTACGGTAATTTTTCGTTTTCCTATTACAGATATCAAGACACTTGCCTTTTGTCTGAACAATGGTCCACTGAGCTGTATACTGACACAGACAGTACTTGATTTGACCAACAGAGCTGAGCATTTTTAGTATCAGGAATTTTCGCAACCCTATTTTAATCGTTGGATTTTCATTGTTAAATCAGTCCACTGACAATTTCTCCTTGTTCTTAGCAGCTTTGATTGAGGAAGCTGAATTACAGAGCCAAATCCCTCAGGTTAATTTTAGGCATTGTTCCTATCTCTTATAAAAATCTGCATTTCCAGGCATTTGATAACGTCCCTCATAAGAGACTGTTAACTAAAGTTGAAGCCCATGGAATTGAGGGCAAATTATGGACCTGGTTAGATTGGCTGAGTGACAGCCAACATTGAGTAGGGATAATGGGCAGGTACTCTAATTGCAGGATGTGACTAATGGCATTCTACAGGGATTTGTGTTGGGGCCTCAACTATTCACTGTATTTATTAAGTGAGTAACTATCAAGCTCTGCCCCCCAATGCCTCCCACTTGAACCAGGACTGCGGCCCTGACTGAATCATTCCACTCGGCCGAGAGAGAGCTGCCGGCGGGAACCGAGAGGGAGCGGCCGGCAGGGGACAGAGAAGCGGTGTTGGGCCGAGAGGGCCGGCGGACAAAGAAGCAGCAGGGGGCTGAGAGGGAGCGGTCGGCAGGGGGCTGAGAGGGGAGTGGAAGAGAGGGAGAGGGAGTGGGAAAGAGTGAGAGCGAGACTAGGGGGGAGAGACAGAGAGATGGGGGGGTGGGAAGAGAGAGGGGGAGGGGGGGTGGGGAGGAGGAGGGAGAGAGAGACTGGGAAAGAGGGAGAGTGGGGGAAGAAACACGGGTGGGGAGGGTAATCGGAGGGGAGAGCGGGAACTCAAGATAAATGGATCCCATTCTTACAACCCCCTACAAGGGACATTGTTGAAGTGGATGAAATCCAGAAGTCACAACACTGTCACTATTCACTTCATACCTAATAAACCTGTTAACAATGCGAACACAATGCCCCATCTATAGTGGGGTGGGGGGATAAGGTCATGCACTTGCGCTGGTGTAAGGAGGGACTTTGGCTGGGGGGGGGATGCACTTGCACTGGAGTAATGCACTTTGGCTGTGCAGGGATACACTTGCATTGGACCTTGGTGGACCTTGGTGTCTTCTGGGGACATCTATCCTCTGTGGCTTCTGGAAGTCAAAGTGGATCGAGATACAATTTGCAAAGTCAGTGAGACCTTGGGATGGGCGGTTCCAATTACAGATTCCAGAGAAACTTCAGGGTGTGGCTTATCCTCCAAGGGGACCAATTATAGACAAAGGGCGGACCAGGGTGGCCATTTTCACAGTACAAATAAGCGCGTCCATTTACTAACAACTTAGATGATGGGATAGAGAATCACATAAAAAAAATTGTCGCTGACATAAAGATAGACGGCATTGTAAGCAGTGTAGATGGAAGCATCAAATTACAAAGAGGTATTAATCAATTAAGTGAATGGACAAAAATCTGGCAAATGGATTTCAGTATAGGCAAGTGTAAGGTCATCCACTTTGGACCGATAAAGGACAGAACAGGGTGCTTCCTAAATGGTGAAAAACTAGAAACACTAGAGGTCCAAATAGACTTAGGGTTCCATGTACATAGATCATTAAAATGTCATAGAAACAAAGAAAATAGGTGCAGGAGTAGGCCATTCGGCCCTTTGAGCCTGCACCATATTTCAATAAGATCATGGCTGATCATTCACCTCAGTATCCCTTTCCTGCTTTCTCTCCATACCCTTGATCCCTTTAACTGTAAGGGCCATATCTAACTCACCCTTGAATATATCCAATGAACTGGCATCAACAACTCTCTGCGGTAGGGATTTCCACAGGTTCACAACTCTCTGAGTGAAGATGTTTCTCCTCATCTCAGTCCTAAATGGCCTACCCCTTATCCTAAGACTATGTCCCCTGAGTCTGGACTTCCCCAACATCGGAAACATTCTTCTTGCATCTAATCCGTCCAGTCCCGTCATAATTTTATATGTTTCTATGTGATCCCCTCTCATCCTTCTAAACTCCAGTGAATACAGGCCCAGTCGATCTAGTCTCTCCTCATATGTCAGTCCTGTCATCCCGGGAATCCCCGTCTGGTGAATCTTCGCTGCACTCCCTCAATAGCAAGAACATCCTTCCTCAGATTAGGAGACCAAAACTGAAAACAATATTCCAGGTGAGGCCTCACTAAGGCCCTGTACAACTGCAGTGAGACCTCCCTGCTCCTATACTCAAATCCCCTAGCTATGAAGGCCAACATACCATTTGCCTCCTTCACCGCCTGCTGAACCTGCATGCCAACTTTCAATGACTGATGTACCATGATACATGTATATTGTAAAGAGCTGGGGTCCCAGCACTGAGCCCTGCAGCACCCCACTAGTCATTGCCTGCCATTCTGAAAAGGACCCGTTTATCCCGACTCTCTGCTTCCTGTCTGCCAACCAGTTCTCTATCCACGTCAGTACATTACCCCCAATACCATGTGCTTTAATTTTGCACACCAATCTCATGTAGGACCTTGTCAAAAGCCTTTTGAACGTCCAAATACACCACATCCACTGGTTCTCCTTTGTCCACTCTACCAGTTACTTCCTCAAAAAATTCCAGAAGATTTGTCAAGCAGAATTTCCCTTTCAGAAATCCATGCTGACTTGGGCCGATCCCGTCACTGCTTTCCAAATGTGCTGCTTTTCATCTTTAATAGTTGATTCCAACATTTTCCCCACTACTGATGTCAGGCTAACCGGTCTATAATTACCTGTTTTATCTCTCCCTCCTTTCTTAAAAAGTGGTGTTACATTAGCTATCCTCCAGTCCATAGGAACTGATCTAGAGTCGATAGACTGTTGGAAAATAATCACCAATGCATCCACTATTTCTAGGGCCACTTCCTTAAGTATTCTGGGATGCAGACTATCAGGCCCCGGGAATTTATCAGCCTTCAATCCCATCAATTTCCCTAACACCATTTCCCGCCTAATAAGGATTTCCTTCAGTTCCTCCTTCTCACGAGACCCTCGGTCCCCTAGTATTTCCAGAAGGTTATTTGTGTCTTCCTTCGTGAAGACAGAACCAAAGTACTTGTTTAATTGGTCCACCATTTCTTTGTTCCCCATTATAAATTCACCTGAATCTGACTGCAAGGGACTTATGTTTGTTTTCACTAATTTTTTTTTCACATATCTATAGAAGCTTTTGCAGTCGGTTTTTATGTTCCCAGCAAGCTTCCTCTCATACTAAATTTTCCCCCTCCTAATTAAACCCTTTGTCCTCCTCTGCTGTATTACAAAATTCTCCCAGTCCTCAGGTTTGCTGCTTTTTCTGACCAATTTATATACCTCTTCCTTGGATTAAACACTATCCTTAATTTCCCTTGTTAGCCACGGTTGAGCCACCTTCCCTGTTTTATTTTTACTCCAGACAGGGATGTACAATTGTTGAAGTTCATCCATGTGATCTTTAAATGTTTGCCATTGCCTATCCACCGTCAACTCTTTAAGTATCACTTGCCAGTCTATTCTAGCCAATTCACGTCTCATACCATCGAAGTTATCTTTCCTTAAGTTCAGGACCCTTGTTTCTGATTTAACTGTGTCACTCTCCATCTTAATAAAGAATTCTACCATATTATGGTCACTCTTCCCCAAGGGGCCTCGCACAACAAGATTGCTAATTAGTCCTTTCTCATTACACATCACCCAGTCTAGGATGGCCAGCCCTCTAGTTGGTTCCTCGACATATTGGTCTAGAAAACAATCCTTAATACACTCCTGGAAATCCTCCTCCACCGCATTGCTACCAGTTTGGTTAGCCCAATCAATATGTAGATTAAAGTCGCCCATGAATACTGCTGTACCTTTATTGTACCCATCCCTAATTTCTTGTTTGATGCTGTCCCCAACCTCACTATTACTGTTTGGTGATCAGTACACAACTCCCACTAGTGTTTTCTGCCCTTTGGCATTCCGTAACTCCACCCGATTCCACATCATCCAAGCTAATGTCCTTCCTTACTATTGCATTAACTTCCTCTTTAACCAGCAACGCCACCCCACCTCCTTTTCCTTTCTGTCTATCCTTCCTAAATGTTGAATGTTGAGTTCCAGCTTTGGTCACCCTGGAGCCATGTCTCCGTGATGCCAATTACATCATATCCGTTAACTGCTATCTGCACAGTTAATTCGTCCACCTTATTCTGAATGCTCCTCGCATTGAGGCACAGAGCCTTCAGGCTTGTCTTTTTAACACATTTTGCCCCTTTAGAATTTTGCTGTAATTTGGCTCTTTTTGTTTTTTGCCTTGGGTTTCTCTGCCCTCCACTTTTACTTTTCTTCTTTTTATCTTTTGCTTCTGTCTCATTCTACTTCCCTCTTTCTCTCTGCATAGGTTCCCATCCCCCTGCCATATTAGTTTAGCTCCTCCCCAACAGCACTAGCAAACACTCCCATGAATAGGAACAAAATACAATATATAAAGTATATAACATAAAATATAATCAAAAGGGCTAATGGAATGCTGGCCTTTATATCAAGAGGACTAGAATACAAGGGGGTAGAAGCCATGCTGTAACTATACAAAACCCTGGTTAGAGCACACCTGGAGTGCCGTGTTCAGTTCTGGGCACCACACCTTTGGAAAACATAGAAACATAGAAAATAGGTGCAGGAGCAGGCCATTCGGCCATTCGAGCCTACACCGCCATTCAATGAGTTCAAGGCTGAACATGCAACTTCAGTACCCCATTCCCGCTTTCTCGCCATACCCCTTGATCCCCTTAGTAGTAAGGACTACATCTAACTCCTTTTTGAATATATTTAGTGAATTGGCCTCAACAACTTTCTGTGGTAGAGAATTCCACAGGTTCACCACTCTCTGGGTGAAGAAGTTTCTCCTCATCTCGGTCCTAAATGGCTTATCCCTTATCCTTAGACTGTGACCCCTGGTTCTGGACTTCCCCAACATTGGGAACATTCTTCCTGCATCTAACCTGACTAACCATGTCAGAATTTTAAACGTTTCTATGAGATCCCCTCTCATTCTTCTGAACTCCAGTGAATACAAGCCCAGTTGATCCAGTCTTTCTTGATAGGTCAGTCCCGCCATTCCGGAAATCAGTCTGGTGAACCTTCGCTGCACTCCCTCAATAGCAAGAATGTCCTTCCTCAAGTTAGGAGACCAAAACTGTACACAATACTCCAGGTGTATCAGAAGGATATATTGGCCTTGGAGGGAGTGCAGCGTAGGTTTACTCAAATAATACCTGGACCCAAAGGGTTAAATTACAAGGAACGATTACACAATCTAGGGTTGTAATCCCTGGAATTGAGAAGATTAAGGAATGATTTGATCGCAGTTTTCAAGATCTTAAGTGGAATTAATAGGGTCGATAGTAAGTGATTTTTAGTTTTGTCACTTTAGGAACATGGGATCAGGAATAAGCCATTTAGCCACTCAAGCCTGTTCTGCCATTCAATGAGATCATGGCTGATCTGTGCCCGAACTCAATATACCCGCTTTTGCTCCATATCCCTTAATTCCTTTCGTTAACATAATCTATTAATCTCAGATTTAAAATTAACAATTGACCCAGAAATAGTTTTGGCATGGCTATGTTCCTAAAGTGACAAAACTGAAAATCACTTACTTACTGCAGTGAACCTCTTCACATCTTTTTATATCACCACTTAGAAGTATCGTTACAACTGGGAACGGTCGCATAGTGGTAATGTTACTGGTAATCCAGCGATGAGTTCAAATCCCACCACGGCAGCTGGGGAATTTAAATTCAGTTAAATAACTACCAGGTTGTCGGAAAAACCTATCTGGTTCACTATTGTCCTTTAGGGGGAAGGAAATCTGCCATCCTTACCTGGTCTGGCCAATATGTGACTCCAGATCCACAGCAATGTGGTTCACTCTTAACTCTGTGAACTGGCCTAGCAAGCCACTCAGTTGTCAAGAATGTGGTTCACCACCATCTCAAGAGCAATTAGGGATGGGCAGTAATTGCTGGCTGAGCCAGCGAAGTCCACATCCTGTGAAGGAATAGAAAAAAATGGATCTTTCTCAACCCTAAACTATTATTTATCATTTATTTTATAATGTAATTTTTCTCTGGCTTAAATTAGTTTTTTATTTGCAAGTTATTTGATTTCATAAAAGTCTTTGTATTGTATTGATAGGATGAGAGAAGGTTTCAGCAAATAGCCATTGCGAACAATGAAAGTAACATCAATAGATCTTTTGCCAGAAGTCCTAACCATGGAAGCTTCACACCTACCATGAAGGTAAAATAGTTTTCATCTGTTAAAGTATAAAGAAGATATCACATGTCCAACCAACAGTGAGATTGGATGAAGAATTAAGAGTGACAAATTTGTCAGTTATAATCATGACATACTAGGTGAGATCTTTTGCCCCACTGTTGCACCAACAGAAGTGTGCCTATGTATGTGGAGGGGTCCAGGGGGCAGAACTTCTCTCCCATCCCTTGGGATGCCACTGATCTGGCCTAAGTATAAAGTCCTGCAGTAGCTGAAAGAAGAAGGTATTATTGAAGAAGAGGAAGAGCAGCTTTATGGCAACAACGGCTCCTTCAGTATGCTGTGCTACTAATTTCAGTGACAGTGAGATGGAGGTCCTGCTGCAGGAGATGAGGTGTGGTCTGCTTGGTATCCACAGCTACAATTCACCAAGGTCAGTGAGGGGAGGTAGCAATGGTGGTTAGTGCCACTTCCTCAACATCCTATGCAATGCAGAAGGAAGTTTAGTCACCTCAAGGCTAGGAAAGTTAGAAGGAAGTACTCATACCCTGGATGCCAGCCTACTCACTGCTGACCCTTTCTGTGATCTATGGCTTCACAACAGCATTATACTGTGTGCCCTCCTACCTGATAGCTACAAAATGAACGTACCCTCAATCTCACCTGCATGCTTCCCCCTTCAAAGGCACATCTAGTATGTTTCTTGGAACTTTAATTCTTGAATTCACTCCCACTCTGACCTCTGTCCTAGGCCTCCTATGTTGTTCCAATTAAGCTCAATGCAAGCTGGAGAAACAGCACCTAATATTTCAATTCACATTTTACAGCCTTCTGGCCTTAACATTGAGTTTAACAACTTTAGATCTTAACTACTGCTTCTATTAACTCTCATACAACAGGTGTTGGTAATGGAGGATGGTTGCACCAGAGCCACTGAGTGTGGAGGAGGTGCAGGCTCGTTCTTGGGGTGGGGGTCCCCTATCGATACTCGCCGTGAGATGATCCACACCCCTGGGGTCTACCTGCCTTCCTTCCACCACATTCCTGAGCCATGAAAGCATTCTCTGTGTTAGATTTCCCATGTATCCCTCCTCCTCTGCTATTCTGCTGTAACCATTTACATCTCCTCTGGACCTATCTTTTATTTCTATACTTTCTCATTATCACCTCATTCTGCCTTGCACCATCATCAATTTTGTCATTTAATGACTCCTGCTCTGCACTCTATCGCACATCTCTTAATTGTGTTCATTTCCTGCCCCATGGCCCAGCACTTGCTTAAAAGCTGAAAATGCTGGAAACACTCAACAGCATCTGTGAAGAGAGAAACAGAGTTAATGTTTTAGGTTGATGACCTTTCATCAGAACTGCCACAGATGCTGCCTGACCTGTTGAGTATTTCCAGCATTTTCTGTTTTTATTTCAGATTTCCAGCGTCTACCGTATTTTGCCCTTACTGAAAAGCTGTTCATCTTTAACATCTTCCAATTCTGATGAAAGGCCCTTCACATTGGCGCCTGTTCCAAATGGACACAGTGTAGCTGGAGCATTACTTGTGCAATCCAGTCGCATTGTGCCGCGATCCACTAATTTAATACTTTTTTGGGTCTTAATGAGCCTTGTGCACAATTTGCTTTCTGTTTCTTTCCTCTTCTAGCATCTACAAGCTGAAACCTCTGTCAATAGAATGTAGTATATGACCTCAATCCTTGACGTTTTGCTGAAAAGTTACCCAAGCATCTAAAGCACAATTTGAGTATTTTGATTGTCCTCCAGGATCTATCCTGCACTTCTGTTGTGTCTCTGCAAAGAGGAGATACATTGAACTTGTGGCAGCTTCCTGGAAAATACAAATTTGTGTGTATCATTCAATCATGTTGGTCACATGAGAGTCACGTTCTTTTCTGTTTGTGTATAAGAGGCCATATAGTGTGCCTGTATGGCCATGTTGATGCCATCAGTAGTTTCTTGCACTCTTGAAAATACTCCCATCTTGGAAAAAGCCAAATGTCCTCTGATACTACCACCGTGCTCCATTGGGAAACTAATAAAAGGTGCTGCTCAAGCAAACAAACTGATCCATATGTACACAACTACACAATTGGCTGGGTGATATTTGAGATATCCCCTATAATAGAACTTTAAATCCTGCAGCAGCATGAGGTTTTCTTCCCCCTCCCCCATCACTCTGATGGGAGTATGTCCACGAGTATTTAAATTAGCTGACCCCACACAATGTGCTGGGCCAGTGGTTTACCTGCGGGATTAGCGAACGTCTCATGACTCCGACTCACCCTATCCCAGAACCAGTGCGCCACAGTCATCGGTGCGTACGCCCCAACACTCAATGCAACAGATGAGACCAAAGAGGGTTTTTACTCCAGCCTCAAAAAATCCCTATCCCACGTCCCTATGAACGACAAACTGATCCTCCTCGGCAACTTCAACGCCAGAGTCGGTAAGGACACAGACCTCTGGGGAGGCGCAATCGGCAGAGAGCGGGTAGGGAAAGCCAACTCCAGCGGTCCCCTGTTCCTGACAAAATGCCTAGAGCACAACCTTGTCATCACTAACACCTTGTTCAGCAATATCCTAGCTCCAAACACTGGCACCTGCTCGAATATGTCATCGTCCGAGCAAGAATGTGCGCATCACCCGCGCCATGACAGGAGCTGACGACTGCTGGACGGATCACCGCCTAATCCGTTCCATCAGCAACGTCAATATAGCCCCAAAACCGGGGTACTCAAAGACCCAGCTAAGAGAGCCCTATACAGCCAGCGCCTCACTGCTAACCCGGCCCTTGATAACCCCGAGACGCAGAATGCCCACAGCGTTTGGGTCTGCCCTCAAGGCCACCATAATCAGTGCCTGCGAAGAGACACTCGGTCACTCAACCAGGAAACACCAGGACTGGTTTGATGAGAATGACCAGGAGATCCAAGAGCTAATAAATCGCAAGCGCAGGGCATTTTGGAACCTAAAACAACAACCCAACTCGGAAGCAGCAAACTAGCATTACAGACGGCTTAAGGTCGAGGTCCAACAAAAAATCCGCGACCTAAAGAATAGATGGTGGGTGGAGAAAGCACAGGAAATTCAGCAATTGGCCGACAGCTATGTTGTGTGAGGATTCTTCACCGCAGTCAAGGCCACCTACGGCCCAAGCACCTAAGGCCCCACCCCACTGCTGGCCAAGAACGGGGAGACACTCATCAAGGATACCGAGACAGTCAGGATCTGCTGGAAGGAGCACTTCGAAGATCTCCTTAACCGAGACTCTGCCTTCGACGCGAGTGTCCTCGACTCCATCCCACAGCATGCTACCCGCCACCATCTCAGCAAAACCCCAGCCCTACACAAGGTAGAAAAGGCCATCGGGCCAGCTCAAGAACAACAAAGCAGATGGCATCACCGCTGAGGCACTAAAGTATGGCAGAGAGGCACTATTGGCATAAATGCATGACCTCATCTCTCTCATCTGGAAGGAGGAGAGCATGCTGGGAGATCTCAGAAATGCAATAATCGTGACCATCTTTAAAAAAGAGGACAAGTCTGACTACGGCAATTACAGAGGAATCTCCCTGTTAGCAGCCTCTGGGAAAGTTGTGTTATGTCTGTAATGCACTTTGAATGACTCCATGAAGCAATGTGTTGTACTCAAACTGTAGTGACCTTGGGGTTCTTTATTTGTAACTCCAGAGTGAGGCACAAGCATGGTGGGCAGCCTTTTATACTGGGCCCTGCACATCTATATAGGTGACCCTCAGGTCTCCCACTGCCCTCTGGTGGACAATCTCTGCCACAGGGGCAGGAAACCCCGGTCTCCATCAGTTGCACCCTCTAGTGGTGCCCGCATAGTATATACACAGTGTAAACCTTATTGACAGTACATCAGGTAACAAGTCTCCATCTTATGGAACTATACAGTGACTACACAGAGTATATCTATAGTCTGCATATATTACATCACTCTCCCCCAACTCCTTTGTGCCGATTACTTTTGCACTATGTGCTCTGGCTTAGCTCTCCCCAGACATATGTACCAATAGCCCTTGCACCTTGGCTGTGCTTTGGCTTGGCTCTCTCCCTGTTAACCCCCAAGTCCTTTTGCCACAATGTTGGGTAGTAGTTACCAATTTGGATGGTTCGATGATGCAGTGGAGGTTCCAGTGGGTTGTGCGTGTGATCCAAGTGTGTGTCCATGGCTATATATATCCATTTCCTGCACCCCCCACAGCGAGATCGTGCAGCTGGCTCATTACATTAAGAGACAGGATCAGACACAGTGCAAGTACAAAGAGGAAGTTACAGTTTGTATCGTGACACCTTGG
Source organism: Pristiophorus japonicus (assembly GCF_044704955.1). Lineage (NCBI taxonomy): Eukaryota > Metazoa > Chordata > Chondrichthyes > Pristiophoridae > Pristiophorus > Pristiophorus japonicus. The sequence continues at coordinate 209,143,125 of NC_091978.1, forward strand.
TTCATTGACTTACATTCGTTACGTTTTGCGGTTGTGCGCCAGGATTGGGTAGATTGCATTCATGGTTCCGTCATGGTAAGTACTGAGGTAGCAGTACAGGTATGCGAGGACGCAGGTTCCAGAGCAACCAGACGGGGTCCTAGTCGTCTGATAGCGGCGCTGCGCCCCCTGCTAGCAGGGTGGGCTTGGTTCACTCACCTAGCCAGGACTCAGGGCCTTTGCCATTGCCAAGTGGTGGACAGAGCCACAGATGTGTGTGGCCTCCCTGTCCTCCTTTGAGGGCTGCAGAATCTTCTGCCCGCTCTCTAACGGTGTTGGGAACCTGGCTGTTCCATGTCTCGTTTGGGGAACTCATTGGTTCTGACCTTTCGCTCCTGGACATGGCCGAGGTAGCGACTGGGTCTGGGGTCTGCGCCGTCTCCACCTGGGTGGTGGGCAACGGCAGCCGACTGTGCGTATTGGCGCTGTTTTTGTTTCCAGGTCCATGATGAATAGTGCCATCGCATGCCTGCAGTGTGGGATAGACCTGGGGCCGGGCCAGCGCCTTTACCCTCCCGAATTCACTTGCTTGCTACTTTTGGGGACACTCTATTCCCGACATCTCGCAACAACATTTTGTTCTTTACATTAGGACTGGTACCGACATCTCGCAACGACATTTTGTTCTTTACATTCGGAATAGTACCTACATCTCGCAACAACATTTGGTTCACAATCTTAATTGGTTCGTTACATTGATTGCCATGCATACAATGTCTCTTTAAGTTCAGTTGGTTACAGGTCTCCTTTAAGAGAAACCTGCTGGCTTTACCCCAACCAAATCCTTTGTTAGACACCACGTGTTGGTCCCTCAGCATTGCTCATCGTGATATGGCTATGGCCATTTATTTTTCAGGCACGCTGCACCTCGCTGCATCAGGGACGCCATCTTGTCTCTGTCCTCGAGGTCGACTGCCTTGATCCTTCTCTCCCGCGATTCTGCCACAAAAGTTGGAAGAGTGCCTGTGAATTCTACCTTCCTCCCCAGGAGTCCTGCCACTGGAGCCGGGAAGGTACTTTTAGGTGGTTCTGGTCGGATCATTGCCACGCAATCATGATGGACGGTCTGGGCCTCAGGTGCTGCGCTGGTCTGTTCTCTGTTTCCTGGCCCAAGCGAAGGTGAGGTTTTGCTCTGCCTCTGAGCACGGGGGACATCGATTGCTGGAGTGAAGAGGTCTTCCCATTTCCACTGGACCTACCCCATCCACCTTCTTCCGAGTAGCATTGGACCATCACCTACAACAATCCACAGAGGTAACTTGTGCACCACGCCATTATGGGTTACACTTACATCCGCACTACCAAGGACTGGGATCAGCTCCTTGGTGTAGGTGCGCAACTTTTCCTGTACTGGAACCAGCTCATTCCATAGCCTCTCAAAGGCATCCTGGCTCATCACTGACTGGCTCGCTCCCGTGTCCACTTCCATGAACGCAGTTTATCTCAACTTTCATTTTCACTGGAGGACAATCGGTGGTGCAGGTATACACTCCATACACTTTTTCTTGGGGCTGAGCTGCCTCTCTGGCCAAATCATCATACTCCCCGCTAGATTCAAAGTCATCTACCGACTCCTCTGCTAGACGGTGAGTCGTATTTCTTTTACACATACGCTGGAGGTGGCCCTTCGTGTTACAGGCTTTGCATACGTACTCAGCAAACCGACACTGGTGAACCCTATGGATTCCTCCGCAACGCCAGCATGGTGTTACTCGATTACCACCCCTCGGCGGACTCTGAGTTCTGGAACCCTGAGGTCTGTGCTCTCTGCCCTCTGCCACATTCTACAGTCTTGTCTGTGAAAGGCACTATTCTGTGTACAGTACTTGCTGGGTTTGAGTCCACAGGATGAATGATTTGCTTGGTGCTGCAGGTCGAGGTCATGAATGCCTGACTGATGCTGATGGCCTTCTGCAGGTTGACTGTGGTGTCGGCAGATAATAGCTTGTGAAGGAGACCCTCGTGACCAATTCCTATAACGAAGATGTCTCGCAATGCTTCGCTGAGGTGTGTACCAAAATCACACGATGCCGCAAGTCTCCTGAGGTCGGCAGCATATTTTGCGATCTCCAGGCCCTCAGATCTGCGGTGAGTGTAGAATCTGTGCCTGGCCGTGAGGATGCTCTATTTTGGTTTTAGTTGGTCGCGAATTAGTTCAGTCAGCTCATCGTATGTCTTATCCTTGGCCTTCGTGGGTGCCAGCAAGTCCCTGACGAGGCAGTAGACCTCGGGCCCACAGCTGCTTAGCAGTATAGCCTTGCGCTTCTCCGCCAATATGGCCTTCTCCCCTGCCAGGTCGTTTGCCACGAAATATAGCTCGAGCCTTTCCGTGAAGGCATCCTAATCATCACCCTCTGCGAAGTCTTTTAGTGTGCCAAAGATAGTCATAATCACGTGAAAGTCCATATTCTTGTTGCCAGTTGTTATGTCTGTAATGCATTTATGAATGACTCCACGAGGCAATGTGTTGTACTCAAACTGTAGTGACCTTGGTCCTTTATTCGTAATTCCAGAGTGAGGCACAAGCATGGTGGGCAGCCTTTTATACTGGGCCATGCACACCTAGATAGGTGACCCTCAGGTCTCCCGCCGCAGTGCCCTCTGGTGGATAGCCTCTGCCACAGGGGCAGAAAACCCCGGTCTCCACCAGTTGTACCCTCTAGTGGTGCCAGCATAGTATACACACAGTGTAAACCTTATTGACAGTACATCAGGTAACAAGTCTCCATCTTTTGCAACTATACAGTGACTACACAGAGAGTATATCTATAGTCTGCATATGCAACAAGTCGTCGCTAGAATCCTCCTCAACCGTCTTCTTCCTGTGGCTGAGGAGCTCCTCCCGGAGTAACAGTGCGGATTTTGTTCACTACTTGGTACACCGGACTTGATCTTTACGGTGCGACAGTTGCAAGAAAAATGCAGGGAACAACATCAATCCTTATACATGGCCTTCTTTGACCTTACAAAGGCCTTTGACACTGTCAACTGCGAGGGACTATGGAGCGTCCTCTTCTGTTTCAGCTGCCCCCAAAGCTTTGTCACCATCCTCCGCCTGCTCCACGATGACATGCAAACCGTGATCCTGACCAATGGATCCACCACAGACCCAATCCACGTCCGGACGAGGGTCAAGCAGGGCTGCGTCATCGCGCCCTCTTCTTGATCTTCCTCGCTGCAATACTCCAGTTCACAGTCAACAAACTCCCCGCTGGAGTGGAACTAAACTACAGAACCAGTGGGAACCTGTTCAAACTTCGTCGTCTCCAGGCCAGATCCAAGACTGTCCCATCCTCTGTCGTCGAGCTACAGTACGCGGATGATGCTTGCCTCTGCGCAAATTCAGAGACTGAACTCCAAGTTATAGTCAGCATCTTCACTGAGGCATACGAAAGCATAGGCCTTACACTAAATATCCTTAAGACAAAGGTCCTCCACCAACCTGACTCCGCCATACAGCACTGCCCCCCAATCATCAGGATCCACAGCGCGGCCCTGGACAACGTGGACCACTTTCCATACCTTGGAAGCCTATTATCAGCAAGGGCAGACATCAACGACGAGGTTCAACACCGCCTCCAGTGGGCCAGCGCAGCCTTCGGCCACCTGAGGGTGTTCGAAGATCAGGCCCTCAAATCTGCCACCAAGCTCATGGTCTACAGGGTTGTAGTGATACCAGCCCTCCTGTATGGCTCAGAGACATGGACCATGTACAGTAGACACCTCAAATCGCTGGAGAAATATCACCAACGATGCCTCCGCAAGATCCTGCAAATCCCCTGCATTGGGAGGTCAGACGCACCAACGTTAGCATCCTCGAACAGGTCAACATCCCCAGCAGCGAAGCACTGACCACACTTGATCAGCTCTGTTGGGCAGGCCACATTGTTCGCATGCCTGACACAAAACTCTCAAAGCAAGCACTCTACTCAGAACTCCTACACGGCAAGTGAGCCCAAGGTGGGCAGAGGAAACGTTTCAAGGACACCCTCATAGCCTCCTTGATAAAATGCAACATCCCCACCGACATCTGGGAGTCCCTGGCCAGAGACCGCCCTAAGTGGAGGAAGTGCATCCGGGAGGGCGCTGAGCTCCTCGAGTCTCGTTGCCGAGAGCATGCAGAAAACAAACGTAGGCAGCGGAAGGAGCATGCGGCAAACCAGTCCCAGTCACCCTTTCCTTCAATGACTGTCTGTCCCACCTGTGACAGAGACTGTAATTCCCGTATTGGACTGTTCAGTCACCTAAGAACTCACTTTTAGAGTGGAAGCAAGTCTTCCTCGATTTCGAGGGACTGCCTATGATGATGATGATGTGGAAGTTCTCTCCCCTTCCACCACATTTATGCTAACACAGTGGCCACGAGGATGATCTTAGAGAATGAGTACTGCACATGGCGGTAGTGGGGGAAGATAGTGCGGAAAGAATTTAAGGGAAAATTGGTGAGACATTCAAGGGAGTTGATGATTGAGGGCTTAACTTTTGAGATCAGTCAGAGGAAATGCAGTCTTTTCCAGTCCTATATTACCTGTGTAAACATATTCTCTGCTCCTCGACCACACATGCAGTTGTTTTCAGCAACTGTGGATTTCACAAGTTTTCAGATGCATGGGCCTTTTCCTTCTTTATTGTGCAGGCCACCACATTGAAAATGTAAATCACCCTTTCCTGATGCTCCAGTGAAATCACTGGTTGGGTAGTAGTTCTAATTTCATGCAGTTGCTAGTTAGGGGACACTTGAAACGACCTCAGTAAAATTTAAATATGATTGATCTCCACTAACCAGGCAAAGAGAGATGGTGTCTCTGGTGTGAATATAGTGACAAGAATATCCCAGCAGCACATCGAGTCTACCCCAGTTACTCAATATGCATTTTTACAGGGCTTCATTGATAATTAAGTAAAATTATTGAGGGCCAGGAAGGAGCTAGATCGATAAGTACCCATCAATCATGGGACCTTAAATTTACCTAACCGTTTAAGCTTGTAATTTAGATTTTAAAATACATTGGGCCATCTCTCGCCATGGCCTGTTAGTTAGTTAGACTTGTTCGCATATGTTTAGGTTTAACAGAAAATTGCCCACAAAGTTGCTGGAACTGCGAGCTAATAATGGCACAGCGAGGGCAACAGGGTATCAGGGACCTTGGTGAACAAGTTGCTGCCCGATTTGCACATTAATAACGGTATGTGTTGTTCAGACACCACTGTTCTTTCAGCAAAATCTGGGCCATTAAAATACTTTTCTTGCAAGCAGTAACTAATACAATTTAATACGTTCCCTTGTTTATGATCCTGTACTTTAGAAGAAGAGAACAGAAGACTTACCAGTCCGGGTGGTCAGTGTTCCAAACCTGAGTTCCTATGAAAAAAGCTTTCTAAGCTCTGAATCAAGTCCAATCAATAAATTTCCACCGATGACTAAATCTCCAAGCCTGGACCAAAGCCTCAGCAGCACACCAAGGTTATTCTATCAGCCTTTACAAGTCATGTCATCAAATCCAGCCCCAAGGTAATAATGCACTGTAGTTTAAAAAAAATCTTTAAATCCTATTAGTAGTTTGCATTAAATGTGTATGTGGTTATTGTACAGTAGAAAAATGTGTCAAGTGTTAGGGTTGCAGTGTTTATATCCAAATATGCAGAGCATTACAAATAGCCAGGGAACTAGAGACACTAGTGGAGGCATAGGACTTTGTAGCCTTGACAAACTTGGCTGAAACCATTTCCAGCTGTAAATTTTTTCAGGAGTGATAGAGAAGGGCAAGTGAGCAGGGGCAGCATTAATTAGAGGCAAGATTGAAGCCATAGACAGGGAGTTTTTAAATTGATGGTGGTGCTCAAGGAGAATCATGCTGTCAGTCATGCAAGAATTTCTGCCAGTTACAAGTGTAATTGCCTGCTGGAAGCTGCAGCGTGCTTGCTTGCTGGCTGTCTTCAGCTGAACTTGATGGCTGTCAGAACTCTCGAACTAAAAATTCAGTATTGTCAGACAATATAGGCTACTGATGGAAAATGACTTGGAGACATTTCAATCACAAAAATGTATAGGAAAGTTTAATCATTGATTTGTAATTTGTTATGCCTTTTTATCTTGCGTATCTTATTTTCAGCAGTAATTCCAAAGCTTCATGAAAAAATCAAAATGGTTGCCAAATGAATGTTCAAAAAGTACTTGGAATTATTTCATTAATTGGCTTTTTGGTCCTTGCTATTGGTAGCTGTTTGCCAACTGAATGTTTGATTGGAAGCTATTTTGAAGTTTTCTTTCCTGCTTGCTATGTAGTGATCATTACATGCCATGCATGTTTAGCTATGATTTGTTGCAGTTTCAAGAATACAACATTTCAGCTAATCAAGTGCTCTCTTGTGCTGCTCCCCACCTCAATCAAACTGAAGTCTAGCACATGAGTGAAAGAGAAGATTGAAATGCTTGCAACTATTTTCAGGCAAACGTGTTGACGACCTGTGCTCCAGAACTAGCCACCTCTCTAGCCAAGCTGTTCCGGTACAGATATGACACTAACATCTACTTGACAATGTGGAAGATTGCTCAGTATGTCCCATCCACCAAAAAACGGATAAATTTAACCCAGTCAGCATCCTCCCAATCATCAGTAAAGTGATGGAAGAAGTCATCAACAGTGCTATCAAGTGGCACCTACTCACCAGTGCTCAGAACCACTTTGGTTCTGGGCCTCATCACAACCTTGATCCAGAAATTGACACAATAGTTGAATGCCAGAAGAGGGTGAGAATACCTGCCTTTGAAATCAAAGCAGCATTCAAATCATGTATGACACCAAGGAGCCAAAGCAGTACTAAGGTTAATAAGGCTCAAAGGCAAAAACCTTCAGTGGCTGGGGTACTACCTGGCACAAAGGAAGGTGGTTAGTTTTGTCAGAGGCCAATTATTACAACTCTTTTTGTTGGACAGAAAATTAAACAATTAAATCAAGTGCCCCCTGATCTGGGGGACACTACAAACAGTAAACAAGTGCCTTTTTGAGTTTTTTTTGTGTTTTTTTCCCCCTTTTTTTTGGCACTAAAACATACAATACAAGTGCCTCCTGCCAATTATTACAACTCTTTTGGAGTAAACAAAATTAAACATTAAATCAAGTGCCCCCCAATCTGGGGGACACTCCTAACACTTTTCATGTGCCCTTTTTTTGTTTTTCTTTGTTATTTTTGGTGATTTTTATGTTTTTTTTAAAAAATTTTTGGCACTAAAACATACAATACAAGTGCCCCCTGCCAATTATTACAACCCCAGGACTTCACCACAGGTGTTCCTTAGAGAACTGTCCTGCACACAACCATCTTCAGCTGCTTCACCAATGGTCTTCGCAACTTGTGATGAGGAAGAGATATCCCGTGAATTACGAAAATAGCATCTCGCCTTCAACTTCCCTGTGATTTCCATGCAGTTGCAGCATTTGCACATTAATTGCCAATTAAACTCGCCACAGAAATTTAAGTCATGGAACTGTTTGCCGAGAATTTTGTGGTGTTCAGTTCCATTCACAACTCCTCTGATATTGACCAGCACAGGACAGCCTAAAATAGGACCTGGATAACATCCAGACTTGGGCTAACAGGTGCCAGGTAAAATTCTTGCCAAATAATTGTCAGAGAATGGCTATTTCAAAAGCGAGAAAATCCAGCCATCTTCCCATGGCCTTCATCATTGAGGCCCCATCATCAACATCTTGGGGATTGGCAGGTGCACCACTGACCAGAGGTGGAACTTGATCAGCCATATCAACATTGTGGCTATAAGAGAAGGTATCAAGACTGGGTACTCTGTTGAGTGGCTCACCTCCTGACCCCTCAAAGCCTTTCTGTCATCGACAAGACTGAAATTAGGAGTGTGATGGATTACTTCTCTCTTAGGCAGTTCCCCGGATTCGAGAATGACTTGCTTCCACACTAAAATGAGTTCTAAGGGATGAGACCAATGTGGAACCTGCAGTCTCTGTCACAGGTGGGGCAGATGGTGGTTGGAGGGACGGGTGGGTGGGTGGGGTGCTTGATTTGTCGTACGCTCCTTCCGCTGTTTGTACTTGGCTTCCGTGTGCGCCCGGTGAAGAGCCTCCAAGTGTTCGGCACCTTCTCGGATGCTTCTCCTCCACTTTGAGCGGTCTTGGGCCAGGGATTCCCAAGGGTCGGTGGGGATGTTACCTTTTTTCAAGGAGGCTTTGAGGGTGTCCTTGAAGTGTTTTCTGTGCCCTCCTGGGACTCGCTTGCCATGACATAGTTCAGAGTAGAGTGCTTGTTTCGGTATTACTTACTATTCACATGGATGGATACAACCATAAAATTTGAAAAGCTCGATACTAACTAGTACAGAACAATTTAGAAACATAGAAACATAGAAAATAGGTGCAGGAGTAGGCCATTCGGCCCTTCTAGCCTGCACCGCCATTCAATGAGTTCATGGCTGAACATTCAACTTCAGTACCCCATTCCTGCTTTCTCGCCATACCCCTTGATCCCCCTAGTAGTAAGGACCTCATCTAACTCCTTTTTGAATATATTTAGTGAATTGGCCTCAACAACTTTCTGTGGTAGAGAATTCCACAGGTTCACCACTCTCTGGGTGAAGAAGTTCCTCCGCATCTCGGTCCTAAATGGCTTACCCCTTATCCTTAGTCTGTGACCTCTGGTTCTGGACTTCCCCAACATTGGGAACATTCTTCCTGCATCTAACCTGTCTAACCCCGTCAGAATTTTATATGTTTCTATGAGGTCCCCTCTCATTCTTCTGAACTCCAGTGAATACAAGCCCAGTTGATCCAGTCTTTCTTGATAGGTCAGTCCCGCCATCCCGGGAATCAGTCTGGTGAACCTTCGCTGCACTCCCTCAATAGCAAGAATGTCTTCCTCAGGTTAGGAGACCAAAACTGTACACAATACTCCAGGTGTGGCCTCACCAATGCCCTGTACAACTGTAGCAACACCTCCCTGCCCCTGTACTCAAATCCCCTTGCTATGAAGGCCAACATGCCATTTGCTTTCTTAACCGCCTGCTGCACCTGCATGCCAACCTTCAATGACTGATGTACCATGACACCCAGGTCTCTTTGCACCTCCCCTTTTCCTAATCTGTCACCATTCAGATAATAGTCTGTCTCCCTGTTTTTACCACCAAAGTGGATAACCTCGCATTTATCCACATTATACTTCATCTGCCATGCATTTGCCCACTCACCGAACCTATCCAAGTCGCTCTGCAGCCTCACAGCATCCTCCTCGCAGCTCACACTGCCACCCAACTTAGTGTCATCCGCAAATTTGGAGATACTACATTTAATCCCCTCATCTAAATCATTAATGTACAGTGTAAACAGCTGGGGCCCCAGCACAGAACCTTGCGGTACCCCACTAGTCACTGCCTGCCATTCTGAAAAGTACCCATTTACTCCTACTCTTTGCTTCCTGTCTGACAACCAGTTCTCAACCCATGTCAGTACACTACCCCCAATCCCATGTGCTCTAACTTTGCACATCAATCTCTTGTGTGGGACCTTGTCGAACGCCTTCTGAAAGTCCAAATATACCACATCAACTGGTTCTCCCTTATCCACTCTACTGGAAACATCCTCAAAAAATTCCAGAAGATTTGTCAAGCATGATTTCCCTTTCACAAATCCATGCTGACTTGGACCTATCATGTCACCTCTTTCCAAATGCACTGCTATGACATCCTTAATAATTGATTCCATCATTTTACCCACTACCGATGTCAGGCTGACCGGTCTATAATTCCCTGTTTTCTCTCTCCCTCCTTTTTTAAAAAGTGGGGTTACATTGGCTACCCTCCACTCCATAGGAACTGATCCAGAGTCAATGGAATGTTGGAAAATGACTGTCAACGCATCCACTATTTCCAAGGCCACCTCCTTAAGTACTCTGGGATGCAGTCCATCAGGCCCTGGGGATTTATCGGCCTTCAATCCCATCAATTTCCCCAACACAATTTCCCGGCTAATAAGGATTTCCCTCAGTTCCTCCTCCTTACTAGACCCCCCGACCCCTTTTATAACCGAAAGATTGTTCGTGTCCTCCTTCGTGAATACCGAACTAAAGTACTTGTTCAATTGGTCCGCCATTTCTTTGTTCCCCGTTATGACTTCCCCTGATTCTGACTGCAGGGGACCTACGTTTGTCTTTACTAACCTTTTTCTCTTTACATATCTATAGAAACTTTTGCAATCCGTCTTAATGTTCCCTGCAAGCTTCTTCTCATACTCCATTTTCCCTGCCCTAATCAAACCCTTTGTCCTCCTCTGCTGAGTTCTAAATTTCTCCCAGTCCCCAGGTTCGCTGCTATTTCTGGCCAATTTGTATGCCACTTCCTTGGCTTTAATACTATTCCTGATTTCGCTTGATAGCCACGGTTGAGCCACCTTCCCTTTTTTATTTTTATGCCAGACAGGAATGTACAATTGTTGTAGTTCATCCATGCGGTCTCTAAATGTCTGCCATTGCCCATCCACAGTCAACCCCTTAAGTATCATTCGCCAATCCATCCCAGCCAATTCACGCCTCATACCTTCAAAGTTAGCCTTCTTTAAGTTCTGGACCATGGTCTCTGAATTAACTGTTTCATTCTCCATCCCAATGCAGAATTCCACCATATTATGGTCACTCTTCCCCAAGGGGCCTCGCACAACGAGATTGTTAATTAATCCTCTCTCATTACATAACACCCAGTCTAAGATGGCCTTCCCCCTAGTTGGTTCCTCGACATATTGGTCTAAAAAACCATCCCTTATGCACTCCAGAAAATCCTCCTCCACCGTATTGCTTCCAGTTTGGTTAGCCCAATCTATGTGCATATTAAAGTCACCCATTATAACTGCTGCACCTTTATTGCACGCACCCCTAATTTCATGTTTGATGCCCTCCCCAACATCACTACCACTGTTTGGAGGTCTGTACACAACTCCCACTAACGTTTTTTGCCTTTTGGTGTTCTGCAGCTCTACCCATATAGATTCCACATCATCCAAGCTAATGTCCTTCCTAACTATTGCCTTAATCTCCTCCTTAACCAGCAATGCTACCCCACCTCCTTTTCCTTTTATTCTATCCTTCCTGAATGTTGAATACCCCTGGATGTTGAGTTCCCAGCCCTGATCATCCTGGAGCCACGTCTCCGTAATCCCAATCACATCATATGTGTTAACATCTATTTGCACAGTTAATTCATCCACCTTATTGCGGATACTCCTTGCATTAAGACACAAAGCCTTTAGGCTTGTTTTTTTAACACCCTCTGTCCTTTTAGAATTTTGCTGTACAATGGCCCTTTTTGTTCTTTGCCTTGGGTTTCTCTGCCCTCCACTTTTCCTCATCTCCTTTCTGTCTTTTGTTTTTGCCTCCTTTTTGTTTCCCTCTATCTCCCTGCATTGGTTCCCATCCCCCTGCCATATTAGTTTAACTCCTTCCCAACAGCACTAGCAAACACTCCCCCAAGGACATTGGTTCCGATTCTGCCCAGGTGCAGACCGTCCGGATTGTACTGGTCCCACCTCCCCCAGAACCGGTTCCAATGCCCCAGGAATTTGAATCCCTCCCTGCTGCACCATTGCTCAAGCCACGTATTCATCTGAGCTATCCTGCGATTCCTACTCTGACTAGCACGTGGCACTGGTAGCAATCCCGAGATTACTACTTTTGAGGTCCTACTTTTTAATTTAGCTCCTAGCTCCTTAAATTCATTTCGTAGGAACTCATCCCTTTTTTTGCCCCTGCATCACCAATACACTTTGGCACCAATATGTAAATCTACAGGATGCACCACATCAACCCATTGCAGGGTGTTTTGGTCACTCTACTCTGATTCTTCGACCTCGGAACTTATAGTGGGAAAGGACAATACGTGGCACAAAATCTTAGGCTTAACCCTTACGCAACAAAAAACGACTAAAACTACAGGACTAGACTGCTGAGAGAAATTTGACTTTAGACATACAATCACCAGAGATTCATGGCCGTTGATTCTGTGACCTGTTGGTTCGTCTTCTGGCCATTCTCTGCAGCTCCTGTTCCTTTCCTTCCGTGCCTGCTTTCTGTTTCTTCCTGTGTAACTTGCTTGTGTGTCTGTGTCTGTATATTTATATCCAGGTTTTGAATAAGTTTCCTACTGGGGCAAGATCCGATTATCGATGTGGTAATCTGTTTAACTGTTTGGTGATGAGTTTGAATGGCTACTAATTTGCACATGGAGTCAACATTGCAAAAGATATCTCCTTATGCTGAATGTTGTTATCCAAAAATTTGAATTTCGTGGGGGTCCTTTGTTGTCTGGTCTTATTACAGACTTGCTGTCTCCAGTGGCTGTTTTCCCCACCCTGGTCAATCAAGTTCAAAGCCTCACATAACAACTCCATTGTTGTTATGCATGAAGTCAGTTTTATGTCCTTGACCACAGAATGTTCTTAATTGTCCAGCTTAATTCAAAAAGCTTGGATCTATCAATTTTTTTGGTTCATGGTCTGCGTTTTTCTGAAGATTAGTAACCTTACACCATCAAGATTACTTTGACAGAACCTTCCAGCCTTCAGCCTCAATCACAGAGACCAGCAACGTTACACATTATTTCCAATATCCCCACCAAGTCACACACCATCCTGACTTTGGACATATAAGAACACAAGAAATAGGAGTAGGAGTAGGTCATACAGCCCCTCGAGTATGCTCCGCCATTTAATAAGTTCATGACTGATCCTAACAGTCACTCAGGTCCACTTCCCACCCGCTCCCCATAACCCTTTATCGTTTAAGAAACTGTCTATTTCTGTCTTAAATTTATTCAATGTCCCAGCTTCCACAGCTCTCTGAGGCAGCGAAATCCACAGATTAACAACCCTCTGAGAAGAAATTTCTCCTCATCTCTGTTTTAAATGGGCGGCCCCTTATTCTAAGATCATGCCCTCTAGTTCTAGTCTCCCCGATCAGTGGAAACATTCTCTCTGCGTCCACCTTGTCAAGCCTCCTCATAATCTTAGACGTTTCGATAAGATCACCTCTCATTTGTCTGAATTCGAATGAGTAGAGGCCCAACCTACTCAACCTTTCCTCATAAGTCAAACCCCCTCATCCCCGGAATCAACCTAGTGAACCTTCTCTGAACTGCCTCCAAAGCAAGTAAATCCTTTCATAAATATGGAAACCAAAACTGCACGCAGTATTCCAGGTGTGGCCTCACCAATACCTTATTTAGCTGTAGCAAGCTATGTCACTGTTCCTTCATTGTTGTTGGGTCAATATCCTGCAATTGTCCACCTGACACCATTATGGGAGCATTAGCACCACAATGACTGCAGCGATTCATGGGGAAGGCCCCATCACTACCTTCTCAAGGGAACTAAGGATGGGCAATAAATGCAGCCTTTCCAGCATCACACATCCAGAGAACAATTAAAAAAGTGTGATGCAGAAATTTACATGTGTGTGGACAAACAAAACATGTGCTGCATGCAATATTCTAAAATAGATAATGATAACAATTACAAGAACATATCAAATATCAGATTGTCATATAAACAAAAGTTTGAGTAGTTCACGATCATTTGAACCACAGAAATCTAAATCAATACCGTACATTGTTTTAAATAACAAGTATTTATTATTTATTTTACAGTAAAACACAAGTTGGACTTGTTGGCACATATTTTCTTCAACAGCAGATTTTGCTGACAATCAGCTGATGACTGATGGAAACTTCAGATTAAATATGTGATATAATCACTAAAGGATTATTGAAATATATTTAGCTTTGAAATTAAACTGGTCGTTTTTCAACTTTAGAGAATGCTGTTAAGAAATGGTCTGTGCTTCCATTCATTTTTTTAATTCTACTTTCTCAGAGCATACATTCCTGACCATAAATTACAGATTCAATACTATATTACCATCTGATCTAATCTTCAAATAATACAAATCGACTTTTTCTGTTCACATTACAGCATTGCAAATGAAAGAGCTGAGAATCAAGAAACTAAAGGAAAAGATCCTCAGCAACAGGAATGGTTCACAAAATATTTTTCATTCTAGGAATGAGCTAGATGTGTATTTATTTCCATTTTGTAAATAATCTCCCTTTTTGATCTTCTCAACCACCATTTGCCAGTTTGCATCTGAGATGGTAGAGGCAGGATGCTCGCAAGAATCTGATGTTCTGAGCCACCTACAATAAATTGCATGAAAGTAACGAGGATTGACTCATCCTTCCTCTCTGTCCCCCCCTCTTGAGGAAATTCCTTGCCTCTGCTCAGCACATCCCCTAGATCACCTGACTGAGGTGAGGATTTGTCGTATGGTAGTTGTGGAAAATCCCATGTTTCAAAACTCTGTGGTACAAATATTAGCATGCTGTCCCACTAGAGCTATTCTATCAAAAAAAAACTTTTGTCTGCACATTGTTTTTGCAATTAATTTTAAAACATAGTTTTGGGATGTGTTTATTATACAAAATAATGTGGCACATATTAGTGCATGTTAAACTTTTAACATGCATTTACAGTAACTGAGTTGTTATTTTGAAACAATAAATAGCAAGTCCAATTTTTTTTTAAAAAGCATCATCTTGCATGATAGACACAATGCCTTATCTGCAAGATAGGTTAAGATTGAAAATGGAAGACTACCTCATATATTAAGTAATTGAAGAGATAGTGACAAAAGTTAAAACATTGCAGAGTACTGACACAGCCCAGTTAATCATATGATGATTGAGTTATTCAGTTACTCATCAATGTATACATCAGAATTATAAGAGTAACTTGTGTTAGAACATGTGTTTATTGTACACAGAACTAACTAAAGGGTCTAGGAACAAAATAATTTACCAGAGTGAGCGTAAGACATCGCTACCAAGCGGCTGTTTACTGCCTTTTGATGTGATTGTTTATTTGAACATTAAAATTCACTGTGTGAAATCGAGCATGTTACACCTAATAATATCATGCCGTTAAGGTGGGCACAAATACCTTGTCTTGGGCCCCGATTTGTCCTTTCACCAGAAAATAATGCTCTTGATTGCAAGGAAAGAAAGGAAAGGCTGAAGTATTACCAGACTGAGGACAGAGGACAGATGGCAGCTGTTTATATTCTGGGAATACAGGAACATTAAGTGCTCATAAGGACAGCTATGAGTCTCAACTCTGGTCCTGAATGCACAGAAAATTAAGAACACAGGGTGATTACTCCCAGAGTCCTGTGGTTGCCAACTCCGATTTGGTGTTGGGCGATGGCTACTCACCATCTACAGCTAATGTCACAGTAATCCCACAGCAAGCACAAGGATAGGCCTCCTCCTGATGTTTTAAAATCTGTGTTAGTGCAATATTGCTGTGTTGTAACCAGAGAACATGGTGCTATTTGTACAGTTTGTTAATGCTGTCATTTAATGAATGATGCTGTAAATATGAAGAAAATAAATGATAATGTTTCTTTGGGCATTGTCAACTAAAATTAAGATAAGGTGACACAAAAATACCAGAAGCAAATAGAACATGTACAGCTTAGTGCCAATCAGATCCATAAACCATCTGCGCAACTATTATATTGACTAGACCATAACATGAGTATTCGCTCACTAAGTATAATCTTAATAAAAGATAATTTATTCCTTTGGAATCACAGCATAAACTCTTACCATGATTAATGTAGTAAAGTAAATATATACTTTATATGATATTTCAAAAATGCAACGTCAAGGTTATGTTGATGGCTTAATGGATCTAAAGGCTTTTTCCTGTTATATTCTCAATGTAGCTTTGTTCCTGCTATTCCCTCACACTCAGTTCTGAATTTCAACTGTACTGTTGTGGGGAGGTGGCAGAGAGCCCAGATGCCTCACCATGAAAGTGGAGGGGAGGGGGTGCAGTAGAATGGAAGATATTGATTGATAACATATCGTTTTAGCATAATTTAATATATTTTGAAAAACGGAGTGAATCCTTCCAACAGAGTGGAAGCTGCACCGAAGCATTCTCCGCATAACTGTCAGGTTCCAAATTAATAACGTTCACCAGAACAGACTGATAATGTTTCATTAATGTTACTAGGTTGGGTTAATGTTAGTGATTTTTCTATTTTAAGAACCACTGTCTCAAAGGACAAACAACAACTTTTAAAAATAAACTCAGTTCGAATTTTATTTAAAATGAATGGTTCTGACAGAATTCTCTAAATCCGCTTCTTTATTCCTCATTTTGGGAAGTTCATTAACAAACAAAAAACCCACTGGAACTGCGCATGCTGTTCGTTGGCAGCAATCGCATGCTTTAAAAAATTATACATAGGCATTTTGTATAGAAAAATCAGGCCTCTCTTGTCCACCAGATCTGTAACCCACCTCAAAGAAATCCAGTAAATTGGTCAGACACAACATGCATATTCTAAACCTATGCTGGCTCTCTCTAAGCAGACCCTATTCTTCCAGATTATTGCTTATGCTATACTTCCAAGTCTCAAACAATTTCCCCACATCTCTTGTGCCTTATTCACATACTGGGATTTCATGTTCAGTTGTTTCCAATCCATTGAGACATTACATTGTCAGCTTTCAAAGTTATCAATGAGGAATTTGCAATCTCAGCAAATTCCACAAGCTCCCTTGGACAGAAGGTTGTCACAGGTTATTAAGTACTTTTGAAGTATAGCCACTGGTGGACTGTAAGAAAGGAGGCAGCCAATTTGTACACTGCAAGCTTCCACAAACAGCAATGAAATAAATAACCAAATAATTGGTTTTATCTGAAGGTTGATTAATAAACATTGGCCTGTACAACAGGAATAACTCCCCTGAATTTTTTCGAATAAGTGCCATGAGATCTTTTACGACCCTGACACGGCAGACATGGCCTCAGTTCTGGATGACACCTAGAATCATAGAAGTTTACAGCACGGAAGGAGGCCATTTCAGCCCATCGTGTCCGTGCCGGCCAACAAGACGCTATCCAGCCTAATCCCACTTTCCAGCTCTAGATCTGTAACCTTGCAGGTTACGGCACTTTAAGTACTTTTTAAACGTGGTGAGGCTTTCTGCCTCTACCACCCTTTCAGGCAGTGAGTTCCAGACCCTCTCAACCCTCTGCGTGAAAAAATTTCCCCTCTAAACCATCTACCAATTACTTTAAATTTATGCCCCCTGGTTGTTGACCCCTCTGCTAAGAGAAATAGGCCTTTTCAATCCACTATATCTAGGCCCCATATAATTTTATACACCTCAATGAGGTCTCCCCTCAGCCTCCTCCGTTCCAAGGAAAACAAACCAAGCCTAATCAATCGGACCTCCGAGCTAAGATTCTCCACTCCAGAGAACATCCTCGGAAATCTCCTCTGTACCCTCTCCAGTGCAATCACGTCCTTCCTGTAATGCGGTGACCAGAACTACACGCAGTACTCCAGCTGTGGCCTAACCAGTGTTTTATAGTTCAAGCATAACCCCCCCCCTGCTCTTGCATTCTATGCCTCAGCTAATAAAGGCAAGCATTCCATATGCCTTCTTAACCACCTTATCTTCCTGGCCTGCTACCTTCAGGGATCTGTGGACATGCACGCCAAGATCCCTTTGTTCCTCCACACTTCTCAGCGCCCTACCATTTAATGTGTATTCCCTTGCCTTGTTAGCCCTCCCCAAATGCATTACTTCACACTTCTGCCCACCTAACCAGTTGATTGATATCTTCCTGCAGTCTGCAGCTTTCTTCATATCAATCACACAGCCGATTTTAGTATCATCTGCAAACTTAATTCCTATATTCAAGTCTAGATCATTGATGTATACCACAAAAAGCAAGGGACTTAGTACCGAGCCCTGCAGAATCCCACTGGAAACATCCTCCCAGTCACAAAAACACCCATCAACCATTACCTTTGCTTCCTGCCTCAGCCAATTTTGGATCCAACTTGCCACTTTGTCCTCGATCCCATGAGCTTTTACTTTCGTGACCAGACTGCCATGTGGGACCTTATTAAACGCTTTGCTAAAATCATTATACACTGCATCATACGCACTGCCCTCATCGACCTCCTGGTTACCTCCTCGAAAAATTCAATCAGGTTAGTCAGACACAACCTTCCTTTAACAAATCCGTGCTGACTGCACTTGTTTAATTCGTGTCTTTCTAAATGTAGATTTATCCTGTCCTTCAAGATTTTTTCCAATAATTTTCCCACTTCTGACATTGCTCCCTCAGTACTGCATTGGAGTGTCAACCTAGATTTTGTGCTCAGGTTTCTGGACATACAACCTTCTGCTTCAGAGAAGAGAGTGCTACCACTGAGCCATAGTCCTACCCAATGCCACCTGATCCAGTTTTTCATCCCAAAACCAGCCCACTGTTGGCAGCAGTTTCCACCCAACCCAGTTAATATTAGGGCGTCTCCCCAACCCGATTCTGCTCTTGGCAGCAATTTTCTTAAGAATTAGGTCTTGTTTCTTGGTCCAGCCCAGCCCCACTCTGTTCTTTGTTCTCGACATGCTGGCAGCATTCAGTCAAATGCGGTAACCAAGGAGCCCAGTAAAACTGAAGTCAATGGGGAAATCGGGGAGAAAACTCTCCAGTGGCTGGAGTCATACCTAGTACGAAGGAAGTTGGTTGTGGTTGTTGGGAAACCAATCATCTCAGCCCCAGGACATCGTTATAGGAGTTCCTCAGGGCAACATCCTAGGCCTAACTATCTTCAGCTGCTACATCAATGACCTTCCTTCCATTATAATGCCCAAGCTGGTGGCTTTTTATGGTGCTGTTCACTGATGATTGCAGTTTTCAGCTCCATATTGCACTTCCTCAGAAAATAAAGCAGTATATGCCAACATGCAGGAAACCATCCAGGCTTGGGCTGATAAGTGACAAGTAAAATGTAACACACACAAGTACCAGGCAATGACCATCTCCAACAAGGGAGAGCCTAACCACCTCCCTGTGACATTCAATAGCATTACCATCACTGAATCCCCCATCAACATCCTGAGAGTAACCATTTAACAGAATCTCAACTGCACCAGCCACATAAATGCCACGGCTACTAGAGTACTAGAGGTGGGATATTCTGCGATAACTGGATCACCTCCCGACTCCCAAATGCCTCTCCACCACCTACAAGGCACCAGACAATCGTGTGATGGAATATTTTCCACTTGCTGAATGTGTGCAGCTGCAACACTCCAGAAGCTCGATACCATGCAGGACAATGCAGTGTGCTTGATCGGCACTCCATCCACTAGCTTAAACATCTACTCCCTCCACCACCAGCATTCCATGGCTGTAGTTTGCACTATGTACAAGATGTACTACAGCAACACTCCAAGGCTTCCTTAGTAGCACCTCACAAACCTGTGACCTCCACCATCTAGGACAAGGGCAGCAAGTGTATGGAAATACCATCACCTCCAAGCTACACAACATCCTGACTTGGACATTCAATGTGTTTTCATCGTCACTGAATCAAAATCCTAGAACTCCTAACTTGCAGCACTGTGGGAGGAACTTCACCACATGGACTACAATAGTTCAAGGAAGCCCATCACCACCTTCTATGGGTAAATAGGGATAGGCAATCCATGCCAGTCTTGCCAAAAATGCTCATATCCTGAGAATCCTAAAAAAGAAATAAACCAGTACTCTTAATATATCAGTATTCCACACACAATTATTTACTTGGAAGTGCAGCGAATGTTTTTGGAACGAAAACTGAACAGTCATGTTGCACAGCAAGAGCCCACAAACAGCAATTAGCTGAATGACTAATGAATCTGCTTTTGGTTGAGGTAAGACGGTTGGCAGAAACACTGGGAAAACTCCGTTCTTCTCACAACCTTCAATATCCACCTACATAAGCATATCGGCTTAATGTCTCATTACAACAATGCAGTTCTTCCACAGTACTGCACTGAAGTGTCAAATGAGCTCAAACTTCTGGTATAGAGGTCGAACCCATAATCTTCTGACTCAAGAGGACAAGACGACCAACTGAGTCGAGCTAACACACACACACACACACACACACACACACAAGATATGGCTCGAAGCAATTTTGTTTTTCCTTGTGCTCTGTTGGCACGGATTGTTTTCAGTGCTATTAATAGTATTTGCTTCTTTACGTGCCCACTGGAAAGCAAAAATTAAATAGATTACAAACTCAGTATTTGAAAGATCATATTTAGTCCATTATTGAATGATGAGCAATAGGTTTAGAATGAAATTTCACTTCGGCAATACAAGATTTAAAGATCACATTTAATCTGTTACAGCATGACAAGCAATCATTTTACATAGAAATTTTACTTAGGCAATACACAACATGATATTTTACACTATTTAAAAATACTTTAAGGTTATGCAATTTTATTTACATTTCTGCAGATAAAGACAAAGAATTTTAGCTATTTTATTGAAACAATCGACTGGACGATAGTAAATCTACAGCACATTGATACTCTAGAGATTCATCCACGAACTCCATAAATTTTTCTTTAATTATCTTGAGACTTTTGGTGGCTCTTTTCTTGTACTGCATGTTTAACATTTTGTCAGCCAGGTAATGCAACCATAACACATTTGTGTGTGGATTGTACTCTGCCCAGTTATTACTAATAAATAAAAGAAAAACATATTAATCAGTTTCATTTAAAAAAAGAGAGAAATACATATTTTAAAAAGGTACCATCATTGAGGATTTTCAGGACACAGATTCCTACAGACAGACAACTTGTAATATCAGGAATGGTATGCAGGTCTATTGCAATTATTCCACAATAGTTTTGGATGGTTTAAAAAACCTAAAGGCTGCATTTTCTACAGTGTTTGGTTTGAGTGTTGATTTGTTAATGCAGAAATGAGCTAAGGGTTATTTCAGCTGAAATATTTAAAACTATAACAATTTCTTGGTTATTAGAATGATAAAATGTAAAAAAACATGATTTTATGACACTGATCATTCAGTTCTATCCCAGTAGATAGTTGGTGTTAATCCAATTCAACAGTCAAGAGTGATTCTAACACAATGTACAACCAGCCTAAATTGTACTCAATGTGTGATTCAACAATGAGAAACCTTGCTGTAAAGTAGCTCAGTGAAAATTGAACAATATTAACACTGTATTCATAACAGCCTTCTCACCCATAACCATTTAGTCTGCCATAGGGAATATCAGTATCCTACATGTTAATGGAGGTAGACACCCCAAGAATATCAGTTACAACATTACTTTGATGTTCATTTATGCAAACAAAATAGGGATGGATTTTTCAATCAGTGAAGTTCACATTTGAACACTTCATATGGTTGTACTGTATTCCTTTGCGTACTATTCTTAAGCTGTGGTTTAAAATAAACTGTAGCCTGGATTTTGTGGTGGTAATGATGGTAAACTGTCAGCATGCCACATCTGAAACTGACTGGCACTTCAGGATTTAGCACATGCTCAGCTAAATGTGGAAATCCTGAAGTCGTGGTCAGTCATTCCCTGCTCCGACACAGGCTACGCTGTGGAACTCCCCAGAGCCAGCAATCAGTGAAAGCACGTGAGCAGGCGAAAACATAAACTTTGCCGCTGTAATATGTAATATGTGTTAAACACCCCATAAAAGGTTAAGCCTTGTTGGAAGAGGTGTAACTGGGGTTTGAACAGCAGATTGATTGCTGAACAACTGTCCTGACCCTCTAAAATTAAAAAATTACTTTTTAAAAAAAAGTTTGATTTCAGTTTCTATCTTAACCCCATGCGTATGTCCCAATCTTTCTTTAGCTCTCTAATTTTTTTTTATATAAAGTGAATTGAATTAGTGCTTTTTATTTCCTGCTTTAATGTCTGTGAAAATTCTTCAATGTGATTGGCTATTTAGACAGCTCAACAACATCGCTGCTGCTCTCCATTGGGGATCCCCTTTTGACAACGCTACAATCAATTTAACGCCGAGAAAGCTCAAGTTTTCGCCAGAGATCGCAAAATCTTTGTGGGCAGCTTTCTTTGAGGTCAGCGGCGATCACGTTGCTTCGCTGCTGACTGAAAAATCCGGGCCAATAACATCTATCAGAGGATTATAGTGCGACTGCAACATGTTCACACATGGATTTAATAGATTGGAAAATATATTGCCAAAACGCGACTTCTGGTAGCATCATGATCCAGGTAGGTGCCCAAGGCAATATTCCAGAGAGACACTAATTCCTGACAAAAATCATCCATCTCCCGTAAACACATCCCACGTACCAGACTTTCAAGAAAGTTAGAATGGAACCACAAACTAACAGCCCTGCCAGCACCCTACAAAGGGGTAGACTTTGATATCCCCCTATGCCCACCAAACCCTAGCGACTTATCCAATGATCACAATTTCCAAAGAGTATATTGTTCCCAAAATGTGCACCACCATATTGGTTACCTTAAATACCTCAATTCATTCGCCTGCAAGTGCCATATGTCATGTGACAAAAGCAGTGACGGCTCAAAATTTATGCATGTACTTTTTATTTTAAAAAATCCATAAATACTCTGGATACTTACTGGTTTTCCTCCTTCATTTTTCTGTATACATCAAACTGGTAATCTCCTTGACCATGGAAGAAACTATTCTCAGAGGAAAGATCACAAAAGTGTACAGCATCATCTGGGGAGAACAAATCATTTAGTGCATAAAATGTAGTGAATAATAGATATGTGGATACGATTGCACATTAAAATAAGGCATTCAGAACACATCATAAACTAACAAAGCTAAGAGTGATATTCTAAACTCCGAGGTACCATTACAGCCTTCACTGTCGGAAATGCCATCTTCTGGACGAGATGTTAAACTGAGGCCCCATCTGCCCTGTCAAGAGGTCATAAAAGAGCCATGGCTCTATTCAAAGTGCAGGGGAATTCTCCCCATTGTACTGGCCAACATTTATTAGTCAATCAACAACTAAAACAGATTACTTGGTCATTTATTTTATTGCTGTTTCTGAGAGCTTGCTAATCGCAAATTTGCTGCCTCCTTCCTTACAGTACAACAGTGACTGCACTTCAAAAGTACTTCATTGGCTGTAAAGAGCTTTGCGATGACCCAGGTCATGAAAAGCACTGTATGAATGCAAGTCTTTTGCGGAGACTCAAACTATAATCTTCCAGTCCTCCTTGGATATGGAGGTGGTGCCGGAGGACTGAAGAGTTGCAAATGTTATACCCCTGTTTAAAAAAGGAGAGATAAACCCAGTAACTACAGGCCAGTCAGCCTAACATCGGTGGTGGGGAAACTTTGACACACAATAATCTGGGACAAAATGAATTGGCATTTAGAAAAAGACGGGCTAATAAATGAAAGTTAACATGGATGTTAAAGGCAAATTGTGTTTGACTAACTTGCTTGAGTTCTTTGATGAAGTAACAAAGAGGGTTGATGTTTTTATGGACTTTCAAAAAAAGGTGTCTTTTTCATGATACTTTCATGACCTCGAGTTGTCGCAAAACTCGTTAGCAAAGTTAAAGCCAAAAGCATTAAATGGACATGGATACAAAATTGGCTAAGGGACAGAAAGCAGTGGTGAATGGTTGTTTTTCAGACTGGATAAAAGTATACAATGGTATTCCCCAGGGTTGGTATTAGGACCACTGCTCTTTTTGATGTATATTAATGACCTGGAGTTGCGTATAAAGGGCATAATTTCAAAGTTTGCAGCTTTCCAGCGGTACTGAATTTCGGGCCCATTTAATGGTAGGACACTGAGAAGCATAGAGGAACAAAGGGACCTTAGAGTGCATGTCCACAGATCTCTGAAGATGGCAGGCCAGGTCGATAAGGTGGTTAAGAAAGCATATGGAATACTTGCATTTATTAGCCGAGGCATAGAATACAAGAGAAGGGAGGTTGTGCTTGAACTGTATAAAACACTAGTTAGGCCACAGCTAGAATACTGCGTGCAATTCTGGTCACATTACAGAAGAGATGTGATTGCACTAGAGAGGGTACAGAGGAGATTTACGAGGATGTTGCCTGGAATTTTAGCCATGAGGAAAGATTGGATAGGCTGGGTTTGGTTTCTTTGGAACAGAGGAGGCTGAGGGGAGACCTTATTGAGATGTATAAAATTATGAGGGGCCTAGTCAGAGTGGACAGGAAGGCCTATTTACATTAGCAGAGGGGTCAACAACCAGGGGGGCATAGATTTAAAGCAATTGGTAGGAGGTTTAGAGAGGATTGAGGGAATATTTCTTCACGGGTGGTGGGGATCTAGAACTCACTGCCTGAAAAAGGTGGTAGAGGCAGAAACACTCACCACACTTAAAGGGTACTTGGGTGTACACTTGAAGTGCCATAACCTACAGTGCTACAGACCAAGAACTGGAAAGTGGGATTAGGTTGGATAGCTCTTTGTTGGCCGACGCAGACACGATGGGCCGAAATGGCCTCCTTCTGTGCTGTAAATTTCTATGATTCTATGAAATGAGAAAATTAGAAAGAAACAGACTAGGACAGATGACAAAGTGAACACAGAAAAATGTTCTCATTTTTAGGTAATGTTTTCTTTAAGCAATTTAGAGTTACATAGGATTACATAGGCTATACCATACAGAAACAGGCCATTCAGCCCAACCTTTCCTATTCTAAATCTATCAGCATAATTCTCTATTCCCTTCTCCCTTGTCTAGCCTCCCCTTAAATGCATCATATACTATTTGTTTCAACCACTCCCTGTGGTAGCAAGTTCCACATTCTCACCACTCTTTGGGTAAAGAATTTTCTGCTGAATTCCCTATTGGATTTCTTGATGACTATCTTATATTGATGGCCTCTAGTTATGCTCAAGTGGAAACACTCTCTCTATATGCACTCTATCAAAACCTTTCATAATTTTAAAGGCCTATTAGGTCGCCCCTCAGCCTTGTTTATTCAAGAGGAAAGAGACTCAACTGGTTCATCCTTTCCTGATATGTATACCCTTGCATTTCTGGTATCATCCTTGTAAATCTTCTCTGCACACTCTCCAGTGCCTCTATATCCTTTTTATAATACGGTGACCGTACTCAGTACTCCAAGTGTGGTCTAACCAAGGTTCGATACAGGTTTAGCATAACTTCCCTACTTTTCAATTCTATACCTCTAAAAATAAGCCCTAGTGATGGGTTTGCTTTTTTAAAAATAGCCCCGCTAACCTGGGTCTAACTTTTAGTGATTTGTGCATTAGTACTCTGAGATCCCTTTGTTTCTTTGCTCCACCTAGACTCACACCCTTCAAGTAATAAGTGACCTCCCTATTCTTCTACCAAAATGTAATACCTCACATTTATCGGTGTTGGACTTCATTTGCCAATTCGGCAAGTTTCTTAATGTCCTCCTGTAATTTGTTGCAGTCCTCCTCAGTATGGACCTTCACCGCTGCCACCCCGCCCCCTCCCCCCCAATTTGGTATCATCTGCAAATTTAGAAATTGTGTTTTTGATTCCAAAGTCTAAATCGTTGATCCAAATTGTGAACAGCAGTGGTCCCAGTACTGATCCTTGTGGAACACCACTGCCCACCTTCTGCCACTGTGAATAGCTACTTTTTACCCCAACTCTCTGCTTTCTGTCTTGAAGCCAGTTAGATATCCATTCTGTTGCTTGTCCCCTAACTCTACATTCTCTGACCTTGTTCATCAATCTATTACAGAAACAAAGGCCCCCAAGTTTCCACACGCGGCAAAACAGGCGCCCCTCCGAGCTGGGCGCCCGTTTTTCGCGCCGAAAACGGCGCCTGAAAAAAAACGCGCTATTCTCGAGCGCTTTGCAGCTCGATGTCAGCTTGGCGTGGCACCCAGGGGGCGGAGCCTACCACTCGCGCAGATTTTGTAAGTAGGAGGGGGCGGGTACCATTTAAATGAGTTTTTTCGTGCCGGCAACCCTGCGCGTTCGCGCACGCGCAGTGTGAAGGAAACATTGGCACTCGGCCATTTTAAAAAGTGCTGCAGAAAAAGTGAAAATTTGTTTATTGAACCCTTGCAAAGGCTTGTATTTTAATTTTCTTGATATTTCTGTGTGTGAGGGTGAGGGAGTGCATTCTGTAATTAAAGATAGACTGTGATAAACGGGACACATGCACTTGTTTGAGACTATTCAAATTCTTTGTAGCTGTTCAATTTTTAACATTTTTTAATAAAACCACATTGCCCTTCCATGATCAGCACTGAGGCTTCTTGCAGCTTTCTCCCCCTGCCGTCGGTCGGTCCCGACGGCAAACCGCTGCCTGAAAGGCCTGCCTGAAGCACTTTCACACAGGTAGGAACATGGTTTATTTAATCTTTTCTTTGCTTATAAATTTTTATTCAGGTTGGATTTATTTGTATAATATTTGTATAAGTATAACTAAGGATTTATTATAGAATTTAATTACTTCCCTTCCCCCCCCCCACCTCGTTCCCAACGCCTAATTTGTAACCTGCGCCTGATTTTTTAATGTGTAGACAAGGTTTTTTCAAGCCTACAAAAATCTTCACTTGCTCCATTCTAAGTTAGTTTGGAGTACGTTTTCACTGTGGAAACTTTCAAATCAGGCATCAGTGGCCGGACACGCCCCTTTTTGAAAAAAAAATTCTGTTCAAAAGTGAAACTGTTCTACCTGACTAGAACTGCAGAAAACTTAAATGTGGAGAATTCCGATTTCTAAGATACTCCGTTCTCCACCAGTTGCTCCTAAAAATCAGGAGCAAATCATGTGGAAACTTGGGGCCAAAGAAAATAGGTGCAGTAGGTCATTCGGCCCTTCGAGCCTGCACCGCCATTCAACAAGATCATGGCTGATCACCCACCCCAGCACCTCTCCCCCACACACCCCGACCCCCCCCAGCTGCAAGGACCACATCCAACTCCCTCCCGAACACATCCAATGAACTGGCATCAACAACTCTCCGCGGCAGGGAACCCCACAGGCCAACAACTCCCCGAGTGAAGAAGTCTCTCCCAATCCCCGCCCCAAACAGCCCACCCCCGTTCCCAAGAGCGTGCCACCCCACCCCGGCTCCGGACCCACCTAACACCAGGAACACTTTCCCCCACCCCCGCACCCAACCCCCCCCCGTCCCGTCAGAATCCTTCCCAAATGCCGAACACCCCCGGATGTCGAACCCCGGAGCCACGCCCCCGCGACGCTAACCACACCACATCCACCAACCGCCATCTGCGCAGTCAACCTGTCCACCCCACTCTGAACACTCCCCACACCAAGGCACAGAGCTCCCAGGCCCGCCCCTCCAACACACTTCGCCCCCCCAGACCTTCACTGCAATGTGGTCCCTCCTGTCCCCGGCCCTGGGTTTCTCCGCCCCCCCCACCTCCACCATTCTCCCCTCCATCCCGCGCCCCCGTCTCCCCTCCACTTCCCTCTGCCTCCCTGCACAGACTCCCATCTTGGGGGCGGTAACCTTCTGGGGCAGGAAATTTTAGCCCCCAGCGTGGAAGTCCTGCTCCCGCCGCAGAATTGGCCTTACCACCCCTCAATGGAAGCGGAGTGTAATTTCCCACACTCCATTTCCTTTGGGGGCAGTTACCGGGGCACGACTGGATGTTCCTGTGAGTTTGAACTGGTGCTCTCCACTTTCCTGTCCTGTGACCTTATCAAGGGCCCTTTGAAAATCTAGATAAATTACATCTACTGCAATACCATTGTCTGTCTTCTCTGTTACCGCTTCAAAAAATTCAATGAGGTTGATCAAGTGAGACTTTCTCTTTTTGAAATCCATGCTGGCTATTCATTATTACTAGTAGAGACCCCCCAAAAAATTTGCAATCAAATTACTATCTTTATTGCAACAGTACTTGTTTATACTGTTACCATCATCTTTGTTTATAGAATCAATGCTGATATCCTTCCTCCCCCAACCCCCTCCCCCCACCCGAACCCCAACCCCCTACCACCCCCCCCAACCCGACAGGGGTCCATGCACATGGATCATTAAAATGTCCTGGACTGGAAATAAAATAATCAAAAAGGCTAAATGAAAAGCTGGCCTTTATATCTAGAGCACAAGGGGTTAGAAGTCATACTGCAGCTATACAAACCCTCTTCTTTAGACCACACCTTGGGCTGGATTTTCGCCGCGATTTGACCCTCCGCGGCAAAAACCCAGTCGGTGGGATCCTCGGGTACCTCTTTGCAGCGGCGCTTACAAGTACCGCCGACGTGCAATGCCGCGGATTGCATTACCGTCGTACTTTCGGCACTCTCCCAACCCTTATGCCACGCCCAGAACATCAACAGGTCAAACCTGTCTGTGCAGCCCTGCCGGCAACAGTATGTATGAAGACCTGCAAAAAAGGGAAGTTAAAGTTTTTATTTTTAAATTATTTTTCAGTGATTTAGTAGGGAAGGGTTTTGTGTATATTCTCCCCCCACCCCCAAAGTCTCTCTCGCAGCGCTACCGGCCCCGGACTAAAGTTGCCGAAACTCGCGGTTTGCGCTGGGAATCGCTGTGCAATGCCGATTTGACCGATCATAAAGGCCGAAAGTTAGGCCGAGAAACGGTAGCGCGGCAAAAACAGTTATTTTGGCGCAAAACTAGTTTTCACCAAAAAGCAAAAATCTAACCCAAGCTTGAGAACTGTGAGCAGTTTTGGGCACCACACCATAGGAAGGATATCTTGGTCTTGGAGGGAGTGAGGTGTAGATTTACTAGAATGATACATGGACTTTCAGGGTTAAATTACAAGGAGAGATTACACAACATTTAGAAGATTATGGGATGATTTGATTGAAGTTTTCAGGATATTGAAATCAATCTGATTTAAATGCTGCAATAGAATGTGGTAGGGTAGATAGAAACTATTTCCACTGGTTGAGGAAACTAGGATGAGGGGACATCGCCTAAAAATTAGAGCCAGCCCTCTCAGGAGTGAAGTTAGGAAACATTTTTACACACAAAGGATGTTGGAGGTTTGGAACTCTTCCATAAACAGCAGTTGATGCTTGGTCAATTGTTAATCTTTTAAATCGGAGATTGGTATATTTTTGTATACAAAGGTATTTAAGGGATATGGGGCAAAGGCAGGTATATGGAGTTAGGTTGCAGATCAGCCATGAGTAGCTAAATGAGAAATTAGAGATGCAGGCAATAAGGGTACAGCAGTTATCCTGGGCGACTTTAATCTACATATAGATTGGGCTAACCAAACTGGTAGCAATACGGTGGAGGAGGATTTCCTAGAGTGTATTAGGGATGGTTTTCTAGACCAATATGTCGAGGAACCAACTAGAGGGCTAACTATCCTAGACTGGGTGATGTGTAATGAGAAAGGACTAATTAGCAATCTTGTTGTGCGAGGTCCCTTGGGAAGAATGACCATAATATGGTAGAATTCTTTATTAAGATGGAGAGTGACACAGTTAATTCAGAGACTAGGGTCCTGAACTTAGGGAAAGGTAACTTCGATGGTATGGAACATGAATTGGCTAGAATAGACTGGTGAATGATACTTAAAGGTTGACGGTAGATAGGCAATGGCAAACATTTAAAGATCACATGGATGAACTTCAACAATTGTACTTCCCTGTTTGGAGTAAAAATAAAATGGGGAAGGTGGCTCAACCGTGGCTAACAAGGGAAATTAAGGATAGTGCTAAATCCAAGGAAGAAGCATATAAATTGGCCAGAAAAAGCAGCAAACCTGAGGACTGGAAGAAATTCAGAATTCAGCAGAGGAGGACAAAGGGTTTAATTAGGAGAGGGAAAAGACAGTATGGGAGGTAACTGATTGCAAAAGCTTCTATAGATATGTGAAAAGAAAAAGATTAGTGAAGACAAACGTAGGTCCCTTGCAGTCAGAATCAGATGACTTTATAATGGGGAACAAAGAAATGGCAGACCAATTGAACAAATACTTTGGTTCTGTCTTCACGAAGGAAGACATAAATAACCTTCCGGAAATACGAGGGGACCGAGGGTCTTGTAAGAAGGAGGAACTGAAGGAAATCCTTATTAGTCAGGAAATTGTGTTAGGGAAATTGATGGGATTGAAGGCCGATAAATCCCCAGGGCCTGATAGTCTGCATCCCAGAGTACTTAAGGAAGTGGCCCTAGAAATAGTGGATGCATTGGTGATCATTTTCAGCAGTCTATCGACTCTGGATCAGTTCCTAAGGACTGGAGGGTAGCTAATGTAACACCACTTTTTAAGAAAGGAGGGAGAGAGAAGATAGGATATTACAGACCGGTTAGCCTGACATCAGTAGTGGGGAAAATGTTGGAATCAATTATTAAAGATAAAATAGCAGCACATTTGGAAAGCAGTGACAAGATCGGTCCAAGTCACCATGGATTTATGAAAGGGAAATCATGCTTGAAAAATCTTCTAGAATTTTTTGAGGATATAACTAGTAGAGTGAACAGGGGAGAACCAGTGGATGTGGTGTATTTGGACTTTCAAAAGGCTTTTGACAAGGTCCCACACAAGAGATTGGTGTGCAAAATTAAAGCACATGGTATTGGGGGTAATGTATTGACGTAGATAGAGAACTGGTTGGCAGACAGGAAGCAGAGAGATGGGATAAACGGGTCCTTTTCAGAATATTAGGCAGTGACTAGTGGGGTGCCACAGGGCTCAGTGATTTAGATGAAGGAATTGAGTGTAATATCTCTAAGTTTGCAGATGATACTAAGCTGGGTGGCGGTGTGAGCTATGAGGAGGATGCCAAGAGGCTGCAGGGTGACTTGGACAGGTTAGGTGAGTGGGCAAATGTATGGCAGATGCAGTATAATGTGGATAAGTGTGGGGTTATCCACTTTGGTGGCAAAAACAAGACAGCAGATTATTATCTGAATGGCGGCAGATTAGGAAAAGGGGAGGTGCAACGAGACCTGGGTGTCATGGTACATCAGTAATTGAAAGTTGGCATGCAGGTACAGCAGGCAGTGAAGGCGGCAAATGGCATGTTGGCCTTCATAGCGAGGGGATTCGAGTATAGGAGCAGGGAGGTCTTACTGCAGTTGTACAGGGCCTTGGCTAGGCTTCACCTGGAATATTGTGTTCAGTTTTGGTCTCCTAATCTGAGGAAGGACGTTCTTGCTATTGAGGGAGTGCAGCGAAGGTTCACCAGACTGATTCCCAGGATGGCAGGACTGACATATGAGGAGAGACTGGATTGACTGGGCTTGTATTCACTGGAGTTTAGAAGGATGAGAGGGGATCTCATAGAAACAAATAAAATTCTGACTGGACTGGACAGGTCAGATACAAGAAGAATGATCCCAATGTTGGGGAAGTCCAGGACCAGTGGACACAGTCTAAGGATAAAGGGTAAGCCATTTAGGACCGAGATGAGGAGTAACCTCATCACTCAGAGTTGTTAACCTGTGGAACTCTCTACTGCAGAGAGTTGTTGATGCCAGTTCGTTGAATATATTCAAGAGGGAGTTAGATATGGCCCTTAAGGCTAAAGGGATCATGGCGTATGGAGAGAAAGCAGGAAAGGGGTACTGAGGTGAAGGTCAGCCATGATCTTATTGAATGGTGGTGCAAGGCTCGAATGGCCTACTCCTGCACCTATTTTCTATGTTTCTATAGCCTACTCCTGTTCTTGTGTTATAAAGCTATTCCCGATGTTTGTTTTTAAACTATGTCAGTATTAGTTTCACTACCTCAATATTTTCAGGTGTCTACGGTATATGGTCTGTGTCTCTGAGCCGTGGAGGAGGCCAGGTATCATTACAGCCCTGTAGACCATAAGCTTGGTGCCAGATTTGAGGTCCTGGTCTTCAAACACTCTCTTCCTCAGGCGACCGAAGGCTGCGCTGGTACAGTGGATGCGGTGTTGGACCTCGTCATCGATATCTGCCCTTGCTGATCATAGACTCCCAAGGTATGGAAATGGTCCACGTTGTCCAAGGCTGCGCGTGGATTTTGATAACCGGGGGGACAGTGCTGTGAGGCAGGGTCAGGTTGGTGGAGGATCTTTGACTTAGGGATGTTAACCCATGCTTTCGGACATCTCGGTGAAGATGTTGATGATGGCTTGGAGTTCAGCCTCCGAATGTGCGCAGGCGCAAGCATCGTTCGATGACAGAGGACGGGAGAACTTTGGATCTAACCTGGAGGCGACGAAGGTGGAACAGGCTCCCATCGGTTCTGTAGTTTAGTTCCACTCCTTGTTGAGTAAAAGCGCTGGAGAAGTACCACCAACGCTGCGTCCGCAAGATCCTGAAAATCCACTGGGAGAATAGACGAACCAACGTCAGTGTTCTCGATCAGGCCAACATCCCCAGCATCGAAGCACTGACCACACTTGACCAGTTCCGTTGGGCGGGCCACATCATCCGCATGCCCAACAGGAGACTCCCAAAGCAAGCGCTCTACTTGGAACTCCTACATGGTAAGCGAGCCCCAGGTAGGGAGAGGAAACATTTCAAGGACACCCTCAAAGCCTCCTTGATAAAGAGCAACATCCCACCTGGGAATCCCTGGCCCAAGACTGCCCTAAGTAGAGGAAGAGCATCCAGGGGGTGGGGAGCTAAACACATCTAGACTCGTCGCCGAAAGCATGCAGAAAGGAAATGCAGACAGCGGAAGGAGCGTGCGGAAAACCAAACTACCCACCCACCCTTTCCTTCAACCACTGTCTGTCCCACCTGTGACAGAGACTGTAATTCCCGTATTGGACTGTAGAGTCACCTGAGAACTCACTTTTAGAGTGGAAGCAAGTCTTCCTCGATTTCGAAGGACTGCCTATGATGATGACCACAATGTATGAGCTGATTAAAAGCCTGCAAGTCCAGTTGATCAAACGAAACAGGAATATTTAAACAAAAAATCAAACTCAGCTTTATAAAAATACATTTGCATTGTTACTAACCTCTTCCCATTCTTGATAGAGTATAATCAATAATATTGACCATAAATCCATGGGTGTCAATATTGAAAGTTTTCCCACACAATTTGTATTCAATCTGTTTGATGTCAGTTTCCTTGATAAGAACATTACCCCAGTGCAAGTCTCTGAAATTGAATTCAAACAAGGACCCAGACAGTGTCCAATTAATATCAAAGAAAAACATTGCAACTTATAAAAAGCAAAATACCTAGGCAACAAAATTCCTGGGGCTGGGGAGGACAGAATGAATGTGATCCCAGCAGGGATGCCACAATTGAGGCAGAATATTGAGTCATTTCAGAATATTTGAATTGAGTCCAAAAGGGTGAGTGCTTTTTGGTCCCCACCTCGGTCAGCCAGATTTGAGTGATTGAGGAATCATATCCAGCTCAACTCGAAATAGCTGGCATAAATCCCATTGACCCCAAGAGCAGAAATAGGTCCAGTTCCGGGCCTTAAGGCAGCCCCACGAATGTTGCCAGGAAAGTTTAATATATCCCAGGGAGGAATTGTCTTAAAAACACATCCCTTTGCTCTAGGCGACAGCTTTACACCTTACTGGGGCATTGCCTCCATAGGTGGGGTCCATCTGATCTGAATATTAAAATTTCTGTCCCGTGATTTGGAAAGTCAATGGCTGGGCAAAGAGGCAGTGGAAGTCCAGTCGCATCACATTTCCACCCCCGTAAAATGATCTATGGAATTTAGCGGCACAAATTTCTAGTAGCTTGGAAAAAAAAGAACCATTGACATCAAAATAAAATTGTAAGTGAAAAAGAGCAGTCATATCAATATTAATACCAAATGTTCCTGCAATAGAATTAACTACCTATTTTTAGTTTGATTCATTCTGTTTCTTTGAATGTGGTTTATTCTCAACATACCTTATTATCCTCAAGCCAATAAAAGTCAATGGAATAGTAGCCCTGCAGTAATTTTTTTCTATGTATTGATGTGACATCCCCTATTGTCAAAAGCCACATCTGGGGGCCAGCTAAACTACAATCAAAATGCAAAGTCAATATCATCAAAAGATTTGCAACACTTTCAGATATACATTGGCCCAGAAATTGCGGTCGGAGGCTTCCCGCAGGTGGATGCCTCCGACCTGAAAAATTTCTTCGAATCTACCCGGTGGTCCTGGAGAAACGTGGAATTCTGTTGGGATGGCCTTCTCTTCCCGTACTGCAAAGCGTGCTCCCATCCTCCAGGTTCCCACGCAGAAGGTGTAGTCACTTGTGACTGCTCAACCAATCAGGTAGTATTCCACAGCTTTCTCATTAATGGCAATGAGAACTCTGTATCTACGAGTTCTCATTGCTATTAATGAGAAAAAAAAACAAATACACAAATAAATAAAAAAAGCACGTCACATAATTAAAATTAATTAAAATTAAAGTTAATAAATGCCATAGAAAAAAAATATTTTTCCGATTTTTAAAAAAGTTTTGTAATTAGGGTTAAAAATAAACTTACCTTAGTGGGCAGGGTTTTTAAACAATAAAATGTGTTTTTAAAATTTAATTTAATTATATTTTTGTATGTTTTAAAACTCTTACGCTTATAAAAGTAGGTTCTGCACCTGCTTTTATCAGGCGTAAGAGTTTTGAGGACATTTGCTGGGCAAGATATGGGTAGATCTGACAAGCTCTAGCTTGACATAAGAACATAAGAAATAGGAGCAGGAGTAGGCCATACAGTCCCTCGAGCCTGCTCCGCCATTCATGGCTGATCTGATCAGGGACTCAGCTCCACTTCCCTGCCCGCTCCCCGTAAACCCTTATCGTTTAAGAAACTGTCTATTTCTGTCTTAAATTTATTTAATGTCCCAGCTTTCACAGCTCTCTGAGGCAGCGAATTCCAGATTTACAACCCTCTGAAGAAATTTCTCCTCATCTCAGTTCTAAATGGGCAGTACCTTATTCTAAGATCATGCCCTCTAGTTCTAGTTTCCCCCACCATCCTCTCTGCATCCACCTTGTCAAGCCCCCTCATAATCTTATACATTTAGATAAGATCACCTCTCATTCTTCTGAATTCCAATGAGTAGATGCCCAACCTACTCATAAGTCAACCCCCTCATCCCCGGAATCAACCTAGTGAACCTTCTCTGAAATGCCTCCAAAGCAAGCATATCCTTTCGTAAATATGGAAACCAAAACTGCACGCAGTATTCCAGGTGTGGCCTCACCAATAACCTGTACAGCTGTAACAAGACTTCCCTGCTTTTATACTCCATCCCATTTGCAATAAAGGCTAAGATTCCATTGGCCTTCCTGATCACTTGCTGTACCTGCATATTATCCTTGTGTTTCATGCACAAGTACCCCTAGGTCCCGCTGTACTGCAGCACTTTGCAATATTTCTCCATTTAAATAATAACTTGCTCTTTGATTTTCTTCTTCCAAAGTGCATGACCTCGTACTTTCCAACATTATAATCCATCTGCCAAATTTTTGCTCACTCACTTAGCCTGTCTATGTCCTTTTGCAACTTTTATATGTCCTCCTCACACATTCCTTTTCTTCCCATCTTTGTATAGTCAGAAAATGTGGCTATGTTACACTCAGTCCCTTCTTCCAAGTCGTTAATATAGATTGCAAATAGTTGGGGTCCTAGCACTGATCCCTGCAGCACCCCACTCGTTACTGATTGCCAACCAGAGAATGAACCATTTATCCCAACTCTCTGTTTTCTGTTTGTTAGCCAATCTTCTATCCATGCTAATATATTACCCCCAACCCCGTGAACTTTTATCTTGTGCAGTAACCTTTTGTGTGGCACCTTGTCAAATGCCTTCTGAAAGTCCAAATACGCCACATCCACTGGTTACATCCTCAAAGAATTCCAGCAAATGTGTCAAACATGACTTCCCTTTCATATATCAATGCTGACTCTGCCTGACCGAATTTTGCTTTTCCAAATGTCCTGTTACTGCTTCTTTAATAATGGACTCCAACATTTTCCCAACCACAGATGTTAGGCTAACTGGTCTATAGTTCCCTGTGTTTTGCCTGCCTCCTTTTTTGAATAGGGGCATTACATTTGCAGTTTTCCAATCTACTGGGACCTCCCCAGAATCCAGAGAATTTTGGTAAATTGCAACCAATGCATCCACAATCCCTGCTGCTATTTCTCTTAAGACTCTAGGATGCAAGCCATCAGGTCCAGGGGATTTATCTGCCTTTAGTCCCATTATCTTACTGAGTACCACCTTAGTGATGTGATTGTGTTAAGTTCCTCCCTCCCTATAGCCCCTTGACTATCCACTGTTGAAATATTGTTCGTGTCCTCTACCGTTAAAAACTGATACAAAATACTTGTTTAGAATTTCTGCCATCTCCATGTTCCCCATTATTAATTCCCCAGTCTCGTCCTCTAAGGGACCAACATTTACTTTAGCCACTCTTTTTTTGTTATATACCTATAGAAATTCTTGCTATATGTTTTTATATTTTGTGCTAGTTTACTTTCATAGTCTATTTTCCCTTTCTTAATCATTTTTTGAATCATTCTTTGCTGGCTTTTAAAAGCTTCCCAATCTTCTGTCCTCCCACTAGTTTTGGCCACTTTGTATGCCCTCGTTTTTAAATCGGATACCATCCTTTATTTCTTTAGTTAGCCACGGATGGCTTTCTTTTCTCTTGCATCCTTTCCTCCTCACTGGAATATATTTTTCTTGAGAGTTGTGAAATATTTCTTTAAATGTACACCACTGTTCATCAACTGTTCTACACTTCAATCTGTTTTCCCAGGCCACTTTACCCAACTCTGCCCTCATACCTTCATAGTCTCCTTTATTTAAGCTTAGTACGCTGGTTAGAGATCCTACTTTCTTACCCTCCATCTGAATTTGAAATTCAACCATGCTATGATCACTCATTCCGAGGAGATCCTTTGCTAGGAAATTTTTTATTAATCCTGTCTTATTACACAGGACCAGATCAAAGATAGCCTGCCCCCTGGTTGGTTCTGTTACATACTGCTCAAGGAACCCGTCCCTTACGCACTCTATGAACTCTTCCTCAAGGCTACCCTGACCAATTTGATTTGTCCAATCAATATGGAGGTTAAAATTACCCATGATTATTGCTGTTCCCTTTTTACAAGCCCCCACTATTTCCTGGTTTATGCTCCGACCAACAGAGTTGCTACTGTTAGTGGGCCTATATACTACACCCACCAGTGACTTTTTCCTCTTATTGTTCCTTATCTCCACCCAAACTGTTTCAACATCCTGATCCTTTGAGCATATATCGTTTCTCACTATTGCAGTGATTCCATCCTTTATCAATAGAGCCATCCCACCTCCTTTTCCTTTCTGTCTGTCCTTCCGGATTGTCAAATATCCCTGAATATTTAATTGACAGACCAGAAAAGGCAGTTTTCAGCGTATGCACAGTATGTGCTGAAAACCGGCTTTTGCTATGCCTTCCCGGGTCCGTAGAAACTCCTTACGGATCCGGGGAGGCCGGGATTTCCACGCCATTGTTTGTGTTGATGTGGCAACCTATGGTTTTATGGACAAATGAACTAAATGACTGCCCAGATTACACAAGCATTTATTTCCTTACGTCTGCCCTGAAGGGAATGCTCAAGTACAGTTTTCAGCAGACCTCCGGTATCTCCTAAAAGGTCATGCCTGACATAGAAACATAGAAAGGAGTAGGCCATTCAGCCCTTCGAGCCTGCACCACCATTCAATAAGATCATGGTTGATCATTCACCTCAGTATCCCTTTCCTGTTTTCTCTCCATATCCCTTGATCCCTTTAGCTGTAAGGGCCATATCTAACTCACTCTTGAATATATCCAATGAACTGGCATCGACAACTCTCTGCGGTAGGAAATTCCACAGGTTAACAACGCTGAGTAAAGAAGTTTCTCCTCATCTCAGTCCTAAATGGCTTACCCCTTAACCTTAGATTGTGTTCCCTGGTTTGGACTTCCCCAACATCAGGATCATTCTTCCTGCATCTAACCGATCCAGTCCCGTCAGAATTTTATATGTTTCTATGAGATTCCCTCTCATCCTTCTAAACGCCAGTGAATACAGGCCCAGTCGATCCAGTCTCTCCTCATGTGTCAGTCCTGCCAACCCGGGAATCAGTCTGGTGAACCTTCGCTGCACTCACTCAATAGCAAGAACATCCTTCCTCAGATTAGGAGACCAAAACTGAACACAATATTCCAGGTGAGGCCTCACTAAGGCCCTGTACAACCGCAGTAAGACCTCCCTGCTCCTATACTCAAATCTCCTAGCTATGAAGGCCAACATACCATTTGCCTTCTTCACCGCCTGCTGTACCTGCATGCCAACTTTCAATGACTGATGTACCATGACATCCAGGTCTCATTGCACCGCCCCTTTTCCTAATCTGTCACCATTCAGATAATATTCTGTCGTCTTGTTTTTGCCACCAAAGTGGATAACCTCACATTTATCCATATTATATTGCATCTGCCATGCATTTGCCCACTCACCTAACCTGTCCACGTCACCCTGCAGCCTTTTAGCGTCCTCCTCACAGCTCACACCGCCACCCAGCTTAGTGTCATCTGCAAACTTGGAGATATTACACTCAATTCCCTCATCCAAATCGTTAATGTATATTGTAAATAGCTGAGGTCCCAGCACTGAGCCCTGCGGCAACCCACTAGTCACTGCCTGCCATTTCTGAAAAAGGGCCCATTTATCCCGACTCTCTGCTTCCTGTCTGCCAACCAGTTCTCTATCCACGTCAGTACCTTACCCCCAATACCACGTGCTTTAATTTTGCACACCAATCTCTTGTGTGGGACCTTGTCAAAAGCCTTTTGAAAGTCCAAATACACCACATGCACCAGTTCTCCCTTGTCCACTCTACCAGTTACATCCTCAAAAAATTCAACAAGATTTGTCAAGCAGGATTTCCCAAGCAGCATTTTCTTTTCATAAATCCATGCTGACTTGGACTGATTCCGCCACTGCTTTCCAAATGTGTTGCTATTTCATCTTTAATAATTGATTCCAACATTTTCCCCATTACTGATGTCAGGCTAACCTGTCTATAATTACCTGCTTTCTCTCTCCCTCCCTTCTTAAAAAGTGGTGTTACATTAGCTACCCTCCAGTCTATAGACTGTTGGAAAATGATCACCAATGCATCCACTATTTCTAGGGCTACTTCCTTAAGTACTCTGGAATGCAGACCATCAGGCCCCGAGGATTTATTGGCCTTCAATACCATCAATTTCCTTAACACCATTTCCCGCCTAATAAGATTTTCCCTCAGTTCCTCCTTCTCACGAGACCCTCGGTCCCCTAGTATTTCCGGAAGGTTATTTGTGTCTTCCTTCGTGTTATCGTGTTATCTCCAGATTTCAATATTCCTACGCTCTCCTGGTCAGCCCCCCATCTTCCACCCTTCATAAACTTGAACTCATCCAAAACTCTGCTGCCGTGCTCCAACTCACACAAAGTCCCGCTCACCGATCATCCCCGTGCTCGCTGACCTACATTGGCTCCCGGTCCGGCAACGCCTCAGTTTTAGAATTCTTATCCTGGTGTTCAAATCATCTCCATGTCTTCGCCCCATTCCATCTCTGCAACCTCCTCCAGCTCTACAACCCTCCAAGATCTTTGTGCTTCTCCAATTCAGGTCTCTAGCACATCCCCAATTTTAATCACTCCATCATTGGCTGCCGTGCCTTCAGCTACCTAGACCCGAAGCTCTGGAATACCCTCACTAAACCTCTCAGCCCTTCGACCTCACTCTCCTTTAAATCTCTCCTTAAACCTACCTCTTTGACCAAGCTTTTGGTCACCTGTCCCAATACCTTATGTGGTTCCATGTCAAATTTTGTCTGAGAACACTCCTGTGAAGCACCTTGGGATGCTTTATTATGTTAAAGACACTATGTAAATGCAAGTTGTTGCTCGTGTTTTTGGAAGGAGAATGCGACAATGATTATCATCATATTGCTGTCTGCCAAACACAGACAGGGTGTACTGTGCCTCAAGCAGTTTTAAATGATAGAAGTTTAAGATTACAAAAAAGACTAATATAAGCTGATTCAGAACCAACTTCGTCCCATGCAGAGACAGGAATCGAAACAGCACATGTTCTAAGCTCCCTTCATGATGCAGAACATCTGTCAGGGTAGGAGGATATGGGGAAATATTTGCAATATAAACTGAGTGAACTCCAGGAGAGGTCCTCATAACAATTTGAAAAAAGGAAAAATTGCTAAAGCATCTGCTGTAAATTCGGGTCTGCCATAAATACCAGAGTTTGTGGTTGCTCCTGCAAACAATTTGGTTACAAATGGCATTCCTGGCTCAGTGTACATTCAGTGTGCAAGCCTCAACTGCTCTCGGCTAGTCCTCAATGGATTTACTGTGAAAACCCGTTGCAAATCACCATGCTAAATCGATACATTTACTTGAGTAAAGATTTTGCACATGTCAATTTCTCAAAAAATTGATCCCTTAAATATTGAAAGGCTCCCTGAAAATCGAAAGCACAGCCTTCATGGCGTCTTATTTTACGCAAGGATTCTGCCTCCACCCCCCTTACCTGTGTTCAAAATTTAAAGCAGTTTCAGCCACAGCCAAGGATGCAGTTACTTGATACAGTATACTTCTTGCTGCTTCAAGGGAAGGTATCTGCAGGAACAGTTTGATTTAATAAATTTGATAGAAATACGAGTAGTGTAATCTATAGAAAACAGTTAAAAAGAATTACCTTTGTTCTCATACTTTCGAGATCACAACCGCCATATTCAAATTCAAAAATGATGTAAAGCTGCTCATTCTGCAATTCATCTAGTAAAGAGAAAATATGTTTTACCTGTAGAATGTTTAGAAATTTATAAAACAATTAACCTTTGAACCATTGATTACAGTTGAAATTATTATCCAATAAAAAAAAATTTGATTCAAAGTAGCAATTTAGAACAGGTTATTTCATCAGAACAACAACATAGAAACATAGAAAATAGGTGCAGGAGTAGGCCATTCGGCCCTTCAAGCCTGCACCGCCATTCAATGAGTTCATGGCTGAACATGCAACTTCAGTACCCCATTCCTGCTTTCTCGCCATACCCCTTGATCCCCCTAGTAGTAACGACTACATCTAACTCCTTTTTGAATATATTTAGTGAATTGGCCTCAACAACGTCCTGTGGTAGAGAATTTCACAAGTTCACCACTCTCTGGGTGAAGAAGTTTCTCCTCATCTCGGCTTACCCCTTATCCTTAGACTGTGACCCCTGGTTCTGGACTTCCCCAACATTGGGAACATTCTTCCTGCATCTAACCTGTCTAAACCCGTCAGAATTTTAAACGTTTCTATGAGATCCCCTCTCATTCTTCTGAACTCCGGTGAATACAAGCCCAGTTGATCCAGTCTTTCTTGATATGTCAGTCCCGCCATCCCGGAAATCAGTCTGGTGAACCTTCGCTGCACTCCTTCAATAGCAAGAATGTCCTTCCTCAAGTTAGGAGACCAAAACTGTACACAATACTCCAGGCCGACCAAAACTGTACACAATACTTCAGGTGTGGCTTCACCAAGTCCCTGTATAACTGTAGTAACACCTCCCTGTCCCTGTACTCAAATCCCCTCGCTATGAAGGCCAACATGTCATTTGCTTTCTTAACCGCCTGCTGTACCTGCATGCCAACCTTCAATGACTGATGTACCATGACATCCAGGTCTCATTGCACCTCCCCTTTTCCTAATCTGTCACCATTCAGATAATAGTCTGTCTCTCTGTTTTTAACCACCAAAGTGGATAACCTCACATTTATCCACATTATACTTCATCTGCCATGCATTTGCCCACTCGCCCTGCAGCCTTATAGCATCCTCCTCGCAGCTCACACTGCCACCCAACTTAGTGTCATCCGCAAATTTGGAGATACTACATTTAATCCCCTCGTCTAAATCATTAATGTAAACAGCTGGGGCAAGCACAGAACCTTGCAGTACCCCCACTAGTCACTTCCTGCCATTCTGAAAAGTACCCATTTACTCCTACTCTTTGCTTCCTGTCTGCCAACCAGTTCTCAATCCACGTCAGCACACTACCCCCAATCCCATGTGCTTTAACTTTGCACATTAATCACAGAAACCTTTCTGAAAGTCCAAATAGACCACATCAACTGGTTCTCCCTTGTCCACTCAACTGGAAACATCCTCAAAAAATTCCAGAAGATTTGTCAAGCATGATCTCCCTTTCACAAATCCATGCTGACTTGGACCTATCATGTCACCTCTTTCCAAATGTGCTGCTATGACATCCTTAATAATCGATTCCAACATTTTACCCACTACTGATGTCAGGCTGACCGGTCTATAATTCCCTGTTTTCTCTCTCCCTCCTTTTTTAAAAAGTAGGGTTACATTGAAGTGGAGGGTAGCCATAGGAACTGATCCAGAGTCTATGGAATGTTGGAAAATGACCGTCAATGCATCTGCTATTTCCAAGGCCACCTCCTTAGGTACTCTGGGATGCAGTTCATCAGGCCCTGGGGATTTATCGGCTTTCAATCTAATCAATTTCCCCAACACAATTTCCCAACTAATAAGGATTTCCCTCCTTCTTACTAGACCCTCTGACCCCTTTTATATCCGGAAGGTTGTTTGTGTCCTCCTTAGTGAATACCGAACCAAATGTACTTGTTCAATTGGTCTGACATTTCTTTGTTCCCTGTTATGACTTCCCCTGATTCTGACTGCAGGGGACCTACGTTTGTCTTTACTAACCTTTTTCTCTTTACATATCTATAGAAGCTTTTGCAGTCCGTCTTTATGTTCCCTGCAAGCTTCCTCTCGTACTCTATTTTCCCTGCCCTAATCAAACCCTTTGTCCTCCTCTGCTGAGTTCCAAATTTCTCCCAGTCCACAGGTTCGCTGCTATTTCTGGCCAATTTGTATGCCACTTCCTTGGCTTTAAAACTATCTCTGATTTCCCTTGATAGCCACGGTTGAGCCACCTTCCCTTTTTTATTTTTACGCCAGACAGAGATGTACAATTGTTGTAGTTCATCCATGCGGTCTTTAAATGTCTGCCATTGCCCATCCACTGTCAACCCCTTAAGTATCATTCGCCAATCTATCCTAGCCAATTCACGCCTCATACCTTCAAAGTTACCCTTCTTTAAATTCTGGACCATGGTCTCTGAATTAACTGTTTCATTCTCCATCCTAATGTAGAATTCCACCATATTATGGTCACTCTTCCCCAAGGGGCCTTGCACAACGAGATTGCTAATTAATCCTCTCTTATTACAAAACACCCAGTCTAAGATGGCCTCCCCCCTAGTTGGGTCCTCGACATATTGGTCTAAAAAACCATCCCTTATGCACTCCAGGAAATCCTCCTCCACCGTATTGCTTCCAGTTTGGTTAGCCCAATCTATATGCATATTAAAGTCACCCATGACAACTGCTGCACCTTTATTGCATGCACCCCTAATTTCCTGTTTGATGCCCTCCCCAACATCACTACTACTGTTTGGAGGTCTGTACACAACTCCCACTAACATTTTTTGCCCTTTGGTGTTCTGCAGCTCTACCCATATAGATTCCACATCATCCAAGCTAATTCTTGCAGTTATTGAGAAACTCGATTGTAGGAGAAACTGGAAAGACCTTGAACGCTGCTTACACCTCGAACTGCACTTGATTCATATGATTTCACTGCTTTTTAATAAGGCGGTTCTTTGACAATCTGAGTTTTCTCAATGCTACAATTTGTCACAAATACTCTGCATTTTTGGCTAATCTGCCAAACCACTGTGGGATAGGTAGCAAGAATGTTGAGAAGGCTAAACCAGTGATAATGTACCCATGGAGAGAATAGGTCAATTATTCACTTTAAACTAGACGCACATTTTTCTTAAAATAACTACATCTGGTTATTTGTCAGCTATCCAATCTACCAAGACCAAAAAGGCACGGAGACACCGATCCCTTTCATCATCATAGGCAGTCCCTTGAAATCGAGGAAGCCTTGCTTCCACTCTAAAAGTGAGTTATCAGGT
The DNA here is from genome assembly GCF_044704955.1 of Pristiophorus japonicus. Taxonomy (NCBI): domain Eukaryota; kingdom Metazoa; phylum Chordata; class Chondrichthyes; family Pristiophoridae; genus Pristiophorus; species Pristiophorus japonicus. The sequence continues at coordinate 209,187,035 of NC_091978.1, forward strand.
GTCTGTACAGTCCAATACTAGAATTACAGTCTCGGTCACAGGTGGGACAGTCATTGGAGGAAAGGGTGGGTGGGGAGTCTGGTTTGCCGCACGCTCCTTCCGCTGCCTGTGCTTGTTTTCTGCAATGCTCTTGGCGACAAGACGAGGTGTGCTCAGTGCCCTCCCAGATGCTCTTCCTCTATTTAGGGCAGTCTTTGGCCAGGGATTCCCAGGTGTCGGTGGGATGTTGCAGCTTTGAGGGTGTCCTTGAAAATTTTCCTCTGCCCGCTGTGAAGGAGTTCCGAGTAGAGCGCTTGCTTTGGGAGTCTTGTGTTAGGCACGTGGATAATGTGGCCCGTCCAATGGAGCTGGTCGAGTGTGGTCAGTGCTTCGATGCTGGTGCTATCGGCCTGATCGCGAACACTGACGTTGGTGATTTGCAGGATCTTGCGGAGATATCGTTGGTGATATTTCTCCAGCGATTTGAGGTGTCTACTGTCTCTGAGCCATACAGGAGGGCGGGTATCACTACAGCCCTGTAGACCATAAGCTTGGTGCCAGATTAGAGGTCCTGGTCTTCGAACACTCTCTTCCTCAGGCGACCGAAGGCTGTGCTGGTGCACTGGAGGCGGTGTTGGACCTAGTCGTCAATGTCTGCCCTTGCTGATAGTAGACTCCCGAGGTATGGAAAGTGATCCACGTTGTCCAAGGCCGCACCTTGGATTTTGATGACTGGGAAGGGTGGGGGGGGGCGGGGGGGGCAGTGCTGTGTGGCGGGGTCAGCTTGGTGGAGGATCTTTGTATTACAGATGTTTAGTGTAACGCCCATGCTTTCGTATGCCTCGGTAAAGATGTTGACGATGGCTTGGAGTTCAGCTTTTGAATGTGTGCAGACGCAAGCGTCGTCCGCATATTATAGTTCGACGGTCTTGGATCTAGCCTGGAGGCGACTAAGGTTGAACAGGTTCTATAGTTTAGTTTCACTCCAGCGGGCAGCTTGTTGAGTGTGAGTTGGAGCACTGCAGTGAGGAAGATCGAGAAGAGGGTGGGCGCGATGATGTTAAACTAGTCACATATTTTTCTTAAAATAACTACATCTGGTTATTTGTCACCTATCCTTTTAAAACATTGGTGATGAAGCACACGGATATATTTGTAGAGTGCAAATATATCAGTAAAGAGAGAATGATTAAATGTGAGGTGGAACCCGGATAGGAGAGGATAGTTAGTTCTTAGAATATAAACCGAAATTGACAGGGATACTTAACAAGTATTTCACATCGGTATTTACAAAAGAGGATATTGTAGAAGAGGTAAATCCTGAATTTGCTAAAAGCAAGATATTATAATAAATAAAAGGAAGCCATTAGAGAAGCCAGTTAAGCCAATGAGGCCAAAGAATGCAAGGATCCTGAGAGAAATGTGCGGAGGAAACAACTTCAGAGTTCTATTGAGTGTAGATGTGTGGCAGAGGCCTGGATAGTGGCCAATGTACTACCCATTTTAAAAACTGAGACTGAGCTAAACTGGGTAAATACCAGTTTTGGAATTTTTTTTAAAAAAAGTGAAATTACTAAATATCTAGATCAAGAGAAAATAATTAGAAGCTACCTACATTGATTTCAGAAATGATGATCATGGGAAACCGGACGAGGAGTTCTTTAAGGTAGTGACAGATGTAGTAGATAGGGGAAATGCAGTGGGTGTTGTGTACATGAACTTTCAGAAAGTATTTGCCAATAGACTATTAGAGAAGATTAAGGGATATGGAATTAAGAGAGGGGGTAGAAAATTGGATTAAAAACTGGTTAGAAGGGAGTCAAGGACAGTAGAGTCAGACAGTATTCTGTTCAGGGATTGCTCTACTTCACGGTGTACATCAACGATTTGGAAATAGTTTGGGAAAGATACTAAGATAGAAGGCATAATAAATCATTGAGGATCAAAGGAGACTGCAAGAGGATATTAATAAGATAGTGGAATAGGCAAAAATATGGCAGCTTGAATTCACCATTAATAACTATGAGATGACACATTTTGATTTAATTAAAAAAAGTAATCATTATGCTTTGAATAAGACTGGGCAACGTGGGACTTGGGAGATCAAGTTCACAAGCTATTAAAAGTGGCACTCGTGGGTAAGATGATAAAAAAAGTTCATGAAACACTAGAATTTATGGCAATAGGTATAGAATATAAACATCTCGATGCAATGCAGAATTTAGTATGGCCAGCATAACCTTAGTATGACCACGTTGGACTACACCTGAATCAATAGCTGAAAATCTCCTGCAATGGCTTCTCTTCCCACTCCCGCATCATTACTTATGGTGTCCCCCAAGGATCTATCCTATTTCTCATCTATATGCTGCCCCTTGGCGACATTATCCGAAAACACGGAGTCAGTTTCCACATGTACACTGACAACACCCAGCTCTACCACCCCACCACTTCTCTCGACCCTCCCATGGTCTCCCAGTACTGGATGAGCAGAAATATTCTCCAATTAAATATTGGGAAGACCAAAGCCATTGTCCTTGGTCCCCGCCACAAACTGCATTCCCCAGCCACTGACTCCACCCCTCTCCCGAGCACCTATCGGAGGATAAACCAGACTGTTCGAAACCTAGGCATCATATCTGACCCCAAAATGGCTTCTGGCCACATATCCGCGGCATAACTAAAACCACCTATTTCCACCTCCGTAACATTGCCCGCCTCCGCCCCTGCCCCAGCTCTTCTGCTGCTGAAACCCTCATCCATGCCTTTGTTACCTCCAGATCTGACTACTCCAACACACTTCTGGCTGGCCTCCCACATTCTACCCTATGTAAATTTGAGGTCAGCCCCTGTCCTAACTCGCAAAGTCCCAATCAGTCATCACCCCTATGCTCGCTGACCTACATTGCCTCCCGGTTAAGCAATGCCTCGATTTCAAAATTGTCATTCTTATTTACAAATTCCTCCATGGCCTTGCCCCTCCCTACCTCTAATCTCTTTCAGCCTCATGAGATGTCTGTGCTCCTTAAATTCTGCCCTCTTGAACATCCCGGATTATAACTGCCCAACTATCGATGGCCGTGCCTTCAGCTGCCCCAAGCTCTGGTACTCCCTGCTTAAACCTCTCCGCCTCGCTACCTCTTTTTTCTCCATTAAGACACTCCTTAAAACCTACCTTTTTAAATCAGGCTTTTGGTCATCTACCGTAATTTCTTACATGGCTCAGTGTCAAATTTATCGGTTTTGTTTTAGAACACTGCTGTGAAGCACCTTGGGACGTTTTACTACGTTAAAGGTGCTATATAAATAAAAGTTGTTGTTGTTTAAATAGGAGATAGGGCCCAAGTTTCGAGCCGCGCCTAGAACGGCGCAGTCCCGACCTGGACGCCCGTTTTTCGCGCCACAAAGTGTGCCTAAAAAAACCCTCCAGATTCTCCAGCTCCCTGCAGGTCGTTTGCAGCTCGGCGCGGCGCAGCAGGAGTAGTAGGCGGCGGAGCCAGGTCCCTGCGCTGAAAACAGTGCCGGGACCTCTGCACATGCGCGCTACAGTGGGCGCGCATGTGCAGTAGCTCCAGGCGCCCAAAACTGTGTGGGAGGGGCTGAAGCACGCAGCCCCTAGCCCTGGCCAAATGGGCTCATTGGGGCTGCATGCATAAGGCTGCCTCCCACGCCCGGCTCCTGCTTCCTCCCGACCCGACACGACTCCCGCTTCCCCCCGCCCCATCCCCGGACCGGACCCGACCCGCGCTCCTCACACCCACCCCCGGACCGGACCCGTGCTTCCCCCAACCCCCCCCCCCCAGCTCCCCTGGACCGGACCCGACCCGACTCCCTCCCCCCGACCTGGCCTCCCTCTCTCTCTCTCCCCCTCCCCCTCCCTCCCCCCGACCCGAATTGAACCGACCTCCCTCCCACCACCCCGCCCCCCCCCACCCGTGCTCCCCCCGACCCGACCTGACCCAACACCACCTACCTGTAAATCTGGTGCTGGGGACGGGCCCTGCCCGAAGTCTCGGGCCCGGCCCGTTCAGCCTCCCTCCCCCTTCCCCACCCCCCATCTCCTTTTCTCCTCTTCTCCACCCCCCCCCATCTCCTTTTCTCCACCCCCCCTCCCCCTTCTCCCCCATCCCCCCCCCTTACCCCCCTCCTCCTCCCCTCACTGTCAAAAACACAAACACTGACAGACAGAGAGTGAGAGACACACACAGACAGACAGAGATAGAGACACTGACAGAGACACACTGGGCAGGGGGGGGGGGGGGGCATCCCAGCACGCTGTTGGAGGGCTCCCGGTGCTGCAGTCGGTAAGTAGAAAATGTTTTATTTATTGATTTTTTAAAAAATTATTTCTTATTAATTTTTTTTGATTGATTTATTGATGTACTTATTATTTATTATTGATGATGGCTCTTCTATTTTGTAAAACTGAAGTGTTTAATGTTTGTAAACTTCCCTTTAAACCCCCCTCCCCCACCCCCCATTCCCTACGCCTGATTTTCTAAAGTGTAGACAAGGTTTTTTCGAGCGTACAAAAATCTTCACTTACTCCAAACTAACTTAGAATGGAGTAAGTTTTCACTGCCGAAACTTTGAAAACAGGCGCAAGTGGACGGACACGCCCCCTTTTGAAAAAAAAATTCTGTTCCAAAGTGAAACTGTTCTAACTGACTAGAACTGGAGCAAACTAAATGACGAGAATTACGATTTCTAAAATACTCCGTTCTACACCAGTTGCTCCTAAAAATCAGGAGCAAATCATGTCGAAACTTGGGGCCAATGTATTAGAGATATTGGGGCAGAAATTGGTTACAGCCCGATTTTAGTCGTAAAATCAATGTTGCGCACAAAACATGCACCCTATCCAAAAGACTTGAGGCTCACCCAAAATTGGGCCTCAGGGCTCATTTGAATATTCTAGGCAACATGCTATGCCTTTAGAATCAGTTTGCCCATTATGAGCTGTCTGTCTCGCTGGCAGCAAGAGCAAGCCTCAGCTAATGTCGGGGAGGGGGCCGTGAACGGGAAAGAGGCCAATCGTGGGCCAGCAGCGGCCCTCAAGGGTGCCGAGGAGCACTCCACATCAATGGTTTAAATACAAAAGAAAGATTTTACTTACGATTTTGGGGGCGACCACTTGCTAGGTCAAATTCACACCAAGGAACCCTGAGCGGAGACCAGTGCCTTCTCAGGGTAACCCCATTTCACAGGGGTCCAAAAGCAGGTGTTAAACTTCTCATTAAGAAAGGTGCTATGCTGTGCACCTTTTTTATGCAGCTACCTGGGTCATCAATATTTCAGACTCCCTTGGGATCAGGAGACAGCACCATGAAATTGGTGTGCTTGGCCCCTGCACAGCAAGGTCCAATTTCACCATAATGATTGTATTTGAACTTTCGTTCACTGGTGATGTTGGGGAAGGAAATTAGTATTTCCCAAAGCAAGGGATCAACAGGTAGTGTGGGAGGAGAGTCCAAATCCCCTCCCACACCACCTGTTGATCTCTTGCTTTGGAAAGAGTGGGCTTGATGGGCTGGTGGATATTTTCTTGTTCTGTATTTTGTTGTGCTTTCATAAATGACAAGAAATCAGAATATTCCCTACATGTTTTAATTCTTGTTTTTTTGCTGCAAGTAATTTTCAAACATCGTCTGTCCCAAGTTTAGGAAGATGCACCTCAGTTCTCTGTGTGCCAAAAAACATTTTAGGTACAAAAAAATAACTAATTTTGTAACACTAAAAAACAAGCTACTAAAATTCTCACCTGGACGGTCATTTTCAGAAGTCTTGGTTCGATTATACTTGTCCCAAGCTTTAAGTAACTCCAGAGGGTACGAATCTTTCACACAATGCACGCTACAAAACAAGAATTTAATTTATTTTATGCAGTACTTATCATAATTTAGATCAAAAAGGGTAGAGCATAGTGACCTTCCTCTTATCTATACCATGATGCAAATAAAGACATTGCCAAAATAAGCAGGCACCTGCATCCCTCGAACTGCGGGACACCTAGCCTCTCCTAGGTCCAGGGAGTGAGACTTCCTGGGTCCTCTGGAAATGCATGATCAGCCTCAAACCTGCTTCATTAATCATGGCAAAACAAAATTACCCATTGCAAATCTTTGGGATCCAGGTCGTTTCTCTGGCCTTGATCCCCCATGATGGTTTCCACTTACATTCTTCAAGAGGCCAGAACACCTCTTCTCACTCAGTTACCGATCTCCAAAGGTACACGGGCCTATCTGGGTCTGGGCTATTGTCCTGCCCCTCTGGAATTGAGGAAGGAAAGTGGCGAGGGCTGTGGAATTTCACCCATATTTTAAATATACGGACCAACAGCTGCGCAAAGTCAATTTATTAATGCTCACAATATTAAACACTTCTAAATGTGGGCACATCGACTATGGAAAACAAAAGTAAATCTGGCCTGTAAGAACTAAATGCAATTAATTTAGAGACATTTTACCATTTAAGACTTGATAAAAAATTTAATTCAAATGTTTACATCATCATCTTTAAAAGGAGGGTTAAACCAGGTAACTAGAGGCCAGGCAGCCAAACATCAGCGGTAGGGAAACTTTTAGAAACTTCTGTCGTCCGTTAACGCCCCGGATGGGCAACAATAAGCACTTCCGGGCGGCCAGCTTCCAGCGACCAGCACCCCGCTGGGACTTCCAGTGCCAGGAAGAGGCGAGCCGGTGTGCAATGCCGTGGTTGTGACACCGGCTTGATTTTTGGCTGCTGCCCGATCTAAAGTTCTCAGTCGAGCGTCCTGCTGGGACCATGAGTGAAAGCTGGCGGTCCAAGCTGTATTGGTTTCAGTGAAGCAAGTAATGTCCACCTCAGGCAAGTGATTGTTTGCGATTTATATTGTGGTGGCGTGAGCCATTTATTGGGAATGTTTTGGGGTTTTTTCCCTCAGGTTTTTACAGCGCTCCCAGGCCGGCTGTTTAGCTCATGATTTGCTCAGCCTGCCTAGCGCCCGAAGAGAGGTGTGTACCTCCCTTAGTGCTCCGCCCCACTCAGGGCCTAGCTGATGAATTTTGCTGATTGAGGCACAAATTGTACCGCCCTAATGCCATTACCATCCAGAAATGAGCAGAGCCAAAAATCCAGCCCCTTAAATCGGGGAGAAAATTAATTGTTACTTGGAAAAACATAATTTAATCAATAACAACTAACATGGATTTGTTAAAGGCAAATCGTGTTTGACCAACTTGAGTTCTTTGTAACGGAGAGGAATGATGAGATAAATGGACTTTCAAAAGGTGTTTGACAAAGTACTACATAATAGATTTGTTAGCAAAATTGAAGCCCATGGGATTAAAGGGGCAGTGGCTGCATAGATATGAAATTAGCTAACGGACAGAAAGCAGAGAATAATGGTGAATGGTTGTCATTCAGACTGGAGGGAAATACAGGTGTGTTCCAAGGATCGGTATCAGGACCACTGCGGTTTTTGATATACCTTAATGACCTGGACTTGAGTATACAAGGCATAATTTCAAATTTTACAAATGACACAAAATTCAGAAATGTAGTAAGCAATGAGTCAGTTAGTAACAGGCTTCAGAATGATATAGGCAGACTGGTGAAATAGCAGATGAAATTTAATGTAGAGAAATGTGAAGTGATACATTTTGCTACAAAAAAAATGAGGGGAGGCATATTAATCTAATAGGCAAAATTTTAAAGAGTTACAGGAACAGAGAGTCCAAGGGCTGTATTTTTGGTTGTCTAATGCCTCAGTTAACAGCCAGAGAGAGCTTTAATGACAGCAGAAGAGGTTACCAAAAACCATCGGGGGCGCAAACCAATAGCGCTCGGCTGCTGACGATCAATGCGATCCTGACATCAGTCCTGGTGTAATGCCCACGCTTGCGCGCCAGTCGGTAAATTAAGTTCAGCTGTCTCATCTAGCGACCACCAAGAACAACATCTGGCAAAACAGTCGGTACAGGCTTGCAGTCATAACTGATGGCTACTCAAAAGGATGAGGAAGCGGTTCCCTTGGAGGTCACAGTCAGTGCAACGTTTACACAGAGCACGGTGAGTGAGCCTCCAAGTTTGCAGGGGCAGACAGGCTAACAATGCTGGTTGAAAACAAGTGATTTTGCAAACTTTAATGCCGTGCCTTTAAGACTCGGCTTTTCCCGGGATCTGATTCGGAGTTCCGCGCATCCGCAATAGGTCTGCAAAATGTACCGCCCACCCCTCCCCAAAGCTCTGGTGTGCAATGACTAATTTATTGCCAATCAGCTCTTTGACCGATTCTGATGGGAGGTGCAAACTTTTTCAAGGCGCTAAAATTACCGCTCCACCTGGATTAACGTCACAACCGAATTTCTCCCCCAAAATTTTTGAAGGTGGCAGGACAAGTTAAGAATGCTATTAAAATATCATATAGTATCCTTAGCTTTATTATATTAATATAAAAGCCAGAAAGTTATGCTAAACCTTTATAAAATACTGGTTCGGCCTCAGCTGGAGTATTCTGTCCAATTCTGATCACCACGCTTTAGAAAAGATGTCAAGCCTTGGAGAGGGTGCAGAGGAGATTTACTTGGATTGTACTAGGCATGAGGAACCACAGTTGTGTGAACATAGAAAATAGGTGCAGGAGCAGGCCATTCAGCCCTTCTAGCCTGCACCGCCATTCAACGAGTTCATGGCTGAACATGAAACTTCAGTACCCACTTCCTGCTTTCACGCCATACCCCTTGATCCCCCGAGTAGTAAGGACTTCATCTAACTCCCTTTTGAATATATTTAGTGAATTGGCCTCAACTACTTCCTGTGGTAGAGAATTCCACAGGTTCACCACTCTCTGGGTGAAGAAGTTTCTCCTTATCTCGGTCCTAAATGGCTTACCCCTTATCCTTAGACTGTGACCCCTGGTTCTGGACTTCCCCAACATTGGGAACATTCTTCCTGCATCCAACCTGTCCAAACCCGTCAGAATTTTAAACGTTTCTATGAGGTCCCCTCTCACTCTTCTGAACTCCAGTGAATACAAGCCCAGTTGATTCAGTCTTTCTTGATAGGTCAGTCCCACCATCCCGGGAATCAGTCTGGTGAATCTTCGCTGCACTCCCTCAACAGCAAGTATGTCCTTCCTCAAGTTAGGAGACCAAAACTGTACACAATACTCCAGGTGTGGCCTCACCAAGGCCCTGTACAACTGTAGCAACACCTCCCTGCCCCTGTACTCAAATCCCCTCGCTATGAAGGCCAACATGCCATTTGCTTTCTTAACCGCCTGCTGTACCTGCATGCCAACCTTCAATGACTGATGTACCATGACACCCAGGTCTCGTTGCACCTTCCCTTTTCCTAATCTGTCACCATTCAGATAATAGTCTGTCTCTCTGTTTTTACCACCAAAGTGGATAACCTCACATTTATCCACATTATACTTCATCTGCCACGCATTTGCCCACTCACCTAACCTATCCAAGTCACTCTGTAGCCTCATAGCATCCTCCTCGCAGCTCACACTGCCACCCAACTTAGTGTCATCCGCAAATTTGGAGATACTACATTTAATCCCTTCGTCTAAATCATTAATGTATAATGTAAACAGCTGGGGCCCCAGCACAGAACCCTGCGGTACCCCACTAGTCACTGCCTGCCATTCCGAAAAGTACCCATTTACTCCTACTCTTTGCTTCCTGTCTGACAACCAGTTCTCAATCCACGTCAGCACACTACCCCCAATCCCATGTGCTTTAACTTTGCACATTAATCTCCTGTGTGGGACCTTGTCGAAAGCCTTCTGAAAGTCCAAATATACCACATCAACTGGTACTCCTTTGTCCACTTTATTGGAAACATCCTCAAAAAATTCCAGAAGATTTGTCAAGCATGATCTCCCTTTTACAAATCCATGCTGACTTGGACCCATCATGTCACCATTTTCCAAATGCGCTGCTATGACATCCTTAATAATTGATTCCATCATTTTACCCACTACTGAGGTCAGGCTGACCGGTCTATAATTCCCTGCTTTCTCTCTCCCTCCTTTTTTAAAAAGTGGGGTTACATTGGCTACCCTCCACTCGATAGGAACTGATCCAGAGTCAATGGAATGTTGGAAAATGACTGTCAATGCATCCGCTATTTCCAAGGCCACCTCCTTAAGTACTCTGGGATGCAGTCCATCAGGCCCTGGGGATTTATCGGCCTTCAATCCCATCAATTTCCCCAACACAATTTCCCGACTAATAAAGATTTCCCTCAGTTCCTCCTCCTTAATAGACCCTCTGACCACTTTTATATCCGGAAGGTTGTTTGTGTCCTCCTTAGTGAATACTGAACCAAAGTACTTGTTCAATTGGTCTGCCATTTCTTTGTTCCCCGTTATGACTTCCCCTGATTCTGACTGCAGGGGACCTACGTTTGTCTTTACTAACCTCTTTCTCTTTACATACCTATAGAAACTTTTGCAATCCGCCTTAATGTTCCCTGCAAGCTTCTTCTCGTACTCCATTTTCCCTACCCTAATCAAACCCTTTGTCCTCCTCTGCTGAGTTCTAAATTTCTCCCAGTCCCCAGGTTCGCTGCTATTTCTGGCCAATTTGTATGCCACTTCCTTGGCTTTAATACTATCCCTGATTTCCCTAGATAGCCACGGTTGAGCCACCTTCCCTTTTTTATTTTTACGTCAGACAGGAATGTACAATTGTTGTAATTCATCCATGCGTTCTCTAAATGTCTGCCATTGCCCATCCACAGTCAACCCCTTAAGTATCATTAGCCAATCTATCTTAGCCAATTCATGCCTCATACCTTCAAAGTTACCCTTCTTTAAGTTCTGGACCATGGTCTCTGAATTAACTGTTTCATTCTCCATCCTAATGCAGAATTCCACCATATTATGGTCACTCTTCCCCAAGGGGCCTCGCACAATGAGATTGCTAATTAATCCTCTCTCATTACACAACACCCAGTCTAAGATGGCCTCCCCCCTAGTTGGTTCCTCGACATATTGGTCTAGAAAACCATCCCTTATGCATTCCAGGAAATCCTCCTCCACCGTATTGCTTCCAGTTTGGCTAGCCCAATCTATGTGCATATTAAAGTCACCCATTATAACTGCTGCACCTTTATTGCATGCACTCCTAATTTCCTGTTTGATGCCCTCCCCAACATCACTACTACTGTTTGGAGGTCTGTACACAACTCCCACTAACGATTTTTGCCCTTTAGTGTTCTGCAGCTCTACCCATATAGATTCCACATCATCCAAGCTAATGTCTTTCCTAACTATTGCATTAATCTCCTCTTTAACCAGCAATGCTACCCCACCTCCTTTTCCTTTTATTCTATCCTTCCTGAATGTTGAATACCCCTGGATGTTGAGTTCCCAGCCCTGATCATCCTGGAGCCACGTCTCCGTAATCCCAATCACATCATATTTGTTAACATCTATTTGCACAATTAATTCATCCACCTTATTGCGGATACTCCTTGCATTAAGACACAAAGCCTTCAGGCTTGTTTTTTTAACACCCTTTGTCCTTTTAGAATGTTGCTGTACAGTGGCCCTTTTTGTTCTTTGCCTTGGGTTTCTCTGCCCTCCACTTTTCCTCATCTCCTTTCTGTCTTTTGCTTTTGCCTCCTTTTTGTCTCCCTCTGTCTCCCTGTATAGGTTCCCATCCCCCTGCAATATTAGTTTAACTCCTCCCCAACAGCACTAGCAAACACTCCCCCTAGGACATTGGTTCCGGACCTGCCCAGGTGCAGACCGTCCGGTTTGTACTGGTCCCACCTCCCCCAGAACCGGTTCCAATGCCCCAAGAATTTGAATCCCTCCCTGCTGCACCACTGCTCAAGCCATGTATTCATCTGCGCTATCCTGCGATTCCTACTCTGACTAGCACGTGGCACTGGTAGCAATCCCGAGATTACTACTTTTGAGGTCCTACTTTTTAATTTAGCTCCTAGCTCCTTAAATTCTTTTCGTAGGACCTCATCCCTTTTTTTACCTATGTCGTTGGTACCAATGTGCACCACGACAACTGGCTGTTCTCCCTCCCATTTCAGAATGTCCTGCACCCGCTCCGAGACATCCTTGACCCTTGCACCAGGGAGGCAACATACCATCCTGGAGTCTCGGTTGCGTCCGCAGAAACGCCTATCTATTCCCCTCACCATCGAATCCCCTATCACTATCGCGCTCCCACTCTTTTTCCTGCCCTCCTTTGCAGCAGAGCCACCTACGGTGCCATGAACTTGGCTGCTGCTGCCCTCCCCTGATGAGTCATCCTCCCCAACAGTACTCAAAGCAGTGTATCTGTTTTGCAGGGGGATGACCACAGGGGACTCCTGCACTATCTTTCTTGCACTGCTCTTCCTGTTGGTCTTCCATTCCCTATCTGGCTGTGGACCCTTCTCCTGCGGTAAGACCAACTCACTACATGTGATACTCACGTCATTCTCAGCATCGTGGATGCTCCAGAGTGAATCCACCTTCAGCTCCAATTCCGCAACGCGGACCGTCAAGAGCTCGAGGCGGATACACTTCCCACACACGTAGTCGTCAGGGACACCGGAAGTGTCCCCGAGTTCCCACATGGTACAGGAGGAGCATATCACATGACCGAGCTCTCCTGCCATGTCTTAACCTTAGATACCCTTAAATTGGTAATAACAATGTTATAATTCACTTACTGATATAAGTGAAGCTGGGATTGTTCTCCTTAGAACCGAGAAGATTAAGGGGAGATTTGATAGAGGTGTTCAAAATCATGAAAGGTTTGAGTAAATAAGGAGAAACTGTTTCCAGTGGCAGAAAGGTGGTAACCAGAGCTCACAGTTTAAGGTAATTGGCAAAAAGAACTAGAGGTGAGATGAGGAGAACTTTTTTTTTATATAAACGAGTTATTATTACGATCTGGAATGCACTGCCCGAAAGGGTGGTGAGATTCAATAGTAACTTTCAAATGGGAATTGGATAAATCAATCACTGAAGGAGAGAAAATTACAGGGCTATGGGGAAAGAGCAGGGAAGCAGGGGGGGGGGGGGACGGACACACACTAATTGGATAGCTCTACCAAAGAGCCAGCGCAAGCACGGTGGGCCCAATGTGTTGCATCATTGTATGATCTTATCAATGCGTCAGAAAAATTCATTTCATTTCAGTCACTGCTCTCAAATTTTGACAAATTAGCACGGAGCTTTATTTTTCCCAGTTGTTAAAGTTTAAAAAAAATTAAATGGACACATTAATGAATACTTAAATGCCAGAAAATAATGTGCGACTATAAATCACAATGATTAATCCTTAGATACAGCTGTCATCATGTATTAACTGGATGAAGCAGGCTGGCATTAAACTTCCAAAAGTGAGACCAAACTCTGAACAGCACCAATACTATGTGTCAGATACTTCCTCAGCACATTTTCAATGTACAAATTTTATTACAGATGATCCAAGAGGATGTTCTTTATAAGTCTACTTAACTAAAGCAGCCAAAAAGATTCTGCCATCTTTCTGAAGTAACCATTTCAAAGAACAGTCATATCATTAACCAATCCATCATACTAGTACTTGTGGGAAGTAATAAGAGTACATTTGTAGAATTCAAATGAAAAATTCATATCCAGTTAATGCACTTACGAATATATGGAAATAAATCCAACGGTGCAGTTGTCACTTTCTTCACTCAGCTGACTCAGTTTCCTAAGGGGAAATATATTCTCCATTTAGAATTACTAGTTGCAAAAAATGTTTAAACACCAATTCCAATCAGCACTGGGTGGCACTGTGTCATGCAGTCTAAAACTTTTTTCTATATCTGTGGTGTGGCCTTGAATCCAACCCTCCTGAACCCAATAGAAGTCTCTCTGGGCCCAAGTTTCCACAAGAAAAAAAACGGGCGTCCCTCCGAGCTGGGCGCCCGTTTTTCGCGCCTAAAAAAATCCTCGGTATTCTCCACCTACCTGTAGGTGCTCTGGTCCTCGGCGCAGCCAGCACGAGCTGTGGGGAGGGGGCGGAGCCAGGTCCCGGCGCTGAAAACAGTGCCGGGACCTCTGCACATGCGCGCTACAGTCGGCACGCAAGTGCAGGCGCGGAACTGTGTGGGAGGGGCCCGAAGCACACAGCCCCTAGCCCTGGCTGAATGGCCTCACTGGGGCTGCGTGAATAAGGCTCCTCCCATGGCCAGCTCCTGCTCCCCCCCCCCGACAAGACCCGACACCCGCTCCCCCCCACCCCCCCCCCCCCCGCCGACCAGACACCCGCCCCCCCCGCGCCCCCCCCCCGCTCCCCCCCTCACCGACTGACCCACCCCGCGCTCCTCCCCCCCCCCACTGGACCCGTCCCTCCCTCCCTCCCGCTCAGCGACACGAACGGCTTTCTCCCCTCCCCCTCCCGCTCAGTGGCACGAACAGCTGCAGAATTCTCCCTGGCTGAAGCACTTTCACACAGGTAGGAAGATGGTTTATTTTCTTGGCTTATAAATGTTTATTCAGGTTGGATTTATTTGTATAATATTTGTAGAAGTATAAATAAGGATTTATTGTAGAATTTAATGAGTTCCCTTCCCCCCCCCTCCCCCCACCTCGTTTTGGACGCCTAATTTGTAACCTGCGCCTGATTTTTTAATGTGTAGGACAGGTTTTTTCAGTTCTACAAAAATCTTCACTGGCTCCATTCTACTTTAGTTTGGAGTACATTTTCACTGTGGAAACTTTCAAATCAGGCGTCAGTGGCCGGACACGCCCCCTTTTGAAGAAAAAATTCTGTTCTAAACTAGAACTGTTCTACCTGACTAGAACTGCAGAAAAAATAATGTGGAGAATTGCGATTTCTAAAATAGTCCATTCTCCACCAGTTGCTCCTAAAAATCAGGCACGAATCATGTGGAAACTTGGGCCCTCTCTTTCTCCCTGATGGCTGTAAAAATGCTGAGTGAAATGACTTTTGGCAGCGTCAATTCAGTTCTAAGTGGACACAAAAATTATAATTTAGCAGAAAATTTAAAGGTTCAGGCAGAAAGGCCACAAGGATGCCTGCTCAAGAAATGGAAATTACACTGGTGCAGTACAGGAAGAGATTGAAGGATATAGCCAGGCAGAGTACTGCAAACAGTACACATGATGTGCGAGACAACATTCTCAGCAATCATTCTGATGAAATTAAATACCACTTTGAATTGCTAGACAAAAACTTGAAGCTACACTCATATGTGCTGTCTTTAGTAAAAGATAAAGACTGCTGTTTCAAACTGAATGCTGGTAGATGTTTAAGTAAAAATACACACGGGGTACAAGTATATTACCTGTATTGGCTGCAAGGCATTTTCTACTAAAATTAGTGCATGTGGCCAAAACAGCATCACTGTAGACATACCTGTGGTCAGTCAGTGAACAAGACTAGAGTAGAGAAAATTTTAATTCCATATCTCTCCTGCACTATAACTAATTTGCAAGGGCTCATTGCAGGTGCTGAAAAGTACGCCATTATCCAACAATGACTTTCCTCACCTTGATATATTAAAAAAAAATCTTGAACCAGTTGCTAAACACTAATTCTAAAATGCAAAGAACACATACTTTGAAATGATTATTTCAGGAAGGATCTCTTCAAACTTCTTCTGCGGTTCACCATTCACAGGTTTCTCCCCTTCGATGGGGATTATCTGCAAATCAGAGTTTCATTATTTGGGATACAGAAAAAAAAACATAACTTACAGCTTTTCCCTGTGGTGTTACTTATGGATAACAATAGGGTTGGCTCCAGAATCTTTCTGGGATCTGTTGGTACCCAAGCATGTGATAGATGATAACATATGGGATGCAGACAGACTCACACATCTATTAAGATTTGATTACTCAATTAAAAGAGCAAAATTCAAAACACCCCATCAATCAAACGCTATTTTTGCTTATAACAAAATGTCTTCCGTTTAATACAGCCATCTCATCAGGTAAAAGCCGTCCAGATTGCTGCTGTTCTCAGTTTTGATATAAAGTGATATTGAGGACCAGTTCAAGCTGAACAGCTAGATACAGAGCTGTTTAGCCAAGCAAGAGAGGCTATAGGACTTCATAATACAGTAATCATAGGAGGGCTTCAGTGTCCTAGAAGTGAAACGGTCAAACTAGGCAGGAAAAAGGTTCACACAATTTAAAGAGAGAGGTAATCAGTGTCTGTTTTTATTACAACATGTAGAGTACTCCTGTAAAAGATAATTTTAGTCTTCATCCTCCTGACAGAGAGCCTCAATTGCCAGAACAGTATGTCAAAACACTCAGGTGCATGGAGCAGGTGCCAAATTTTCAACACGTGCTCCCAGTAGACGAAGCTCCTCATTAGGAGCACAGTCTGAAAATTACCCCTTAAATTCATATTAGTTGTAGTATTCAATAGACCATAAAAATTGATTAGGAACCTAGAAGTAAGAGAACATTTAGACTATCATGGCATAGTTAAGATTTTGTATCGTATTAAAGACTAGGGTCAAAATGAATACAGGTATATGGCAAAAAGATAAAGCTACAAATTATTTATAGTAGAGAAAATGCTTGACAGCATGACATTAGATTGCTGCTGAAAGCACCCTAAGTACAGAGGCTATAGGAGTAGTGGATTCTGAAGGTGAAACCTAAATTAGTGGTTAAGAATATCCAGTGTATATACATTTACCTGAACTTTCAGAAGGCATGATAAAATAGTGCATGTTAAGCTTTTAAAGAAGATTGAGTTTCCTGGAATTAATGCCAGATTAGCTAACATGAGTGAAACTGGCTTGGCATGAGGAAGCAGAGGTTAATGGTCTCAGAGCATTGACTAGTAAAGGCCCACACAGATCTTTACTGGCCCACCTGTTCACACTTTTCATTATTGATGTGGGGAAGAATACTTTCTAATAACTTATCAAGCCACGTGAGCAGGTGACAAGAATGAAGGAGATAAACAGCATTCAAAAAGGTCTGTACCAATTAAGCAGATGGACAAAAGGAAGGCAGGATTATTTTAAAAAAGGTAAATAAATAAAAAGTAATGCATATTTAAAAAGGAAATGTGGAATGGAGAGAGTTCAGAGGAGACTGACGAGGGAGATGCTGGGACTGGATACTCTAAAGTGGAGAAGATGGGAGACATCATTCAGGACTTGAACAATATCGAAAACATGGGTTTTAGCAAAATGTGAGACTTGGACGGTCAGTACAGATATACAGGACAAAAGTTTAAAATGAACACCCATAAACAAGATGAGATTATAATATTTTCCCCATGTACTGGACATGTTAAACAGACTCCCAAGCAAAAGGAGTTGGTCCACATTCATGAACTCCTTCAAAAAGGAGCTCAATAAATACTGTATGATTGGAAACAAGACCAGAGGTTGCAAGGATAAGTTTAGATTGAGATGATAAAACCATACTTGGGACACAATGCCTGTGTAAAAAAAGTGAAGCATTTTTATTTAAGATTTCACTTGGAATGACCTTTAAATCTTCAGCTTGTTTTGTTACAATTTTTGCTAAATTAGCGGTTGTTATTAGACAGGTGCCCAAGGGAGGAGCCAAGGCAGTCAATCAAATACAAATCTTCTTTAATTTGTTCAAATATATTTTTGGTTGGCAGCTCTTTTTACATTTAATAAAGTTATTTGAACTAAGTTTTTCTGAAGTGTTTAGAAGCTATCTGGCCTGACATCTTTCTTCATAGATGGTGAGAATCACGACATAAGAAATATTACTTGCATCATAGTTTAGTGCAGCACTCATGAACTATGCATCATTTTCTACCATAACAACAACATGAATTAATATAGCACCATTAAATTAAACATACCAAGGTGCTTCATAGTTAAGCGCAAAGAAAATAGACACTGAGCCAGGAAGGGAAAGATCAAGAGGGATGATTGAAAGCTTAGCTGAAGAGATAGGTTTTGAATCAGAGGTTTATTGTTTTAAAAAGAAAAGCAAGGTCAACAGGTGGAAAGGTTCAGGAAAGGAATTTCAGAGAGCAAGACCCAGGCAGTTAAAGTCTGTGTGCCATCAATGGTGGGGCGAAGAGAGGGGTTGATGAAGGTTGGAGTCAAAGGAATAAAGTTTTCAGAGAGTCAATACAGCTAGAAGAGATTGCAGAGACAGTGGGGAAAGTACATGGGAAGATTGAGTTGAGAACGAGGAACAGGGAGCCAACTTTGATTAACGAGGGTAGGAGTGATGAGCAAATGGGACTTAGTACTGGACAGGATACATACAATAGTTCGGAAAAGTTGGAGTTTGTATAAGACAAGAAGCCAAAAAGGAGAGCTGGAGCAGCTGAGTCTGGAGACACTGGCAGGGTGTACAATCATTTCAGTTGCAGAGCAATGTTGCAGAGGTGGAAGTGGTCTTTGTCATAGAGTATGAGAGGCTGATACTCATCTCAATGTGATAACGACCAGATAATCTGTTTTTGTTATGTTGATTGAGGGATAAATATTTGCAAGGACACTGCTGATAACTGCTCTTCTTCAAAATAGTGCCTTGGAATCTTTTATGTCCCTTGAGAGGGCAGATGGGGCCTCGGTTTAATGTCTCATTCAAAAGACAGCACCTGTGACACTGCAGCACTCCCTCAGCACTGCATGGGAGTGCCAACCTAGATTCTAGGTCCTCAACTATTTACAAGCTATATTAATGACTTGGATGAAGGGACCGAGTGTGATGTAGCCAAGTTTGCTGATGATACAAAGATGGGTGGGAAAGCAAATTGTGAGGAGGACACAAAAAATCTGCAAAGGGATATAGACAGACTAAGTGAGTGGGCATAAATTTGGCAGATGGAGTATAATGTGAGATTATCCAAATTGGCAAAAAAATAGAAAAGCAAATTATAATTTAAATGAAGAAAAATTGCAAAGTGCTGCAGTACAGAGAGACCTGGGAGTCCTTGTGCATGAAACACAAAAAGTTAGTATGCAGGTACAGCAAGTGATCAGGAAACAAATGGAATGTTGGCCTCTATTGCAAGGGGGATAGAGTATAAAAGCAGAGAAGTCCTGCAACAACTGTACAAGGTATTGGTGAGGCCACACCTGGAGTACTGCGTATAGTTTTGGTTTCCGTATTTAAGGAAGGGTATACTTGCATTGGAGGCTGTTCAGAAAAGGTTCACTAGGTTGATTCTATGAACAAACCCTCTGAATATAGGCTGAGTGGATTGGGCCTATACACATTGGAGTTCAGAAGAATGAGATGTGATCTTATTGAAACGTATAAGATAATGAGGGAGCTCGACAAGGTGGATGCAGAAAGGATATTTCCACTCATAGGGGAAACTAAAACTGGAGGACATGGTCTGTGAATAAGTGGCCATCCATTTAAAACTAAGAGGAGGAGAAATTTCTTCTCAGGGTTGTAAATCTATGGAATTCTCTGCCCCAGAGAGCTGTGGAGGCTGGGTCATTGAATATATTTCAAGCAGAGACAGACAGATTGCGATAAGGAAGTAAAGGGTTATGGGGTGCGGGCAGGGAAGTAGAGCTGAATCCATGACCATATCAGCCATGATCTTATGGCGGAGCAGGCTCGAGGGGCCAAATGGCCCACTCCTGCTCCTATTTCTTATGTTCTTATTCATGTGCTCAAGTCCCTGGAGTGGGACTTGAACCCACAACCTTCTGACTCAGAGGCGAGTGTGCTGTGGTCTGGAGTCACGTATTGGAAGATTTCCTTCCCTGAAGGACATAGTGAATAGGAGGTGGTATCAGTAGCACCATTACTGATACTAGCTTTTTATGTAATTGAATTTAAATTCCCCAGCTGCTATGGTGGAATTTGAACGCATGTTTCCAGATATTAGTCCAGGCCTCTGGACTACTAGGTGAGTAACATGACCACTAAATTACCATACCCATTTAGGTATGGTGGAGAGTGTATATATTTTGATACACACGATATCGCAATTGTGTGGGACAGGCTGGATGGTCCAGAAAGTACTTTCTTGTGTCATTTCTTGTATGTCCATATACAGTTGGTGTCCCTGATGGGAGGGGGTTCCCAATACTAGGACCATTGAACATAAATCATTGGTTATATGTGAAAAGGAAAAGATTAGTGAAAACAAACATAGGTTCCTTGCAGTCAGATTCAGGTGAATTTATAATGAGAAACAAAGAAATGGCGGACCAGTTAAACAAGTACTTTGGTTCTGTCTTCACGAAGGAAGACACAAATAACCTTCCGGAAATACTAGGGGACCGAGGGTCTAGTGAGAAGGAGGAACAGAAGCAAATCCTTATTAGGCGGGAAATGGTGTTAGGGAAATTGATGGGATTGAAGGCAGATAAATCCCCGTGGCCTGATAGTCTGCATCCCAGAGTACTTAAGGAAGTAGCCCTAGAAATAGTGGATGCATTGGTGATCATTTTCCAACAGTCTATCAACTTTGGATCAGTTCCTATGGACTGGAGGATAGTTAATGTAACACCACGTTTTAAGAAAGGAGGGAGAGAGAAAACAGGTAATTATAGACTGGTTAGCCTGACATCAGTAGTGGGGAAAATGTTGGAATCAATTATTAAAGATGAAATAGCAGCACATTTGGAAAGCAGTGACAGGATCGGCCCAACTCAGCATGGATTTATGAAAGGGAAATCCTGCTTGACAAATCTTCTAGAATTTTTTGAAGATATAACAAGGGAGAACCATTGGATGTGGTGTATTTGGATTTTCAAAAAGCTTTTGACAAGGTCCCACACAAGAGATTGGCATGTAAAATTAAAGCACATGGTATTGGGGGTAGTGTACTGACATGGATAGGGAACTGGTTGGCAGACAGTCGGGAGAAACGGGTCCTTTTCAGAATGGCAGGCAGTGACTAGTGGGGTGCCGCAGGGCTCAGTGCTGGGACCCCAGCTATTTACAATATACATCAATGATTTGGATGAGGGAATTGAATGTAATATCTCCAAGTTTGCAGATGACACTAAGCTGGGTGGCAGTGTGAGCTGTGAGGAGGACACCAAAAGGCTGCAGGGTGACTTGGACAGGTTAGATGAGTGGGCAAACGTGTGGCAGATGCAGTATAATGTGGATAAATGTGAGGTGATCCACTTTGGTGGCAAAAACACAAAGGCAGATTATCATCTGAATGGCAGCAGATTAGGAAAAGGGGAGGTGCCGCGAGACCTGGGTGTCATGGTTCATCAGTCATTGAAAGTTGGCAGGCAGGTTCAGCAGGCAGTGAAGGCGGCAAATGGTATGTTGGCCTTCATAGCTAGGAGATTTGAGTATAGGAGCAGGGAGGTCTTACTGCAGTTGTACAGGGCCTTAGTGAGGCCTCACCTGGAATATTGTGTTCAGTTTTGGTCTCCTAATTTGAGGAAGGACATTCTTGCTATTGAGGGAGTGCAGCGAAGGTTCACCAGACTGATTCCCGGGATGGCAGGACTGACATATGAGGAGAGGCTGGATCGACTGGGCCTGTATTGACTGGAGTTTAAAAGGGTGAGAGGGGATCTCATAGAAACATATACAATTCTGACAGGACTGGACAGGTTAGATGCAGGAAGGATGTTCCCGATGTTGGGGAACTCCAGAACCAGGGGACACAGTCTAAGGATAAGGGCTGAGCCATTTAGGACTGAGATGAGGAGAAACTTCTTCACTCAGAGTTGTTAACCTGTGGAATTCCCTACTGCAGAGAGTTGATGATGCCAGTTCATTGGATATATTCAAGGGGGAGTAAGATAAGGCCCTTATAGCTAAAGGGATCAAGGGGTATGGAGAAAGCAGGAAAGGGGTACTGAGGTGAATGATCAGCCATGATCTTATTGAATGGTGGTGCAGGCTCGAAGGGCCGAATGGACTACTCCTGCACCTATTTTCTATGCTTCTATGTTAGACCACAGTTAGAATATTGTGTCTTATTTTGGGTATTTTACTTTAATAAGAATGTTAAGGTTATGGAGAGGTCACAAAAGAGATTAATTAGGTGATAACATGGATGAAGGTATGAGGACAGACTAAAGAAACTTGGCTTCTTTTTACCAGAACAGAGTAGGTTACGAGGAGTTTGAATAGAAGTGTTCAAAAATTGAGGGATTTTGATACAGTAAAGTTCCTTCAGTGAGTCAGTAACTAGGGGACATAAATTTAAGATCACCACCAAAAGGAGATGGTCAAGAGAATTTTACCTGTAAAAAGAAAAAAAGAGTTAAAACATGGAATGTCCTACCCTGCTCCAAGCAGAATCTGTAACTGCTATTAAAAGGGAAGTGGATAAATATTTGAAAAAGTAAAATGTAAAAAGGTTTGGGGAAAAGTGCAGGAGAATAGGACTAAATGAATAGCTCTTTCAGGAGAACCAGTGAAGATGTGATGGACCAATTGGCCTTTTATGTTGCTATAAAATTCTGTGGAACAGCTTTAAATTGTCTTATCTCTTGGTAAAGTACCTTGAAGACCACATATTTTCCACCATCATTTATTGTCTGATATACTTCCCCAAAGACTCCTTCTCCAATTTTTTTACACTTCCTGAGTTTGGCGAATGGTATGCATTCTTTAAAGGAAACTGGACCATTCTGGTGACATTCACAGTATACCTTCTCTTCATCTGTAAGGAATACTGACTGCAGGATTACAGATGACCAATTTTCCTAAAAGCCAATTAATAAAGGAAATCATTAAATATATAAACTGTTCAAAAATTTCCAGTTTCAAGTCTATATAATCAATTAAATATATGTCTCATGGCTCGGAAATCGAAAACGCACTCAAATTGGAATACGTACTTTACAAGCACCAATAGGAATAGC
Source organism: Pristiophorus japonicus (assembly GCF_044704955.1). Classification (NCBI taxonomy): domain Eukaryota; kingdom Metazoa; phylum Chordata; class Chondrichthyes; family Pristiophoridae; genus Pristiophorus; species Pristiophorus japonicus. Next base: position 209,209,781 of record NC_091978.1, read on the forward strand.
AAATATCAAGTCACTTAATGGGCAGTACCAAATTCTTGAGAGCGTGTATTCAAACAGCAGAAACCTTAATAAGTAAAATATTATTTAGGTTAACTGGTGGAATTCCCCTACCCCATGTAGATGAGTCCCAAATAATTACTGTATGACATTTTGGAAATATTCACTCAACAATCTTATTATCCAGCATTGCATTGTAAAATCCTGAATGATTTCTACTTTAGCCATTGAACAATTGTGGTACAAGTAAAATTTCTGTGGATAACATTATTTTCATCAATGTGATCAATTTGGTCAGCCTTGCACTCCCCTACCCCCATAAAAACTTCCGGCATGTTTGAATTGTGTTTCAATACTCAATGCAGGCTGGTAAAGCATATAACCATTCATTAGTCAATAATGATAAACAGATCAGATCCAAAAGAGTCCATCTTACTTAATCTACATCCCAGTGCTTTTGCTCCAATGTTTGTATTTAAAAAGGATACACCAATCGTGGATACTTACCGTTCATACTACTTGCCCACAATTTTCTTTGCCTTTAATAAACATTACAGGCTGTTCTTTCTTGAAATGTTAAAATATAAAATTAAGTGGGTATGCAATATTGTGCCCATGCAGGTGATTTATATTTCTTCTGTGAGTGAGCAAAATATTCAATTTCATCTCAACGATATCAAGATGAAAAACATGATAAAAATCAAGTTTGTATGCCAGGATTTTACTTTCCTGCATTTTATAGTCAACATTTGCAAAATTATCTTCATAACTATATATGGTTTTATGCCAATATACCTACCACAAGGGAACTTCTGGACAATATGGATCTTCTTAACCTATTGCTAATTGGAGTTGCAGAGAAATTTGCCATGGAAACCAACTTGTTCTGGGGTGTAACAAAATGGCTTTGATCATTACAATTTCCTTTTCTTAAAAGGTATTTTGATTCTGGAGTGCTTTGGTTGGACATGGTGCAAATAGATTTCAAAGGCGTAACAATAACTGGAGGCAAGAGACACAAAAGTGAAAATTAACATTACATATACTAGTGCTTCATCATTAGGTTTATAAAATGTGATAAGGCACTCAACACTCTACACTTGATCTCAATTTGAATACCAATTCTGGTATAAAATAATGGTTAGCAGAACAGTTTCAGCATCGGAGTTCAATACACTGCAGCCTCACTATAACAAACACGTGCAGCATATAACCAGCTGCAACAAACTCAAGTTATGAGTTGTGATGTGTGCAATGCCACAGGGGATCAAATAGCTAAAAGAAATGCAGCCTTTATTTATGGCAATCTGAATGAAATTCGTTGCATTGAGATAAATGGTATTTCAGAATCAGTTAAATATACAAGAAAAGGATAAAAACTTCAGCTCAACATTTTAGATTACAATGCTGTTTGGAGGCACAACTATCCCACATCCAGTTGAAAGCTTTATTAATATAGAATTCATACTTCACTTGCACTGCATCTTCAAATAACAGTCCATGCTTCCAACAAACAAAGGGAACCCAAAGGAGCAACATATTAATACTCACAACAGCAACATGCAGTAGGCAGGGATGCCAAGGACCCCAAGTGAGGAAGCCACAGGCCACAAGTGCCTTACTTGGCTGTATTACTAGTATTAGATTTAGCTATATTTTTTAAATGCACTCTTACAATTACATAACTTGAATAATTTCCAGCATAACCAAATCCAATCAGTTACCCTTCTTTCTTTTGTGAACTGAATGAGCTGCTTTGAATCTTGACCAGTTACGTGAGCCCAAGGGAGAGGAAAATGAAGAATAATTCACAAATGTTGATTGAGGGAAAAAGCCCTGCAGTTAAAAAGAAACAAAAAAGATCAGTGACCTTATGTACTTGGTGTAGAGACAAAGCAAAATATTAAACCATGTTTGCATCAGCTCACATACTGCAATTCAATTGAACATACATTTTAATAGAGAAACCATATTCATTTGTATTTCCATATATTATACAAGGTACATTTAATGGTGCCACTCAATCCTCCCTCATTTCCCAGATGTCATGCTTTAAAACCACTTGTTATCAGTGGCATCCAAATTCTGTAACATCCTTCCACCCTCCCCCATAACATCATGAAGGGAGAGGGAGACAGAGAAGGAGAGGGAGGACACAGACAAGAAACACACATAGCATCTTACAAATGCAAACTGTCTTCATTATGATTATATTTTACCAATGCATAATAGTGCTGCAATTTCCAATCACAGACCGAGACACCCAATTTCAACCATCAAAGCTTGTAATTAAAAAGGTGCCTCCACGTCTTCAGAATTCAGATTGGTTAAATGCAATGACCATCAGCAGTTAGGTGCCATGGTAAACAACAAAATATCCTCACAGTTCTGCCTGTTAGTAACTTTTAACAGCTGACAGAAAGGACAAACATCTTCCAGAGTATTTGGGAAGATAGGGGAAGAACAAAGTATTCCCACATCAAAATATTTCGAACAGTTGTTCCTTTTTCTGAGATATAAACCAATTTTTTTTAATTACTTTTAGAACCTCAGGAGTAGCAACAAGAATTGTGATGTATACCCATCCATGTGCTTACATAGGATCAGCTCATTAATGGATGTCTTGCACAAGGACACATGACCACAAGAAATAGGAGCAGGAGTAGGCCATTTGACCCCTTGAGCCTGCTCCGCCATTTAAAAAGATCATGGCTGATCTGATCACGGACTTAGTTCCACTTCCCTGCCTGCTCCCCATAACCATTTATTCCCTTAATGCTCAAAAAGCTGTCTTTCTTCGCCTTAAATATACTCAATGACCCAGCCTCTGGGGCAGAGAATTCTACAGATTTACACCCGAGAGAGAAGAAATTCCTCCTCATCTCAGTTTTAAATGGGCGACCCCTTATTCTTTGACTATGCCCCTAGTTTTAGTTTCCCCTATGAGTAGAAATATCCTCTGCATCCAACTTGTCAAGCCCTCTCATTATCTTATATGCTTCGATAAGATCACCTCTCATTCTTCTGAACTCCAATGAGTATAGGCCCAATCTACTCAACCTATCTTCGACAGATCAAATCTCTTCCAACATAACTGGTTGCTAACTTTAAAGACTGCCATCTTTAAAAAAAGGGGACAAGTCTGACTGCGGCAACTAGAGGAATCGCCCTATCAGCCACTGAGAAAGTCGTCACTAGAGTCCTCCTTAACTATCTTCTTCCCGTGGCCGAGGAGCTCCTCCCGGAGTCACAGTGCGGATTTCGGGGGTACAATGGACATGCTTTTTGCAGCGTGACGGCTACAGAAAAAATGCAGGGAACAGCACCAGCCCTTATACATGGCCTTCTTCGACCTTACAAAGGCCTTTGACACTGTCATCCGCGAGCGTCTATGGAGCGTCCTCCTCCGTTTCGGATGCCCCAAAAGTTCGTCACCATACTCCGCCTGCTCCACGACGACATGCAAGCCGTGATCCTTACCAACAGATCCATCACAGACCTAATCCACGTCCGGACCGGGGTCAAACAAGGCTGCATCATTGCCCCAACCCTCTTCTCACTCTTCCTCGCTGCCATGCTCCACCTCAGTCAACAAGCTCCCCGCTGGAGTGAAACTAAACTACAGAACCAGTGGGAACCTGTTCAACCTGCGCCGTCTCCAGGCCAGATCCAAGACCACCCCAACCTCTGTCGTCGAGCTACAGTACGCGGACAACGCCCGTGTCTGCACACACACAGAGGCTGCACTCCAGGACATAGTCAACGTATTTACTGAGGCGTACGAAAGCATGGGCCTTACGCTAAACATCCGTGAGACAAAGGTCCTCCACCAGCCTGTCCTCACCGCACAGCACTGCCCACCCCACTCATCAAGATCCACGGCGTGGCCCTGGACACCGTGGACCACTTCCCATATCTCGGGAGCCTCCTATCAACAAGAGCAAGCATCGACGACAAGATCCAACACCGCCTCCAGTGCGCCAGTGCTGCTTTCGGTCACCTGAGGAAAAGTGTTTGAAGACCAGGCCCTCAAAACTGCCATCAAGTTCATGGTCTACAGGGCTGTAGTAATAACTGTCCTCCTGTATGGCTCAGAGACATGGACCATGTACAGTAGACACCTCAAGTTGCTGGAGAAATATCACCAACGATGTCTCCGCAAGAGCCTACAAATCCCCTGGGAGGACAGGCGCACCAATATCACGTCCTCATTCAGGCTAACATTCCCAGCATTGAAGCACTGACCACACTCGATCAGCTCCGCTGGGCAGGCCACAGTCTGCATGCCAGACACGAGACTCCCAAAGCAAGTGCTCTACTCGGAGCTCGTTCATGGCAAATTAGCCAAAGGTGGGCAGCGGAAATGCTGCAAGGTCACACTCAAATCCTCCTTGATAAAGTGCAACATCCCCACTGACACCTGGGAGTCCCTGGCCCAAGACCGCCCTAAGTGGAGGAAGTGCATCAGAGGACGCTGAGCACCTCAAGTCTGAATGCCGAGAGCATGCAGAAACCAGCCAGCGGAAAGAGCGTGCAGCAATCCAGTCCCACCCACCCCTTCCCTCAACGACTATCTGTCCCACCTGTGACAGAGTCTGTGGCTCTCGTATTGGACTGTTCAACCACCAAAGAACTCACTTCAGGAGTGGAAGCAAGTCTTCCTCGATTCCGAGAGACTGTCTATGATGATAATGAACTCTTCACAAATCGAAATACCCTGTAATCAAGACCACTAATTTTCCATTTTCATGGAAAATAGATGCAATAATGGAATTTAATCTCCAAACCACCAGTAAAAATCTTGAAATCCCATAAAGAATCAACAGAAGTTGGACATATTCAGTCACTAAATAATCGGCCTTGAATAGAGCAGATGATATAGCATTTATATCATGCTCTTCATCTCCTCAGGACCTCCTAAAGCAGTTCATAGCCAATGAAGAACTTTCAAAATATAGTCACTGTTGTAATGTAGGGAAATGCAGCATCCAATTTGCACACAGCAAAGTCCCACAAACAGCACAGAGATAAAAGACCACATAATCGGTTTTAGTGATGTTGATTAAGGTATGTATTTTGACCGGAATATCTCGAGATATCTTTGAATAGAACCATCGGAATGTTTTTTTACATCCACCCAGGGGGAGCACAAGGGTTAATGTAACAGCACACAATCTGCTGCAACAAACTCAGTTATGACTCTCCACAATCTGCTGCACTGAACATTTCCCATTGAATAGCTACTCTACTCTACTCTACTCTACTCTACTCTACTCTACTCTACTCTACTCTACTCTACTCTACTCTACTCTACTCTACTCTACTCTACTCTACTCTACTCTACTCTAGATTTGCTATTCAGTCCGTAGATTATTTTGATCTAGTTCATTCACCCTCTCCTCATCAGACAAAGAAGTCTAGATTTGTTCCTAATTCAGTGCTAAATTAGCAGATCTTCAACAGGTGAGTGTTTTCTACTGTATGATACCATACTTTGGAGCGGTGCTGCATTAAAAGCGGAAACTTTTCAAATTCAATGTCCTGTTTAATTGGACATTCACAGTACTGTTGATCCATCACCTTTATTGTAGCAATGTCAAAATTAAGTTACTGCTGTACAAGCTCTTCACGTTTCAAAATACTTCGATAACAATATCCACATTAATGATACTTTACTAAATTTATTTTATAGCATTTGGCCCACCATCAACATGCCTGTGGTACCATTTATAAAATGAACACAATAAAAACATACCAGATAACATTTATCCAACAATATGCTATTAGAGTCACTTTTGTATTACAGTCTATCCCTGATAATTCAAAATCGTTATTTGCCCCCAAAAGCTAAAATTATCCACAAATTTGAATTAAGCAATTCCATCAACATGGCACAGTAGTACTTTTAAGTGCAGTTCAAGTTGAAGAAAAGACCTTGCATATTATGTAGCACTTTTCATGATCTCAAGACATTCCAAAATACAAAGCTCTTTGAAGAGGAGAATGTGGTAGCTACTGCCAGTCTTACTATTGCATATGGTATGTTAGCCTGTTAGCCCTTATTGCAAATGGATTAGCGTGCAAGAGTAAGGTGGTATTGCTAGGTATATAGGGCTTTGGCAAGACCACATCAAATATCTTGAGAGACATGCCTCCGGAGGGGTTAGTCGATCGCTCCCCAACCTGCCTTCGCGACAAAAGGACTGAGCCAAGCTAACACAAACTAATTGTTAATATGAATAAAATGTGCAATTTCTACCTCAGTCACTTGTGATTTTGGATGCCCACATAAATCCACTGTGGACCTTTCTGCACTTTTCGTAGCTGGTGAAAAAGGATCCATGGTTTTTTGAACTACTGATCCAGTGCAGCTGCTCTGTTTGCTCAACACATTGGAGGTAAAGCCACTGATGTGGTTCTTTTGTCCAGATGGGAAATCTCTTTTCAGGAGGCAGCCATTTTTGTTTGAAATAGTTTTTCTGTTTTGTTGGCTGATTATAGGTTTGAAGGAGTCTGACTCAGCTGTAGACCCTTTATCAGACCTTTTACCTTGAACATTTGAACCCATACTTAATTGTATCTCTTGGGAATTCAAATGCATTGCAGACCGAGATGACTTCAGATTCATGTCATCTGTATACTTGCGCTCTTTATCTCGCGGTTTGAAACTGCATTTATGTTCATCACCCAGATTCCTTTTTACTGGATTTCTCATCTCACCTTTCTTCTCTGGTAAATGCCACTCTAGTTCAAGAGGACTGAGCAACACGGCAGGCTGAAGAGCCATCCCATTAAAAGATTTCTCCGTACTTTTTTGGGGTGCTAATTTTTCACTTGGACGATTAATAAATTGTTGCTTTTTTCCAGTAGCACATCGTGATGAACTCACCTGGGAAGAGTCATCTTCAGCAGAGGACAGTGATTTACTTTTGTGAAAGTGCTTATGTACTGAAAAGTAATCTAGTTGTACTACAGGCTGAAAGTCCAATTTGTAAGCTCTCTTTTTACTTTCACAGTTTTCCTGTTTAGTTAACAAATCAAGATTTAAGGTACAGTTTGCTGAAGGCTTTCTGACAAATCTTTTTGTATCATCTGTTTCATTAATTAAATCAGCCTCAGGAGAGCTTTCAGATACTTCAGTGACATCAGAAAACAACTCTTTGCTCTGATTGAAGGTACTATGCAAGGTATGATACAAATCATCCCTCGGAGTTTGAAATGAATGAGAAGTTACAAGATCTACATGTTCAAGATTTTGTACCGAAGACACAAAGGCCACAGGTTGATGCTCTGTTTCAAAACCACAAATTCCATCTAACTTCTTTTGAGACAATCCAACAAACTCCAAATGATTTGAAAATTCTGTAGAGACAAGCTCCTTGTCTGAAGTGTTGCTCCTCTGGGAGCAACAGATTTCCACTGCACTGGGGTTGCCAATTCTTTCCACAAAATAAGGCTCAACACTGGTCTTCCACACACAATCCTCCTCATTTTCACTATTAAATGAAATGATACATCTTGATGGTTCCTTAATTTTTAATTTCCTGGTACAAGAAGGTGTGCTAGTCTGCAGTGGGGATCTACCCAGTTTCTTTGTAAAACTGGGATTAAGATTAGAGTTTGCAGCTTTGATGGCATTTCTGCATGTCCCCTTCGGTTTATCAAAACATATAGATGATTCTGAAGATTCTGTTAATGATCCAAGCAATACCTGAGGGGGTAGGGGAAAGGACACATTTAGAAAATTGCAAATTTATGTACATGTACCAAATATCTAGCTAACTACACATGAACAGAAGCTCAAATTATATTCATCATTACCCAGATAAATCTATATACATTTCTGCATTAGTCTTGCCTAGAAATGCAAAATTATTATAATTTTGGCACAAAAATTTTATTTAACACATAAAAGCTTGCTCTCAATATAATGTTAAAGCAAATCATCAAATGTAAATCAACTTATACTTTTTCTCACATTTTAAATCTAAAGGTGAATTAAAATAGGAATGCAGATCAAAAGGTGAGTTGGACTAGGTTTCTATTTCATGAATCAAATATATGTGTTCTACATAATAATTTGCATGAATTCAGTAGTGACCTAAAATGTATTTCCCTTTATGCGATAGAGTTTCTACATTTGTAGGTTATTTATAATTTATAATTGCAACAAGCAACTACTGGAACACTTTTTCTTGCTTTATATCACATGACACCACTAACCACCAAATGTATCAACATGTGAAATGTTAATATCAAACCACAAGCACGAGAAATGTGTCCAACACACAACTTCTCCACATAGGACTGTCTTCAGGAGTTACACTTCCCAAAGGTTGAACTCTTCTTTCTCTGACACAAAACAAACTCCATCAGGATTTCCATGTGTTTTGTATAATTTTACCCTGCAAGTGCCACAAAAAAGAAATGTGGAGGAGGGGCAGCAAGTAGTGCAAATGGGAGCAGGAAGTTGCAAAGGAACATAGACAGTTTTGCCCACTCAGTTAATCTATGATAGATGGAGTTTAATCTGGGCAAGTGCAAGGTCATCCACTTTGGATGCAAGAAAGATAAATCAGAATACTTTCTAAATGTTGAGAAACTAGGAACTGTAGAGGAGCGAAGAGATTGGGGTATCCACGTACATAAACCATTTAAAACTAGTAGACAGGTACAAAAAGGCCAATGGATGTTGGCCTTTATCTCAAGGGAACTGGAATACAAAGGGAAGGAAGTTATGCTTCAGTTGTGGTCAGACCCCACAGATTCACCAGAATGATGCCGGGGCTTAGAGGGTTAAACTATGAGGACAGGTTGCATAAACCTGGCTTGTATTCCCTTGGTTATAGAAGATACAAGGATTTTCCGATGTTTAAAGAATTTGATAGGATAGATACAAACTATTACCTCTAGTGGGGAAATCAAGAACAAGGAGAAATTTGCAGAGTTTGCACCTCCTATTGGCAAACGATTTCTTCCCAGGAGGCTACTCCACGAAATGTCTCAGGAGTTAGCGGAGGTGCAAACCGGCAGTGTCCCGCTCCTGCCGGTAGCACCCCAGGCCATCACGCCAGCAATAATGATGTCATCGGTGTGCACAGCGACTCGTTTTCACCCCCGAGCGGAAATTGGGTAGCGCCCCGTGAGGTGCCGCAGACAATGTTCGTGGCGCCACACGGGTCGTGGATTGGGCCACACACCTCTCATGGGGCAACACGTGAAGAGGAAGTGCTTGCCGCCATTTTAACAGCCTTTCGTTTAACGATTTTGTGCGTTCTGTGCACAAATGTGCATAATGGTGCAGCCCAGCACTCCACTTGTGCTGGACTGCGATCACGGCACCCCGCTGGCATAGTGGTTGCCCCTCGCACCACTGTGGAATTTGCAGCGTGCCCTCCCTCTTAATAGAAGGAGAAGGCCCTGTGCTCGTGCCAGCACTACGCCACACTCTGTGTAGCCCTGGAAAATTTGCACACTTCCCACCCACCGTGAGTAAATGGAATGCCCAACATTGCGCCCCATTTCCTCCCGGGGACAGTAACCCAAATTTCACGGCCGGGGCGGGACTTCATCTTTCAATAAACTAACACCCATGCACTCCACCATCAGGTCACTTCTTCACCTTCTCGGCTCTATATATCAAGTCTCTTTTCACATTGTAAGCCTTCATCCTTGGTAGCATCCATCAATCTATGCTGCACTTTTTCCATTCCTCTAATATCCTTCCTATAATAATAGGTGCCCAAAACTGTGCGACACAGTACTCCAACTGCAGCCTAATTAAGATCTTGTTCAAGTTGACATTATGATTTAATTGTTGATTTCTGCCCCATCGATGGAGCGGTGATTATTGCGATGTTGCACTTTTTTTGAGCGATTCAGTCGGCACGTTGTTTCGGGCAACAGCAGTGGGTCGGGAGCGGGGCGGATGGTGTAATCAGTGCCACGCTGAGCATGTCATTGCAACTCAGCAGGGCATGTTGCGCTAACGTGTAGCAACGTCCCTCCTCTTCAGTTAAAGGGCAGGGCAGGGCTGCGGCAAGCTCTGCAGCCACTGTAGTGGCGCCCACTGAGCAACAAGGAAGGGCACCTAAGAGGGGGTGCTGGGCTGCCTGCCAGGCCATACCCGTGGTCGCCATCGTCAGGCCGACGTCAGAGTCGGCCAAAAATTAAAATAAAATGGCGGCCGTGGCAGAGTGCCCTCCCCTTTAAGGGCAGACACGCCGCCCAACCACTGGCAGCTTCCCGCCAGGGCAAGCTGTTGGGAGCACTCACTGGCGACCGCTCCGCTCCCACGTGCCAATTTCTCTCGCAAGGCAGAAAGTGGTCACCACCAGGCAGTAAGGGGTCGGTGCGTGGCCGATGGGGCGGAAATATGGGCGGGGCAGTAACCTTCTCCACCAGAAAAATGGAGGGGACAATGTCCCAATTGTCGGTCACTCTGCCCCGACTGAACAGTAACTCTTTTCCGCCCCATACGGCTCTTTTTTTTTAAAAAAGGAGGGGCAATTTCGGCCCCAAGGTGTATTTCCATTCCCTATTCTTACTTCGAATGTACGTTACTGCACATTTTTCTGTATTGATTGAATTTGCCATCTAACTGCTCATCCCAATAGCCTATGTCCAAATGTAATTTTTTTTTTTTTACAAGCATCACAATCTGCTCCAATCAGCAAATTTTGATATTGTTCCCTCAATTGCCAAGTCCAGATCATTTACATACATAGTAAATAATAGTAGCCCCAATAAAAACCTCACTCACATCTTTCCAGTCTAAGAAACATTTTTTTACACTTATCCTTTTGCTTTGTGCCCTCCAAGTGTATCTCTATACATATGGCTACATTTCCCTTGTGTGTCACCTTATCAAAACATTGGATCCTGTGGATCAGAATAACATTCTTAGATCACCGATGCCTCAACATGCAGCAGTCCCAAAAGAATATTCTTTTCTTCCATATAAATATGTTGTACCTCCATCCATATGTATTCAGAAAATTGCACGCATGCGAAGTCGCCAACCATCTGTTATTTCAGCAGATGTCACCTTTCGCAGGCCAGTGTAAGCTGGGAGGGCAGCAGGGGGAAGTAATCGTTTTTATTTGTACTCGGATTTTTCTCCATCTTCTTCTGCCCTTCCTCCCCTTTTACCGATACAGGCCCAGAAGCTAACTTTACCTTGAAACAAATCTGGTATAAATAACTAGTCACTGTTTCTAGGATAACCTTGGGGTCTTGAATGCAAAATACATTTGTCTCACAAATTTAAAATGGAGGGGTGGGAGGAGAAGGAAGATGGGCAGTGGAGTATGTGTAAGCAATTTTGACTTCTATCTGACTAACTACAAGCAATTTCTCTCTGGCTCTTAATTGTCAAGACTGCAGCTGATGGATGAACACACACACACACACACACACACACACACACACTCAATCCTTGTTCCATGCAGAGTTAGTTGATTTTAGAACCATCTCAGCTGGGCAACCGTTGGGGGCATACAATTGACCTCAATGTCTTTGGACTAGAACAGAGAAATTAAAAATAAGTAGGGTTCTGCCTCCTGAATACTATCCAGTGATCAGTGCAGGAAAGTAGGTGGGACAAAAAAAAGTAGTTCTGCACGAAACAACTTCCTTCAATTTTCTCTCCTAACCATCTGAAGGTACTGCCTCTTGCTGAAGTACTGTTTCACAAGCACAAACAAACAGTTCTCCAGTAACCACTGGCCACAGCATTCTAATGACTATTCTTCACGTGCAAATCCAGACCGGGAGTGTACACAGGCAAAATTAATTTGTTCTCAGCTGACATCCCTATAACAGCACATTCCAGCACGAGTCCCTGGATGGAGTCCAAGAGCACTGAAGCCAAATATGGCATACCAGGTTATATCACATTTGCAATCAGCTAACTCAACAGAGACCAAGAATGGAAGCTGGAATTGTTTGCTATGCATAGCTCAGAATTACACCAATTGGCGGCTTTAAATACAAGGCAATTGGGACAGTGCAGGAAGTTGAAGTCAGCTGCAATGTGACAACATTGGCCTCGAAGAGAACTGCCCACAAAGTCTAGCGATCTCTGTGGCATTTATTTCAACAGACAGTCGGGATAAATGGTTCATTCTCGGTTTGGCAATCAGCAACTAGTGGGGTGCCGCAGGGATCAGTGCTGGGACCCCAACTATTTACAATCTATATTAACGACTTGGAGGAAGGGAACCGAGTATAACGTAGCAAAGTTTGCTGACGATACAAATATGGGAGGAAAAGCAATGTGTGAGGACACAAAAATTCTGCAAAAGACATAGACAGGCTAAGTGAGTGGGCAAAAATTTGGCAGATGGAGTATAATGTTGGAAAGTGCGAGGTCATGCACTTTGGCAGAAAAATATCAAAGAACAAGTTATTATTTAAATGGAGAAAGATTGCAAAGTGCTGCAGTACAGCGGGACATGGGCGTACTTGTACATGAAACATAAAAGGTTAGTATGCAGGTACAGCAAGGTGATCAGGAAGGCCAATGGAATCTTGGCCTTTATTGCAAAGGGGATGGAGTATAAAAGCAGGGAAGTCTGGCTACAGTTATACAGGGTATTGGTGAGGCCACACCTGGAATACTGCGTGCAGTTTTGGTTTCCATATTTACAAGGCAGTTCAGAGAAGGTTCACTAGGTTGATTCTGGAGATGAGGGGGTTAGCTTATGAGGAAAGGTTGAGTAGGTTGGAATTAAGAATGAATGAGAGGTAATCTTATCGAAACGTATAAGATTGAGAGCGCTTGACAAGGTGGATGCAGAGAGGATGTTTCCATTGATAGGGGAGACTAGAACTAGGAGGGCATAATCTTAGAATAAGGGGCTGCCCATTTAAAACTGAGATGGAGAAATTTCTTCTCTGAGGGTTGTAAATCTGTGGAATTCGCTGCCTCAGAGAGCTGTGGAAGTTGGGACATTGAATACATTTAAGACGTGTGGGACAGAAGGGGGCGGCGTCCAGGGCAGCCGTGTGCATGTATAGTAAGTCAGGGGCGGAGTCCAGGGCGCACATGTGCAGAAGGACACACAAATAACTGTTGCAAATAATTACTCCGTTATGATCTGGAATGCACGGTGTTAAAGGATGGTGGAGCAGATTCAATTGTGGCGGAGAAAGGGTGGGGGTTTGGGACTAGCTGAAGTGCTCTTGGAGAGCCGGCACGAGCTCAACGCACCGAATGGTCTCCTATTATGCAGTAATGATTCTATTATAAATTTTACAAAAATTTTACACATTATGGTAGAAGCTGAAATATCATACAAACTTCAAATTCATTTTTCAGGGCCAGAACGATTGTTCAGCAGTCAGTATGTTGTTAAAATCCCAGTTACACCTCTTTCAATAAGGCTCAAAGTGTTAGGGGTCTAATAGCAATATTCCATCGTAAAAAGGGAAGTTTTCATCCTTGTGATTTCAACTGATTGCCAGCTCTGGGGAGTTCCACAGCGCAACCTGTGGTGGAGCAGGGAATGGCACACCGCAACTTCAGGATTTCTGCATTTATCTGCACATACGCTAATTCTTAAAGTTCCGGTCAGTTTCAGAGGGATAATGACGGCGACGCTGACAGTTTTGCCGTATTTACCACTGCAAAAGCTGGGCCAAAATTTTCTTGCCTATATTAGTGGTTACAGATTTTCACAGCAGTTTGCAGTAGTAACATAGCTAATCAGTTGGTAAACTGCAACAGAAAATGTTTTTGTTCCTTAAATAAGTAACATTCTTTTGCAGCAACTGAGATGCAGTCTTCTTCAATACAATAATTCAGATTTTGATTTTTGTAAACAAAGCGAAAGTCAAAGAAATACAACCTTACCTTGTTTTTCATTTGAAGCTGGGTACTTTCAACTTGATTTGACACAATTTTACAATTCCTCAGTTTCCGTCGGAAAGTGACATATTTTAGTTTTGGAGCTGCTGTTGGAATTTGTTCTGTGCTGCTCCTGTGTGTTTGTTTTCATTTTCGCACTCCCCAAAAGAGGAGAGGAGAGAAGGAAAGAAAAAAGGTTTTAATGCAGTTACCAAAATATTTTGTTTGCAACTGGTCTTGTTAATCTGAAGACTCACTTTTACCTTTAAAAAACAAAACCATTGTTAAAACCTACTTTCAGAATAGTTGCTACAAAATCCAGTCTGAAGTTTTGTCTAACGACATCTGAAGCCACTTGTTGAAATATAGAATAGTACAGCACAGAGGGAGGCCATTCGGCCCATCAAGTCTGCACCAGCTCTCTTGGAAGAGCAATCCAGTTAATCCCATTCCCCTGCTCTTTCCCCATATCCCTGCATTTTTTTCTCCTTCAAGTATTTCTCCAATTCCTTTTTGAAGGCTACTATTGAATTGGTTTCCACTGCCCTATCAGGCAGTGCATTCCAAAACCTAACCACTCATTGCAAAAACATTTTTCCTCATGTCACCTCTGGTTCTTTTGCCAATCATCTTAAATCACTTAAGGAATCATTTAAAGCCATAATATCTGCATTATTTACTTCCCAACACAAGTACTTAAAAATAGCAAAATAAATTTTTTTTAATAATATTTTGTGTGAATTCATGGACAATAGCTGTCCAAAATAGTTATTCAGCGTAGATTTAGAAAACAGCAATGCTCCCATAAATTCCTTCTCTTGAAGTGTCAAAGATAAAGTTATTTAAGAAGTTTTGTTAAAATCAGAAACAAAAATATTCCATTATTTCTCCACCCCCAGTCCTCTTGCAAAGTTTTCTCCCCCACTCTGAATGGTGGTGGGGGGGGGGGGGGGGGGGGGGGGACATTGCACATTAGTCCCTGCTCACCAATACCAGAATGGAGAATATACTTGAAAAATGTGCGTGCAATTTATCAAATGTTCATGTTACTTGGACTTTGAAAAACACCCGGCTGTACAATAAAAGATTTTGTCCTTCTAAACTTGGCTATGACTGCAGAGGTACTGAGCTGAACAACATTGTTCTGCCACTGATTTGACTTTGTGGAAGCAACCTGAAAGGATTAATTAAGACTCACATATATTAATGTGTATTGATATTAGATTTTAAATGTTTTGCATTGATTCCAATATGCTCAATAAGCCTGGGGGCAGCACTTGTGTTAGATTGAAAAAAATATTTGGAGACTAGCATTGAAGGTTTTAGCTTCAAGTAACCTCCTGAACAGCTCACATTCTAATGATGCACCAGTAGTTATCAAAAGATTCTTTAGACTGGAAATGTTTTCATCAAGTAGAGTCTACCTTTATCTCATCTCTAATTTCTAGTTGCTCAAAACTCAACTAAAATCAGTCTCAATTCCACAGGACTCTTTTGTGATAGCAAGCCACAACAGATTTTATAGAACTGAAAGCTTACCTGGGAATTTTGCAAATAGTGTGAATGCACCACCACCCCACCAGCTGCAATATTGAAAAACACAGGGTAGATTTATCCCTTTGATGGTCCTGGCATGGAATCCTGTCCCCCAGAGGCACACATCAGGAAATTGTGAACCCCAAATCTCTCATTTTTATCCATTAGTTTAAATAGATGGAAAAGTCACAGGCTGGGGATGCTCAATTTCTCAAAATGTGCTCCGTGAGCACAATACCACACACGATGCACCAAAGCAGGAAATGTCCCCTCACATTTACATGCTGGCATACTCTTTTTAATGACCCTGTAGTGCAAGAGCCAATCTTTGAAGAAATATTCTATGTGCTAAACATTTCTTTTATCAGAAACTGTGCAACATAAATAATGCACTTCCAAGCAAATTTATATTATATACCTCGTAACAGGAGCAAAATAATTTTCTTTGCTTTCCACAAATATGCTGTCTTCTTGACTTTCATCTTCTGTAGAAATAGGGCTACAGTTTCTTTTGAGGGGATAAGAATGTTTTCTCCTTCGACTTTTGCTATTGGTCTGCTTTCCAACAGTTTTCTTTGTTGCCACCTTAGCATTTGAAACACTTATCGATACTTTCCGTCGCCTGAAATGATTCAAAATTTAAGATTTCACAAGATACATTGTAAAGAAAAAGTGAAAAATTCTAGAGCGCTTTAGATAACATGCAGGTAAACAAAAAATCAAAGGTGACATAACAGCCAAGTAAAATAAGTATCAGCACTTCATAGATCCAAAACATTCCTTTGTCTCAGTCTCCAAATTCACACAAATAATTCCACACAGCTTAAAAATACTAGATCAAAATGTTTAACATGAAACTTCAGCATCTTTTACAATATTTCACTGAACATGCCTGTGGATGCTGAATAGTTCAGTATATTCAAGGCTGAGGTGGATACATTTTTGGACTCTAGGGCAATCAAGGGATGTGGAGAAGATCGGGCGGGAAAGTGGAGTTGAGATTGAAGATCAGCCATGATCTTATTGAATGGCGGAGCAGGTTCGAGGGGCCATAGGTCGTACTCTTGCTTCTATTTCTGATGTTCTAATGCATACAGTAAAACTGACAAATAAAACGTGCCTAAAATGAAATGAAAGATGGCACTCAGAAAACAGCTCCACACGTGGGTAATAAATATCATATTCTGAACATAAGCAATGTAATATAATATTCTGAACAAGAAGTCCCATCAAAATTGAGGGTACGGTAGCATTGCGGTTATGTTACTGGACCAGTACCTAATGATCCAGAGACAGGAGTTCAAATCTCATCACGGCAGCTAGGAAATTTAAATTCAGTTTATTAAATAAATTTGGAATAAAAAGCTAGTATTAGTAATGATGACCACGAAACTATCAGATGTCATTAAAAACCCATCTAGTTCACTAATGTCCTTTAGTGAAGGAAGTCGGCCGTCCTTACCTGGTCTGGCCTATTTGTGACTCCAGACCTGCAGCAATGTGGCCTCTGAACTGTCCTCTGAAATGGCCTAGCAAGCCACTCAGTTATACCAAACCGCTACGCTAAACAATAATCAGAATAAAAATCAGACGGCTGCCCAGCATCGACCCAAGTACCAGATTCAGACATGACAAAGACACACTCAGCCAAGTCAACCCTGTAAAGTCCTCCTCACTAACCTTTGGGGACTTGTGCAAAAATTGGGAGAACTATCCCACAGACCACTCAAGCAACTGCCCGACATAGTCATAGAATCATACCTTTCAGCCGACGTCCCAGGCTCCTCCCTCACCATCCCTAGGTATGTCCTGTCTCACCAGCAGGACACCCTCAAGAGGTAGCGGCATATTGGTATACAGTCAGGAGGGAATCTTCAACATTGACTCCAGAATCATCATCATAGGCAGTCCCCCGAAACGAGGATGACTTGCTTCCACGCCAAAAAAGGATGAGTTTACAGGTGTTTCAATGAAGGACTTAATATTCCAGGTCCTGAACTACATCCTGAAGGGTGGAAGATGCCTGTGCGTGGATTTTTTTTTAAATGTGTGGTGGCCGTTGCACACCAGCCACCACACGGGCTTGACAGAGCTAGGTCTTGATCCAGTGGCAAGGGTTATCCAAGATGACTGGAGACCTGCTCTGCTGCGCGGACCGAGTGCGCACACATATCGCAGTGTGGGCTGGCCCGTGCTGCCCCATGACCACTGGCCCCGAACTCACGCCTCCGCAGGCCCCAATCACATTCCTTCACAGTTTCTCGTTGCTCCTGCTGTACCTGCCCACCCTCCAATCACTGACCTGGACCTTTATGGCCCACCATTGAAAGGCTGCATTAGTGAAGCGAGCAGCGAGAGAATACCAGCGGCAGGTAGTGGCCATAAAAGAAGCAGAGGTGTGGTGGCCCGGGAGCAGCGTGGAGGCCCCGGCCTGTGTGAGTACACCAACGGCAGATCAGGGCCATAAAAGGAGCAGAGGTGTGATGGCCCGGGAGCAGCATGGAGGCCACTTCAGGGAACAGCACGAGCTGGTGCAGGAGGGCGATGGCAGCGCAGAGTGACGTCATCAAGGTCCAGGTCGGTGAGACTTCATGAAGTCTCATGGCATCAGGCCAAACATGGGCAAGGAAATATCCTGCTGATTACCACACCTAATCCTCAGCTGAGGAACCAGTTCTGCTGCGCGTTGAACATCACTTGGAAGAAGCACTCAGGGTGCATGGGCATAGAATGTATTCTAGAGGGTTGACTTCAATGTCGATCAGCACTACTGCCCGAACCTGGAAAGAATCAACATGAGGCAAAACCTATTTGACCTCATCCTCACCAGTCTACCTGTTGCAGATGCATCTGTCCACGACAGTATTGGTGCCAGTATACAGTCCTCGTGGAGTCGAAGTCCCATCTTCACACTGAAGACACACTCTATTGTGTTGTGTGGCACTACCACCATGCTCATAGAATCATAAACATTTACAGCACGGAAGGAGGCCATTTCGGCCATCGTGTCCATGCCAGCCAACGAAGAGCTATCCAACCTAATTTCACTTTCCAGCTCTTGGTCCGTAACCCTGTATGTTACATAGAGACATAGAAAATAGGTGCAGGAGTAGGCCAATCGGCCCTTCGAGCCTGCACCACCATTCAATATGATCATGGCTGATCATGCAACTTCAGTATCCCATTCCTGCTTTCTCTCCATACCTCTTGATCCCTTTAGCCGTAAGGGCCACATCCAACTCCCTTTTGAATATATCTAACGAACTGGCCTCAACAACTTTCTGTGGTAGAGAATTCCACAGGTTCACAATTCTCTGGGTGAAGAAGTTTCTCCTCATCTCGGTCCTAAATGGCTTACCCCTTATCCTTAGACTGTGACTCCTGGTTCTGGACTTCCCCAACATCAGGAACATTTTTCCTGCATCTAACCTGTTCAATCCCATCAGAATTTTATATGTTTCTGAGATCCCCTCTCATTCTAAATTCCAGTGAATACAAGCTTAGTCGATCCAGTTTTTCTTCATATGTCAGTCTGGTGAACCTTTGCTGCACTCCCTCAAAGTTACAGCACTTTAAGTACACATCCAAGTATTTTTTAAATGCAGTGAGGCTTTCTGCCTCTACCACCCCTTCAGGCAGCGAGTTCCAGAGCCCCACCATTCTCTGGGTGAAGACATTTCCCCTCATATCTCCTCTATACCTCCTCCCAATTACTTTAAATCATGCCCCGTGGTTGTTGACCCCTCTGCCAATGGAAACAGGTCCTTCCTACCCACTCTATCCAGGCCCCTCATAATTTTATACACCTCAAATCAGGTCTCACCTCAGCCTCCTCTGTTCCAAAGAAAACAGACCCAGCATCTCCAATTTTTCCTCATGGCCAAAATTTTCCAGTCCAGGCAACAGTCTTGTAAATCTCCTCTGCACCCTTTCCAGTGCAGCCACATCTTTCCTGTAATGTGGTGACCAGAACTGCACACAGTACTCCAGCTGTGGCCTAACCAGTGTTTTATACAGTTCAAGCCCAACGTCCTTGCTCTTGTATTCCATGCATCGACTAATAAAAGCAAGTATTCCATATGCCTTCTTAACCACCTTATCTAGCTGGCCTGCTATCTTCAGGGATCTGTGGACCTGCACTCCAAGGTCCCTTTGTTTCTCTACACTTTTCAGTGTCGTACCATTTAATGTGTATTCCTTTGCCTTGTTAGACCTCCCCAAATGCATTACCTCACACTTATCCGGATTGAATTCAATTTGCTACTGTTCTGTCCACCTGACCAGTACATTGATATCTTCCTGCAGTCCGCAGCTTTCTTCTTCATTAATCAACCACACAACCTATTTTAATGTCATCTGCAAACTTCTTAATCATAACCCCAACTTCAAGTCCAAGTCATTGATATATACCACAAAAAGCAAGGGACCCGGCACTGAGCCCTGCAGAACCCCACTGGATACAGCCTTTCAGTCACAAAAACTCCCATCAACCATTACCCTTTGCTTCCTACTTATAAGCCAATTTTGGATCCAACTTGCCACTTTGGTCTGACTCCCATGGGCTTTTACTTTCATGACCAGTCTGCCACATGGGACCTTATCAAAAGCTTTTCTAAAATCTATATACACTAAATCATACGCACTGCCCTCATCCACCCTCCTGGTTACTTCCTCGAAAAATTTAATCAAGTTAGTCAGACACGACCTTCCCTTATCAAATCCATGCTGACTGTCCTGGATTAATTCATGTCTTTCCAAATGAAGATTGATCCTGTCCCTCAGGATTTTTTTTCCAATAATTTTCCCACCACTGAGGTTAGGTTGACTGGCCTGTAATTACTCAGTCTATCCTTTTCTCCCTTTGAGGCACTGTATTCTACCACAGTCTGTAATCTCATGGCCAGGCATATCTCTCATTCTGCTATTATCGTCGAACCAGGGGACCTACCCTAGTTCAACGAGGAGTGTAGAAGAGCAGGTCAGGAGCAGAACCGGGCGTACCTAAAAATGAATTGAACCTGGTGAAGCTACAACACAGGAATACATGCATGCTAAACAGCATGCTATGGACAGAGCGATCCCACAACCAACAGATCAGATCGAAGCTCTGCAGTCCTGCCAGATCCAGTCATGAATGGTGGTGGACAACTGAACAACTAATGGGAGGAGATGGCTCCATGAACATCCAATGGGAGGAGATGGCTCCATGAACATCCTCATCCTCAATGATGGCAGAGCCCAACACGAGTGCAAAGTACAAGGCTGAAGCGTTTACAACCATCTTCAGCCAGAAGTGCCTAGTGCATGATCCATAATCGACCTGCTCCGGATGTCCCCACCATCACAGAAGCCAGCCTTCAACCAATTTGATTCATTTCACGTGACACCGGGCAACAGCTGAATGCACTGCTGAAGGCAATGGATACAGCAAAGGCTATGGGCCCTGACAACATCTCAGCTGTCATGCTAATGACTTTGCTCCAGAACCAGCCGTGCCTCTAGCCAAGCTGTTCCACTACAGCTACAATACTGGCATCTATCCGACAAAGTAAAGAATTGCTCAAGTATGTCTTGTTCACAAAAAGCAGGACAAGTCTAATCTAGCCGATTACCACCCAGTCAGTCTACTCTCAATCATCAGCAAAGTGATGAAAGGTGTCGTCAACAGTACTATCAAGCAGCAAATACTCACCAATAACCTGTTCACCGATGCTCAGTTTGGGTTCCGTCAGGACCTCTTGGCTCCACACCTCAATACAACCATGGCCCAAATTGGACAAATGCGTTGAATTCCAGAGGTGAGGCCAGAGTGACTGCCCTTGGCATCAAGTCAGCATTTGACAGTGTGGCATCAAGGAGCACCAGTAACACTGAAGCCAATGGGAATTATGGGGCAAACTCTCCACTGGCTGGAGTCATACCTAGCACAAAGGAACATGGTTGTGGTTGTTAGAAGGCCAATCAATCTCAACCCCAGGACATCACTGCAGGAGTTACTCAGGGCAGTGTCCTAGGCCCAACCATCTCGAGCTACTTCATCAATGAGCTTCCCTCCATCATCATCATCATCATCATCATAGGTAGTCCCGCGAAATCGAGGAAGACTTGCTTCCACTCTAAACACGAGTCCTTAGGTGGCTGAACAGTCCAATATGAGAACCACAGTCCCTGTCCACAGTCCAATAATGAGAACCACAGTCTCCTAGTAAAAGATCATCTCGGAATGAGTGATCACAGTATGGCTGAATTTGTAATACAGATTGAGGGTGAGAAAGTAGTGTCTCAAACGAGCGTACTATGCTGAAACAAAGGGGACTACAGTGGGATGAGGGCAGAGTTGGCTAAAGTAGACTGGAAACACAGACTAAACGGTGGCACAATTGAGGAACAGTGGAGAACTTTTAAGGAGCTCTTTCATAGTGCTCAACAAAAATATATTCCAGTGAAAACGAAGGGCGGTAAAATAAGGGATAACCAGCCGTAGATAACCAAGGAAATAAAGGAGAGTACCAAATTAAAAACCAATGCGGAAAAGGTGGCCAAGGTTAGTGGGAAACTAGAAGATTGGGAAAACTTTAAACGACAAAGAATGACTAAGAAAGCAATAAAGAAAGGAAAGATAGATTACAAAAGTAAACTTGCGCAAAATATAAAAACAGATAGTAAAAGCTTTTACAGATATTTAAAACGGAAAAGAGTGACTAAAGTAAATGTTGGTCCCTTAGAAGATGAGAAGGGAGATTTAATAATGGGAAATGTGGAAATGGCTGAGACCTTAAACAATTATTTTGCTTCGGTCTTCACAGTGGAAGACACAAAAATCATGCCAAAAATTGCTGGTCACGGGAATGTGGGAAGGGAGGACCTCGAGACAATCACTATCACTACGGGGGTAGTGCTGGACAGGCTAATGGGACTCAAGGTCGACAAGTCCCCTGGTCCTGATGAAATGCATCCCAGGATATTAAAAGAGATGGCAGAAGTTATAGCAGATACATTCGTTATAATCTACCAAAATTCTCTGGACTCTGGGGAGGTACCAGCGGATTGGAAAGCAGCTAATGTAACGCCTCTGTTTAAAAAAGGGGGCAGACAAAAGGCAGGTAACTATAGGCCAGTTAGTTTAACATCTGTAGTGGGGAAAATGCTTGAAGCTATCATTAAGGAAGAAATAGCAGGACATCTAGATAGGAATAGTGCAATCAAGCAGACACAACATGGATTCATGAAGGGGAAATCATGTTTAACTAATTTACTGGAATTCTTTGAGGTTATAACGAGCATGGTGGATAAAGGTGTACCGATGGATGTGGTGTATTTAGATTACCAAAAGGCATTCGATAAGGTTACTGCAGAAGATAAAGGTACGCGGAGTCAGAGGAAATGTATCAGCATGGATCGAGAATTGGCTGGCTAACAGAAAGCAGAGAGTCGGGATAAATGGGTCCTTTTCGGGTTGGAAATCGGTGGTTAGTGGTGTGCCACAGGGATCTGTGCTGGGACCACAACTGTTTACAATATACATAGATGACCTGGAAGAAGGGACAGAGTGTAGTGTAACAAAATTTGCAGATGACACAAAGATTAGTGGGAAAGCGGGTTGTGTAGACGACACAGAGAGGCTGCAAAGAGATTTAGATAGGTTAAGCGAATGGGCTATGGTTTGGCAGATGGAATACAACGTCGGAAAGTGTGAGGTCATCCACCTTGGAAAAAAAAACAGTAAAAGAGAATATTATTTGAATGGGGAGAAATTACAACATGCTGCGGTGCAGAGGGACCTGGGGGTCCTTGTGCATGAATCCAAAAAAGTTAGTTTGCAGGTGCAGCAGGTAATCAGGAAGGCGAATGGAATGTTGGCCTTCATTGCGAGAGGGATGGAGTACAAAAGCAGGGAGGTCCTGCTGAAACTGTATAGGGTATTGGTGAGGCCGCACCTGGAGTACTGCGTGCAGTTTTGGTCACCTTACTTAAGGAAGGATATACTAGCTTTGGAGGGGGTACAGAGGCAGATTCACTAGGCTGATTCCGGAGATGAGGGGGTTACCTTATGATGATAGATTGAGTAGACTGGGTCTTTACTCGTTGGAATTCAGAAGGATGAGGGGTGATCTTATAGAAACATTTAAGATAATGAAAGGGATAGATAAGATAGAGGCAGAGAGGTTGGTCGGGGAGACTAGAACTAGGGGGCACAGCCTCAAAATATGGGGGGAGCTAATTTAAAACCGAGTTGAGAGGGAATTTCTTCTCCCAGAGGGTTGTGAATCTGTGGAATTCTCTGCCCAGGGAAGCAGTTGAGGCTCGCGAAGGTATTCAAATCACAGATAGATAGATTTTTAACCATTAAGGGAATTAAGGGTTACAGGAGCGGGCGGGTAAGTGGAGCTGAGTCCACGGCCAGATCAGCCATGATCTTGTTGAATAGCGGAACAGGCTCGAGGGGCTAGATGGCCTACTCCTGTTCCTAATTCTTATGTTCTTATGTTATGTCACAGGTGGGGATAGTCATTGAGGGAAAGGGTGGGTGGGACTGGTTTGCCGCATGCTCTTTCCGCTGTCTGCGCTCGATTTCTGCATGCTCTTGGCGATGAGACTCGAGGTGCTCGGCACCCTCCCGGATGCATTTCTTCCGCTTAGGGCAGTCTTTAGCCAGGGTCTCCCAGGTTGTCAGTGGGGATGTTGCATTTTATCAGGGCTTTGAGGGTGTCCTTGTAATGTTTCCTCTGCCCACCTTTGGCTCGTTTGCAATGAAGTAGTTCCGAGTAGAGCGCTTGCTTTGGGAGTCTCGTGTCTGGCATGCGAACAGTGTGGCCTGCCCAGCGGAGCTGATCAAGCGTGGTCAGTGCTTCAATGCTGGGGATGTTGGCCTGGTCGATGTCGCTAACGTTGGTGCGTCTGTCTTCCCAGGGGATTTGCAGGATCTTGGAGACATCGTTGGTGATATTTCTCCAGCGACTTGAGGTATCTACTGTACATTGTCCAGGTCTCTGAGCCATACAGGAGGGTGGGTATTACTACAGCCCTGTAGACCATGAACTTGGTGGCAGATTTGAGGGCCTGGTCTTCGAACATTCTTTTCCTCAGGAGGCCGAATGCTGCATTGGCGCACTGGGGGCGGTGTTGAATCTCATCATCAATGTCTGCTCTTGTTAATAAGAGGCTCCTGAGGTATGGGATGTCAGAAGTGGGGATATTTATTGATGGCTGTAGTGTTCAGTTCCATTCACAACTCCTCAGATAATGGAGTACTCCATGCCTACATGGAGCAAGACCTGAACAACAGTCAGCCTTGGGCTGATAAGTGGCAAGTAATATTCACGCCACACAAGTGTCAGGCAATAACTATCTCCACCAAGAGAGTCTAACCAGTGCCCAATGACATGCAGCGGCATTACCATAACCGAATTTCCCTACCATCACCA
This sequence comes from Pristiophorus japonicus, assembly GCF_044704955.1. Classification (NCBI taxonomy): domain Eukaryota; kingdom Metazoa; phylum Chordata; class Chondrichthyes; family Pristiophoridae; genus Pristiophorus; species Pristiophorus japonicus. Next base: position 209,234,588 of record NC_091978.1, read on the forward strand.
TTCTGACGGTCGCCATTGACCAGAAACTTAACTGGACCAGCCACATAAATACTGTTGCCACAAGAGTAGATCAGAGGATGTGTATTCTGCAGTAAGTGATTCACCTCCTGACACTGCACCCACCCCCCCAACTCCCCCAAAAGTTTTTCCACCATCTACAAGGCACAAGTCAGGAGTGCAATGGAATACTCTGCACTTGCCTGGATGAGTGCAGTTCCAACAACACAAGAACCTCGACACCATCCAGCACAGCAGCCCGCTTGATTAGCACCCCATCCACATCCTTAAACATTCAATTCCTCCACCACTGACGTATGTATCATGGACCATCTACAAGATGCAGTGCAGCAACTCAGCATTGCTTCAACAGCACCTCCCAAATCCTAGAGCTCTACGACCTGGGCAGCAGGTGCATGCAACCACCACCACCACCACCAACTGCCTCTCCAAGTCACACATCATCTTGACTTGGAAATATATCGCCATTCCTTCATTGTCACTGGGTCAAAATCCTGGAACTCTCGCCCTAACTGCACTTAGAGTACCTGCAACCATACAGACTGCAAAGGAAGCTAATCACCACCTTCTCAAGGACATTTAGGGATGGACAATAAATGCTGATTTTCCAGCGATGCCTACATTCCGTGAATGAAGAAAAAAACTAATGAAGCTTAAATTAAAATTAAACATAATGGGTGGGGGGAGAATTGCGGTCGGAGGTTTCCTTTGTATGAACTCCTCCGACCCGAAAAAAAATCTATGGCAGTACTTGGTGGTCCCAGAGGAACACAGGATTCCAGTCGGAGGTCTAGATTCGTTGCACAGCACACAGGGAGATGTCGTTCAGGTACATATATACATACAAGCTGGAGTCACATGGGCCTGGACCACCAATCACGAGGCAGTATTCTCATTGATAAAAATGGGAACTCTGTACGTGTTCTCATTACAGGTACTATCAATGAGAAAGACCCCATAAACACAGCATAATAAAAACATCTCAGCTATTTAAAATTCATTGAAATTAAATGTAACTAAATCTTTTAGAAAAAAAAAATTTTGGAATTTTTTTTAATGTGTTAACTAAGGTTAAAAATATGGACAGGATTTTTAAATAAAAAAGTGTTTAAATTTAATTTTTATGTTTTAAAAGTGTTACGCTGGTAAAAGTAAGCTATGCGCCTGCTTTAACAGGCGTAAAAGTTTGAAGGAGACTCACTGGGCAAATAGCCCAAACCTCCCACACGCGGTTGTCCATCTCTCGGTGATGCGGAGGATCTGTATGGAGAAATCTTGACGGAGTGGAAAAGCTAGTTCTCGGTGCATGTGCATCTCGCCCCGAAACTTGGCTTTTGAGGGGCCTGGCCAGGTCCGTGCGCACTTCGTACGGACCCGACAAGGCCGCAATTTTCGGCCCAATATTCTTACTGTCAATTAAATGATGCACGTTCTGCAGTGCCCACCGGTCGTGAAGTAAGGTTCTGTTGGTGTGTCTTAAGATTTCTGGTTTTATGCTAAATATTCCACTCTAGTTCAGCATCACTGACCACTCTTGAAGGATGTTCTCATATCCCTTATAACCTGGACTGTCTTTACCTGCCCTGCCCAATATCTAGGTGAACAATATCAATAGGGATCGATCAGAGAACCCTCACCACTGTACTGTGGCTTACTGGATGCATCATGTGATTTTCCTAGTCTTCAATAAGGCCTGAATACCTTCAGTTGGTGGATTGAACATACAAAAGCTTATTGCTGTTTGAAGGACCTATCTACGATGATTACATCAATTGGGCACACTAAAACCCTTCAATTGTAAGTGTCCCTTTTTAAAGGGCAAATACAATAGGTTCCAAATTATGACAAAAACATTAAAAACTTTTTTAAATTATAATTTTGTTCTCTGTATCCACTAGCACTCTATTTCCTCCATTGCTCACCGATCGTTAAAAACCTCTAGCGTACCAGCGGACACCGCATGCTCCCTCTCCAAGGGAACCCGTAGCTATGAAAGAAAGGCAGCTAGCCGGAACAGCCCTATCGACTGCGCTCTGCCTGGATCTGTTATTGTCCAAATTGGCCAAGCCCAAGATCAGACCCACTAGGGTCCGGTCTGCACACTTCCCTCCGTACTGGGTGGCCAAAGATCAGGGACGCGGGACTGAAGAGCAGCCCCCTCAAATAATGGAAGAGGAGCTTCAATCTCTCACGCTCTGCATGAACATGAAACATGGACTCATCCAGGCCACAAAAATTACAGGCAGCCTGGGAGTCCATGAATCCACTTAAAAAAAAACATATTAGACGGGACTGTTCTATGCAATACTCTCCATGCCAGATCTTCAATGGTTGAAGGATCGTTCTGTATGCAGATTGATTTGCCAACATAATAAGTAACTATTGTTCAAATGTGAACTGCCTCGCGTCATCCGGTGGATACAAATAATGCTAACTAAATGAAGTTCTTCTTTCACCACTGGATTCAGGCAATGTATTGAACATGAAACAGGTAAATGAATGATACTTAGGTACAAAATGTTAATTTACAAACTTTGCTATCCTTTACTAGAAAATATTAAGGACCCTTCTTATAGTCATCTTTCAACATATATTGAACCTTCAAAAAAAAGATGCTCACTTATGTGGCGAGACATATCACAGCATCAAACAAGCAGTTTCTTTGCTGGCTACAGACTGCTGCTCAGGGCCTCCTCAGGCACAAATGGAATTCCACACAAGAAACTTTCAGCCACTGAGTATCTATCAATTACTGCAGCAAATCATTACCTTGCCCCTTCTCACTGGTCTCAGACACAGCTTTGCAGGTGTGTGGGCAGAAGAACAAGTGGCAGGGTGCAAGGATGTAACGCAGATGGGAAGAGAAGACACAGCAACAGAAGAGAGAGTGTAACAGCAACACCAGGACATCAAAGACCAATAAAAGATAGATCATATTGTCTGACATGCTTTCTACAGTACCACAAAAGATCTACTAGTAAATTTAAATTCTTATGTAGCTCACACAACCACTAAAAACAGCTATGTTATCATTTTCAATGAGAATTTAAAGCTAAAAATATTGCCACAGAATTTGCAGTCAGGATGATGGCGAACTGGCAGCACAAATCCTGAAGTTGCGATCTGTCATTGAAGGTTCCGTCACTGGTTATGCTGTTTCCCCCACCCCCACCCCACCCGACCAACCCACCCCAGAGCAGGCAATCTGTGTAATTAGCCAAATCATTGAAACTGACGTAAACTTCAGCTCTTCCACAGTAAGTACGCTGTCAAATTCCTCACAAAGTTAAGCCCAAAGGGATTAGGTGTAACTGTGGTTTTGACAGCATTATTACTGCTAAACAAATGTTAAGGTCCTGGAAAACTAATTCTAATTGTGTGCAGTGTGAAATTTATCCATTTTAATAAACATTAAATTAAGAAACTTTTCAAAAAATGTTTTAATTTCTTTTAACTTGTTCATCTTTATTTCAAGTTTGCCTTTTCCCCATCTGGTAGCCCCAATCTTTATATTGCTCTCTCTAAATAGCGTAAAAAGTTAGAATTTTCAGAGCTTACTCACTTCCTTGTTTGCTGTGTAAGAATTCTGCCTTTTGATTAGCTGCATAGCCAGCCTGTTGTCATCACAGCAGTTTGCACAAGGGATTCCGTTGATGATTTGAATTGAAGATAGGAAAACCCAAAGTTCTTGACACAGGGATTGCAAGATCCTTGTGCTAAGTCTACTTCGCTTTGCCCGCTGACTGCAAATTCCAGGCCACTCACCCATTAATTCTCCTGGAACCCCTGTAGGTGGCACTCTAATACCACTTCCAAAATTAATCTGAGCACTCAGCTCCCGGTACAACCACCACTTGGCACTGTATTTTTCACACAAATCACTCAAAAAGCTTTATGAAGATTTTTGATTGTGCCCCACCTCTCCCAGTAACAAATTTCTAGCATCCAAAATAAGGTTTTAAGCACCTGCAAGGAAAGAAGACAGGGAGAGAAGCAAAACAACATGCTAAGAGAAAAGACGATACACATTGAGAAACAGCATCAAGACATAAGGCAAGAGAAAGAGACCGCACTTCCTTGACTTACCGTGTGGAATAGCACAGGATATCCATAACAGGATCTTGCGGAGACATTGTTGATGGTATTTCTCCAGCAATTTGAGGTGTCTACTGTATATGGTGTTTCCGCAAGATCCTGCAAATCCCCTGGGAGGACAGACGCACCAACGTTGGTGATCAGGCCAACATCCCTAGCATCGAAGCACTGACCACACTCGACCAGCTCTGTTGGGCGGCCCACACTGTTCACATGCCCGACACAAGACTCCCAAAACAAGCGCTCTACCGGAACCCCTACACGGCAAGCGAGCCCAAGGTGGGCAGAGGAAATGTTTCAAGGACACCCTCAAAGCCTCCTTGATAAAATGCAACATCCCCACCAACACCTGGGACTCCCTAGCCAAAGACTGCACTAAGTGGAGGAAGTGCATCCGGGAGGGCGCTGAGCACCTAAAGTCTGATCGCCAAGAGCATACAGTAAACAACCACAAGCAACGGAAGGAGCGTGCGGCAAACCAGTCCCACCCACCCTTTCCTTCAACGACTGTCCCACCTGTGACAGAGACTATAATTCCCGTATTGGACTGTTCAGTCACCCAAGAACTCATATTTCGAGTGAAAGCAAATCTTTCTCGATTTCGAGGGACTGCCGATGATGATGATCCACGGCATATTGCTTTTTACAAAGAGGATAATATGCACTCACACAACTCACAATCCGGTTTGTAAAATGACGTTACCAGTTTAGGACGATTACGATCGTTCTCAATGAAACACAAATGAGTTTCTGCACCTTTTCTTGCCGATGGTGAAGGACGGGTTACTGCTGTCGGTGCTCCGGGAACGGGTGGTGTTCACAGAGTCCGAAGACGAGAAGAGATGCTCCCTGCCCGCCTCTGGGCTCAACCACTTGTGGGCCTTCACCGTCCGCACATTGTATTTACCGTATGTGCGCACCGTAGCCAGGCGGCCACCCCGTAGCTGTTGCCTCATCATCCTGTCCGAGCAATTGGGGAGGTGTGGAGGGAGACACAACCTGTCTTAACAGAGAAAGCACGGCACTCTCTCCTGACTGTAAAGCTCAGGGCCTGCGGCCGCAGCCGGCACCACGATAGCCTGGGGAGCAGAGTGTATCGGCCAATTGGGTTACCGCCCCGCTATTTGAATTTCTCCTCATCCGATTGGATAACCGGCGGCTCCACTGCACGCTCTGATTGGTTCTCATATCCGGAAGTGCGTCATTGAATGTTGTTCGAAGAGGGTTTTAAAACGGCGCTTGCGCGCGGAGGACTATGCAAGGACCGTTAGAGCAACTCGTCTTTCAAACATGAAATATTTAGCAGGTCCGTCAGTGTTGATGGGGAGGGTCGGGCTTTGGCGATAATTCCTATGTAATCATAGAAATCTATGCCACAGAAGGTGGCCATTCGACCCATTGTAATTCCCACCCTTTTTCTTTAAAGGCACATATTTGGTCTGAGCCCTCCGGTTGGCCTTCATAGTGAGTACAGGGGCAGGGAAGTGTTACTACAGTTGTACAGGGCCTTGGTGAGGCCACACCTGGAGTATTGTGTACAGTTTTGGTCTCCTAACTTGAGGAAGGACATTCTTGCTATTGAGGGGGTGCAGCGAAGGTTCACCAGACTGATTTCTGGGATGGCGGGACTGACATATCAAGAAAGACTGGATCAACTGGGCTTGTATTCACTGGAGTTCAGAAGAATGAGAGGGGATCTCATAGAAACATTTAAAATTCCGACGGGTTTAGACGGGTTAGATGCAGGAAGAATGTTCCCAATGTTGGGGAAGTCCAGAACCAGGGATCACAGTCTAAGGATAAGAGGTAAGCCATTTAGGACCAAGATGAGGAGAAACTTCTTCAGCCAGAGAGTGGTGAACCTGTGGAATTCTCCACCACAGAAAGTTGTTGAGGCCAATTCACTAAATATATTCAAAAAGGAGTTAGATGTAGTCCTTACTACTAGGGAGATCAAGGGGTATGGCGAGAAAGCAGGAATGGGGTACTAAAGTTGCATGTTCAGCCATGAACTCATTGAATGGCGGTGCAGGCTCGAAGGGCCAAATGGCCTACTCCTGCACCTATTTTCTATGTTTCTATGTTTCCTCCTTGAATGCCTCCCACTGTTCCGACACTGATTTACCTACAAGTAACTGTTTCCAGCCCACTGTGGCCAAATCACTTCTTAACTTAGCAAAGTTAGCTTTTCCCCAATTTGGGACTTTTATTCCTGGTCTCTCCTTGTCCTTATCCATAACTACTTTGATTCTGACTAAATTATGGTCACTGGCACCCAAGTGCTCTCCCACTGAAACTCCTTCTAACTGCCCAGCTTTATTCCCCAAAACGAAACCTAGAACCACCCCCTCCTATTACATACTGACTAAAAAGGTTCTCTTGGATGCATTTTAAGAATTCCGCACCCTCTATACCATTTGGGACTATGTCCATAATTGAGCACAAACACAGGATCATTGATCTCAATATTGCGTGACAAGTTTGCACGGTCATGGTACACACTTTGTTGATGCCGCTTGTCCTCCATGTGATCATGTAGATCAGGGTGGACCAGAGAGAGCCTTGTTTTAAGCGCCCTTTTCATGAGCAGCTCGGCTGGAGGAATCCCTGTGAGTGAGTGGGGTCTGGTACGGTAGCTGAGCAGTACTCGACACAACCGGGTCTGCAGGGAGCCTTCCGACACGCGTTTCAAGCTTTGATGGTCTGAACTGCCCGTTCTGCCTGGCAGTTGGATGCAGGCTTGAACGGCGCAGATGTGACATGTTTGATCCCGTTGCGGGTCATGATCTCTTTGAATTCGGCACTGGTGAAGCACGGCCTATTGTCGCTGACTAGGATATCGGGCAGGCCGTGCGTGGCAAACATTGCTGATAGACTTTCAATGGTGGCCGTGGACGTGCTTACAGACATTGTTGCACATTCAATCCACTTTGAGTAAGCGTCCACGACAACCAAGAACATCTTGCCTAGGAATGGGCACGCATACTCTACATGGATCCTTGACCACGGTTTGGATGGCCAGGACCATAAACTTAGCGGTGCCTTGCTGGGTGCATTGCTCAACTGAGAGCAAGTGTTGCACTGGCGCACACATGACTCTAAATCTGAGTCGATGCCTGGCCACCACACGTGGGATCTGGCTATGGCTTTCATCATCACGATGCCTGGGTGGGTGCTGTGCAGTTCACAAATAAATGTGTCCCTGCCTTTCTTGGGCAAGAACTCACAATTGCCCCACAAGAGACAATCCACCTGCAGGGACAGCTCATCTTTGCGTCTGTGGAATGGCTTAATCGCTTCCTGCATTTCCACTGTGACACTGGAGCAGCTCCAATGGAGGACACAGTTTTTTTACCAGGAACAGTAAAGGATCCTGGATGGTCCAGGTCCTGATCTGGCGGGCCGTAACGGGGGATTTCTCGTTCTCAAATGCCTCCATGACCATAAGCAAGTTCACTGGCTGTGCCATTTCCACCCCGGTGGTGGGCAATGGTAGCCAACTGAGAGCATCTGCACAGTTCTCTGTGCCCAGTCTGTGGCAAATTACATAGTTGTATGCCGACAGCGTGAGCGCCCATCTTTGGATGCGGACAGAGGCATTGGTATTAATTTATTTGCTCTCCGAGAATAGCGGCTTGTGGTCAGTTTCAAGCTCGAACTTGAGGCCAAGCAAGTACTGGTGCATTTTTTTTATCCTGTAAATGCACGCCAGAGCCTCTTTTTCAACCAGGCTGTAGGCCCTTTTGGCCTTGGACAAACTCCTGGATGCATACGCAACTGGTTGCAAAATTCCCGATTCATTAGCCTGTTGTAACACACACCCGACCCCGTATGATGACGCATCGCAAGCTAACACTAGTCATTTACATGGGTTATACAGAACAAGCAGTTTGTTAGAACACAGTAAATTTCTGGCTTTCTTGTGAATTCCCCCATACCCAGTCGTCTCCCTTGCGCAGTAGCGCATGCAGGGGTTCTAGCAGGGTGCTTAACCCAGATAGGAAATTACCGAAGTAGTTAAGGAGTCCCAGGAACGACCGCAGCTCTGTCACGTTCCGTGGTCACAGCGTGTTCTTGATGGCCTCCATCTTGGCATTGGTGGGTCTGATGCTGTCTGCTGCGATCCTCCTTCCAAGGAATTCAACGTCCTGTGCCAGGAAAACACACTGCAAGCGTTTCAACCTGAGCCCCATGCGATCCAACCGACTAAGAACCTCCTCCAGATTCTTCAAATGCTCCATGGTGTCCCGACCTGTAACCAATATGTCATCCTGGAAAACCACTGTGCAAGGAACTGACTTTACCAGGCTTTCCATGTTCCGCTGCACCCGACCGAATCCCAAAGGGGCACCAGTTGTAAATAAACAGACCTTTGTGCGTGTTGATGCAGGTGAGGCCTTTCGAAGACTCATGCAGCTCATGCGTCATATAGACCGAGGTCAGGTCCAGCTTGGTGAATGTCTTCCCTCCAGCCAGGGTTGCGAATAGGTCGTTTGCTTGGGTAGCGGGTAGTGGTCCTGCGAAAAATGGTTAATCGTTACTTTATAGTCCCCGCAAATTCTAATCGTACCGTCCTCCTTGAGTACCGGAACAATTGGACTGGCCCAGTCGTTGAATTCCACCGGCGCGATGATGCCTTCACGTTGCAGTCTGTCCAGCTCAATTTCCACTTTTTCAGGCATCATGTACGGTACCGCCCGAGCCTTGTGGTGGATGGGTTGGGTACCGGGAACCAAATGGATCTGTACTTTCGCCCCCGAGAAACTTCCAATGCCTGGCTCAAATAACAAAGGGAATTTGCTTAGAACCTGGGTACATGCGGTGTCATCGACTGACGAGAGCACTCGGATGTCGTCCCAGTTCCAGCGGATTTTCCCCAGCCAGCTTCTGTCAAACAACGTGGGGCCATCCACTGGCACAATCCACAGCGGGAGTTCGTATACTGCTCCATCATAGGAGACTTTGACTTCAGCACTGCCAATTACAGGGATTAGTTCCTTTGTATAAGTCCTTAGTTTGGTGTGAATGGGGCTGAGCTTGGGCCTGTGTGCCTTCTTCCCTCACAGACTGTCGAAGGCTGTTTTACTCATTATGGACTGGCTTGCCCCCGTGTCCAGCTCCATAGACACTGGAATACCGTTCAGTTCAACTTTCAACATTATTGGTGGGCATTTCGTCATGAATGTGTGTACCCCGTACACCTCTGCCTCCTCCGTACAAGTTTCCAATTCCATGGTGGTTTGCAGCTCGCCTGCACATTCGTTGGAGGTGTCCCATTGTTCTGCAGCCATTGTACACATAGTGCTTGAAACGGCATCGATGGGGCCGATGATCACCCCCACAGTGCCAACAGGATATACTCGATTCAGCATCCACAGCCCTTTGTGGTAGAGAATTTCAAATATTCACAACCCTCTGAGTGAAGAAATTCCTCCTCATCTCAGTCTTAAATGACTGACCCCTTATACTGAGACTATTCCTCCTAGTTCTAGACTCTCCAGCTAGGGGAAACAACCTCCCAGCATTTACTCTGCCAATCCCCCTCAGAATCTTGTATGTTTAGCTGCCATCCCTGCCCTTCTTTCAGCCAGGATTCAGTAATAGCTATGATATCATACTTCCACGTGTCTATCTGTGCTCTCAGTTCATCTGCCTTTTTACTAGACTCCTTGCATTGAAGTATATACCATTAAGCATTGCCAAACCGCTTTGTTGTTTATTTTCTAGCTTTTGTTTCCTCTGCTTTCCAAACTGCTTTCCCTTCTGAATCTATGCTTAGGTTCCCATCCCTCTGCCAACAGCACTAACAAACCTCCCTGCGAGGAAATTGGTCCCAGCCCTGTTAAGGTGCAATCCGTCCAGCTTGTACAAGTCCCAACTCCCCCAGAACAGTCCCAAAGCCTCAGGAATCTAAAGCTCTCCCTCCTGCACCATCCCGCCAGCCATGCATTCATCTGTTCTATCCTCCGAGCACTCACTAGCTCATGGCACTGGGAGTAATCCAGAGATTACTACCTTTGAGGTCCTGATTATCAATCTCTTTCCTAGCTCCCTAAAATCGGCCTGCAGGACCTCATCCCTCTTTCTACCTATGTCATTGGTACCAATATAGACAACGATATGACTGTTCACCTTCTCCCCATTTATATAGCGCCTTTCACGACCTCAGGATGCCCCAAAGCACTTCACAGCCAATTTTTGAAGTACAGTGGCTGTTGCAGTGAAACACAGCAGCCATTCTTTACACAGTAAGATCCCACAAATTGCAATGAGATAAATGACCAATTAAACTATTGGCTCCCAGTCACACTTGGACATTTAACACTGTTCCTTCAAAATCACTGGGTCAAAATCCTGCAAATCCCTATATAAACCATTGTGGGAGCACCATCACCACAAGGACTGTAGCAGTTCAAGGAAAATGCCCACCATCACTGTCTCAGGATAACTAGGAATGGGCAATGAATGCAGTCTTGCCAGTGTGACCCACATCCCATATATAAATATAAAAAATGTCTTCAGAATGGCATGCACTATTTGAATTTCTAAGTGAAAGACAGATATCCATGCTTAAGGTAGATTTTTTTTATTGTTAACAGAAAAAATAAGCCAGGCATACAATGATCACCATTTTCCTGATATCATTGATGAAACTGAAAGCATTCTATATAAAGTAATAATGTTTTAGTAAAACAATATAAATCAGCAGAAGCTTTGTGATTTCCTTTATTCACTTCAGTGAAAAATCTTGTAACAGAACTTCTGCTCCCCTGAATTGCAAACCTAGGATGAGTCACATCCTGTTAACATTAAATCCTTGGTATTGCAGTCTTCTCGCTTGCCTTTCTTCTGACATCTAAACTACTTAAGAAATCGAAATGAATAATAAAAAGACATTTCATAATGTGTCGCTGATCCATTGTATATGAAAAATGCACGTCCACATTTAGTAACATTTTTAAATCTTTGATTATCAGGACCAAAAGAAAACAAATACAAAGATCACACCCACAGTAAGTAAAGCAAGCTTTGCCATCGCTGTCGAACTGAAAACTTGTAGCTACAAGTGCTCTTATAAGTTGTGTAAATTTGAATTCTCTGTTTCCAGTCCAAAAAAGTGATTAATATTCCATTGCTCAATAGGGAATGAACAATTTCCAGTCTCCTATCAACCAAGTCTCTTTAATCTGCAAACTTTCAGTCTCTCTTGCCGTATAAAAATTAAAAAATCCTAAAGCAAAGCAGCGCAAAGGAAAAGTACATTCAATATAAAGTACTTCTAGCTAGTTCATATTAAAAATTCCAAACTTGGAGGAAATAATCGCAATTTAAATCTTTTTTACAGCATGTGATTACATCTAAGGTTGCGGGTTTAAGTCCCACACTAGGGGCCCAAGTTTCCACAAGAAAAAAAACGGGCGCCCCTCCGAGCTGGGCGCCCGTTTCTCGCGCCTAAAACGGCGCCTAAAAAAATCCTCAGTATTCTCCACCTACTTACAGGTCCTGTAGCACTCGGCGCAGCCAGCACGAGCTGTGGGGGGGCGGAGCCAGGTCCCGGCGCTGAAAACAGTGCCGGGACCTCTGCACATGCGCGCTACAGTCGGCACGCAAGTGCAGTAGCTCCAGGCGCCGAACTGTGCGGGAGGGGCCCGAAGCACGCAGCCCTAGCCCTGGCCCAATGGCCTCACTGGGTCTGCGTGAATGAGGCTCCCCCCACGGCCAGCTCCTGCTCCCCGCCCTCGACAAGACCCGACACTCGCTTCCCCCCGCCCCCCCCGCCGACCAGACCCGACCCGACACCCGCTCCCCCCCCCCCCCCCGACCAGACCCGACCCGACACCCGCTCCCCCCCCCCCGACCCCTACTCTCACCCCCCCGCCCCGACCCGACACCCGCTCACCCCCGCCCCCCGCCGACCAGACCCGACACCCGCTCCCCCCCCGACCCCCGCTCTCCCCCCCCCCCCCCCCCCCGCCCCGACCCGACACCCGCTCCCCCCCGCCGACCAGACCCGACACCCGCTCCCCCCCCGACCCCCGCTCTCCCCCCCCCCGCCCCGACCCGACACCCGCTCCCCGCCTCGACCCGAGGCCCGCTCCCCCCCCCGACCCGACCCGAGACCCGACCCGACACCCCCCCCCCCCGCCCCGACACCCCCCCCCCCCCCCCCGCCCCGACCCGAGACGCGCTCCCCCCTGACCCGACACCCGCTCCCCCCCCGACCCGACATCCGCTCCCCCCCCCCCCGACCTGACACCCGCTCCTATTCCCCGAACCCCCCTCTCTTCCCCGACCCCCCCTCTCTTCCCCCCCTCTCTTCCCCCCCTCTCTCTTCCCCCCCCTCTCTCTTCTCCCCCCTCTCTCTTCTCCCCCCCCCCTCTCTCTTCTCCCCCCCCCTCTCTCTTCTCCCCCCCCCCTCTCTCTTCTCCCCCCCCCTTCTCTCTTCTCCCCCCCCCCTTCTCTCTTCTCCCCCCCCCCTCTCTCTTCTCCCCCCCCCCCTCTCTCTCCCTCCCCCTCCCGCTCAGCAGCACGAACAGCTGCAGAATTCTCCCTGGCTGAAGCACTTTCACACAGGTAGGAAGATGGTTTCTTTAATCTTTTCTTGGCTTATAAATGTTTATTCAGGTTGGATTTATTTGTATAATATTTGTAGAAGTATAAATAAGGATTTATTGTCGAATTTAATGAGTTCCCTTCCCCCTCCCTCCCCCCACCTCGTTCTGGACGCCTAATTTGTAACCTGCGCCTGATTTTTTAATGTGTAGAACAGGTTTTTTCAGTTCTACAAAAATCTTCACTGGCTCCATTCTACTTTACTTTGGAGTACATTTTCACTGTGGAAACTTTCAAATCAGGCGTCAGTGGCCGGACACACCCCCTTTTGAAGAAAAAATTCTGTTCTAAACTAGAACTGTTCTACCTGACTAGAACTGCAGAAAAAAAAATGTGAAGAATTGCGATTTCTAAAATAGTCCGTTCTCCACCAGTTGCTCCTAAAAATCAGGCGTGAATCATGTGGAAACTTGGGCCTAATGAGTGCAGCACATAGTCTTGGCTCAGACTTCAGTGCAGTACTGAAAGAAAAGGCTTTCTCAGGGAAACCTGCGATGGGTAATAAATGCAGCCTTGCCACCATCGCCCACATCCTGAATGTGGCTCAAGATGTGGTTCTTGTACCCTTCAGTGCAGCGTCAACCTGAAAATAAATACATCCACTGTCAGTCATCATTGATAACATAATCTGGACATCAGGTGGGTGTTAACTATTGGTGCTGCAGGGAGCCTCGCCAACGGGCAGAGCAAATTGAAAATTTGTGCATGCACGACCTACAATTTTTCATCATTTGCGCTGACAGTGGATGAAGCTCTCTGCCATTGTACAAATCTCACAATTTATAAATGAATTAGTAATGGCTCTGAAATTGCGGTCGGAGGCTTCCCGCGGGTGGATGACGCCGACCACAAAAATATTTACAAATGTCCCGGAGGAACAAAGACTTCTACCCCGCGGCCTCGATGCACAGCCCAGTGCAGAGGCCCACTTATTCCAGGAGGGTATGTGCATCCTGGGATCACGTGGGACTAGACCAGCAATCACAATGTAGTATTCTCATTCACAGTAATAGGAGCTCCGAGCTCCCATTACTCTCAATGAGAATACCCCTAAAAATAAATAACACCCACAAACATAAATAAAAAAAACACTACTTTTTAAAAATTAAGGGAGATTGCATTAAATGTTTTAGAGAAAATTTCATTTTTTTTTAATTAAAAGAAAAATGTTTTAATAGTGTTAAAAATAAACTTACCATCATAGACAGTGTTTTTAATATAAAGATAAGTAACAACATTTATTTTTCTATCTATTAAAACTCATACGTGGTAAAAGCAGACCTTATGCCTGCTTTTACCAGGCATAAGAATTTGAAGGAAATTTGCTGGGCAACAGTTGAGCAAATAACTCAAATCTCAGCCCGTGAAGGCCCTTCTCCCAGGGGTGCATGCGATCGCATGTGTCGGGTTCAGGCGCATGCTCGTGTGCCTAAACCCGGAACTTGCGGGGCCTCTTTGGGCACTTGCACACATCATACGCACCCGGAGAGGCCGCAATTTCAGGGCCAATGTTTCCTTATTGAGTAAGAAAAACTGTGTATGTCTTCAGTGTGTATTCACGCTATAATATGGGTAAAAATCTAGACTCATAATTGCTTGCTTTATATAAAAAATGTAGAAACAGAAATATTTAAAAAATCTTACTAAGCTACAAATATCCATTATTAGCTACAAGTTAAAAAGATCGACAGTTAACATGAGTATAATTTTTCCTATTATTTGTTTATATATTTTACACAACACGCTTATTCCTCACTGTAAAACATTGCCCTTGCTTCATAAATTTGAAGTGGATGGGCAGGTGATTGATCCTGTGGCTTTAAGAATATTATTTTCTAATCTGCTTTCAGGTGGCACCTCATTAATGCAGGAGAATTGAGGTCCCATGAAGGGGGAGCTACAAGATTTTGCCCCTCCCTCAATCGCCAAATTGCCTGCGAATGCTGGCTCCGCATCGGACTGGTGACACCATTGTTCTGACAATAATGAAAATCAGCCCCATGATTTCTAGACATCTCAACTGAGTTTCTAGTGAGTCTCTCTAGTGAGTCTCCATGATAGCAGTGGAGATTTGCAAAATTACTCCCTGGATTTAGAGCACCCAGCGTTCCTATGAATTTCAGATTACAGGAGTTTTTATAATTCATTCTTGGGATGTGAGCATCGCTGACAATGCCGACATTTATTATCCATCTCTAGTCACCCTTGAGAAGCTGGACCACAGATACAGAAAGTCATCAAACAAAGAAAGCACAGTGGTTTATTTTTAAACACCATGTAACAATAACTCAATATTTTTGTTTTAATTAATCAAATATAATTCCAGGGGTGTATGCATATTACATAAGAACATAAGAACATAAGAAATAGGAGCAGGAGTAGGCCATTCGGTCCCTCGAACCTGCTCTGCCATTTAGTACGATCATGGCTGATCCGATCATGGACTCAAGTCCACTTCCCTGCCCGCTCCCCATAACCCCTTATTCCCTTATCGGTTAAGAAACTGTTTATCTGTCTTTTAAATTTATTCAATGTCCCAGCTTCCACAGCTCTCTGAGGCAGCGAATTACACAGATTTTCAACCCTCTGAGAAAATAAATTTCTCCTCATCTCAGTTTTAAATGGGAGGCCCCTTATTCTAAGATTATGCCCTCTAGTTCTAGTCTCCCCCATCAGTGGAAACATCCTCTCTGCATCCACCTTGTCAAACCCCCTCATAATCTTATACGTTTCGATAAGATCACCTCTCAATCTTCTGAATTCTAATGAGTAGAGGCCCAACCTACTCAACCTTTCCTCAAAGGTCAACCCCCTCATCTCCGGACTCAACCTAGTGAACCTTTTCTGAACTGCCTCCAAAGCAAGTATATCCTTTCTTAAATATGGAAACCAAAACATCACGCAGTATTCCAGGTGTGGCCTCACCAATACCCTGTATAACTGTAGCAAGACGTCCCTGCTTTTATACTCCATCCCCTTTGCAATAAAGGCCAAGATACCATTGGCCTTCCTGATCACTTGCTGTACCTGCATACTATCCTTTTGTGTTTCATGCACAAGTACCTCCAGGTCCCACTGTACTGCAGCACTTTGCAATCTATCTCCATTTAAATAATAACTTGCTCTTTTTTTTCTGCCAAAGTGCATGACCTCACACTTTCCAACATTATACTCCATCTGCCAAATTTTTGCCCACTCACTTAGCCTGTCTTTTTGCAGATTTTTTGTGTCCTCCTCACACATTGCTTTTCCTCCCATCTTTGTATCGTCAGCAAACTTGGTTACTTTACACTCGGTCCCTTCTCCCAAGTCGTTAATATAGATTGTAAATAGTTGGGGTCCCAGCACTGATCCCTGCCGCACCACACTAGTTATTGATTGCCAACCAGAGAATGAACCATTTATCCTGACTCTCTGTTAGTTAGCCAATCCTCTATCCATGCTAATATATTACCCCAAACCCCATGAACTTTTATCTTATGCAGTAACCTTTTATGTGGCACCTTGTTAAATGCCTTCTGGAAGTCCAAATACACCACATCCACTGGTTCCCCTTTATCCACCCTGTTCATTACATCCTCAAAGAATTTCCACAAATTTGTCAAACATGACTTCCCCTTCATAAATCCATGCTGACTCTGCCTGACCGAATTATGCTTTTCCAAATGTCCTGCTACTGCTTCTTTAATAATGGACTCCAACATTTTCCCAACCACAGATGTTAAGCTAACTGATCTATAGTTCCCCACTTTTTGTCTGCCTCCTTTTTTAAATAGGGGCGTTACATTTGCAGTTTTCCAATCTGCTGGGACCTCTTCAGAATCCAGGGAATTTTGGTAAATTACAACCAGTACATCCACTATCCCTGCCGCCACTTCTCTTAAGACCCTAGGATGCAAGCTATCAGATCCAGGGGATTTATCTGCCTTTAGTCCCATTATCTTACTGAGTACCACCTCCTTAGTGATTGTGATTGTGTTCCTCCCTCCCATACCTCTTGACTATCCACTGTTGTTATTGTTAGTGTCCTCTACCATAAAGACTGATACAAAGTATTTGTTCAGAGTTTCTGCCATCTCCATGTTCACCATTACTAATTCCCCGGTCTCGTCCTCTAAGGGATCAACATTTACTTAAGCCACTCTTTTCCTTTTTATATACCTATTGAAACTCTTGCTATCTGTTTTTATATTTTGTGCTAGTTTACTTTCATAGTCTATCTTCCCTTTCTTAATCATTTTATTAGTCATTCTTTGCTGGCTTTTTAAAGCTTTTCAATCTTCTGTCCTCTCACTAGTTTTGGCCACCAGCAGGAAAGCTTAACATTTGACATTTATGTTGTCATAAATCTCTATCCTGGAAGGATATGTTGATGGGGTTCAATGTAGTAGGGTGGGAGGAAGCTCATGTGAAGCATAAAAACCTGCATGGAACCAATTGAGCCGAATGGTCTGTTCCTATGATGAACATTATCTGTGTAATTCTGTCAAATCTTGCTCACTGTGACAGCAAAAAATCCTCCAAACTTAAACGAAAATTACGCTGCCTTAGCAGTATTTTTGAAGCTGTACATTGGGTTATGATGTTTTAGCAATCAGACATTACATTCCAAAACCCGCCTACTACTATAATAAAAACGATTCCTTGCCACACAGTCACAGAGAAATGTTCATAGCATCACAATTACTATCGCTACTCTGTGTTATTAAAAATAAAACAATAGTACCTCCACATTGTGTGTTAAAAAAAGTTATACTCTATTTTGAAAAATGTAAAACCACTGAAAAAAATGTCTGAAAATTTTTGTTAGCCTAAACTGAAAAAAAGCACTCATCAAAATCGGATTTAACATCAAATTATGATTTATTTTATAAAAAGGTCAATTTCGTTATCTGCTGGAAGGCCTGTGAGATGAGGCTTCTGCTCTGCACTGGGGATCTGTGATATCACCATGGGCAGCAACCCAGAGCAGCTCAACGGGAAACAACAGAAGGCCACAACTTCAGACCAACATGACAGCCGATCCATAGGAACAACCACGACATGCGAAGATTCTTCAACGCAGTCAAGCCCACCTACAGATCAAGCACCCAAAGCCCGATCCCACTGCTGGCAAACAACGGAGAGACACTCATTAAGGACACCGAGGCAGTCAGGGCCTGCTGGAAGGAGCACGTCGAAGATCTCCTTAACCGAGACTCTGCCTTTGACACAAGTGTCCTTGACTCCATCCCGCAGCATGCAATCCGCCACCATCTCAGCAAAACCCCTTACTGCACAAGGTAGAAAGGTCAGCTCAAAAACAACAAGGCATCAGGAGCAGATGGAATCCCAGCCGAGGTACTAAAGTATGGTGGAGAAACATGATTGGCATGAATGCATGACCTCATCTCTCTTATCTGGAAGGAGGAGAGCATGCCAGGAGATCTCAGAGATGCCGTAATCGTGACCATCTTTAAAAAGGGGGCCAAGTCCGACTGCAGTTACTACAGAGGAATCTCCCTGCTGTCGGCCACTGGGAAAGTCATTGCAAGAATCCTCCTCAATCTCGTCTTCTCCCTGTGGTTGAAGAGCTCCTCCCAGAGTCGCAATGCGGATTCCGCCCACTAAGGGATAGAACGAACATGATCTTCACCGCGCAACAACTACAAGAGAAATGCTGGGAACAGCACCAACTCTTGTACATGGCCTTCTTTGACCTCACAAAGGTCTTTGACACTGTCAACCGCGAGGGACTATGGAGGGTCCTCCTCCATTTCGGCTGCTCCCAAAAGTTTGTCACCATCCTCCGCCTGCTCCATGATGACATGCAAGCCATGATCCTGACCAACGGATCCACCACAGACCCAACCCACATCTGGACCGGGGTCAAGCAGGGCTGGTCATCGCATCAACGCTGTTCTCGATCTTCCTTGCTGCAATACTTAATCTCACTCTCAACAAGCTCCCCGCTGGAGTGGAATGAAACGATAGAACCAATGGGAACCTGTTCACCCTTCCCCACTTCCAGGCTAGAACTGAGGTCGCCCTATCCTCTGTCATCGAGCTACAGTACGCGGACGACGCTTGCCTCTGCGCACACTCAGAGGCTGAACTCCAAGCCATCATCAACACCTTCACCGAGGCGTATGAAGCATGGGCCTTACACTAAACATCCGTAAGACAAAGGTCCTCCACCAACCTTGACACCGCCACACAGCACTGCCCCCCGGTTATCAAAATCCATGGTGAGGCCTTGGACAATGTGGACCATTTTCTATACCTTGGGAGCCGAGTATCAGCAAGGGCAGGCATCGATGAGGAGGTCCAACACTGCCTCCAGTGTGCCAGCGCAGCCTTCAGTCGCCTGAGGAATAGTGTTCGAAGACCAGGACTTCAAATCTGGCACCAAGCTTATAGTCTACAGGGCAGTAGTAATACCCGCCCTCCTATATGGCTCAGAAACGTGGACCATATACAGCAGGCATCTCAAAGCGCTGGAGAAGTACCACCAACGCTGCCTCGGCAAGATCCTGCAAATTCACTGGGAGGATAGGCGCACCAACGTCAGTGTTCTTGCTCAGGCCATCCCCAGCATCGAAGCACTGACCACGCTCGACCAGCTCCGTTGGGCAGGCCACATTGTCCACATGCCCGACACGAGACTCCCTAAGCAAGTGCTCTACTTGGAACTCCTACACGGCAAGCAAGCCCCAGGTGGGCAGAGGAAATGTTTCAAGGACACCCTCAAAGCCTCCTTGAAAAAGTGCAATATCCCCACTAGCTGGGAATCCCTGGCCCAAGACCATCCAAAGTGGAGGAAGAACATTCCGGAGGGTACTGAGCACCTCGAGTCCCGTAGCGCAGATAGCGGAAGGAGCGTGCGGTGAACCATATGCAGCACCCACCCTTTCTTTAAATCATTGTTTTCCCCACCTGTGACAGAGACTGTAATTCCCACATTGGACTGTACAGCCACCTGAGAACTCACTTTTAGAGTGGAAGCAAGTCTGCCTTGATATCAAGGGACTGCCTATGATGATGTGAGGAACATAATGTTATATATGTAAACTTGTATTTACTCTGTACAGCTAACAGAGGGCTCATCCCTGGGAGTCCCAAGGGATCCCATAATCCCTTGGGATCAAAGATATTTAAGGAGGTTTCACAGGTTGGGGAGGCACTCTGGAGACCTGCAATAAAAGACTAAGGTCACACGTTACTTTGAGCTCACAGTGTTCAGTCTGATTCTTTCTCCATACAAACAACTGGCAACGAGATACAGATAGTGAACCCAAAGATGCAGAGAACAGTGGGCATCCTGGAGAAATTCTCGGAGGGAGATGATTGGGAAACTTTTGTGGAGAAACTCGACCAATACTTTTTGGCCAACGAGCTAGATGGGAAGAGAGTGCTGCCAAACGAAGGGCGATCCTCCTCACCTTCTGTGGGGCACCAACGTATGGCCTCATGAAGAATCTGCTCACTCCAGCGAAACCCACGGAGAAATCGTACAACAATTTGTGCACACTGGTCCGAGAGCATTTGAACCCGAAGGAAAGCATTCTGATGGCGAGGAAGTGGTGAGTTATGTCGCTGAGCTAAGGCGCCTGGCAGGACATTGCAAATTTGAACATTTGGAGCACATGCTCAGAGACTTTTTCGTACTTGGCATTGGCCACGAAACCATACTTCGCAAACTTTTGACTGAGGAGACCCAAACCTTGAGTAAGGCCATAGCGATAGCCCAGGCATTCGTTGCCACCAGTGACAATACAAAGCAAATCACTCAGTACACAAGTGCTGCTACAAGTACTGTGAACAAAGTGATGTTGTTTTCAAATCGTAACGTACGAAAAAGTCACACATACCTGCAGCTGCACATCCACAGATGTCTGAGTCCACCATCAAGGGTGATGAATGCAAGGCCATTAATACCTTGTCGGCGCTGCGCGGGTGATCATCGTTTCCATTTATGCCGATTCAAAGAGTACATTTGCAAGGGCTGTGGAACAATGGGACACCTCCAACGAGTGTGCAGATGAGCTGCAAAGCCTGTTAAACCTGAAAACCACCACGTTGCAGAGGAGGACAGATCCACGGAGGATCACGATGAACCAGAGCCTCAGATCGAGGAGGCAGAGGTACATGGGGTACACACATTTACCACGAATTGTCCCCCGATAATGCTGAATGTTGAACTAAATGGACTCCCGGTGTCAATGGAGCTGGACACGGGCGCGAGCCAATCCATCATGGGCAAAAAGACTTTCGAATGGTTGTGGTGCAACAAGACCTCAAGGCCAGTCTTAACTCCAGTTCGCACGAAACTAAGAACTTACACAAAAGAACTGATTCCTGTAATTGGCAGTGCTACCACAAAGGTCTCCTACAATGGAGTGGTGCACAAGCTACCACTCTGGGTGGTACCGGGCGATGGTCCCACGCTGCTCGGCAGGAGCTGGCTGGGAAAGATACGCTAGAACTGGGACGACGTCCGAGCGCTATCGCCTGCTGATGACACTTCGTGTGCCCAGGTCTTAAACAAATTTCCTTCGCTGTTCAAACCAGGCATCAGGAAATTCAAAGGAGCCAAAGTGCAGATCCATCTAATTCTGGGGGCGCAATCCATTCATCACAAGGCGAGAGCAGTACCGTGCATGATGAGAGAAAGGGTAGAGATTGAGCTAGACCGGCTGCAAAAAGAGGGCATCATTTCACCGATCGAGTTCAACGAGTGGGCCAGTCCTGTTGTCCCAGTCCTAAAGGGAGACGGCACCGTCAGAATCTGTGGCAATTACAAAGTAACTATCAATCGTTTTTCCCTGCAGGACCAATATACACTACCAAAGGCCGATGACCTCTTTGCTACGCTGGTGGGAGGAAAGACATTCGCGAAGCTGGATCTGACTTCAGCCTACATGACGCAGGAACTGGAGGAATCATCGAAGGCCCTCACCTGCATCAACACGCACAAAGATCTTTTTGTTTATAATAGATGCCCATTTGGCGATATTCCAGAGAAATGTGGAAAGTTTACTGAAGTCGGTCCCGCACACATGTGGTCTTCCAGGACGACATCTTGGTCACAGTTCGGAACACAGTCGAGCATCTGCAGAACCTGGAGGAGGTTCTTAGTTGACTCAACCGCATGGGGTTCAGATTAAAATGCTCCAAGTGCATTTTCCTGGTGCCTGAAGTGGAGTTCTTGCGAAGGAGGATTGCGGCGGACGGCATCAGGCAAAGACAGAGGCAATTGAGAACGCTCCGAGGCCACAGAACGTGATGGAGCTGCGGTCGTTTCTGGGACTCTTGAACTACTTTGGTAACCTCTTACCGGATCTCAGCACACTCTTAGAACCACTACATGTCTTACTACAAAAAGGGGCAAAAAGGGGCAAAAGCCAAGAAAGTGCCTTTGTAAAAGCAAGAAAATGATTATGCTCAAACAAATTGCTTGTGTTGTATGATCAGTAGCGGGAGTCTCGGGAGTCCGAGGCCTATAAAAGACCCGAGAGTCGAGAAGGTGTGAGTTCGAGCAGTGTGAGTCCGGGCAGTCAGAGGCCTATAAAAGGCCGGAGAGTTGAGGAGGCAGGAGTTCGAGCAGTGGGAGTCCAGGGAGTCGGAGGACTATAAAAGGCCCGAGAGTCGAGGAGGCGGGAGTTCGAGCAGCGGGAGTCCGGGCAGTCAGAGGCCTATAAAAGGCCGGAGAGTCGATGAGGCAGGAGTTCGAGCAGTGGGAGTCCGGGGAGTCTGAGGCCTATAAAAAGCTCGAGAATTCAGGAGGCGGGAGTTTGAGCAGTGGGAGTCCGGGGAGTCGGAGGCCTATAAAAGGTCCGAGAGTTGGAGAAAAGGAGGCGTTGGAGAGGCCAGCTGGTGCAGAGACAGAAGGTAAACAAAGAAGCAGAAAGAAATCGAAAGGTGACGTCACAGCCAATGGGGTAAGTGATTGGCTGGTGATTGATGAGTAGTTTTTCTTTCTCTTTTCCTTTATCAGTAGATAACCTTTATTGTTATTGTTGCCAAATTAAGTTAATCTAGGGGTTAGGTCATGGCAGGAGAGCTCGGACACGTGTCATGCACCTCCTGTGCTATGTGGGAACTCAGGGACGCTTCCAGTGTCCCTGACGACTACATGTGCTGGAAGTGTATCCTGCTGCAGCTCCTGACAGACTGCATTGCGGCACTAGAGCTGTGGGTGGATTCACACTGGAGCATCCGCGATGCTGAGGATGCCGTGAATAGCACGTTTAGTAAGTTGTTCATACCGCAGATAAAGGTTACACAGACATATAGGGAACGGGTGACCAACAGGAAGAGCAGTGGAAGGAAGGTAGTGCAGAGGTCCCTTGCGGTCATCCTCCTCCAAAACAGATACACCGTTTTGGGTACTGCTGGGGAGATGACTCATCAGGGGAGGGCAGCAGCAGCCAAGTCCATGGGTGGCTCTGCTGCACAGGAAGGCAAGAAAAAGAAGGGGAATAGATAGACGTTTCTGCGGCCGCAATCGAGACTCCAGCATGGTATGTTGCCTCCCTGGTGCAAGAGTCAAGTATGTCTCGGAGCGGTTGCAGAACATGTTGGAGGGGGAGGGTGAACAGCCAGTTGTCATGGTGCATATAGGTACCAACGATATAGGTAAAAAACGGGATGAGATCCTACAAACTGAATTTAGGGAGCTAGGAGATAAATTAAAAAGTAGGACCTGAAAGGTAGTAATCTCAGGATTGCTACCAGTGCCACGTGCTAGTCAGAGTAAGAATCGCAGGATAGCTCAGATGAATATGTGGCTTGAGGAGTGGTGCAGAAGGGAGGGATTCAAATTCCTGGGACATTGGAACCGATTCTGGGGGTGGTGGGACCAGTACAAACCGGACGGTCTGCACCTGGGCAGGACCGGAACCGATGTCCTGGGGGAGTGTTTGCTAGTGTGTTGGGGAGGGGTTAAACTAATATGGCAGGGGGGTGGGAACCTGTGCAGGGAAACAGAGGGAAGTAGAATGGGGGCAGAAGCAAAAGATAGAAAGAAGAAAAGTAAAAGTGGAGGGCAGAGAAACCCAAGGCAAAAATCAAAAAGGGCCACATTACAGCAAAATTCTAAAGAGGCAAAGTGGGTTAAAAAGACAAGCCTGAAGGCTCTGTGCCTCACTGCGAGGAGTATTCGTAATAAAGTGGATGAATTAACTGCACAGGCAGCAATTAATGAATATGATAAATTTGGCATCACGGCGACATGGCTCCAGGGTGACCAAGGCTGGGAACTCAACATCCAGGGGTATTCAACATTCAGGAAGGATAGGCAGAAAGAAAAAGGAGGTGGGGTAGAGTTGCTGGTTAAAGAAGAAATTAACACAATAGTAAGAAAGGACATTAGCTTGGATGATGTGGAATCTGTATGGGTAGAGTTGCGGAATACCAAAGGGCAGAAAATGCTAGTGGGAATTGTGTACAGACCACCAAACAGTAGTAGTGAGGTTGGGGACATCATCAAACAAGAAATTAGGGATACGTGCGATAAAGGTACAGCAGTTATCATGGGCGACTTTAATCTACATATAGATTGGGCTAACCAAGCTGCTAGCAATACGGTGGATGAGGATTTCCTGGAGTGTTTTAGGGATGGTTTTCTAGACCAATATGTCGAGGAACCAACTAGAAGGCTGGCCATCCTAGATTGGGTGATGTGTAATGAGAAAGGACTAATTAGCAATCTTGTTGTGCGAGGCCTCTTGGAGAAGAGTGACCATAATATGGTAGAATTCTTTATTAAGATGGAGAGTGACACAGTTAATTCAGAGACTAGGGTCCTGAACTTAAGGAAAGGTAACTTTGATGGTATGAGACGTGATTTGGCTAGAATAGACTGGCAAATGATACTTAAAGGGTTGACGGTGGATAGGCAATGGCAAACATTTAAAGATCACATGGATGAACTTCAACAATTGTACATCCCTGTCTGGAGTAAAAATAAAACGGGGAAGGTGGCTCAACCGTGGCTAACAAGGGAAATTAAGGATAGTGTTAAATCCAAGGAAGAGGCATATAATTTGGCCAGAAAAAGCAGCAAACCTGAGGACTGGGAGAAATTTAGAATTCAGCCGAGGAGGACAAAGGATTTAATTAGGAGGGGGGAAATTGAGTATGAGAGGAAGCTTGCCAGGAACATAAAAAGTGACTGCAAAAGCTTCTATAGTTATGTGAAGAGAAAAAGATTAGTGAAGACAAACGTAGGTACCTTGCAGTCAGATTCAGGTGAATTTGTAATGGGGAACAAAGAAATGGCAGACCAGTTGAAGAAATACTTTGGTTCTGTCTTCACGAAGGAAGACACAAATAATCTTCCGGAAATACTAGGGGACCAAGGGTCTTGTGAGAAGGAGGAACTGAAGGAAATCCTTACTAGGCAGGAAATTATGTTATGGAAATTGATGGGATTGAAGGCCGATAAATCCCAGGGGCCTGATAGTCTGCATCCCAGAGTACTTAAGGAAGTGGCCATAGAAATAGTGGATGCATTGGTGATCATTTTCCAACTGTCGATCGACTCTGGATCAGTTCCTATGGACTGGAGAGTAGCTAATATCACAGCACTTTTAAAAAAGGAGGGAGAGAAAAAACGGGGCATTATAGACCGGTTAGCCTGACATCAGTAGTGGGGAAAATGTTGGAATCAATTATTAAAGGTGAAATAGCAGCGCAGTTGGAAAGCAGTGACAGGATTGGTCCAAGTTACCATGGATTTATGAAAGGTTGACAAATCTTCTGGAATTTTTTGAGGATGTAACTAGTAGAGTAGACAAGAGAGAATCAGTGCATGTGGTGTATTTGGACTTTCAAAAGGCTTTTGACAAGGTCTCACACAAGAGATTGGTGTGCAAAATTAAAGCACATGGCATGGGGGGTAATGTACTGATGTGGATAGAGAACTGGTTGGCAGAGAAGAAGCAGAGAGTCGAGATAAACGGATCCTTTTCAGAATGGTAGGCAGTGACTAGTGGGGTGCCGCAGGGCTCAGTGCTGGAACGCCAGCTACTTACAAGATACATTAATGATTTTAGATGAAGGAATTGAGTGTAATATCTCTAAGTTGGCAGCTGACACTAAGCTCGGTGCGGTGTGAGCTATGAGGAGGACGCTAAAAGGCTGCAGGGTGACTTGGACAGGTTAGGTGAGTGGGCAAATGCATGGCAGATGCAATATGATGTGGATAAATGTGAGGTTATCCATTTTGGTGACAAAAGCACAAAGGCAGAATATTATCTGAATGGCGGCAGATTAGGAAAAGGGGAGGTGCAACGAGACCTGGGTGTCATGGTACATCAGTCATTGAAAGTTGACATGCAGGTATAGCAGGCGGTGAAGAAGGCAAATGGTATGTTGGCCTTCATAGCTAGAGGTTTTGAGTATAGGAGCAGGGAGGTCTTACTGCAGTTGTACAGGGCCTTGGTGAGGCCTCACATGGAATATTGTGTTTAGTTTTGGTCTTAAATCTGAGGAAGGACGTTATTGCTATTGAGGGCGTGCAGCAAAGGTTCACTAGACTGATTCCCGGGATGGCAGGACTGACATATGAGGAGAGACTGGAGCGACTGGGCCTGTATTCACTGGAGTTTAGAAGGATGAGAGGGGATCGCATAGAAACATATAAAATGCTGAGGGGACTGGACAGGTTAGATGCAGGAAGAATGTTCCCATTGTTTGGGAAGTCCAGAACCAGGGGACACAGTCTAAGGATAAGGGATAAGCCATTTAGGACTGAGATGAGGAGAAACTTCTTCACTCAGAGAGTTGTTAACCTGTGGAATTCCCTACCGCAGAGAGTTGTTGATGCCAGTTCATTGGATATATTCAAGAGGTAGTTAGATATGGCCCTTACGGCTAAAGGGATCAAGGGGTATGGAGAGAAAGCAGGAAAGGGGTACTGAGGTGAATGATCAACCATGGTGGTGCAGGCACGAAGGGCCGAATGGCCTACTCCTGCACCTATTTTCTATGTGTCTATATTTCTATCCATGTAAGCGTTTGGTACTAGCATGTGATGCATCATCATATGGCGTCGGGTGTGTATTGAACAAGCTAATGATTTTGGGAAACTGCAACATAAGAACATAAGAACATAAGAATTAGGAACAGGAGTAGGCCATCTAGCCCCTCGAGCCTGCTCCGCCATTCAACAAGATCATGACTGATCTGGCCGTGGACTCAGCTCCACTTACCCGGCCGCTCCCCATAACCCTTAATTCCCTGATTGGTTAAAAATCTATCTATCTGTGATTTGAATACATTTAATGAGCTAGCCTCAACTGCTTCCTCGGGCAGAGAATTCCACAGATTCACAACCCTCTGGGAGAAGAAATTCCTTCTCAACTCGGTTTTAAATTGGCTCCCCCGTATTTTGAGGATGTGCCCCCTAGTTTTAGTCTCCCCAACCAATGGAAACAACCTCTCTGCCTCTATCTTGTCTATCCCTTTCATTATTTTAAATGTTTCTATAAGATCACCCCTCATCCTTCTGAACTCCAACGAGTAAAGACCCAGTCTACTCAATCTATCATCATAAGGTAACCCCCTCATCTCCGGAATCAGCCTGGTGAATCGTCTCTGTACCCCCTCAAAGCTAGTATATCCTTCCTTAAGTAAGGTGTCCAAAACTGCACGCAGTACTCCAGGTGTGGCCTCACCAATCCCTTGTACAGTTGCAGCAGGACCTCCCTGCTTTTGTACTCCATCCCTCTCACAATGAAGGCCAACATTCCATTCGCCTTCCTGATTACCTGCTGCGCCTGCAAACTAACTTTTTGGGATTCATGCACAAGGACCCCCAGGTCCCTCTGCACCACAGCATGTTGTAATTTCTCCCCATTCAAATAATATTTCCTTTTACTGTTTTTTTTCCAAGGTGGATGACCTCACATTTTCCGACATTGTATTCCATCTGCCAAACCTTAGCCCATTCGCTTAACCTATCTCAATCTCTTTGCAGCCTCTCTGTGTCCTCTACACAACCCGCTTTCCCACTAATCTTTGTGTCATCTGCAAATTTTGTTACACTACAGTCTGTCTTCTTATGCATCCAGGAGTCTGTCTAAGGCTGAGAGAGCTTACAGCATGATTGAGAAAGAAGCGTTAGCGTTAGTGTCTATGGGGTAAAGAAAATGCATCAATACCTGTTTGGGCTAAAATTCGAATTGGAAACTGACCATGAGCCTCTTATATCCCTGTTTTCCGAGAGTAAAGGGATAAATACCAACGCATCGGCCCACATCCAGAGATGGGCACTCACGTTGTCCGCATACAACTACGCCATCCGCCATGGGCCAGGCACAGAAAACTGCGCCGATGCTCTTAGTAGGCTGCCATTGCCCACCACGGGTGGAAATGGCGCAGTCCGCAGATCTAGCCATGGTTATGGAAGCATTTGAGAGTGAGCAATCACCCGTCACTGCCCGGCAAATCAAAACCTGGACAAGCCAGGACCCCTTATTATCTCTAGTCAAAAGCTGTGTGCATCACGGGAGCTGATCCAGTGTCCCAGTGGAAATGCAGGATGAGATAAAGTCGTTCCAACGGAGCAAAAATGAAATGTCTATTCAGGCAGACTGCCTTCTATGGGTCAATCGAGTAGTGGTCCCCAAGAAGGGGACCTCCAGAGTACCCACCCAGGCATCGTAATGATGAAAGCGATAGCCAGATCCCACGTGTGGTCAACCGGTATCGATGCGGACTTAGAGTCCTGCATTCACTGATGTAATACATGCTCGCAGTTAAGCAATGTACCCAGGGAGGGGGCGCTAAGTTTATGGTCTTGTCCCTCCAAACCATGGCCTAGGGTACACGTCGACTATGCAGGCCCGTTCTTGGGTAAAATGTTCCTTGTGGTTGTCGACACGTCCTCCAAATGGATTAAATGTGAGATAAGGTCAGCTAGCACGTCCGCTGCCACTACTGAAAGCCTGCGAGCCATGTTTGCCTGGTGAGCGACAATGGGCCATGTTTTACCAGTGCTGAGTTCAAAGAATTCATGACCCGTAACGGGATCAAGCACG
The DNA here is from genome assembly GCF_044704955.1 of Pristiophorus japonicus. Lineage (NCBI taxonomy): Eukaryota > Metazoa > Chordata > Chondrichthyes > Pristiophoridae > Pristiophorus > Pristiophorus japonicus. The sequence goes on from NC_091978.1 coordinate 209,263,339, forward strand.
TCACATCTGCCCCGTTTAAACCAGCGTCCAATGGTTAGGCAGAGAGAGCAGTGCAAACCATCAAGCAAACTTGAGGGTAACTGAAGGCTCACTGCAGACTTGCCTATCCCGAGTCCTGCTTAGCTACCGCATGAGACCTCACTCACTCACTGCAATCCCACCTACTGAACTGCTCATGAAAAGAGCACTTAAGACAAGGCTCTCGTTAGTTCACCCTGATCTACATGAACAGGTAGAGAGCAGGCGGCTTCAACAAAGTCCATACCATGATTGTGCAAATAAGTCAAGCAAGATTGAAATCAATAATCCTGTATTTGTATTAAATTATGGACAAGGTCCCAAGTGGCTTCCCGGCACTGTCGTGGCCAAAAGAGGAGTAGGGTGTTTCGGGTCAAACTTTCAAATGGACTCATTCACCGGAAACACTTGGACCAAATAAAACTCAGATTCACGGACTTTCCTGAGCAACCCACCTTGGACCCTACCTTTTTTGATCCCCCAACATACACACCAGTGGCAACCGGCACCACGGTTGACCAGGAAGCAGCCCAGCAGGGGATAACACACCAGGCAGCCCAGCAAGGCCAGCTGCATAACAGCCCAGCGAGGGCCCAACAAATGATTCAACAACACCAGTTTTCACACCGAGATGATCAACCAGGGCAAGAAGGGCCCCAGATCGACTCACATTGTAAATAGTTACAGTATTGACTTTGTGCGGAGGGGAGTGTTGTTATATATGTAAACTTGTATTTACTCTGTACAGCCACCAGAGGGCTCATCCCTGGGAATCCCAAGGGATCCCATAATCCCTTGGGAGCACAGGTCTTTAAGAAGGCTTCATAGGTTGGAGAGGCACTCTGGAGACCTGCAATAAAAGACTAAGGTCATACGTTACTTTGAGCTCACAGTGTTCAGCCTGACTCTTTCTCCATACACAACACATAGTAACAGAAGTAGGCCATTTAGCTCCTCAAGCTTGTTCTGCCATTCAATGAGATTATGACTGATCTGTGATCTAACTTCACATACCTGCCTTTGCCTCATATCCCTTAATACCTTTGGTTAACATAAATGTGTCGATCTTAGATTTAAAAATAACAATTAATCTAGCATCATTTGCCATTTGTGGAAGAGAGTTCCAAATTTCTACCACCCTTCGTGTGTAGAAGTGTTTCCTAATTTAACTCCTGAAAGGTCTGGCTCTAATTTTTAGACTATGTCCCCTAGTCCTAGTTGCCCCAACCAGCAGAAATAGTTTCTCTCCATCTACCCTATCTGTTCTCCTAATATCTTGAAAACTTAGAACAGATCACACGTTAATCTAAATTCCAATGGCATAGGAGAGTGAGGGATCTGGGACATCTGGCGAGTGAGTTCCCATTGTCCGTGGCCTCTCAGTGGCGGAGCAGATGGCGCAAGTGAGGTCGACCTGGAGTCCAGGCCTGAATTGTGGCCTGGCAGGTAGTTACTGCCACTTTCTGGGGAGGGGGTAAGATTCTTCCGCTGCAGTATGCAGCCTCTGGGGCAGGCCGGTTCCTTTTGGCAGTATTTAAATCAACAAATTTCTCCTTGGCAGGGTCAGCAAGACAAGTCCTGGGTGGGAGCATCCTATCACTTACACAAGGCTGCATATCCTGCCATGGCTTTTGGGGATGGTTCGCTATCGGGTCATTGGAGCCCTTCCTGATCCTATCTTTGCCTGAAATCGACACATGCACATCCAACAGGAGATGTTGATTAGTGATTGATTTTTCTCTTCCCTCACCTATAAATAACGAGGAAAATTGTGGTACCTCACTCGCACCTTGGCTGAATTTGCCTTCAGCACAAACCAGGAATCAAACCTGGAATCTAATGATTTGCATTGCACAATGCACTCAGTGAATTTATATACTGGGCAAAGGGTGGCCACATTCCGAGTAACTTAATATTTCATATTTTGTTTTCTATTTTATTTTGGGCTCATCCAGGTAAGAGATGTTAATATTGTGGAATGGAATAATTTCCCCATTGTCAACATCATACACTAAAGGGCAGCTGTAACACAGGCCAGCTGTAGAATAAAGCTCCTCCTACTTTGCTCCAACATTGAGGCTATTTCCAACCTCAAAGGATGCACCAGTATAAATGTTTCTGCTTCCTATTCCACCTATCATTCGATCCAAAAATTATTGACCTTTTTGGCACATTCCCAGCGTTATTCCACAAATTCCACCATAATTTCTGGCATTTTATGGTATCAGTCGAATTATGGAAGAATCAACTAATGACAACAGCTTGAGAATATATAGCTCCTTTAACATAGAAAATTGGCCCTTGGTACTTTACAGAGGTATAATTGGACAAAAAGCAACACGATGGCAAAAAAGGAGCTATTAGGAGGGGTGATTAAAAGCTTGGTCAAAGAGGTAGGTTATAAGGAAGGTCTTAAAGGAGGAGGGAAAGTTGAGGGGTTTAGAGAGGGAATTCCAGAACGTAGGGCCAAGGCAGCTGAAAATGTGATCGCTGGAATTTTTAGTTTGAAATTAGATACCTGTTGCTCCCTGAACTGCAGTGAAAGTTTGTATTCTAACAGCCGTCTCACACAGATCTCTTTAAAGATCTTCCTGTTCTGTTGAACTTTTACAAATAATTTATCTACAGTCGGCTTTCTGGTGATTTTCAAAACATTCATTTGGCTGCTTTCCTATCAACATAAACACCATACCTGTTCTGATAAAAACAAAAGATAACAACCCTCCCCAAAAACCCAAGCAAACCTCTCTGTCACATTAAGAACTCCCTTCCACATACAGCTTACCTTTAATGTGCAATGTAAACGGGTGGAAGTAATGCTGGGTGAGATTTCTGCCCAAAGATTTGGAAATCCTTCAATACTACTGCAGGCCCTTATTAGCAAGTAGGATGCAACTTAACTAAACTCCCGCTCAGAGATTTTATTAAGCAAGCATTCACTAGTGAATGAGGAAACATAGAAAATAGGTGCAGGAGCAGGCCATTCGGCCCTTCAAGCCTGCACCACCATTCAATAAGATCATGGCTGATCATTCCTTCAGTACCCCTTTCCTGCTTTCTCTCCATACCCCTTGATCCCTTTAGCCATAAGAGCCATATCTAACTCCCTCTTGAATATATCCAATGAACTGGCATCAACAACTCTCTGCGGCAGGGATGTCCACAGGTTAACAACTCTCAGAGTGAAGAAGTTTCTCCACATCTCAGTCCTAAATGGCCTGCCCCTTATCCTGCGTCTCCTGGTTCTGGACTTCCCCAACATCGGGAACATTCTTCCCGCATTTAACCTGTCCAGTCCCGTCAGAATCTTATATGTTTTTATGAGATCCCCTCTCATCCTTCTAAACTCCAGTGTATAAAGGCCCCCAAAGTGGATAACCTCACATTTATCCACATTATACTGCATCTGCCATGTATTTGCCCACTCGCCTAACCTGTCCAAGTCACCCTGCAGCCTCTTTGCGTCCTCCTCACAGCTCACAGCACCACCCAGTTTCATGTCATCTGCAAACTTGGAGATATTACTCTCAATTCCATCATTTAAATCATTAATATATATATTGTAAAGAGCTGGGGTCCCAGCACTGAGCCCTGCGGCACTCCACTAGTCACTGCCTGCCATTCTGAAAAGGACCCGTTTATCCCGACTCTCTGCTTCCTGTCTGCCAACCAGTTTTCTATCCACGTCAGTATATTACCCCCAAGATGTCTAATTGAAGGATTAAGCCCAGTCAAAAAATGAATGGGGTCGGATGACATCACTGGATGTTGGTTTTCCCAGTTACTACACAACCAGCTCGTGATAGTAAGAGTGTTCCCACCAAGTGGAAATTTTAGTTCTAAATATGAAATTCTAACATACCATTTTGATCATATTGCTGAAGTCAGACTTTAATTCTTTGTTTTCCTCAAATTGCTTTATCTTTAATTCATTTTTCAGAGATGTGGTCACCAGCTGCCATATTCTTGGCTTTGGATTCTTGCCCTGAATTCTAATCTTTCCTCTGAAGGACTTCCATCTAAAATGAAAAATAAATTGAGTTAGCATATTTTACATAATGAAAGGGGAGCATTACAGGACAGAATTTAAGTTTATTAATGATCAGATCGTAATTAACATATCTGTTTACCCATAAATAAACTATAAGTAGGTTGGCAGGTAAGGCTGGATAGATGTGTGTTATTTCCTTTTGCTTTATGCAAAAACTAGATGACAGCTTCTTTACAAAATTATTTAAAACATAGTGTAAAGTATGAAGTGGGGCTTTTGAGCTCTGTTATAATTAAAGGGTTAAGAATTACAGGAGGCCAAATTGTTGAACCACAGGAGGCCAAACTATTGAACCACAAATAGCCAAACTGTTGAACCACAGGAGGTCCAGAAGGGCAGCTAAACAGGGCAAGAGGTCAAAAGTTTCATGTTGGAAAAACTCCATTTAGTATGAGACAAAGGCGACTGATTGTGTGATGCGAAAGGGAATTTGTCAAGCAACAATTGTGCACACGGGCTTTGGGCCAATTAAACGGCACAGGGGGGCCGTGCACGAGGCTGACATGTATCATTAAGTGTATAAAAGGTTTCTTGGAACTTTGTATCATTGGAGAGGCCTGGCAACAGACAACCAGCAGGCAAGTTCCCCACCGGTGTAAAATAAAGACTATTTGAATCTTCAAACCCAGATCTGGTGTTGAGTATTTATTTTAAATACTCCACGACAATGATTCAAATAGAGCATGTAGTGCAACACCCATACCCTGGCCGGCATCTTCCCAGCCCTGCGAGTGCAGATTTGGAGGCGGCTCTGATTGACAGCGGGTCGGGATCCTGCTCTAAACCTGCCTCTGTGTGAGTTTCTGACCTGACAAGTCTGCGTGCGGATCACAGACCTGACAGCAAGCGGCAAGTCAGTTAATTAAAGTCGTTAAGGGGTAATTGAATGCTACTTAAGAGCATTTAAAGCAGGCACTTACAATCTTACCAACCTTCTGACGGGTTTGCCGTGCCTCGGGGAACACGGCAGGGGTAAGTGGAGTCAGGTTCTCAATGACTCTATTGCTTTGGCAAGTTGACAGCTGAAGAAGTGGGACAAAAGCTATAATTTCACAGCTGTTCACTTTCCAATGTCAGAATCTGAAGCCTTCAGGAATTGGAAGAAACTTTTGAGCCGAATGCAGTTGGAAGTGTTTGCAGTGAACTGTCCATTCACTGTCATCTCCTTGGAACAATCTCTCTTACCATTGACAGATCTCTTCTGTCATTTCAACCTCACCTGCCATCTACTCCAACAGCATTGGTGCCCTTGAAAAAATCTCACCTTGGTCCATGGAATCCCACCACGATCAGCACCAACACCAAAATCACCAGGCACACGAGCGTCGCCAACAATAACACCAACCTTCTCCGCAATCACCTGGTGCTGCACAGAACACGGGGCATCAGCACCCAACCACATTGCTGCCAGGGATGGCCACACCATGGCTACATTTACTTCATTTGATGCTGTGCACCTTGGCCCCACACCAGCTCCATAGAGCATTCCTGCAATGCCCAAACCATTCCTTTCACACTCATCACCATTGTGAAAGGTACCGTTATGTCTTACCATTCACTACAACTCACTAAGCCACTTCCAAAGGTGCACACAAATCTGTCCAAGAACACGAAGTGTTCAAAATAAAGATTTCAATGTTTGACAACACATTAGCAGAAACTTTACATGAAGATTGGCTAAAACCCAAGTGCCTAGCCTTGCGAGTTATTAGTTGGTATGATTGGACAAGGATGAGGATGAGAGTGAATGGTGGCTAGTGAGATGGGGAAGTGATAATGTGGATAGCGGGATGGGTGGAGGTGCAAGGTAAATTGGTGTGAGTAAGTTTGTGCAGGAGTAGGGTACGGAATGCAGAGTGATGGGGATGTGATGAATGGCACAGCAGGATGAGGCTGAGTTTGGCTTTGCAGTAACGTTTCGTGATCCACTAAGATCATTGAAAGGTTTGTGCCACTGTAACCAGCACCTGACGACATCCCTGCTTGTGCCCTCCTGTGCAATGTGGCTGCGTTGGTGTCCTGGAGAGGTCTTTTCCATACATTGGAAGGGAAGAGAACCTCTCTGCGTGCTGTGACTCCCTCTATAAGCATCTGGAGGGAGTCATGGGAGAGCCTGGGTCCAGCCGTATACCTTTGTGCAGTGTTTCTCAGTGTTTGCAGCAGTTCAATGCTGTAGAACACTGACAGAAGAACTGTCAAAATGAATGTGGCCATGGTCCCTTTAAGAAAACCAGCTGATGATATGTCATTAGATGACATCATCAGACCAGCTTCCTGTTAATTGGTTGGGAACCTCGCAGGGCGGGCTTAACAAGCCCATTAATGGAAGATTGCTGTCAGAGGGTGGGCTGCAGCTGGGAGTGCTATAAGATTCAGCAAACATCGACAGCAAAAACTTAAATTGCTTGGTAACATTTTCTGTTACTGCAGAGAGCAGACAGCACTGACCTGGGGCAGGTCCAAACATGTTTAACTTGAATACACATCAGCTGGGCGGGAATGAGAATGGCTAAAAGCAGGAACATCATGGTTGATGGGTGCCTTTTGTCATGGAATGGGAAGCAATCAATGCGACATTAAGCAAAGTGGCTGCGTTTTCAGGCCATCGAAAGACAAAGGAAAGTTATTCGACCACAGACCCATCGGAGCCACACATCGTGGTACAGCCCAGTTGACAAATGAACAAGCCACAGACTTGAGTTTGCTTTTCAGTTGGACAGCCTCAGGGGAAGTACAGGTGGACTTTTGGCGTAAAAAGGAGCATTTTTGCAAGTATAAGAGAGGCAGTTTTGGCTGCCATCTCTCTCTCTCTCCCCCTCTCTTAAGCCTGCTTGTAATGCACAAGGACTGAGCACTCCATCTGGGATGGAGAGAAGAAACACCAGAGAGCCTTGCTACTTCGACTGGGAAGCTGACCTTGAAACTGGACTTGAAGACCCAGAAGATACGCCTCAGCGGGAGAAGCAGCGAGTAAGCCAGAAGGGTAATTGGTGAGCATTTACCCCAGTCCACACATCTTTAAGACCACCGCATAGTGTGAAAGGGTGTCATGTGTCCAATCAAGCTTTAGGGGTTTTAGTGGGGAGGTTTTTGCAAGGATCATAAGCGTATGCACATTCTGTTGCACAGATCCAGTGGTGCTATTTTGAATCTGAGCAGGGGTGTTTCAGATATGGGTACTTCGCGTTATGGGTCTTTTTAGACAGGCCAGACTGTGTGTTGTACTGTGTTTGTTTGTATTACATTACCAGGGTATCTTTTTACTGGGTGCAGGTGTGTTTTAACTTGAATAAAAGCATTGTGATGGTGGCGACCGAAAAGATTTGTATGTGACTGTATATTACTGTTCACGACTATAACACCTGTGTCTAGAAATACTGTAAGAGGGGTGATTCGAAACCACCAGGGGCAAAACCACTTACAGTGCACACCACCAATGCCGCCTGCACCCAACTTTCCCCCATTGGCAAAATCGTCCCTCTGACCGATTTGAAAATATATAGATAGAAACAAACCAAAGAGAAAACAAAGCTATATTTTGTAAAGAATTTGGGTGTTGTGGTTTTGGAATTATTTACATGTTTAATTTGTTTTAAGCTTTCATATTGCCATCTCCAAACTTTCAGAATTACTCAGATACCAGGCAATATGTAAGCTGGAAAATGTAATGTAGAGCAAAGGTTTTCAGGCTGCAGCTGAGAAGAATGGAATTAGAACCATAAAAACATAGAAAATAGGTGCGAGAGTATGCCATTCGGCCCTTCGAGACAGTACTTACCATTCAATAAGATCATGGCTGATCATTCACCTCAGTACCCCTTTCCTGCTTTCTCTCCATACCCCTTGATCCCTTTAGCCATAAGGGCCACTTCTAACTCCCTCTTGTATATATCCAACGAACTGGCATCAACAACTCTCTGCGGTAGGGAATTCCACAGCTTAACAACTCTCTGAGTGAAGAAGTTTCTCTTCATTTAAGTCCTAAATGGCTTACCCCTTATCCTTAGACTGTGTCCCCTGGTTCTGGACTTTCCCAACATCGGGAACATTCTTCCTGCATCTAACCTGTCCAGTCCCGTCAGAATTTTATATGTTTCTATGAGATCTCCTCTCATCCTTCTAAACTCCAGTGAATAAAGGCCCAGTCGATCCAGTCTCTCCTCATATGTCAGACCAGCCATCCCGGGAATCAGTCTGGTGAACCTTCGCTGCACTCCCTCAATAGCAAGAACATCCTTCCTCAGATTAGGAGACCAAAACTGAACACAATATTCCAGGTGAGGCCTTACCAAGGCCCTGTACAATTGCTGTAAGACCTCCCTGCTCCTATACTCAAAACCCCTAGCTATGAAGGCCAACATACCATTTGCCTTCTTCACCGCCTGCTGTACCTGCATGCCAACTTTCAATAACTGATGTACCATGACACCCAGGTCTTGTTGCACCTCCCCTTTTCCTAATCTGCTGCCATTCAGATAATATTCTGCATTCGTGTTTTTGCCCCCAAAGTGGATAACCTTACATTTATCCACATTATACTGCATCTGCCATGCATTTGCCCACTCACCTAACCTGTCCAATTCACCCTGCAGCCTCTTAGCGTCCTCCTTGCAGCTCACAAGGCCACCCAGTTTAGTGTCATCTGCAAACTTGGACATATTACACTCAAGTCCTTCATCCAAATCATTAATGTATATTGTAAATAGCTGGGGTCCCAGCACTGAACCTTGCGGTACCCCACTAGTCACAGCCTGCCATTCTGAAAAGGACCCGTTTATTCTGACTCTCTGCTTCCTGTCTGCCAACCAGTTTTCTATCCACGTCAGTACATTACCCCCAATACCATGTGTTTTAATTTTGTACACCAATCTCTTGTGTGGGACCTTGTCAAAAGACTTTTGAAAGTCCAAATACACCACATCCACTGGTTCTCCCTTGTCCACGCTACTAGTTACATCCTTAAAGAATTCCAGAAGATTTGTCAAGCATGATTTCCCCTTCACAAATCCATGCTGACTTGGACCGATCCTGTCACTGCTTTCTAAATGTGCTGTTATTTCATCTTTAATAATTGATTCCAACATTTTTCCCACTACTGATGTCAGGCTAACCGGTCTATAATTACCCGTTTTCTCTCTCCCTCCCTTTTTAAAAAGTGGTGTTACATTAGCTACCCTCCAGTCCATTGGAACTGATCCAGAGTCGATAGAATGTTGGAAAATAATCACCAATGCATCCACTATTTCTATGGCCACTTCCTTAAGTACTTTGGGATGCAGACTATCATGCCCCTGGGATTTCAATCCCATCAATTTTCCTCACACAATTTCCCGCCGAATAAGGATATCCTTCAGTTCCTCTTTCTCAATAGATCCTTGGTCCCCTAGTACTTCCGGAAGATTATTTGTGTCTTCCTTCGTGAAGACAGAACCAAAGTATTTGTTCAACTGGTCCACCATTTCTTTGTTCCCCATTACAAATTCACCTGAATCTGACTGCAAGGGACCTACGTTTGCCTTCACTAATCTTTTTCTCTTCACATAACTATAGAAGCTTTTGCAGTCAGTTTTTATGTTCCTGGCGAGTTTCCTCTCATACTCTATTTTCCCCCTCCTAATTAAACCCTTTGTCCTCCTCTGCTGAATTCTAAATTTCTCCCAGTTCTCAGCTGCATTTTCTGGCCAATTTATATGCCTCTTTCTTGGATTTAACACTATTATTAATTTCCCTTGTTAGCCACGATTGAGCCACCTTCCCTGTTTTATTTTTACTCCAGACAGGGATGTACAATTATTGAAATTCATCCATGTGATCTTTAAATGTTTGCCATTGCCTATGCACCGTCAACCCTCTAAGTATAATTTGCCAGTCTATCCTAGCCAATTCACATCTCATACCATCGAAGTTACCTTTACTTAAGTTCAGAACCCGAGTCTCTGAATTAACACTGTCACTCTCCATCTTAATAAAGAATTCTACCATATTATGCTCACTCTTACCCAAGGTGCCTCGCACAACAAGATTGCTAATTAGTCCTTTCTCATTACACATCACCCAGTCTAGGATGGCCAGCCCTCTAGTTGGTTCCTCGACATATTGGTCTCGAATACCATCTCTAATACACTGAAGGAAATCCTCCTCCATCGTATTGCTACCAGTTTGGTTAGCCCAATCTGTATGTAGATTAAAGTCGCCCATGATAACTGCTGTACCTTTATTGCATGCACCCCTAATTTCTTGTTTGATGCTGTCCCCAACCTCACTACTACTGTTTGGTGGTCAGTACACAACTCCCACTCGCGTTTTCTGGCCTTTGGTATTCCGCAGCTCCACCCATACAGATTCCACATCATCCAGGCTAATGTCCTTCCTTACTATTGTGTTAATTTCCTCTTTCACCAGCAACGCTACCCGACCTCTTTTTCCTTTCTGTCTATCCTTCCTGAATGTTGAATACCCCTGGATGTTGAGTTGCCAGCCTTGGTCACTCTGGAGCGATGCCTCCATGATGCCAATGGTATCATATTCATTAATTGCTGCCTGTGTAGTTAATTCGTCCACCTTATTATGAATACTCCTCGCATTGAGGCACAGAGCCTTTAGGCTTGTCTTGTTAACACACTTTTCCCTTTTAGAATTTTGGTGTAATGTGGCCCTTTTTGATTTTTGCCTTGGGTTTCTCTGCCCTCCACTTTTACTTTTCTTCTTTCTATCTTTTGCTTCTGCCCCTATTTTACTTCCCTCTGTCTCCCTGCATAAATTCCCATCCCCCTGCCATATTAGTTTAACTCCTCCCCAACAGCACTAGCAAACACTCCCTCTAGGACATTGGTTCCAATCCTGCCCAGGTGCAGACCGTCCGGTTTGTACTGGTCCCACCTCCCCCAAAACTGGTTCCAATGTCCCAGTAATTTGAATCCCTCCCTTCTACACCACTCCTCTAGCCACATATTCATCTGAACTATCCTGTGATTCCTGCTCTGACTAGCACGTGGCACTGGTAGCAATCCTGAAATTACTGCCTTTGAGGTCCTACTTTTTAATTTAACTCATAGCTCCCTAAATTCAGCTTGTAGGACCTTATCCCGTTTTTTACCTATATCGTTGGTACCGATATAGACCACGACAACTGGCTGTTCACCCTCCCTTTTCAAAATGTCCTGCACCCGCTCCGAGACATCCTTGACCCTTGCACCAGGGAGGCAACATACCAAGCTGGAGTCTCAATTGCAGCCGCAGAAACGTCTATCTATTCCCCTTACAATTGAATCCCTTATCACTCTAGCTCTCCCCTCCTGTGCAGCAGAGCCAGCCACAGTGCCATGGACTTGGCTGCTGCTGCTCTCCCCTGATGAGTCATCCCCCTCAATAGTACCCAAAGCGATGTATCTGTTTTGCAGGGGGATGACCGCAGGGGCCCCCTGCACTACCTTCCTTCCACTGCTCTTCCTGTTGGCCACCCATCCCCTATCAGGGTGTGTACACTTTACCTGCGGTGTGGTCAACTCACGAAACATGCTATTCACGTCATTCTCAGCATCGTGGATACTCCAGAGTAAATCCACCCGCAGCTCCAGTGCCGCAATGCAGTCTGTCAGGTGCTGCAGGTGGATACACTTCCCACACATGTAGTTGTGTGGGAAGTATATCCGCCTGCTTATCTGTAATGTTGACCTGAATCACTGTCCAGCTGGATATCGTGTGGCATTGGTCTGTGAGATTAAAAATTTACATTATGAAATTGTGGAGGCAAACCCATACCCTACCAACCTGTGGTACAATTCAGAGAACCATGTGCCCAACACGCACTCATGAGTGCTGTCACGACAAAACTCGGCTGATATAATATAAAAATGATGGAATCAATTATTAAGGATGTCATAACAGCGCATTTGGAAAGAGGTGACATGATAGGTCCAAGTCAGCATGGATTTGTGAAAGGGAAATCATGCTTGACAAATCTTCTGGAATTTTTTGAGGATGTTTCCAGTAGAGTGGACATGGGAGAACCAGTTGATGCGGTATATTTGGACGGTATATTTGGACTTTCAGAAGGCTTTCGACAAGGTCCCATACAAGAGATTAATGTGCAATGTTAAAGCACATGGGATTGGGGGTAATGTGCTGACATGGATTGAGAACTGGTTGTCAGACAGGAAGCAAAGAGTAGAAGTAAATGGGTACTTTTCAGAATGGCAGGCAGTGACTAGTGGGGTACCGCAAGGTTCTGTGCTAGGGCCCCAGCTGTTTACATTGTACATTAATGATTTGGACGAGGGGATTAAATGTAGTATCTCCAAATTTGCGGATGACACTAAGTTGGGTGGCAGTGTGAGCTGCGAGGAGGATGCTATGAGGCTGCAGAGTGACTTGGATAGGTTAGGTGTGTGGGCAAATGCATGGCAGATGAAGTATAATGTGGATAAATGTGAGGTTATCCACTTTGGTGGTAAAAACAGAGAGACAGACTATTATCTGAATGGTGACAGGTTAGGAAAAGGGGAGGTGCAACGAGACCTGTGTGTCATGGTACATCAGTCATTGAAGGTTGGCATGCAGGTACAGCAGGCGGTTAAGAAAGCAAATGGTATGTTGGCCTTCATAGCGAAGAGATTTGAGTACAGGGGCAGGGAGGTGTTGCTACAGTTGTACAGGGCCTTGGTGAGGCCACACCTGGAGTATTGTGTACAGTTTTGGTCTCCTAACTTGAGGAAGGACATTCTTGCTATTGAGGGAGTGCAGCGAAGGTTCACCAGACTGATTCCCGGGATGGCGGGACTGACATACCAAGAAAGACTGGATCAACTGGGCTTATATTCACTGGAGTTCAGAAGAATGAGAGGGGACCTCATAGAAACGTTTAAAATTCTGACGGGTTTAGACAGGTTAGATGCAGGAAGAATGTTCCCAATGTTGGGGAAGTCCAGAACCAGGGGTCACAGTCTAAGGATAAGGGGTAAGCCATTTAAGACCGAGATGAGGAGAAACTTCTTCACCCAGAGAGTGGTGAACCTGTGGAATTCTCTACCACAGAAAGTTGTTGAGGCCAATTCACTAAATATATTCAAAAAGGAGTTCGATGTAGTCCTTACTACTAGGGGGATCAAGGGGTATGGCGAGAAAGCAGGAATGGGGTACTGAGGTTGCATGTTCAGCCACGAACTCATTGAATGACGGTGCAGGCTCGAAGGGCCGAATGGCCTACTCCTGCACATATTTTCTATGTTTCTATGTAAAAAAGCAATTCCATGGCACGATAAAAAGAAAACCAATTTCAAGGAGGAAGTACCTTCCCAATGATGGATAGGCTTTGAGGGATCAGAAGATGAGCCATTCGTTGCAGAGTAACCAGCCTTTGTGTACTCTTGTAGCCAAGGTGTTGATGTGTCTGGTCCAATTCAGCTCATGGTCTGTGGTGTTGGTGGTTAGAGACATATTGCCATACTTGCCTCCTCTGCAGCATGATTACCCGTCTTCGGCACTAAAAGGTCTGACATTTCTCCATTACACAATTCACCAGTATTTGGGAATCTCACAGGAAAAAGGAGCTTTTCAAAGTTGCTGCTCAGTGTTTCTGAGAAATTTTTCACCTCTTTAGCTGGATTACCAACATTTGCATAATTTGTACCAATTAAGTGACTCATTAACTGAGAAATGTTACAGGATTTATTCCTATAATTGCACCATGAATGGCTTTTTTTGTCGCTCCCACAAATAAATTTGTGTTGCATCGTTACCTCTGGTGTCCCCCAAGGAGCTATCCTTGGCCTCCTCCTATTTCTCATCTACATGTTGCCCCTTGATGACATCATCCAGAAACACAGCGTCAGTTTCCACCTGTACTCTGATGACATCCATCTCAACCTCACTATCAGTTCTCTCGACCCGTCCACGGTCTCTAAATTGTCAGATTGCTTGTCCGACATCCAGTTCTGGATGAGCAGAAATTTTCTCAAATTGAATATTGGGAAGGCCGAAGCTATTCTTTTCAGACCCCACCACAAACTCCGTTCCCTAGACACTGACTCCATCCCCCTCCCCAGCTCCTGTCTGAGGCTGAACCAGATTGTTCGCAACCTTGGTGCTATATTTGACCCTGAAATGAACTTTCGGCCACATATCCGCAGCATAACTAAGACCGCCTATTTCCACCTCCGTAACATCGCCCGTCTCTGCCCTTGCCTCAGCCTTTCCGCTGCTGAAGCACTCACCATGCCTTTGTTACCTCTAGACTTGACTATTCCAACGCACTCCTGGCTGGCCTCCCACATTCTACCTTACATAAACTAGAGGTGTTCCAAAACTCGGCTGCCCGTGTCCTAACTCGCACCAAGTCCCACTCACCCATTATCCCTGTGCTCGCTGACCTACTATGCCTTCCAGTTAAGCAATGCCTAATTTTATGATTCTCATCCTTATTTTCAAGTCCCTCCATAGCCTCACCCCACCCTATCTTTGTAATCTCCTCCAGCCCCACAACCCTGCAGAGATGTCTGTGCTCCTCTAATTCTGCCCTCCTGAGCATCCCTGATTATAATTGCTCAACCAATTGTGGACGTGCCTTCTGTTGCCTAGGCCCCAAGCTCTGGAACTCCCGGCCAAAACCTCCCCGCCTATCTACCTCTCTTTCCACCTTGAAGATGCTCCTTGAAACACACCTCTTTGACCAAGCTTTTGATCACCTGCACTAATTTCTACTTATGCGGATCGGTGTCAAATCTTTCGCGCATAATACTTCTGTGAAGCGCCTTGGAACGTTTCACTACGTTAAAGGTTCTATATAAATACAAGTTGTTGTTCAATGAGATTGCATGTTTGAAAACAGCACGTATCTGCCACTTTTTAGCAGGTTTTAATTCATGGGAAAAAAGGGCATTAAACACTTTTTTTGAGAACAGAAGAAAATATGACCCTAAGTTACGTAATTTGGTTATACCTACATTATCTATGAGTCATAGATTACATCCCCCCAAATTTACTTTTGTCTCATGGAAATAAATTGTGGGCAGAATTTTAAATTCCACTATTCCACAGGAAAAGCTTTTGTCACACATAATCCGAGAGAGGGGGTTTGATCCCAAATAGTACACATAATATTTCTAATTACTTGGGGGTAAACATTACTCTAATATTTAAACTTAATATATGAAGGGTTTGATTAAAAGGGTTTGATTTTAGCTTCACGTTGCCAATTAGAAATTAGTATAGAGATTTCACCGCTATTCCTTACCAGCAGAGGTTCTTACAGATTTGTGTCATTTTTGAATGGCAATAATGAAGAGGTCATCAATCTGGATTTTCCAGCCATCGTTTCAATGCCTGGAGAATCGGAAGTGCACAAACTGAATGTGCTAACCTCCGTGCCTGATTCTCCAATCTGTGCTGCAATCATGTGAGACTCTATGCTGAGAGCAGAGCTTTCCTCTGAAAATCTGGCAATGTAAGAGACGGTTGAAGGCTGTGATTGGGGATTTGTAAGTTTATAAGATGGATGAGATAAGGTGCGCTAAATGGCCGTCCTCATCAGTATTTACCTTGTGATTCTGGATTCTTACCTCTTTTCATGAAGGTCAAATTCAAGCTTGGACTCAAAGATTCCAAATGCTTTTGTTACAGTCGATTTAAGGTCTTTGGACACCTAAGTAAACAATAAGATGTAGGTTTCCAATAAAAGTATGTTCTACATCACAAAACTACTCAGAACTTTAACAAGAGCAAAATACTACGGATGCTGGAAAACCGAAATATAAACAAAGTATTGGAAATGCTCAGCAGGTCAGGCAACATCTGTGCAGAAAGAAACAAAGTTAACATTTCAAAAAGTAATCGACCTGAAATGTTCACTCTGTTTCTCTCTCTACAAATGCTGCCTGACCTGCTGAGTATTCCAGCACTTTCTGTATTTACTCAGAGTCTTTCCCCAACCAACATCCATATCACCTGACTGACACTCAAACTCTTCCTGTCAGGTAACAGGAAATGCAAATATTAGCTGACATTCTGAACCAGTGGCCTTCCGCAGTCGACAATCTAATGCTTTACTATAATAGAACAGAGTGTCTATATGCACTGTGGTTTTTCAGCGCCAGCGACCTCTGGACTCCGCCCCCGACACTTCTCGCACATGCGCAGACTCATCGGACCCGGAACTGGAACCGGAAGTGAGGCCCTGACGAGTCCGCATTTAGTCTGCTGCTGAAACATTGCTTCCAGCCTTTGCATTATTGAAGGCTTCTGTGGGAGAGAAAACATCGGAGCTAGTGGGAGAGAGAGGGCGGGGGAGAGAGGCGACAGGTGGTGGGGGGGAGAGGCGCCGAGTAGGGGGAGAGCGAGAGACACGGGGGGGGGGGGAGACAGGGACGGGGGGAGAGCGAGACATGTGTGGGGGGAAGAGCAAGACACGGGGGAGGGAGAGCGACACGGGGGGGGGGAGAGAGCGACACGGGGGGGAGGGAGAGAAAGAGACACGGGGGGAGGAGAGAGAGACACGGGGGGGAGAGAGAGACACGGGCGGAGGGAGAGCGAGACATGTGTGGGGGGAAGAGCGAGACACGGGGGGGAGGAGAGAGCGAGACATGGGGGGGAGAGAGAGACACGGTGGGAGGAGAGAGAGACACGGGGGGAGGAAAGAGAGAGACATGGGGGGGAGAGCGAGACACGGGGGGAGAGAGAGAGACATGGGGGGAGAGAGAGAGACATGGGGGGAGAGAGAGAGCGAGACACGGTGGGAGAGAGAGAGACATGGGGGGAGAGAGAGAGAGACATGGGGGAGAGAGAGAGAGAGACACGGAGGGGAGAAGAGAGCAAGAGACATGTGTGGGGGGAAGAGAGAGAGGGACACGGGAGGAAAAAGAGACGGGCGGGGGGAGGGAAAGACATGGGGTGGGTGAGAGAGATGGGGAAGCGGGAAGGGGGATCGGAGGGAATTCAGGGAAGACGTATCACGTACTTCCAATCCCTTTTACACCACAGTGGATGAAATCCGGAAATCATGACACTGTCACTATTCACTCATAATCAATAAGCCTGTTAACAATCAGTGACCCACACACAATGCCCCATCTATGGCAGGGCGGGGGCGGCAAGATCATGCACCTGTACTGGGGTAAGGAACTTCGGCTTTGAGATGCATGCACTTCGGGTGGGACAGGAGTTTGGGAAGCCTTTGCTGGGAGTTCTATCCTCTCTGTGACTGCTTGCAGATGATTCTGAAGTCAAAATGGCTCGAATTACATTTTGCAAGGTCACTCAGAACTTGGGCTGGGCGGTTCCAATTACACACTCCAGAGAAACTTCTGAGTGTGGCTTATCCTCCAAGAGTACCATCAATAATCAGGTCATGTGATAATGGAGTGCCAATCAGTCAGAAGCACAGTGCAAATAAGCCTCTCCACAATAGAACCTGCAATGCAAAAATGTTTTACCAGGGTTCACAGACACAAATCTTTGAAGGTGGCAGGACAGGGAGAGCAAGATGTTAAAAAAGCATACTGGATCCTTTTACTTTATAAATAAAGGCATAGAGCACAAAAGCAAGGAGGTTATGCTAAACCTTTATAAAGCACGGGTTCAGCCACAGTGAGGGTCCAATTCTGGGCAGCACACTTTAAGAAGGATGTTAAGGCCTTGGAGAGGGTGCAGAGGAGATTTACCAGAATGATTCCAGGGATGAGAGACTTTAGTTATGTGGAGAGACTGGAGTAGCTGGAATTGTGCTCCTTAGAGCAGAGAAGTTTAAGGAGAGATTTAATAGAGGTGTTCAAAATTATGAGCAATTTTAATAGAGTAGATAGGAAGAAACTGTTTCCACTGGCAGGGGGGTCGGTAACCAGAGGACACAGATTTACGATAATTGAGAAAAATCCTTGGAGGAAATGAAAAATAGTTTTATGCAACAAGTTATGATGATCTGGAATGCATTACCTGGAGGGGTGGTGGAAGCAGATTCAATAATAACTTTCAAAAGGGGATTGGATCTATATTGGAAAAAGAAAACACCTGCAGCGTTATGGGAAAAGAGCAGGGGAGTGGGGTTAATTGCATAGTTCTTTCAAAGAGCCGGCTTAGACATGATGGGCTGTATGGTTTTATGAAAATAATTTGTAATGAAATATATCAATTTAGTGATTAGGTTTTAACTGGTGTAAGTATTTAATCTGACCGATTTCTGATGTTCTACAAATCTGTACTGTCTCTATAATATGGTATGATTCAATTTTCCATGGAGTAGAAAAAAACTTCATGCATGCGTATATGATACTGGAGCAACAGAAGTCGAACTGTTGGGAATTCTCTCTTCTTTTGCTAACAGCATCTGGAAATTGGGCAGACACAAAAACTGCCTGCCTCCAAATGGCTCAGCAAACTCTGGCACAGTCAAAATGTGTCAAACACATGGCAGAACTGGGGCCAACCTCAAAATCCAACGTGCCCACTCTAATCACACCCTAAATGCACTGCAAACATTGCAGACTTTTGATCCCAATCACATGCAAGTTATTTCTTTGCCTTGATGTCTGACAGAAACATAGAAACATAGAAAATAGGTGCAGGAGCAGGCCATTTGGCCCTTCAAGTCTGCACAACCATTTGCTAAGATCATAGCTGATCAATCCCTCAGTGCCCCTTTGCTGCTTTCTCTCCATACCCCTTGATCCCTTTAGCCGAAGGGGCCATATCTAACTCCCTCTTGAATATATCCAGTGAACTGGCATCTCTGCGGCAGGGAATTCCACAGGTTAACAACTCTCTGAGTGAAGAAGTTTCTCCTCATCTCGGTCCTAAATGGCCTGTCCCTTATCCTAAGACTATGTCCCCTGGTTCTGGACTTCCTCAACATCGGAAACATTCTTCCCGCATCTAACCTGTCCAGTCCCGTCAGAAGTTTATACGTTTCTACGAGATCCCCTCTCATCCTTCTAAACTCCAGTGAATACAGGCCCAGTCGATCCAGTCTCTCCTCATATGTCAGTCCTGCCATCCCGGGAATTAGTCTGATGAACCTTCACTGCACTCCCTCAATAGCAAGAATGTCCTTCCTCAGATTAGGAGACCAAAACTGAACACAATATTCCAGGTGAGACCTCACCAAGGCCCTGTACAACTGCAGTAAGACCTTCCTGCTCCAAAACTCAAATCCCCTAGCTATGAAGGCCAACATACCATTTGCCTTCTTCACCGCCTGCTGCACCTGTATGCCAGCTTTCAATGACTGATGAACCAAGACACCTAGGTCTCGTTGCACCTCCTCATTTCCTAATCTGCCACCATTCAGATAATATTCTGTCTTCGTGTTTTTGCCCCCAAAGTGGATAACCTCACATTTATCTACATTATACTGCATCTGCCATGCATTTGCTCACTCACCTAATCTGTCTAAGTCACCCTGCAGCCTCTTAGCATCCCCCTCACAGCTCACACTGCCACCCAGTTTAGTGTCATCTGCAAACTTGGAGATATTAAACTCAATTCCTTCATCTAAATCATTGATGTATATTGTAAAGAGCTGGGGTCCCAGCACTGGGCCCTGCGGCACTCCACTGGTCACTGCCTGCCCTTCTGAAAAGGACCCGTTTATCCTGACTCTCTGCTTCGTGTCTGCCAACCAGTTCTCTATCCACGTCAGTATATTAACCCCAATACCATGTGCTTTGATTTTTCACACCAATCTCTTGTGTGGGACGCTGCCAAAAGCCTTTTAAAAGTCCAAATACACCACATCCACTGGTTCTCCCTTGTCCACTCTACTAATTACATCCTCAAAGAATTCCAGAAGATTGCCCTTTCATAAATCCATGCTGACTTGGACTGATCCTGTCACTGCTTTCCAAATGCGCTGCTATTTCATCCTTAATAATTGATTCCAACATTTTCCCAACCACTGATGTCAGGCTAACCGGTCTCTAATTACCCGCTTTCTCTCTCCCTCCCTTTTTTAAAAAGTGGTGTTACATTAGCTACCCTCCAGTCCATAGGAACTGGTCCAGAGTCGATAGACTGTTGGAAAATGATCACCAATGCATCCACTATTTCTAGGGCGACTTCCTTAAGTACTCTGGGATGCAGACGATCAGGCCCCGGGGATTTATCGGCCTTCAATCCCATCAATTTCCCACCTAATAAGGATATCCTTCAGTTCCTCCTTCTCACTAGACCCTCGGTCCCCGAGTACTTTCGGAAGCTTATTTGTGTCTTCCTTCGTGAAGACAGAACCAAAGTATTTGTTCAATTGGTCTGCCATTTCTTTGTTCCCCATTATAATTTCACCTGAATCCGATTGCAAGGGACCTATGTTTGTCTTCACTAATCTTTTTCTTTTCACATATCTATAGAAGCTTTTGCAGTCAGTTTTTATGTTCCTGGCAAGCTTCTCATACTCTATTTTCCCCGTCTTAACTAAACCCTTTGTCCTCCTCGGCTGAATTCTAAATTTCTCCCAGTCTTCAGGTTTGCTGCTTTTTCTGGCCAAGTTATATGACTCTTCCTTGGATTTAACACTATCCTTAATTTCCCTTGTTAGCCACGGTTGAGCCACCTTCCCCATTTTATTTTTACTCCAGATAGGGATGTACAATTGCTGAAGTTCATCCATATGATCTTTAAATGTTTGCCATTGCCTATCCACTGTCAATCCTTTAAGTATCATTTGCCAGTCTACTCTAGCCAATTCACACCTCAAACCATCGAAGTTACCTTTCCTTAATTTCAGGACCCTAGTTTCTGAATTAACTGTGTCACTCTCCATCGTAATAAAGAATTCTACCATGTTATGGTCACTCTTCCCCAAGGGGTCTCGCACAACAAGATTGCTAATTAGTCCTTTCTCATTACACATCACCTAGTCTAGGATGGCCAGCTCCCTGGTTGGTTCCTCGATATATTGGTCTTGAAAACCATCCCTAATACACTCCAGGAAATCCTCCTCCACCGCATTGCTACCAGTTCGGTTCGCCCAATCAATATGTAGATTAAAGTCACCCATGGTAACTGCTGTACCTTTATTGCATGCATCCCTTATTTCTTGTTTGATGTTGTCCCCAACCTTACTACTACTGTTTGGTGGTCTGTACACAACTCCCACTAGTGTTTTCTGCCCCTTGGTATTCAGCAGCTCCACCCATACCGATTCCACATCATCCAAGCTAATGTCCTTCCTTACTATTGCATTAATTTCCTCTTTAACCAGCAATGCTACCCCACCTCCTTTTCCTTTCTGTTTATCCTTCCTAAATGTTGAATACCCCTATTAGTAATTGCAATGTTTTCTAATTTCTATCAAGATATAAACAAAGGAAAGGACAGACACGGAATCACTTTGGGTGGAATTGATTGATCATAACAGAGGTAAACTATTATTGGAGGTATGCTCTAAACCTCCAGGCTATGGAAAAGCCTTGATCTGGAACTATGGGATGAGATAAGGATGGTGACTAGTCATTGTCCAACTATAGTAGTTGGAGATTTTATCTTACCAGAAAGTGACTGGGACAATAATGGGCTCAATCTTCCCCAGTTATCTGCACCATTTTTTTGGCGTGCACCGCTTTTTGGGAGTAAATTAAAATCTCCAAGTTTCCTCCAAGTTCCTGTGCCAGCGTAACTCAGTTAGGTAGGATTATTTTAGGTTAGGATGTTTTTGCATCAGGTTTTTGTAACCTGATGTCTGCGCCAGTTTTTCAGATTTAAGCAAGTTTGGCCAACTTACATTTTTCCTAGGATGGCGTATGTGACCACTCCCAAAAAACTTTCTGGGCACTTAAGAAAAAGCAGCGCACATTAAAAAATTGTCGCAGAAAGATGCCATTGTTTTTAGGCGAAATTTTGGAGGGAGTCAAGAAGGCAAAGAATATGCATCATAAATCTTAATTGTTTCAAAGTCAAAAGGGAGAAAATGGAAGTCGAATGCAATTCTTTAATTTTTGATTTTTTCAAAGTCCCGTGCCACCACCGAACGTTTCTTCACCGGGCTCGAGGGTCGGAGCGATGGCCGGCAGAATCACTCCCTCGCCCGGACACAAAAGAAGCCCGGGGGTGCGGGTGGGGCGGGGTGGAAGCCGAACTGAACTGCCAGCCACTTACATAAGGGATGAAAATCCAGAGGCTATACAGCAGCTTTAAAAGAAGTTCGGAGGGCGGGGGGTGGCAGGGGGGTGGGTGGAATGGATCCTGAGCTCCTGTGTTTTGGTGAGGGAGCGATTCTGCTGGCCGACGCTCCAACCTTTCATTTGAAGGAATTCAGTGAGTCTGCATCCACCACATGAAACAGCAGCTTGTTCCAGAGGTCTACTATTCTCTGTGAAAAGAACCAGCTCCTGACATCTAACCTAGATCTAGCCCTATACAACTTAAATTTGTGCCCCCTGCTCCTGTATAACCTATTTAATTGATATAAATGGTCAGCTGGAACACTATCTATTCCCTTCATTATCTTGTAAACCTTAATGATATCCCCCTTAATTCTACGCTTAAGTCTAAGGAAAAGAGTCCCAACTCTTTTAACCTATCCTGATAACTAAGATGCTTTAGAACATAAGAACATAAGAATTAGGAACAGGAGTAGGCCATCTAGCCCCTCGAGCCTGCTCCGCCATTCAACAAGATCATGGCTGATCTGGCCGTGGACTCAGTGTAAAGTCCTGTCCCCTCAGTACAGATTCACACGAGGCATGTAGTGAAGTCAAGGTCACTCTGGACCTGCACCTTTATTTCACAGCTCTGGAATGCTGCACTTGCCTGAGACCTGTCCTTATATACCTGTCTCTTGCAAGTGCACCCCTGGTGGTAAGGTATGCTGGTGGTTACAGGTCATATCTTATTACAGTCATGTATAGCATGTTAGGATACAGTAATATATAATAATGTAAGATACATGACCACCTTCCCCCAAGGTCTTATTGTCTTTATAGGTTCAGTCTCTCAGGTGGTCTACGCTCTCGCGTGGAGCGTCTGAATTATGGTTCAGTTGTTTGCCTTGGTGTCTGTTTTTCTTTGGGTGTGGTTGCTGGTACCTCGCCTGTGCTGTCTGTTTCGATTGGTGTGATTGTTGTTGACTCGCCTGGGCTGTCTGTTGGGATTGCCCTTTCCTCAGGTTGTTCCCTCTGTCTGTCCACCAGGTGTGGTGCGAGTTCCACATTGTAGTCTGCCTCTGGTTCCACAGTATTGTTGGTAAATCTGCTTTTGACTTGGTCTACATGCCTCCGGCAGGTTTTGCCATTGTTCATTTGTACTACTAGTAGCCTGTTTCCTTCCTTGCCTGTTACTGTCCCTGCAAGCCATTTGGGACCCCTGCCATAGTTTAGTACAAACACTTTGTCCCCTATCTCATTCTATCTCCCCCTCGAATTTCTGTCATGGTACTCAGTCAGCTTATGGCGCTTTGCCTCAATGATTTTGTGCATGTCTGGGAGGATTAATGAGAGCCTTGTTTTTAAAGTACTTTTCATCAACAGTTGCGCGGGGGGATCCCAGTCAATGAGTGCGGACGAGATCTGTATGCCAGCAGCAGTCGCGACAGGCGACCCTGCAGCGTGGGACCTTGGATTTTAAGCATGCCTTGTTTAATGATTTGCACTGCTCTCTCCGCCTGGCCGTTGGAGGCCGGCTTGAACGGTGCCGTCTTTACGTGATTTATGCTGTGGTCAATTATAAAGTCTTGGAATTCTGCGCTGGTGAAGCATGGATCATTGTCACTGACCAATATGTCCGGGATTCCATGCGTTGCAAACATGGTTGCGAGGCTCTCTACAGTGGTAGAGGTTGTGCTCGAGTTTAAAATGGTGCATTCGATCCACTTTGTAAATGCATCTACAACTACGAGGAACATTTTGCCCATGAATGGGCCCGCATAGTCTACGTGCACCCGCGACCACGGTTTGGTAGGCCAGGGCCAGGGGCTCAGTGGAGCCTCCCTGGGGGCATTGCTGAGTTGGGCACAAATGGTGCACCTTCGGACGCAGAGCTCCAAGTCTGAGTCAATACCAGGCCACCAGACGTGGGATCTGGCTATGGCCTTCATGAGAACGATCCCCGGGTGCTTGCAGTGGAGCTCCCGGACAAATGCCTCTCTGCCTCGCAGAGGCATGACTACTCGGCTGCCCCACATCAGGCAGTCTGCTTGTAGTGATAGCTCATGCATGCGCCTGTGAAAGGGTTTTAATTCCTCGGGCAGGCATCGCGAGCCTCTGCGGTTAGGACACATCTTTTTACTAAGGATAACGTGGGCTCGCTGGCCGTCCAGGCTCTGATTTGGCGAGCCATCATGGGCGAACCTGTGGACTCAAAGGCATTGATTGCCATGACTATCTCACAGTCCTGTTTGTCAGACCCTTCCGTGGTCGCCAGGGGTAGCCTGCTGAGCGCGTCGGCACAGTTGTCTGTGCCTGGTCTGTGCCTTATGGTGTAATCGTAAGACGCCAGCATGAGTGCCCACCGTTGAATTCGCGCCAAGGCGTTGGTGTTTATTGCTTTGCTCTCGGATAGAAGGGACGTGAGGGGCTTGTGGTTGGTTTCTAACGTGAACTTCGCCCCGAAAAGGTATTGGTGCATCTTTTTGACACCGTACACGCACGCGATCGCCTCCTTCTCTACCATTCTGTACCCGCGCTCCGCCCGCGAAAGTGACCAGGAGGCATAAGCTATGGGTTGTAATTTGCCCGCACTATTGACATGTTGCAAAACGCACCCGACCCCATACGCTGACGCATCGCATGTGAGAACTAGCTTTTTACCTGGGTCAAAGAAAGTCAAAACACTGTTGGAACACAGAAGTTTGCGTGCCTTATTGAAGGCGCGTTCCTGGGCGTCCCCACAAAACCAATCGCACCACTTCCTGAGTAGCACGTGGAGAGGCTCCAGCAGCGTGCTTAAGTTCTACATAAAGTTCCCAAAGTAATTGAATAGCCCGAGAAAGGCGCGCAGTTCTGAGACATTCCGGGGCCTGGGTGCCAGGCGAATTGCTTCTGTTTTGGACTCTGTTGGGCGGATTCCATCAGCGGCAATCCTTCTGCACAAAAATTCAACCTCGGGTGCATAAAACAGTCACTTGGATTTCTTGATTCGTCGGCCTACCCGATCCAACCGCTTTAGTACTTCCTCCAAATTACGGAGATGGGAGTCAGTGTCCCTGCCCATGATAAGTATGTCGTCTTGAAATACAACCGTCCCCGGGATGGACTTGAGCAGACTCTCCATGTTGCACTGGAATATGGCAGCTGCCAACCTGATGCCGAATGGGCATCGATTGTACATGAAAAGGCCTCGATGTGTGTTGATGGTGGTGAGTAGCTTGGATTCCTTGGTCAATTCTTGCGTCATATACGCAGATGTGAGGTCTAATTTTGAGAAAAGTTTACCTCCAGCCAATGTGGCAAATAAGTCCTCCGCTCTGGGCAGCGGGTACTGGTCCTGTAGGGAGACTCTGTTTATGGTAGATTTGTAGTCCCCACAGATTCGTACAGATCCATCAGACTTCATGACTGGGACGATGGGACTTGCCCAGTCGCTAAATTCCACAGGTGATATAATGCCTTTCCGCAGAAGCCTGTCTAGTTCGTGTTCAATCTTTTCCCTCATCACATAGGGTATAGCTCTGGCCTTGTGATGGACCGGTCTAGCATCTTGTGTGATGTAGATTTTGAATTTGGCCCCTTTGAAAGTGCCCACACCTGGCTGAAAGAGATGTTCAAATCGCTTTATAACTGTTGAGCAGGAGGTCTGTTCCTCTAATGACATGGCATGGACATCATCCCATTTCCAGTTTAGTTTTGCCAGCCAGCTTCTCCCCAGCAGTGCTGGGGGGTCTCCGGGGACAATCCACAGGGGAAGTTGGTTCACTGTCCCTTTTTTGTGTGACAGAGAGCATGGCGCTGCCGAGGACTGGTACGATTTCTTTGGTACAGGTCCTTAGTGTGGTGTCGACCCTTGTGAGTTTTGGTCTGTCTCTTTTATGCAGCCGCAGTTGTTCAAATTGTTGAGCGCCCATGAGAGATTGACTCGCTCCCGTATCCAGCTCCATGTTGACAGATATCCCGTTGAGTAGGACCCTCATCATTATAGGAGGCGTCCTGTTGTAGGAGCAGCGGCCATTGATCGTGTTGACCCGCTGTACACCGGTGTCCCGGGTACTGTCCCCACCATTTTCTGGTCCGCTTTCCGACCCATCCGAATCGTATACCAGCCGAGCTGCCATTTTTTTGCACATGCGGGCCAGATGCCCTCTATTTTCACAATTTCTGCAAACAGCCTGCTGAAATCGACATCCCCTTGACGAGCGCCCACCACCACACCTCCAGCACAGACCTGTTCCATTGTTCAAAGTGTTCCAAAGAATGAGCTGCGTCTGGCTGATCTCTCTTAAGCTTCTCTCAGTTTGTAGTTGATTGCTCACATTGTGGGTTGATGAGGTGTGAACGGCCGTTCCTGTGGCTCTTGATGGCTTCTGCCTGCTGTCGAGAGCCTGTTCTCCCGGTTTTGTCTGTGTGTGGGAGTAGCAGCTTGTTTAGTGCTGTGAACTTCTTGTTCCGATATTTCGTTAGTTGTCGTACCTGCATTGTAAATCAACCTCATTTCTTCTTCCCCTACCAAGAATGTCTGTGCAACCAGTGCTGCTGCCTCTAAGTTCAGGTTCTTGGTCTCTATGAGCTTTCAGAATATGCCTGTGTGGCCTATTCCTTCAATGAAAAAGTCTCTCAGCATTTCTCTCCTCAGTTCATCGGAGAACTCACATAAACTAGCCAACCTCCGAAGTTCTGCCACAAAGTCGGTTATGCTCTGACCCACACAGCGTCTGTAGTTGTAGAACCTGTGTCTGGCCATGTGTCGGCTGCTCGCTGGCTTCAGGTGGTCTCTTACCAGTGTACTCAATTCTTCAAACGACTTGCTTGCTGGTTTCTCGGGTGCCAACAGATCCTTCATTAAAGCGTATGTTTTCGAGCCACAGCTGGTCAAGAGATGGGCTCCTCTCTTGTCTGCCTTATCGTCACCTAACCAGTCTTTGGTTACAAAGCTTTGCTGGAGCCTTTCTATAAAGTCCTCCCAATTGTCTCCCGCATTGTACTTTTCATCTGATCCGTTGTTCGCCATTCTGTGGATTCTGTAATCCCGTAACTCGTCGCCACTGTAAAGTCCTGTCCCCTCAGTACAGATTCACAAAAGGCATGTAGTGAAGTCAAGGTCACTCTGGACCTGCACCTTTATTTCACAGCTCTGGAATGCTGCACTTGCCTGAGACCTCTCCTTATATACCTCTCTCTTGCAAGTGCACCCCTGGTGGTAAGGTATGCTGGTGGTTACAGGTCATATCTTATTACAGTCATGTGTAGCATGTTAGGATACAGTTATATATAATAATGGAAGATACATGACACTCCCCTCCCCTTGCTGTCACTTATCTTACCCTTATGCATCCATCCACCCCCATTGTTCCCCCAAAGGTGGTGCCGAGTGTTCAGAGACACCTCACCCTCAACTAATTCTCCTTCTCCTCTTCTCTTTCGCCATCCTCCCTTCCTATCTATTTCCCTCAAACAGGCTTTGTTTGCTTTCAAAATTCAACTTGTTTTATAAATAAAATAAAATTAAAATAGGACAGGAACCATCTGTGCTTCTCGCTCTCTCCGTCTCATATGTGTTTGAAATTAAAATTACCACGAAAGAGCTGGCCATCCTAGACTGGGTGATGTGTAATGAGAGAGGATTAATTAGCAATCTTGTTGTGAGAGGCTCATTGGGGAAGAGTGACCATAATATGGTAGAATTCTTTATTAAGATGGAGAGTGACACAGTTAATTCAGAGACTAGGGGTTCTGAACTTAAAGAAAGGTAACTTTGATGGTATGAGACGTGAATTGGCTTGGATAGATTGGTGAATGATACTTAAAGGGTTGACGGTGGATAGGCAAAGGCAGACTTTTAAAGATCACATGAATGAACTTCAAAAATTGTACATCCCTTTCTGGAGTAAAAATAAAATGGGGGAGGTGGCTCAACTGTGGTTAACAAGGGAAATTAGTGTTAGTGTTAAATCCAAGGAAGAGGCATTTAAATTGGCCAGAAAAAGCAGCAAACCTGAGGACTGGGAGAAATTTAGAATCTAGCAGAGGAGAATAAAGTATTTAATTCGGAGGGGGAAAATAGAGTATGAGAGGAAGCTTGCTGGGAGCATAAAAACTGACTGCAAAAGCTTCAATAGATATGTGAAGAGAAAGAGATTAGTGAAGACAAACATAGGTCCTTTGCAGTCAGAATCAGGTGAATTTATAATGGGGAACAGAGAAACGGCAGACCAATTGAACAAATACTTTGGTTCTGTCTTCACGAAGGAAGACACAAATAACCTTCCGGAAATACTAAGGAACCGAGGGTCTAGCGAGAAGGAGGAACTGAAGGAAATCCTTATTAGTCATGAAATTGTGTTAGGGAAATTGATGGGATTGAAGGCTGATAAATCCCCAGGGCCTGATAGTCTGCATCCCAGAGTACTTAAGGAAGTGACCATAGAAATAGTGGACGCATTGATGATCATTTTCCAACAGTCTATCAACTCTGGATCAGTTCATATGGACTGGAGGGTAGCTAATGTAACATCACTTTTTAAAAAAGGAGGGAGAGAGAAAACGGGGAATTATACACCGGTTAGCCTGACATCGGTAGTGGGGAAAATGTTGGAATCAATTATTAAAGATGAAATAGTAGCACATTTGGAATGCAGTGACAGGATCGGTTCAAGTCAGCGTGGTTTTATGAAAGAGAAATCATGCTTGACAAATCTTCTAGAATTTTGGGGGGATGTAACCAGTAGAGTGGACAAGGAAGAACCAGTGGATGTGATGTATTTGGACTTTCAAAAGGCTTTTGACAAGGTCCCACACAAGAGATTAGTGTGCAAAATTAAAGCACATTGTATTGGGGATAATGTATAGATGTGGATAGAGAACTGGTTGGCAGACAGGAAGCAAAGAGTAGGAATAAACGGTCCTTTTCAGAATGGCAGTCAGTCGCCAGTGGGGTACCGCAAGGTTCAGTGCTGTGACCCCAGCTATTTACAATATACATTAATGATTTAGATGAAGGAATTGAATGTAATATCTCCATATTTGCAGACGACACTAAGCTGGGTGGCGGTGTGAGCTGTGAGGAGGATGTTAAGAGGCTGCAGGGTGACTTGGACAGGTTAGGTGAGTGGGCAAATGCATGGCAGATGCCGTATAATGTGGATAAATGTGAGGTTATCCACTTTGGTGGCAAAAGCATGAAGGCAGACTATTTTCTCAATGGCGGCAAATTAGGAAAAGGGGAGGTGCAACGGGACCTGGGTGTCATGGTACATCAGTCATTGAAAGTTGGCATGCAGGTACAGCAGGCGGTGAAGAAGGCAATTGGCATGTTGGCCTTCATAGCGAAGAGATTTGACTATAGGAGCAGGGAGGTCTTACTGCAGTTGTACAGGGCCTTGATGAGGCCTCAGCTGGAATATTGTGTTCAGTTTTGGTCTCCTAATCTGAGGAAGGACATTCTTACTATTGAGGGAGAGCAGCGAAGGTTCACCAGACTGATTCCCGGGATGGCAGGACTGACATATGAGGAGAGACTGGATCAACTGGGCCTGTATTCACTGGAGTTTAGAAGAATGAGAGGGGATCTCATCGAAACATGTAAAATTCTGACAGGACTGGACAGGTTAGATGCAAGAAGAATGTTTCCAATGTTGGGGAAGTCCAGAACCAGGGGTCACAGTCTAAGGATAAGGGGTAAGCCATTTAGGACCGAGATGAGGAGAAACTTCTTCACTCAGAGAGTTGTGAACCTGTGGAATTCTCTACCACAGAGAGTTGTTGATGCCAGTTCGTTAGATATATTCAAGAGGGAGTTAGATATGGCCCTTACGGCTAAAGGGATCAAGAGGTATGAAGAGAAAGCAGGAAAAGGTTACTGAGGTGAATGATCAGCCATGATCTTATTGAATGGTGGTGCAGGCTTGAAGGTCCAAATGACCTACTCCTGCATCTATTTTCTATGTTTCTATGTTTCTTACGGCTAAAGGGATCAAGGTGTATGGAGAGAAAGCAGGAATGGGGTACTAAAGTTGCATGATCAGCCATGATCATATTGAATGGTGGTGCAGGCCTACTCCTGCACCTATTTTCTATGTTTCTATGTTTACTGGGGGTAACATTAATCTAATTATGACTTCAACGGAAAGTAAAATTGAGCAGGTTGTAAACTGTTGGCCGATTTGATCCCGTCAGTTCCTCTCCGGCGGGGGTTCTGTTAAAATGACCCTCACTAAGGGCGTTCTTCACCCTCACTGGGCAGATTTGCTGCTGTGACTGGTGCTCCAGAGGCATTTTTGCTGCTGAAGTATTGGTGGGGGGGAGACGGGGGGGGTGGAGGGGGGGTTAAGACTGGTGTGCGAGGGCTGGTTCCACTGCTCACTGGGAGTCCTGTGCCACTTTTGGAAGTTTCAGTGGAGGGGGTCTAGTGGTGTGCCAGGAGCTGTTACGATGCTCTGTATAATGCGGGGGTGGGGCGGGGTAGGGGAGGAGCCGGTTTGGAGAGCCGGGCACGGAGGAGTTTTGTTGCTCAGTGGGATGGATTGTGGATGTTAATTATTTACCAGTGGCCATTGGTTGTGCTCGGATGATCTGATACTGAGTTATTATTGGGATTGGCCTTGGGAAAAGTAAAGAGATGTGATAAGCAGGAACGGTGTTTTTGAAAGCTGACTGTTATATTAACAGTTCAACATAGACATGAGGATTTTTAAAGAGGACTTCAAGAATGGGCCACTGATGGTGCACAGATTATCACTGGGGTGGTGGTGAGGGGACATTTAATACTAGGAGATCAGAGGTCCTCAGACAATTGATATATCAGGGCCCAAAGTTTTGCTCAACATGAGTGTGAGGCAGCTGAAACTAATCTTTATTAACAGCAGGATGAAAATATTTTATAAATGGTGGGGTAAGGGCTGGAAAGTCGTGAATTGAAAACAAATTCACTGACATTACTATTTTGCCTCAGTTTTACATTGCAGAGCAGGAATTATTACATGACTTTTACAATACAGTCAGTCCTGCTGTATGAGACTCCAGGGTGGGTGAGTGTGACAGGCAAGGTGTGACACGCTGGACATTAACAATTAACTGGTATTACATGTAGTATGAGGGATTTGCCCAAAGGGACAAGATTATCAAGAATATTTTTAATGAAGCACGCACTCCATCTACTTAATTTTACATATATATTAGATAGGTAGATCAATATTCAGTTCAGTAAATAGTAGTGCAGACATGCTGTGACAATGTCACCAAAGGAATCGCCTTGGGTTGTGTTCGCTCCTTAATACTGATATCGATGGAATTTCAGTGAACATCAGCAGCAACAACTTGCATTTATATAGTGCCTTTAATGTAGAAGAACTTCCCAAGATGCTTCACAAATAGGCATAATGGGCCAGAATTTGCTGCCAATAGATATAACAGCGAGTTTAATAGCGCTCGCCATTATTAATGTGTAAATGACTCAGCAACTTGTGGCGGGAAAGCGAAACCCCATGAATTACGAATCATCACAAGTTGCTGGATGATTTGCGCCACTCCACTGTTAGCTTCAGGAAAATATCAGCTCGTCCTCAACCTCACTGTGAGTTTCACAAAGTTGCTGCATTTGCACATTAATTGCAGAAAGCTAGGGCTGATACTTAACAGCATAAGTTACATTTTAATGACAAGATTTATGTTCCTACATTGCCACACAACTTTTCTAGCCCAGAAAGGGAACAATTGGAACTATGGAATCTTAGTCCTACAGGTTGTAAATGATTGCTACAGATTTTTAAATAGTTTTAATTTTTTTTAACTTTTCCTTTCTGTCTCTTTTTTCTTTCCTTTTATCCAATCTTTCTTTTCCTCTCTTTATTTCTCTTTCTGTATCTAATTTGACTCTAATTCACCCTGTTTCCTTCTCCGTTGTTCCTCTATTTATCCTTAAATCTCATTGGTTAAGGAGATAGACTATTGGTCCTGTCACTCACCAAGGCCCTAGATGCCCTGTTGCACTCGGTGCGCTGTTATCAGCTCACATTTCTAGCAATTTGAAGTGAAAACAAATTTCAAACTGGAAGGTAAGGGGAAAAATTCTAACACAGTGGGGGCTGAAAGATGTCCACTCCAGAAAAATCTGGGCCACTGAAATCAGAGGAATGAGTCTGTTTGGAGACAACTGAGGGCTATTTGTGGTGTCCTTTCCTCAGAATCTGCTGTCCATTTGGTTGAACAATAAATATTCTGGCCACTGAAGAAGTTTCACAAAAGTTTAATAGGTAAAGGTATTTCCAAAAATGTGATAAACGGATAATAATCTTTAAAAAAAAACAAGCGAGATGACCCCCATGTATCTCCCACCCACATGTAACACAGTTTTAGTTCCAAAAAATAGGTGTCCACCCACAAGCTGATAATTATTTGTCAATGTCTCTTGTTGAGGTATTATTGGTTGAAGCCATGAGGCTACATGCCTCGTCTGATGGTGTGATTTTATTTCATTTGCATTCTTAGTATGTTCCCTAAAAACCTTTGTTCATAGTTTATTGAAGGATTGGTCGTGTAATCATTGACCTTCAGGAATTATATTCTTTTAGTGCATGAAAGGTTATTTCGTCCT
Organism: Pristiophorus japonicus; assembly: GCF_044704955.1. Classification (NCBI taxonomy): domain Eukaryota; kingdom Metazoa; phylum Chordata; class Chondrichthyes; family Pristiophoridae; genus Pristiophorus; species Pristiophorus japonicus. The sequence goes on from NC_091978.1 coordinate 209,296,067, forward strand.
AAAAAATAAGTCCTAGTACAATCTAAGCAGTATAGTACTGTGTAGTATGTTCTTCGGAATTGTAAATTATCAGTGAGATTGTCAGTGTTTTATCCCACATTGTGAGATATATTTAACACTCATGGGCCTCTCATGGTGTATTAATAATTTCTGGCACAGTTCTAGTAAAATTACAGATATTATTTAAAACATTACTGTTCTCTTTTTAGCACTAAAAGTGTCTTGTTCAATAAAATTGTCTTGTGTTAATTAACTAACTGAATCCTGTATCTGCCTCCACTGAGGAGTTACAAGCCTTTCTTAGCTTGATGAGGAGACAACCTCCTCTTTTTTTTTCTTTCTAATTTTCACTTTATTTCCAGTTTCCATTCCTGTTGGGGAAGCGACCTGCTCCTGGGCGTCTTCCAATGCTGCTTTGAACTGGCCACATTGAGCTGCAGGTGAACAGCACAGTGGTGTCCCGACCTCTGATTCCTCTTCTTTCCACATGCAAGCCACCTGGAATATGATCTTCACCACCTGATCTGCTGGAGATCAGGAATTCAGTGCAAAGCCATGCCACTTCGCAATAAGGCATCACGTTTTTACCACTCCATTGCTCAGAACCTAATATTTCATAAAATATGACTTTTTGAACCTCCTTCGTTTATTGAACAAAATATTTTTATGTCACTGAACAATGTATCGATCCCTCAATTCCTTTTAAATGTTTAAAGTTTTGAACACTGTGAAGCAAATCTAAGCTAAACCTAGTTTCTCACAGAATGCAACTCAGTCTGAAGAGGAAATGTATAACTCTCCGGGGAAGTGGTATTGTTGACCTTGACACTCTTCAGCTATCAGTGTGCTCTGCTGGATACTTCCAATCAATAACTGAAAAGATGATTATCAACATTATTCTACTTCACATCATGATTGCCTCTACTCAGGAAAAACTTTACAATCAATAAGCAGAAATATGTTCACGTGTGTATAATTTGGCATTTTTGTTTGTCAAATAAGGATTTTGTAAGACAGACAGTGCCTTTCATGACCTCAGGATGTCAGAAAGTGTTTTACATCCAATGAAGTACCTTTTGAGATGTAGTCACTGATGTAGTGTAAGAAATCCCTCTTGTATATCCCTGAGCTCTTGTAAAAACTATGCATTTCTTTCTCCACCAGAAACCTGCGGCCAAAGCCGGCAATGTCCCAAACGCGCATCACCTTAACACTTCAATACATCGGGCTCAATTTTGCCCAAGCCCGTTTTCTGGCGTATTGCCAGAGTTACGCCCGTTTTTCGAGGCCAGAAATGTGGCAGAAATATTTTGCCAAAGTTTCCCCAAAGTATAATTCAAATTTGGCACTGCGCAGCGTGTCCAGTCGCCTTGGGGGATAGAGCCTGCTGCCTGCGCCGAAAAATGAAGCTGCACCTTCTGCACATGTGCGGAAAAAAAGTTATGTTTTTGACGTCGTTCCAATGTACACACATGCTCAGTACAGCTTCGAGTTGGCAATTGGACATTTTTAAAGAGCCAGTTGTGTGTGAGAAGGAGTGCTGTGTGAAAGCATTGGGAAAATCACAGCTGGAGCAAAACCAGATGCAACGCAGTGCAAGGATCAAGAATTTCTTACAGGAAGAAGTGGAGGCACTAGTTACTGTGATTGAGAACAGATGGCAGGAGCTGGACACCAGCAGAGGTCACATAAAAGTTCCACCCAAAGAAATGAAGAAACGCTGGAACCAACTTGCAGAAAATTACTGTACAATGGTGACCACTACGAGATCTGGAGGCCAGTGCAAAAAGAAATGGCAGGACCTTGGTCAAGTAGTTAGTGCAAGTAATATTTTCATTTATTAACTGGAATTGCAATTGCAATTGTAAATGTGACCAGCTGTATATGTCTCACCTAGCAGAAAGACACCCTCTCTAAAAAGTTGCATTTTCATCTTTGCAGAGGAAGGTGGCACATAATAAAAGGGAAAGAACTCAAACAGGAGGAGGCCCGGCAAATCTGCACTCACTGACACCCTTGGAAGAGAGGGTCGCTGCTTTGATGGGTCCTGCCTGGAGAAAAGCAATCACCACTGCACAAGCTGGGCCCACACTCGAGGGCGAGGGCAAGTCCTGCAAATTCATCGTGGTCCTTCAAATCAGCCTGCTGCCTGGCCTGCGATGTGTGAACCTACTCTTGCCACCCACCTTGCCCCCACCTCTGCTGCTAACCATTTGACTGTTCTGTTATCTTTTGCAGAACTTGAGGCCAACCCTGACAATGCAGAAGAAGATTCAGAAAAGGATGAGCCTGAAGAGGAGAACATCTTCCAATCCAACCCTCCAGACCAAGAACATGGGGTTGAGGGGGAGGGGGAGGGGGAGGGGATGGAGCTGGATGAAGCTCCCACTGTTTTCCTGACTTTGGAGGAGGTGCGCTCATGGAGGTGACAGCCCCTTCCGTGACTAGTGGTTTGAGTGTTGGTGGGACATTCCATGGTTTCACATCTTCCGAGGTTGCGAGTCCCAGTGGTGGATAACAATGAGGCATACCCAGGGCCCCACTGTCCCAGGCGCAGCACCCAGTGGTGGGGTGTAGCGAGGCACACCCAGGGCCCCACCGTCCTAGGCTGCGGGTCCTAGTGTTGGGATGCGAGCCACACCCGTGGGGAGTAGGGGAAGGAGAGCTCAACCACGCTCTCCTGAAGTGCAGGATCTAACAGATGTGGTTCAGATGATGTCATTGAGTGCAGAGATCATTAACCTTACCCAATCACTCCTGGAGACCATCAGTGGAATGAGTTAGTGGGACTGTCGGGAGAAGTAACAGCAACGAGAAATGGGAACGATATCCGGGACCATCAGTGAGGAATAGTGGCCATGAGTGAGGGAATGTCAGAGGTAGTGCAAACCACATCACTGACCATTAGGGAAGGAATGTTGCAGGTCGTTGAGACACTGTCAGGGCGCATGAGGGACGGCATGTTGGAGTTAGCTGCTGCAATAAGAGAACACGCCCAGACCCCGTGTCCATTGACAGAATCAACTGTCACTCCCACTCCAATCCCCATACCAGCCTTTGAAGAGCCCAAAGCCGGGCCCTCCAACTTGCCGCCTGACGCCGATGCCCCCGCCCTCAAGAGGTGCGCAGTACCTGAGATGTTAGAAAGAATAAGTTTGGTATCAAGCCCAGAAACACTGTGCCACCGCCTGTGGGCAGGGGTGATGGGGAGTACAAGACCGAGCGCAGCGGGCGGTGTTAGAATAAGGGGGATGAGAGATGGGTGCAGCCTTTCTTTGCTGCTGTTGTTGTTGTTATTATTATTGTTACTGTTGTAACTGTTCTCAAATTAAAAGTTTTTTATAAGTTATGTAAATTTACAAGTTTATAAGTGATCTTAAAGAGTGATATTAAAGAAAGGTTTGACACAAGAATAATTTTATTAAAGTTAAGTTAAGTACATTGTAAACCTTTGAATAAAATATATTTTACATTAAAACTGAATCATGTTCCATTAACACAACACAACATTATGGAACAGCTCCAAACAGTAAACATGTCCATGTGGAATAGTTGTCGCTGAGCCCTCAGGCATCAGTAAAGCGTTCACGGATGAGCTGCTGGTGCAAGGCTCGAGCAATCGTTAAAGGGGCACGATGGCCTGCCCTGCTCCGCCATCGTGCTCCGGCCTCAGGCACTTGCATGGTTTCCTCATCCTCATCGTCCTCCTCCTCCTCCTCCTCCTCCTGCTCATCACCTGCATCTTCCACATCATTATCATCAGCCACTCTCACCGCAGATGGGTCTTCCACTACCAGGTGGTGATGCCTCATGATAGCTAAGTTATACAGCATGCAGCACACAACAGTGAACTGACCGACAATCTCAGGGGAGTACGGCAAGTAGCCTCTGGAATGGTCCAGGCATCGGGAATGGTCCAGGCATCGTAAATGCTGTTTCAATATGCCAAAGATCTTCTCAATGTGCGACATGTTGTATTGAAGGGCTTCCGTCCGGGTTATGTGTAGGGGCATCATGAGCCAGCTGGCGAGTCCGTACCCTTTGTCTCCCAGTAGCCAGCTCTGCCCTTCTGGCTGCTGCTGCTGAAACATGGCAGATATAACACTGCTGCGTAGGATGAACGCATCATGGGTGCTCCCAGGGTATCTTGCATCGACTGACATGATATGATGCATATCGTCACACACGAGCTGCACACTAATGGAGTGGAAGCCTTTTCTGTTCCTGTACATCTTAGAATCCTTCAAAGGTGCTCGCAAGGCGATGTGGGTACAATCAATGCAGCCCTGAACCTTTGGAAAGCCAGCAATCCTGGAGAAGCCCACAGCCCTGTTATGGATTGCTAGGGCGGGCATGGGGAACTTTATGAAGTAATTCCTACGTGCGTATAGTGCAGCCATCACCTGGCGAATGCAGACATGTGTTGCATGTTGAGAGATGGTGCACATATCTCCAGTTGTAGCTTGAAACGAGCCGGATGCATAGACTGAAAGTGAAGTTGTAACCTTCACTGCAACTGACAAAGCAGTCCTCCTGATGCTTCTAGGTTCCAGGTCTGCTTTGACCAACTCACAGTTCTCATTTACAACTTCTTTGTGGAAACGCAGCCTTCTGACATCACCTTCTGACAGTCTGCATCACTCAGGTGGAGGTACGAACGCCTGTCTCGATATACCTGAGGTGGGTAAGGCTCCTGCCCAGCACCCTATGGGCTCTGATGTTCCTGATGCGATGAAGTCGAATCAATTACCTCCTACATAGCACCATGATGCAGAAGGCTCGCACAAGGTATGGCATTGTCAGTATTACCCCCATACTTAAATTCAACCTTTGAAAGAAGCTCAAAATGGCAGGAATGCAGGCAGCACAGGTTCATAGTTGTATCTCTCCAGATCTGTATGGATAGACCACACCCAAAGGTCTTGTGACTTCTCCTCTCTCCACACATCCCACCCCCCCCCCCCCACCCCTTTATTGGAGTCTAGTGACTTCTCTCTCTCCCTCCCCCTCCCCGGGCTCCAAGCCTTCCGATCGGCACCTCGCTCTCCCCCTCTCTCCTACCCCCCCCGCCTCCCCCGGCTACCCCCACAGCTTGTATTAGCTGAGCCCCTTCATCCAGGCGCAGGGACGATTTTGTCGGCCAAACCTATAACCCACCAGCCCTGCTTCAAGCCATTCGCTGGTGGCATGTGAGTGAGTTAAAAAATGAGAGAACTTCTGAAATCCAACAAATTTACACTAAAAAAAAGTTAAACTTTATTATTGATTTTGACAGTGTTCTTGACTCCCTCCAAAATCTTCGATTTAACAACAATGGCGTCTTTCAGCGCAGAGTTGTGAATGTGCGCTGGTTTTCCTAACTCACCAGCAGGTTTTTTGGGAGTGACCAGATACGCCGACCTAACAGAAAAAAATTTTGGTCAAACTGCGATCAATTGAAAAAACCAGCGCAGACATGAGAGAACGTAAAAAATCATAACTAAGTCAGTTACGCCGGCGCAGATCGCAGGGGGAAACTTTGAAAAAAATAAATACGCAAAACAAAACGGCGCAAATGAACGGAGAAAATTGAGCCCAAAGAGTGGGCCATTCAGTCCATCGTAAGCAACATAACATTAAGACATTCAGCAGAACTTTCACAAACAAAGAGAATTATTTTCAAACCTGTGTGTAGAATATTATGTAGTTCCCATAACTTTACCACATTTCTCACAACACAAAGTTATGTTTTTGTTAACCGGTCTGGACTTGTGAAAAAAAATTGGCGTTTCACAGGCTTGGAACAAATTAACCATGGAATGTAAATGTGTGGAAATGTTGCAAAATTAACATGTTGGGAAAAACCAAGTTAGAAAAGATTCAGAAGAAAGCAGCGAAGGAATTTCTGGGGTCTTTCCTTGTTGTCGTGTGACCAGACTGTTCGAGGAAGAAAAATGACACTCTGGTGGAGAAGGTCTTCCGCCTACAGTTGTGTTTTAGTTATTACAAAACATAAAATGCTCGAATTTACCTTCTTGACCACAACCTGTTTAGAAATTACACATGTGCACTATATACAGTTCTACGGAGAATGCTCTGGATCCTGCAATTAATGCATTCAGGTTAAATGTTCTTATAAATTATGTTGGTGCACGGAAAGGAAGCTTGAAAAAGTATTTGAACCTCTAAGGCAGACACGCAGTTTTGATTGAATAGTTAAAATTACTTATATAGAAGGAAATAAAAATAATATTTTTGAACAAGACTGTGTCAATAACTATAAACTTTTCTTTAAAAAAAATGTGTAAGGGATATAAATTATAGCAGGCAAAAGAGTAGACAGATAGGTGGTCAGAACACAATGCTGAAGGTGGTGAACTCATCAGTATTAGATCTGAGGAATTGCCTATGTGCGTAACATTTGCGTATGTAGGTATAGCACACTTATAACACATTAAAATTGTATGCTTAACCTTAGTAACACATAACAAGTCAGCAGTTACAATTTTGATCAGAAGTCTCTGAGGAAAAGATAAGGAAGCCAGTATTTTGAGAACAGTTACTTTCGGCGATATAGACTAAGGCAAAGTGCACATTTAAGTGAACAAACACAATTAACCTATGATGGGAGATAGACAAATTGCATGTACCATTTAGAGCCAGTCTGATAAGAGACGACAAATCAATGTAACTCCACTGATAGCAATAGACCTATCGATGATTTTGTAAGAGAGTAGCTCCTCTCCAAAACCTGTATAAATTATACTCGAAACCTCTTATATTTTGAAGGTTCCACGACTGAACCTTCCCTTGCATTGCTCGAAATGAAGCCGGTTAAACCTAAGGTTTCATTTGTTTACTTCCGTGGTCGCTATACAGAGGGCGAAGGGTGAGGTGTCGATTATCTATATCAAGTAATCCACCCCGAGGGAGAGAAGCCTTCCTTTTACCCCAACAGAAGGGCGAGGTGTCAATTACCTATATCAGGTAATCCGTCCCGAGAGCTAGAAGCCTTCCTTTTACCTCTACAATTGACGCTGCGAGCAGGGTACAGACCCTCCTACCTAGATGATGTGACAGCTAGCAATGGCAGTGAGTATGATTTTGTACCACCTGCAGCTGTAGCATTGACGGGGAAGGAGGTAATCTGTATAAAGAACTAGAAGGGGGTAATCTGTGGAACAAAGTTATAGCGAACCACGGAAGGATGAAAACCAAGATTGGGGATAGGTGTATTGCCTGAAAAAGAAGGAATACAACCTAAAAAGGGGAGTGGGACCCCAAGATGTTTAGGAAAACTGGCCAGTGGGATAAAATGAAGATCAAGTGCGGTCTCTGAGATATGGACCAAAAGGGTCCCAGGTACAAGTGCTAACAGGGAAAAGACGAAAAATAAAACCGACACTTCCAGTCGGAGTAACCAGATTAGGGAGGCAAGCAGTATTGTTAGTCCGCCCGGACATTAGACGGGTCCAAGGGCTTGGAAACAGTACACGGAATCTGGTAGAGGTGTAAACGTATCCAGACGAAAAAATGTTTGCGATTAAGTTGCTGAAAAAAACATCGGATAAGCTGTATTAGGTGTGAATGTCAGTCTTTAAGTGAAAGTGTTCGTGTGGAAGCTTGACTGTTGAGTTCACAAAGGACAGCTTGTTTTTTATCAAAAGATAAAGACGCAACCTTGAAACTAGACTGCTAAAAGAAAAATGAATTGAACGTCTAATTGGGAAAGAGATACTAGTTGATATTGGCTGTGAAAAAAATATTGGTTTTATTGGAGGGTAATTAACAAACGAAAGCCGAATTTTCACAATGGCCACAGTGAAATCTCGGCTTTGTTTCAAAGTGTGAATATTGGAAAAGAGATAAAAGACACTCTATGTTGATAATGATTTTAAATTACAAAAAGGTTTCACTGCAGTAAAGAAAAATTTTAATTTCGAGTTTGAAAACCTTTTCAAAATGGACAGTGCTTATCGAGAAAAAGTCCCGAACGGTCTAAACACCAGGAGAGCTTTTGAAAATAATGAGGGAAAAAGATCTAAGCTATGTGAACTCAGCAAAGGAAGGGAAAAAAACTGGGAATTAGAAAATGTTGCTGAATTTTAAATTCTTAAAAAAGATGGAACCGGCATGGAAGTTTAACTTTTGTGCTGAGAGAAATAAAACACAAGATTTGCTCAGTGAACGGGACCTGGTATATAGCTTGTGTGAAAATGTAAAAAGTGTGTCAGTTTCCCTGATTGTTTTGATTATGATCTGCAGAGCTAAGATAAATAAGCCACAGTTGCCAGTACTTATTTTAAATTGGATTCCAGTAAACAAATAGCTATTAAAAATGTGTGGTCTCATTTTAAATCAATTTTTTAAAAAGCCTTTGGCAAGTATTTGAATTGAAAGTTTAGAAACACTTGGAGTTTAATCTAGAATGCTGTCTTTCCCGATGAAAATATTTTATTTAAAGCTAATTATGGCAGCTTTACTAATGATTTCTGCTGCTTTAACGGATTCCTAATTTCTAAGCAAGTTTTGAAGGCACCAAGACTTGGGAAAAAATTTCTGATATGGGGAAAGATTAAAAAAATTACGCGAAGTCACATAATGACATCAGGCCTCCTTAGAAACCGGCAAAGAAGTTAACCCTTTCCATTGACAGCTGTTTTATACTGGATATTATTCATTTGGGTTTCTTAATAAAAGAAATGAAAAAGCAAGGATGGCAGCCAGAAAACTCACCTGACAGACAGAGGAAATGCTGGAATAGTCAGAATAAGAATAGATAATCAAACAAAACAAAGTCAAGAGTTAGAAGCTAAGATAAATAAGCTGGAAGAGATAAAAGATAGTGCAGTGCACAGCCGTAGCAAAAAATGCAAAAATTGGAATTCCTCAAGCAGGGGATGTTTACAGACGGGCTAGGAGAAGCCCAGCAAAAATAATTAAGTTGGGATTTAGAGTGCAGGATGAAACTTTGGAGTGGGCAGAACACATAGAGGAGTTAAAGTCAGAACAACGGGAGAAGGTAGCTAAAATAACAGCAGTTACGTTAGCAGCAGAGACGAAGGGGGAGGAGACACACCCCTGCGCAGCTCCCCTGATATGTTTTAGCTGCAATAAGGAAGGAGGCGCAGGAAGGCAAGGCCCCCAACAGGCAAAGAAGGGAGCACCCTTCTGCAGTATATGAATGATATCCTGATTGCCTCCAGTACAGAACAACAACACGTACTAGCTTTAATTACAGTGCTAGGAGCTCTACAGAGCGCAGGATTAAAAATAAATCCTAGGCCGATGCAGGTGGGAAGGAGCGAAGTAACATCTAGGATACATAATTTCACAAGGGAAGAGACAGATGCCTAAGGACAGAAAGGAAGCAATTCGATCAATGCCCAGGCCAGGAACCATGAAAGGGGTCAGGCGGGTACGAGGACTATTCAACTACTGCAGAAATGCCGAGATCGGGAAATTGTGGTTGTAAGATTAAAACAAGCTTTCACAAGTGCTCCAGCCCTGGGATTACCCGACCAGAATAGGCCCTTCCACATCTATACCAACCACAGTAAAGATCATTACACGGAGAATAGGCATAGGCCAGTGGCATAGTAATGTTGGGACACATACACAGCATACCTTAATAGAATTGCTTAACGCGGGAAGGCTAAAAACGGTATCCGATGTACGAAGGGCAAGGTGGGAAGCAATGCTTTTACCCCCTAATGGGACGGCAACAATAATAAAAGACAACTGTAACAACCTTGCAGGGTGGATCATTATGGAGGGAGAAGAGCATCAGTGTAGCCCAACAGGAGAAGACGAGGGAAGTAGTCAGGCTAGTGAAACCCCACTTGAGGAGGCAGACATGGATCTATATGTAGATGGGTCTCGGCGCTATATCAACGGGACACCACAGACGGCATGGGCCGTGGTAGATAGCAGCGGACAGGTCAAAAGGGAAGGAAGGTGAGAAGGGGGCCTATCAGCTCCAGTGGCTGAATTAGTGGCTCTCACTGAGGCTCTGAGGCTGGCTAGGGGAAAACGAGTAAACATCTATACAGACAATCGATATGCTTTTGGAGTAGTGCATGGGGATACATGACCTCAGGAGGAGGGCCGATTAAACATGAGGAGATTGTTAAAAAATTAGTGGAAGCCTCCCTCCTACCCCGGGAGTGTGAGATAATAAAGGTCAAAGCGCACATAAAAATTACCGATCAATATCAACAAGGAAATGCATGGGCAGACGAAGCAGCCAAGCGGGTGGTGGAGACAGGCACACTGGCCGGGGTAGCCCAGGTCGGAGCATGTACAATACAAGTAGAACCAACATGATAAGCTCAATGTCCAGATACTGGTGGTAGAAGGGAATGGGTAGAGATATAGAGGACCACTGTAGAAGCTGCGTGATATGCGCAAAATACAACCTAGGGGGGAAATTAAAGGTCAGAATGGGACCTTTCGTAATAAGGTGGATGAAGTAACTGCGCAGATAGTTGGTAACGGATATGATGTAATTGGGATTACGGAGACATGGCTCCAGGGTGACCAAGGCTGGGAATTTAACATCCAGCGGTATTCAATATTCAAGAAGGATAGACAGAAAGGAAAAGGAGGTGGGGTAGCTTTGCTGGTTAAAGAGGAGATTAACGCAGTAGTAAGGAAGGATAGTAGCTTGGATGATATGGAATCTGTATGGGTAGAGCTGCGGAATACCAAAGGGAAGAAAACGCTAGTGGGAGTTGTGTACAGTCCACCAAACAGTAGTAGTGAGGTTGGGGACAGCATCAAACAAGAAATTAGGGATGCGTGCAATAAAGGTACAGCAGTTATCATGGGTGACTTTAATCTACATATAGATTGGGCTAACTGTTATGTATGGAGAAAGAGTCAGACTGAACACTGTGAGCTCAAAGTAAAGTGTGACCTTAGTCTTTTATTGCAGGTCTCCAGAGTGCCCCTCCAACCTGTGAGGCCTCTTTAAATATCTGTGCTCCCAAGAGTTTATGGGATCCCTTGGGACTCCAGGGGATGAGCCCTCTGGTGGTTGTACAGAGTAAATACAAGTTTACATATATAACAACACTCCCACACAAAGTCAATAGTGTAACTATTTACAATTCGTGAGTCGATCTGGGGCCCTTCTTGCCCTGGTTGATCGTCTCGGTGTGAAAGCTGGTATTGTTGAATCATTTGTTGGGCCCTCGCTGGGCTGCTGTGCAGCTGGCCTTGCTGGGCCTGGTGTGTTGGGCCCTGCTGGGCTGCTGTGGATGATGGGTTCTGCGTCCTGGTCAACTGTGGTGCTGGTTGCCACTGGTGTGCATGTTGGGGGATCAAAAAAGGTAGGGTCCAAGGTGAGTTGTTCAGGATAGTCCGTCAATCTGAGTTTGATTTGGTCCAAGTGTTTCCGGTGAATGAGTCCATTTGAAAGTTTGACCTGAAACACCCTGCTCCCCTCTTTGGCCATCACAGTGCCGGGAAGCCACTTGGGACCTTGTCCATAATTTAATACAAATATAGGATCATTGATTTAAATCTCGCGTGACACATTTGTGCTATCATGGTATGCACTTTGTTGAAGCCGCCTGCTCTCTACCTGTTCATGTAGATCAGGGTGAACTAACGAGAGCCTTGTCTTAAGTGCTCTTTTCATGAATAGTTCAGCAGGTGGGATCCCAGTGAGCGAGTGGGGTCTCGTGCGGTAACTAAGCAGGATTCGGGATAGGCGAGTCTGCAGTGAGCCTTCAGTTACCCTCTTCAAGCCTTCCTTGATGGTTTGCACTACTCTCTCTGCCTGACACTGGTTTAATCGGGGCAGATATGTCATGTTTGATCCTGTTATGGGTCATGAATTCTTTGAACTTAGCACTGGTAAAACATGGCTCATTGTCGCTTACCAGGACATCGGGTCAGCTATGTGTGGCAAACATGGCCCGCAAATGTTCAGTAGTGGTAGTGGACGTGCTAGCTGATATTATCTCACATTCAATCCACTTGGAGTACGTATCAACAACCACAAGGAACATTTTACCCAAGAACGGGCCTGCATAGTCGACGTGTACCCTAGAACACGGTTTGGAGGGCCAAGACCATAAACTTAGCGCCGCCTCCCTGGGTGCATTGCTTAACTACGAACATGCATTACATCTGTGAATGCAGGACTCTCCTAAGTCTGCATTGATACCGGGCCACCACACGTGGTATCTGGCTATCGCTTTCATCATTACGATGCCTGGGTGGGTACTGTGGAGGTCATTGATGAAGGTGTCTCTGCCCTTCTTGGGAACCACTACACGATTGCCCCACAGAAGGCAGTCTGCCTGTATAAATATTTCATCTTTGCGCCGCTGGAATGGCTTTATCTCTTCCTGCATTTCTACTGGGACACTGGATCAGCTCCCGTGAAGCACACAGCTTTTGACTAGAAATAATAAGGGGTCCTGGCTTGTCCAGGTTTTGATCTGCCGGGCAGTGACGGGTGATTGCTCACTCTCAAATGCTTCCATAACAATGGCTAAATCCGCGGGCTGCGCCATTTCCATTCCCGTGGTGGGCAATGGCAGACTACTGAGAGCATCGGCGCAGTTTTCTGTGCCTGGCCAGTGGCGGATGGCGTAGTTGTATGCGGACAACATGAGCGCCCATCTCTGGATGCGGGCCGATGTGTTGGTATTATCCCTTTACTCTCAGAAAACAGGGATATGAGTGGCTTGCGGTCAGTTTCAAATTCGAATTTTAGCCCAAGCAGGTATTGATGCATTTTCTTTACCCCATAGACACACACTAACGCTTCTTTCTCAATCATGCTGTAGGTTCTCTCAGCCTTAGACAGACTCCTGAATGCATAAGCAACCGGTTGCAGTTTCCCGAAATCATTAGCTTGTTGCAATACACACCCGACGCCATATGACGACGCATCACATGCTAGTACCAAACGCTTACATGGATCATACAACACAAGCAATTTGTTTGAGCATAATAATTTTCTCGCATTTACAAAGGCATTTTCTTGGCTTTTGCCCCAAACCTATTCGTCCCCTTTTCGTAGTAAGACATGTAGTGGTTCTAACAGTGTGCTGAGACCCAGTAAGAAGTTACCAAAGTAGTTCAGGAGTTCCAGAAACGACCGCAGCTCCGTCACATTCTGTGGCCTCGGTGCGTTCTCGATTGCCTCCGTCTTCATGTTGGTGGGCCTGATACCGTCCGCCGCAATCCTCCTTCCCAAGGACTCCACTTCAGGTGCCAGGAAAATGCACTTTGATCGTTTTAACCTGAGCCCCACGCGGTTGAGTCGTATAAGAATTTCCTCCAGGTTCTGCTGATGCTCGACTGTGTCCCAACCTGTTACCAAGATGTCGTCCTGGAAGACCACAGTGTGCGGGACCGACTTCAGTAAGCTTTCCATGTTTCCATGGAATATCGCCGCCGCTGATCAAATTCCAAATGGGCAATTGATATAAATAAAAAGACCTTTGTGCGTGTTGATGCAGGTGAGGCCCTTCGATGATTCCTCGATGATTCCTCCAGTTCCTGCGTCATGTAGGCTGAAGTCAGAGCCAGCTTCGTAATCATCATTCCTCCTGCCAGCGTTGCAAAGAGATCGTTGGCCTTTGGTAGTGGGTATTGGTCCTGCAGAGAGAAACGATTGATATTTACTTTGTAATCGCCACAGATTCTGATGGTGCCGTCTCCCTTGAGGACAGGATCGATTGGGCTGGCCCACTCCGTTGAACTCGATCGGTGAAATGATGCCCTCTCATTGCAGCCGGTCTAGCTTGATCTCTACCCTTTCTCTCATCATGTACGGTACTGCTCTTGTCTTGCGATGGATGGGTCCCGCCCCATCTTCACTTTTGCTCCTTGGAATATCTCAATGTCTGGTTCAAACAGCGAAGGGAACTTGTTTAAGACCTGGGCACACGAAGTGTTGTCAGCGGGCGATAGCGCTCGGACGTCGTCCCAGTTCCAGCGTATCTTTCCCAGCCAGCTCCTGCCGAACAGCGTGGGACCATCGCCTGGTATCACCCAGAGTGGTAGCTTGTGCACAACTCTATCATAAAAGACCTTTACGGTAGCACTGCCAATTACGGGAATCAGTTATTTCGTGTAAGTTCTTAGTTTCGTACGAATTGGAGTTAAGACTGGCCTTGAGGCCTTGTTGCACCACAGTCTTTCGAAAGTCTTTTTGCCCATGATAGACTGGCTCGTGCCCGTGTTCAGTTCCATTGACACCAGGAGTTCATTTAGTTCAACATTCAGCATTATCGGGGGACAATTCGTGGTGAATGTGTGCATCCCATGTATCTCTGCCTCCTCGGACTGAGGCTCTGGTTCGTCGTGATCCTCCGTGGATCTGTCCTCCTCTGCAATATGGTGGTTTGCAGGTTTAATAGGGTTAGCAGCTCGCCTGCACATTCGTTGGAGGTGTCCCATTGTTTCACAGCCCTTGCAAACCTACCCTTTGAATTGGCATGAATGGAAATGATGATCACCCTCGCAGCACCAACAAGGTGTTAATGGCCTTGCATTCATCACACTTGATGGTGGACTCTAAGACATCAGTGGATGTGCAGCTGCAGGCATGTGTGACTTGCCCTGTATGTTGCGATTCAATAACAACATCACTTTGTTCACAGTACTTGTAGCAGCACTTGTGTGCTGAGAGATTTGCTTAGTATTGTCACTGGTGGCAATGAACACCTGGGCTATCGCTAGGGCCTTACTCAAGGTTGGGGCCTCTACAGTCAAAAGTTTGCAAAGTATGGTTTCATGGCCAATGCTAAGTACAAAAAAATCTCTGAGCATGTGCTCCAAATGTCCTTCAAATTCGCAATATCCTGCAAGGTGTCTTAGCTCGGCATCATAACTCGACACATTTTGGCCTTCAGACCGTTTGTAGGTGTAGAACCGGTACCTCGCCATCAGAACACTTTCCTTCGGGTTCAAATGCTCTCGGACGAGTTTGCACAAATCATCGCACAATTTCTCCGTGGGTTTCGCTGGAGTGAGCAGATTCTTCATGAGGCCATACGTTGGTGCCCCACAGATGGTGAGGAGGATCGCCCTTCGTTGGCAGCGTTCTCTTCTCCATCTAGCTCGTTGGCCACGAAGTATTGGTCGAGCCGCTCCATAAGAGTTTCCCAATCATCTCCCTCCGAGAATTTCTCCAGGATGACAAATGTCACTGCATCTTTAGGTTCGCTATCTGTATCTCGTCGCCAGTTATTATATATGGAGAAAGAGCTAAAGTGTGACCTTAGCCTTTTATTGCAGGTCTCCGGAGTGCCTCTCCAACCTGTGAGGCCTCCTTAAATACCTGTTCTCCAAAGGAATTATGGGATCTCTTGGGACTCCAGGGGATGAGCCCTCGCTGGCTGTACAGAGTAAATACGTTTACAAATATAACACCAACCAAACTGGTAGCAGTACGGTGCAGGAGGATTTCCTGGAGTGTATTAGGGATGGTTTTCTGGACCAATATGTCGAGGAACCAACTAGAGGGCTGGTCATCCTAGACTGGGTGATGTGTAATGAGAAAGGACTAATTAGCAATCTTGTTGTGCGAGGCCCCTTGGGGAAGAGTGACCATAATATGGTAGAATTCCTTATTAAGATGGAGAGTGACACAGTTAATTCAGAGACAAGGCTCCTGAACTTAACGAAAGGCAACTTCAATGGTATGAGACGTGAATTGGCTAGAATAGACTGCCGAATGATACTTAAAGGGTTGACGATGGATAGGCAATGGCAAACATTTAAAGATCACATGGATGAACTTCAACAATTATACATCCCTGGCTGGAGTAAAAATAAAACAGGGAAGATGGCTTAACCGTGGCTAACAAGGGAAATTAAGGAACTGTTAGATCCAAGGAAGAGGCATATAAATTGGCCAGAAAAAGCAGCAAACCTGAGGACTGAGAGAAATTTAGAATTCAGCAGAGGAGGACAAAAGGTTTAATTATGAGGGGGAAAATAGAGCATGAGAGGAAGCTTGCTGGGAACATAAAAACTGACTGCAAAAGCTTCTATACATATGTGAAGAGAAAAAGAGTAGTGAAGACAAACATAGGTCCCTTGCAGTCAGAATCAGGTGAATTTATAATGAGGAACAAAGAATTGGCAGACCAATTGAACAAATACTTTGGTTCTGTCTTCACGAAGGAAGACACAAATAACCTTTCAGAAATACTCGGGGACCGATGATCTAATGAGAAGGAGTAACTGAAGGAAATCCTTATTAGTCAGGAAATTGTGTTAGGGAAATTGATGGGATTGAAGGCCGATAAATCCACAGGGCCTGATCGTCTGCATCCCAGAGTACTTAAGGAAGTGGCTCTAGAAATAGTGGATGCATTGGTGATTATTTTCCAACAGTCTATCAACTCTGGATCAGTTCCTATGGACTGGAGGGTAGCTAATGTAACACCACTTTTTAAGAAAGGAGGGAGAGAGAAAACGGGTAATTATAGACCGGTTAGCCTGACATCAGTAGTAGGGAAAATGTTGGAATCAATTATTAGAGATGAAATAGCAGCGCATTTGGAAAGCAGTGACAGGATCGGTCCAAGTCAGCATGGATTTATGAAAGGGAAATCATGCTTGACAAATCTTCTAGAATTTTTTGAGGATGTAACTAATAGAGTGGACAAGGGAGAACCAGTGGATGTGGTGTATTTGGACTTTCAAAAGGCTTTTGATAAGGTCCCACAAAAGAGATTGGTGTGCAAAATTAAAGCACATTGTATTGGGGGTAATGTATTGACGTGGATAGAGAACTGGTTGGCAGACAGGAAGCAGAGGGTCGGGATAAATGGGTCCTTTTCAGAATGGCAGACAGTGACTAGTGGGGTGCTGCAGGGCTCAGTGCTGAGACCCCAGCTATTTACAATATACATTAATGATTTAGATGAAGGAATTGAGTGTAGTATCTCCAAGTTTGCAGATGACACTAAGCTGGGTGGCACTGTGAGCTGTGAGGAGGATGCTAAGAGGTTGCAGGGTGACTTGGACACATTAGGTGAGTGGGCAAATGCATGGCAGATGCAGTATAATGTGGATAACTGTGAAGTTATCCACTTTGGTGGCAAAAACACGAAGGCAGAATATTATCTGAATGTTGGCAGATTAGGAAAAGTGGAGGTGCTGGGTGTCATGGTACATCAGTCATTGAAAATTGGTATGCAGATACAGCAGGCGGTGAAGAAGGCAAATGGCATGTTGGCCTTCATAGCTAGGGGATTTGAGTATCGGAGCAGGGAGGTCTTACTGCAGTTGTATAGGGCCTTAGTGAGGCCTCACCTGGAATATTGTATTCAGTTTTTGTCTCCTAATCTGAGGAAGGACGTTCTTGCTATTGAGTGAGTGCAGCGAAGGTTCACCAGACTGATTCCCGGGATGGCAGGACTGACATGTGTGGAGAGACTGGATCGACTGGGCCTGTATTCACTGGAGTTTAGAAGAATGAGAGGGGATCTCATGGAAACATATAAAATTCTGACGGGACTG
Organism: Pristiophorus japonicus; assembly: GCF_044704955.1. Taxonomy (NCBI): domain Eukaryota; kingdom Metazoa; phylum Chordata; class Chondrichthyes; family Pristiophoridae; genus Pristiophorus; species Pristiophorus japonicus. The sequence continues at coordinate 209,313,545 of NC_091978.1, forward strand.
GACAGGTTTGATGCAGGAAGAATGTTCCCGATGTTGAGGAAGTCCAGAACCAGGGGTCACAGTCTAAGGATAAGGGGTAAGTCATTTAGGACTGAGATGAGGCGAAACTTCTTCACTCAGAGAGTTGTTAACCTGTGGAATTCTCTACTGCAGAGAGTTGTTGATGTCAGTTCGTTGGATATATTCAAGAGGGTCCCTTACAGCTAAAGGGATCAAGGGGTATGTTGAGCAAGCAGGAAAGGGGTACTGAGGTGAATGATCAGCCATGATCTTATTGAATGGTGGTGCAGGCTCGAAGGGCCGAATGGCCTACTCCTGCATCTATTTTCTATGTTTCTATGTTTCTATAAGGTGTACCACCAGAGGGCAATGTGATGGGAGACCTGAGGGTCACCTGCATAGTTGTACAGGACTCAGTATTAAAGGCTGTCCACCATGCTTGTGCCTCACTCTGGCGTTACAATAAATGGAACTAACGTCACAACAGGTGAGGCGTGAGTCCGGGGTCGGACGCCTATAAAAGGCAAGGCCGCGAAAGGCGTCGGGAGTTCGTTGGTGAGGCGTGAGTCCGGGGTCGGAGGCCTATAAAAGGCCACGAGAGGCATCGGGAGTTCGTTGGTGAGGCGTGAGTCCGGGGTCGGAGGCCTATAAAAGGCCGCGAGAGGCATCGGGAGTTCGTTGGTGAGGCGTACTTGTGCAGCTACAGGGAGAAGGCAAAAAAGAAGTAGAAAGAAACAGAAAGGTGACATCACAGCCTAGGGGGTAAGTGGTTGGTTGGTGATTGGTGAGTAGTTTTTCTTTTTCTTTTTATATTAGTCAGTAACTTTTAACATTGTTGTTGCCAATTTAAGTGTATCTAAGGGTTAAGTCATGGCAGGAGAGCTCGGTCAGGTGTTATGCTCCTCCTGTACCATGTGGGAACTCAGGGACACTTCCGGTCTCCCTGACGACTACGTGTGCGGGAAGTGTATCCGCCTCGAGCTCCTGACGGTCCGCATTGCGGAGTTGGAGCTGAGGGTAGATTCACTCTGGAGCATCCACGATGCTGAGAATGACGTGAGAAGCACGTGCAGCGAGTTGGCCTTACCGCAGGAGAAGGGTCCACAGCCAGAAAGGGAATGGAAGACCAGCAGGAAGAGTAGTGCAAGGAAGGTAGTGCAGGGGTCCCCTGTGGTCATGCCCCTGCAAAACAGATACACCGCTTTGAGTACTGTTGGGGGGGACGACTCATCAGGGGAGGGCAGCAGCAGCCAAGTTCATGGCACCGTGGCTGGCTCTGTTGCACAGAAGGGCAGGAAAAAGAGTGGGAGAGCGATAGTGATAGGGGATTCAATGGTGAGGGGAATAGATAGGCATTTCTGCGGCCGCAACCAAGACTCCAGGATGGTATGTTGCCTCCCTGGTGCAAGGGTCAAGGATGTTTCGGAGTGGGTGCAGGACATTCTAAAAAGGGAGGGAGGACAGCCAGTTGTCGTGGTGCACATTGGTACCAACGACATAGGTTAAAAAAAGGGATGAAGTCCTACGAAACGAATTTAAGGAGCTAGGAGCTAAATTAAAAAGTAGGACCTCAAAAGTAGTAATCTCGGGATTGCTACCAGTGCCACGTGCTAGTCAGAGTAGGAATCGCAGGATAGCGCAGATGAATACGTGGCTTGAGCAGTGGTGCAGCAGGGAGGGATTCAAATTCCTGGGGCATTGGAACCGGTTCTGGGGGAGGTGGGACCAGTACAAACTGGACGGTCTGCACCTGGGCAGAACTGGAACCAATGTCCTAGGGGGAGTGTTTGCTAGTGCTGTTGGGGAGGAGTTAAACTAATATGGCAGGGGGATGGGAACCAATGCAGGGAGACAAAAAGGAGGCAAAAGCAAAAGACAGAAAGGAGATGAGGAAAAGTGGAGGGCAGAGAAACCCAAGGCAAAGAACAAAAAGGGCCACTGTACAGCAAAATTCTAAAAGGACAAAGGGTGTTAAAAAAACAAGCCTGAAGGCTTTGTGTCTTAATGCAAGGAGTATCCGCAATAAGATGGATGAATTAACTGTGCAAATAGGTGTTAATAAATATGATGTGATTGGGATTACGGAGACGTGGCTCCAGGATGATCAGGGCTGGGAACTCAACATCCAGGGGTATTCAACATTCAGGAAGATAGAATAAAAGGAAAAGGAGGTGGGGTAGCATTGCTGGTTAAAGAGGAGATTAATGCAATAGCTAGGAAGGACATTAGCTTGGATGATGTGGAATCTATATGGGTAGAGCTGCAGAACACCAAAGGGCAAAAAACGTTAGTGGGAGTTGTGTACAGACCTCCAAACAGTAGTAGTGATGTTGGGGAGGGTATCAAGCAGGAAATTAGGGGTGCATGCAATAAAGGTGCAGCAGTTATAATGGGTGACTTTAATATGCACATAGATTGGGCGAGCCAAACTGGAAGCAATACGGTGGAGGAGGATTTCCTGGAGTGCATAAGGGATGGTTTTATGGACCAATATGTCGAGGAACCAACTAGGGGGGAGGCCATCTTAAACTGGGTGTTGTGTAATGAGAGAGGATTAATTAGCAATCTCATTGCGCGAGGCCCCTTGGGGAAGAGTGACCATAATATGGTGGAATTCTGCATTAGGATGGAGAATGAAACAGTTAATTCAGAGACCATGGTCCAGAACTTAAAGAAGGGTAACTTTGAAGGTATGAGGCGAGAATTGGCTAGGATAGATTGGCGAATGATACTTAAGGGGTTGACTGTGGATGGGCAATGGCAGATATTTAGAGACCATATGGATGAACTACAACAATTGTACATTCCTGTCTGGCGTAAAAATAAAAAAGGGAAGGTGGCTCAACCGTGGCTATCAAGGGAAATCAGGGATAGTATTAAAGCCAAGGAGGTGGCATACAAATTGGCCAGAAATAGCAGTGAACCCGGGGACTGGGAGAAATTTAGAACTCAGCAGAGGAGGACAAAGGGTTTGATTAGGGCAGGGAAAATGGAGTACGAGAAGAAGCTTGCAGGGAACATTAAGGCGGATTGCAAAAATTTCTATAGGTATATAAAGAGAAAAAGGTTAGTAAAGACAAACGTAGGTCCCCTGCAGTCAGAATCAGGGGAAGTCATAACTGGGAACAAAGAAATGGCAGACCAATTGAACAAGTACTTTGGTTCGGTATTCACTAAGGAGGACACCAACAACCTTCGCACCTTTTATGTGGCACCTTATCGAATATCTCCTGGAAATCCAAATGCACGATATCTACTGGTTCCCCCTTATTCACCCTGCTTGTTACATCCTCCAGCAAATTTGCCAAACATGATTTCCCTTTCATAAAATCATGTTGACTCTGCTGGATTGTATTATGATTTTCTAAATGTTTTGTTACTACTTCCTTAATAATGGACTCCAGCATTTTCCCAACGACAGATGTTAGGCTAACTGGTCTACAGTTTCTTGCTTCCTGCTACAGTGGTGCAAACCTTTCAATGATCTCAGTAGGTCACAAAACATTATTGTAGAGCCACACCTCATCCTGCTGTGCCACTCATCACATCCCCATCACTCTGCCTTCCCTACCCTACTCCTGCACATCCTTACACCAACTTATCTTGCACCTCCATCCACCCCTCTCCATCTACATTATCAGATTTCCATCTAATTAGCCACCCCTCACACTCATCCTCAGCCTAGTGCAAGCATACCAACTGACAGCACATGTGGATAGAAACTTGGGTGTTTTAGCCAATGTTCATGTAAAGTTTCTGTTAATGTGTTGTCAAACATTGACATATTTATTTTCAACACTTTGCCTTCTTGGACAGATTTGTGTGCACCTTTGGAAGTGGCTTAGTGAGTTGCAGTGAATGGTGAGGCATAACGGTACCCCCGCAATGGTGAGTGCAAAAGGAATGGCTTGGGCGTTGTCGGGATGCTCTATGGTGTTGATGTGGGGTGGTGCCAACCTGGCACATAATGTGGCAGCCAGGTGTACAGTGTCAAGTGAAGTAACTGTGGCCATGGTGAGGTCATCCCTGGTATCACGAGCAGCAATGTGGTTGGGTGCTGATGCCCTGTGTCCTGTGCAGCATCAGGTGATTGTGAAGAAGGTTGGTGTTGTTGTTGGTGCTGCTGGTGTGCCCGTGCTGTTGGTGTTGGGGTTGATTGTGGTGGGATTCTGAGGACCAAGGTGAGATAGTTTCAAGGGCACCGATGCTGATGTTACAGATGACAAAGTTCTGGCCTATGTCTAAATGGGACAGAGTTGGGGCAAAGGGATTTAGGAGTATAGATTCACATGTCATTAAAAGTAGCAGCACAGGCTTACAAAGCCATAGCAAGTGCAGACAAAGGACTGGCGTTCATTTCCAGAGGAATTGAACTAAAAAGTAGAGAGGTTATGTTAAACTTGTAGAGAACCTTGGTTAGACCACACTTGCAGCACTGTGCACAGTTCTGGTCTCCATTTTACAAAAAGGATATAGTGCAAACTAGAGAAAGTGCAAAATAGATTAATGACGATGGTACCAGAACTGAAAGTATAGAACTATCAGGAAAAAACGAACTGGCTGGGGCTCTTTTCTCTAGAATAAAAATATGAAGGAGTTTGATAGGTTACACGTAGAAAATATGTTTCCGCTTGTGGGGAAATCCAGAACTAGGGGTCGTGAATATAAGATAGCCACTAATAAATCCAATAAGGAATTCAGGAGAAACTTCTGTGCTCAGAGAGTGATAAGAATGTGGAACTTGCTACCACATGGAATGGTTGAGGCGATTAGCATAGATGTATTTAAGGGGAAGCTCGATAAGTACATGAGAGAGAATGGAACAGAAGGATATGTTGAAAGGGTGGGATGAAGTAAACTGGGAGGAGGCTCATGTGGAACATAAACACTGGCATCAACCTCTTGGGCTGAATGGCCTGTTTTTATGTTGTATAACTCTGTGATATTACTATGCTCTTTTATTTGTTATCTCTTGACTCTCAGATTCCTTTGTCTCTGCCTTGTTTCTGCCAGTCTTATTTGCTTTCTGCTTGAGGTCAAGACTATCCAGTTTGGATTTAAAACCTTGACCTGGAAGAGCTTCTTTACTGCTCCAGATTTTGTCACACTTCCAAGTGTCTGCTGGCTGCTGTTCTAACATATCTATTAAATGATCTCTCTTCTACTGATGTGTTCCGCTTTCCCCAGCAATAACTTATTCCACAAATATTTTCCTGACCTCCCTTTTGTTGCTCAATTTTTGCAGAATCCTTGAATCTTATGCCTGCAGTTGTAATCGGATATGAAAGTGCTCTTACACTAGATTGTTTTTGTTGACTAAATGTTGGAAAATTGGAAGCATTAATTGTGAATTTCTTGTAGGCATGCTTTGCATCACTGGTCAGTCAAGACTATGTGAATGGTACTGATCAAGAAGAAATTTGTACAGGTGAGATTCCCTTGAAGAATGCATGTAATGATATAAAATACTTTGCACAACATGAATCCTTTATTTAAGTTAACAAAATCAGACTGTGCCCTTCATGAGTGTTACTTGCATAGTTTAACGGATGTGTGTTAAATTTTCTGTTCGAATCAAGGCATATTATTTTAAAAAGGAACTTGTGTTCAGACCTGAGATGCAGCGGTTGGATTGATTTTGAAAGCTCTTAATATAATATGTTACATTGTGGAAGAAACTCTTTTCAAAGCATTCTTGCATTATACCAAGGTGGCAAGAACTATTGTAACGATGATCTTAAATAGCCTTTTGCAACATAATGCTGAATATGTTATTTATATTCATATAATACAGGGGTCAACATCTACATTTTGACACTTATTAATGTAGCTGAATTATCTGATGTAACAGTGGCCTGATGATAGGCAAAGGGAGATATGACATGAAATATGACATTCACAGCCCCAGGTTACCATGCAGGTGACAAATTTGAAAATTACCCCCAATATTCTAACTGCAGCCGAACTAATGATTTGTACAGGTTTAGCATTACCGCTTTGTTTTAATACATCATATTTCTATTTATAAAACCTAGAGAGCCATTCATAATTTTACATCTCACACTACTGTCCTTACATTTAATTGAGGAGGGGTGTTCTTATTTATAATTTACACCTCAAAATAATAATTCATAACATTAAGTGTTAGATGTCACAGATTTATTAAGCATGTAATAATTAAACACATACTTAATGGTAGCACTTAAGATGAAACTTTGCGAGTTTTAGCCGGAAAATTCAAACACGTTACAATTCTGGGCTTGGTTTTTGAGGTTTATCAAATTCTAAAGTATCTTTTCCAGCACCCACATTTTATACCTTTTTCCTTACCCCTTTTACGTCGCAATTTGCATGTTTCATTGGGTTACCTAAGACAACTCCATAATTTTAATGAACTTGTCCCTTCAAGGCCTTCTTATAAATGAACAAATGAAGCTTCTCTGCCTGTATTAAATCACTGGAATGTCTTTTGATCAGATTTATTATGTAAACTAACGATTAAAGAAAGAAGGACTTGGATTTATATACCCCCTTTCATGACCACCGAATGTCTCAAAGCGCTTTTACAGGCAATGACATACTAAACATTGTCTAAACTGACTATTGCTTCAGTATTTCTCTTTTTCTCTTCACCAAAAAACTGGAACTTTTATTTTATCGAGTTGATGACAATCTTGGCTCAGTGGAGTCAGATGAGTTGAAGCCCAGTCCGGACGCGAGTACGATACAGCTCATAATCTCGTCTGACACTGAGGCCAGAATTTTGCCGGCGCTCATAGGACGGGATGGGTGGTAGGTCAGCTGTTAAATTTAAAATGATTGACAGCAGGTCGGGACCCCACTGTCAACCCACCACCACACTACTTTCCCAGATGTCGGGTCTGTCAATGCTGAACAGACCCAACATGCAGCAGTGGAGGAGGCAATTTAGGTCATTATGACCTTGTTAAGAGCCTATTAAAATTAATTTTGAGCTGAACTTACCATTTTACCAGGTTGCCCACAGGTAATATATAGGGGATATTATATTATTGCTACTTGGGCATCACGTCCAGTAAGGACCGAGAGAACTGTGTGACCATGATTTAATTTCTTTACTTGACAGCTGCAATTGTGCTATAAAATCTCCCATTTCACAACTGTTCACTTTCCAAGATCAAAAGCTGTTGCTTACTGCATTTGGAAGGCACTTTGAGCTTTATGCAGGTTGCAAGTGTTCGGAGCAATCTCTCTATCCAGTGTTACCACATTGGAACAACCTCTCTCACAATGGACAGCTTGCTTCTGTCATCTCAAGTTCACCTGACATCTATTACTATCGCACCTTGTTCCTCAGAATCCCACCACAATCAGCCCCAACACCAGCAGCACCAGGCACATCAGTACCACCAAAAACAACACCAAACTTCTCTGCAATCAACTGATGCAGCACAGGATAGAGGCCATCAGCACCCGACCATATTGCTGCCGGGATGGCTTCACCATGGCCAGATATACTTCACTTGATGCTGTACACCGTGGCTGCCACATGATGTGCCAGGTTGGCACCATCCCATCCCAACACCATAAAGCATCCCTACAATGCCAAAGCCATTCCTTTCACACTCATCACCATTGCAGGGGGTACTGTTATGTCGCACCATTCACTGCAACTCACTAAGCCACTTCCAAAGGTGCACAAAAATCTGTCCAAGAACACAAGGTGTTGAAAATAAAGGTTTCAATGTTTGACACGACATTAACAGAAACTTTACATGAACATTGGCTAAACACCCGAGTGCTTACTCTTGTGTGTTGTTAGTTGCTATGATTGGACTAGGATGAGGGTGAGTATGAGGGGTGGCTCATGAGATGGGAAAGTGATTATATAGATAGAGAGGGATGGGTGGAGGTGCAAGGTAAGTTGGTGTAAGGATGTGCAGGAGTAGGGTAGGAAAGGCAGAGTCACGGAAATGTGATGAGTGGCACAGCAAGTTGAGGGCGAATATGGCTTTGCAGTAATGTTTCTTGATCTATTGAGATCATTGAAATGTTTGCGGCACTGCAGCCAGGTCATCCTGGCCACATCCCTGTGTGTGCCCTCCTCTGCAATGTGCAACCAGGCTGTATTGATCTCTTGGGGAGGTCTGTTCCTCCCATGGGAAGTGAAGAGGACCTCACTGAATGCTGTGGCTCCCTCCATAAGCCATTAAGGAAACCGGCTGATGACGCATCATTAAATGACATCACCAGACCTGCTTCCTCTAATTGAGCTAAATCCCCATGGGCGGGCTTAACAAGCACAATCAGGTGAAATTCATTTCAGAGGTCGGGATGGAGCCAGCAGCGGGGTCGGGATCCGCCACTAGCGCCATCCGCCACGGACCGGTTGAGGTTCATAAAATCGGTTCAGGTTCAGAAAATCAAGGCCATTGTGAAATAGCAAATTGTGGATATACTGGATAGCATAAAAGTTGATAGAGGAGGTACTAGAAAGGCTTAAAGTTGATAAGTCACCAGGATAGGATGGGATGCATACTAGGATATGAGGGAAGTTAAGGAGGAAATCGCTGAGATGCTGGCCATAATCTTCCAATCCTCCTTAGATACGGGGGTGGTTACAAATGTTACAACATTATTCAAGAATGGATGTAAGGATAAACCCAGCAACTACAGGCCAGTTAGTTTAACCTCGATAGTGGGAAAGCTTTCAGAAAGGATAATCAGGGACAACGCTATCAGTCACTTGGACAGGTTTGGATTAATTAAGGAAAGCCAGCACGGATTTATTGAAGGCAAATCGTGTTCAATTAACTTGATCTAATTTTTGGTGAGGTAACAGAGAGGGTTAATGAGGGCAATGCAGTTGTACATGGTGTACATAGATTTCCAAAAGGCGTTTGATAAAGTGCCACATAATAGGCTTGCCAGCAAAGTTGAAGCCCATGGAATAAATGGCAGCATGGGTGTTTTTCGGATTGGATGAAAGTATACAGTGGTGTTCCCCAGGGGCAGATACTAGGACCACTGCTTTTCTTGATCTATATTAATGACTTGGACTTGGGTATACAGGGCATAATTTCAAAATTCAGTTCAGAGAAAGTTCACTAGGTTGATTCCGGAGATGAGGGGCTTGACCAATGAGGAAAGGTTGAGTAGGTTGGGCCTCTACTCATTGGAATTCAGAAGATTGAGAGGTGATCTTATCGAAACGTATAAGATTATGAGGGGGCTTGACAAGGTGAATGCAGAGAGAATGTTTCCACTGATAGGGGAGACGAGAACTAAGGGGCATAATCTTAGAATAAGGGGCCGCCCATTTAAAACTGAGATGAGGAGAAATTTACTTTCTCAGAGGGTTGTAAATCTGTGGAATTCGCTGCCTCAGGAGCTGTTGGAGCTGGGACATTGAATACATTTAAGACAGAGATAGACAGTTTCTTAACCGATAAGGGAATAAGGGGTTACAGGGAGCGGGTGGGGAAGTGGACCTGAGTCCATGATTGGATCAGCCAAGATCGTATTAAATGGCAGAGCAGGCTCGAGGGGCCTTATGGCCTACTCCTGCTCCTATTTCTTATGTTCTTATGTTCTTATCATAGGCAGTACCTCGAAACAAGGATAGAAACATAGAAACATAGAAAATAGGTGCAGGAGTAGGCCATTCGGCCATTCGAGCTTGCACCGCCATTCAATGACTGAACATGCAACATCAGTACCCCATTCCTGCTTTCTCGCCATACCCCTTGATCCCCCTAGTAGTAAGGACTACATCTAACTCCTTTTTGAATATATTTAGTGAATTGGCCTCAACAACTTTCTGTGGTAGAGAATTCCACAGGTTCACCACTCTCTGGGTGAAGAAGTTTCTCCTTATCTCGGTCCAAAATGGCTTACCCCTTATCCTTAGATTGTGACCCCTGGTTCTGGACTTCCCCAACATTGGGAACATTCTTCCTGCATCTAACCTGTCTAAACCCGTCAGAATTTTAAACATTTCGATAAGATCCCCTCTCATTCTTCTGAACTCCAGTGTATACAAGCCCAGTTGATCCAGTCTTTCTTGATATGTCAGTGCCGCCATCCCGGGAATCAGTCTGGTGAATCTTCGCTGCACTCCCTCAATAACAAGAATGTCCTTCCTCAAGTTAGAAGACCAAAACTGTACACAATACTCCAGGTGTGGCCTCACCAAGGCCCTGTACAACTGTAGTAACACCTCCCTGCCCCGGAACTCAAATCCCCTCGCTATGAAGGCCAATATGCCATTTGCTTTCTTAACCGCCTGCTGTACCTGCATGCCAACCTTCAATGACTGATGTACCATGACACCCAGGTCACGTTGCACCTCCCCTTTTCCTAATCTGCCACCATTCAGATAATAGTCTGTCTCTGTTTTTACCACCAAAGTGGATAACCTCACATTTATCCACATTATACTTCATCTGCCATGCATTTGCCCACGCAACTAACCTATCCAAGTCACTCTGCAGTCTCATAGCATCCTCCTCGCAGCTCACACTGCCACCCAACTTAGTGTCATCTGCAAATTTGGAGATACTACATTTAATCCCCTCGTCTAAATCATTAATGTACAATGCAAACAGCTGGGGCCCCAGCACAGAACCTTGCGGTACCCCACTAGTCACTGGCTGCCATTCTGAAAAGTACCCATTTACTCCTACTCTTTGCTTCCTGTCTGACAACCAGTTCTCAATCCACATCAGCACACTACTCACAATCCCATGTGCTTTAACTTTGCACATTAATCTCTTGTGTGGGACCTTGTCGAAAGCCTTCTGAAAGTCCAAATACACCACATCAACTGGTTCCCCCTTGTCCACTCTACTGGAAACATCCTCAAAAAATTCCAGAAAATTTGTCAAGCATGATTTCCCTTTCACAAATCCATGCTGACTTGGACCTATCATGTCACCTCTTTTCAAATGCGCTGCTATGACATCCTTAATAATTGATTCCATCATTTTACCCACTATCGATGTCAGGCTGTTCTCTCTCTCCCTCCTTTTTTAAAAAGTGGGGTTACATTGGCTACCCTCCACTCCATAGGAACTGATCCAGAGTCAATGGAATGTTGGAAAATGACTGTCAATGCATCCGCTATTTCAAAGGCCACCTCCTTAAGTACTCTGGGATGCAGACCATCAAGCCCTGGGGATTTATCGGCCTTCAATCCCATCAATTTCCCCAACACAATTTCCCGACTAATAAGGATTTCCCTCAGTTCCTCCTTCTTACTAGATCCTCTGACCCTTTTTATATCCGGAAGGTTGTTTGTGTCCTCCTTAGTGAATACCGAACCAAAATACTTGTTCAATTGGTCTGCCATTTCTTTGTTCCCCGTTATGACTTCCCCTGATTTTGACTGCAGGGGACCTACATTTGTCTTTACTAACCTTTTTCTCTTTATATATCTATAGAAGCGTTTGCAGTCCGTTTTAATGTTCCCTGCAAGCTTTCTCTCATACTCTATTTTCCCTGTCCTAATCAAATCCTTTGTCCTCCTCTGCTGAGTTCTAAATTTCTCCCAGTCCCCGGGTTCATTGCTATTTCTGGCCAATTTGTATGCCACTTCCTTGGCTTTAATACTATCCCTGATTTCCCTTGATAGCCACGGTTGAGCCACCTTCCCTTTTTTATTTTTATGCCAGACAGGGATGTACAATTGTTGTCGTTCATCCATGCGGTCTCTAAATGTCTGCCATTGCCCATCCACTGTCAACCCCTTAAGTATCATTCGCCAATCTATCCTAGCCAATTCACGCCTCATACCTTCAAAGTTACCCTTCTTTAAGTTCTGGACCATGGTCTCTAAATTAACTGCTTCATTCTCCATCCTAATGTAGAATTCCACCATATTATGGTCACTCTTCCCCAAGGGGCCTCGCACAACAAGATTGCTAATTAATCCTCTCTCATTACACAACACCCAGTCTAAGATGGCCTCCCCCCCTAGTTGGTTGCTCAACATATTGGTCTAGAAAACCATCCCTTATGCACTCCAGGAAATCCTCCTCCACCGTATTGCTTCCAGTTTGGTTAGCCCAATCTATATGCATATTAAAATCACCCAAGATAACTGCTGCACCTTTATTGCATGCACCCCTAATTTCCTGTTTGATGCCTTCCCCAACATCACTACTACTGAAAAAAAGAAGTAGAAAGAAATCAAAAGGTGACGTCACAGCCAAGAGGGTAAGTGATTGGCTGATGATTGATGAGTAGTTTTTCTTTTTTCTCTTCTATATCATTGAGTAACTTTTAACATTGTTGTTGCCAATTTAAATGTATATAAGGGTTAAGTCATGGCAGGAGAGCTCGGTCGGGTGTTATGCTCCTCCTGTACCATGTGGGAACTCAGGGACACTTCCGGTGTCCCTGACGATTACGTGTGCGGGAAGTGTATCCGCCTCCAGCTCCTGACAGACCGCATTGCGGAGTTGGAGCTGAGGGTGGATTCACTCTGGAGCATCCACGATGCTGAGAATGACGTGAGTATCACGTGTAGCGAGTTGGTCCTACCGCAGGGAAAGGGTCCACAGCCAGATAGGGAATGGAAGACCAACAGGAAGAGCAGTGCAAGGAAGGTAGTGCAGGAGTCCCCTGTGGTCAACCCCCTGCAAAACAGATACACTGCTTTGGGTACTGTTGAGGGGGATGACTCATCAGGGGAGGGCAGCAGCAGCCAAGTTCATGGCACCATGGCTGGCTCTGCTGCACAGGAGGGCAGGAAAAAGAGTGGGAGAGCAATAGTGATTGGGGATTCAATGGTGAGGGGAATAGATAGGCGTTTCTGCGGCCGCAACCAAGACTCCAGGATGGTATGTTGCCTCCCTGGTGCAAGGGTCAAGGATGTCTCGGAGCGGGTGCAGGACATTCTAAAAAGGGAGGGAGAACAGCCAGTTGTCGTGGTGCACATTGGTACCAACGACATAGGTAAAAAAAGGGATGAGGTCCTACGAAACGAATTTAAGGAGCTAGGAGCTAAATTAAAAAGTAGGACCTCAAAAGTAGTAATCTCGGGATTGCTACCAGTGCCACGTGATAGTCAGAGTAGGAATCGCAGGATAGTGCAGATGAATATGTGGCTTGAGCAGTGGTGCAACAGGGAGGGATTCAAATTCCTGGGGCATTGGAACCGGTTCTGGGGGAGGTGGGACCAGTACAAACTGGACGGTCTGCACCTGGGCAGGACTGGAACCAATGTCCTAGGGGGAGTGTTTGCTAGTGCTGTTGGGGAGGATTTAAACTGATATGGCAGGGGGATGGGAACCAATGCAGGGAGACAGAGGGAAACAAAAAGGAGGCAAAAGCAAAAGACAGAAAGGAGATGAGGAAAAGTGGAGGGCAGAGAAACCCAAGGCAAAGAACAAAAAGGGCCACTGTACAGCAAAATTCTAAAAGGACAAAGGGTGTTAAAAGAACAAGCCTGAAGGCTTTGTGTCTTAATGCAAGGAGTATCCGCAATAAAGTGGATGAATTAACTGTGCAAATAGATGTTAACAAATATGATGTGATTGGGATTACGGAGACGTGGCTCCAGGATGATCAGGGCTGGGAACTCAACATCCAGGGGTATTCAACATTCAGGAAAGATAGAATAAAAGGAAAAGGAGGTGGGGTAGCATTGCTGGTTAAGGAGCAAATTAAGGCAATAGTTCGGAAGGACATTAGCTTGGATGATGTGGAATCTATATGGGTAGAGCTGCAGAATACCAAAGGACAAAAAACGTTAGTGGGAGTTGTGTACAGACCTCCAAACAGTAGTAGTGATGTTGGGGAGGGCATCAAACATGAAATTAGGGGTGCGTGCAATAAAGGTGCAGCAGTTATAATGGGTGACTTTAATATGCACATAGATTGGGTTAACCAAACTGGAAGCAATACGGTAGAGGAGGATTTCCTGGAGTGCATAAGGGATGGTTTTTTAGACCAATATGTCGAGGAACCAACTAGGGGGGAGGCCATCTTAGACTGGGTGTTGTGTAATGAGAGAGGATTAATTAGCAATCTCGTTGTGCGAGGCCCCTTGGGGAAGAGTGACCATAACATGCATTAGGATGGAGAATGAAACAGTTAATTCAGAGACCATGGTCCAGAACTTAAAGAAGGGTAACTTTGAAGGTATGAGGCGTGAATTGGCTAGGATAGATTGGCGAATGATACTGAAGGGGTTGACTGTGGATGGGCAATGGCAGACATTTAGAGACCGCATGGATGAACTACAACAATTGTACATTCCTGTCTGTCGTAAAAATAAAAAAGGGAAGGTGGCTCAACCGTGGCTATCAAGGGAAATCAGGGATAGCATTGACGCCAAGGAAGTGGCATACAAATTGGCCAGAAATAGCAGAGAACCCGGGGACTGGGAGAAATTTAGAACTCAGCAGAGGAGGACAAAGGGTTTGATTAGGGCAGAGAAAATGGAGTATGAGAAGAAGCTTGCAGGGAACATTAAGACGGATTGCAAAAGTTTCTATAGATATGTAAAGAGAAAAAGGTTAGTAAAGACAAACGTACGTCCCCTGCAGTCAGAATCAGGGGAAGTCATAACGGGGAACAAAGAAATGGCGGACCAATTGAACAAGTACTTTGGTTCGGTATTCACTGAGGAGGACACAAACAACCTTCCGGATATAAAAGGGGTCGGAGGGTCTAGTAAGGAGGAGGAACTGAGGGAAATCCTTATTAGTCGGGAAATTGTGTTGGGGAAATTGATGGGATTGAAGGCCGATAAATCCCCAGGGCCTGATGGACTGCATCCCAGAGTAGTTAAGGAGCTGGCCTTGGAAATAGTGGATGCATTGACAGTCATTTTCCAACATTCCATTGACTCTGGATCAGTTCCTATGGAGTGGAGGGTAGCCAATGTAACCCCACTTTTTAAAAAAGGAGGGAGAGAGAAAACAGGGAATTACAGACCGGTCAGCCTGACATCGGTAGTGGGTAAAATGATGGAATCAATTATTAAGGATGTCATAGCAGTGCATTTGGAAAGAGGTAATATGATAGGTCCAAGTCAGCATGGATTTGTGAAAGGGAAATCATGCTTGACAAATCTTCTGGAATTTTTTGAGGATGTTTCCAGTAGAGTGGACAAGGGAGAACCAGTTGATGTGGTATATTTGGACTTTCAGAAGGCTTTCGACAAGGTCCCACACAAGAGATTAATGTGCAAAGTTAAAGCACATGGGATTGGGGGTAGTGTGCTGACATGGATTGAGAACTGGTTGTCAGACAGGAAGCAAAGAGTAGGAGTAAATGGGGACTTTTCAGAATGGCAGGCAGTGACTAGTGGGGTACCGCAAGGTTCTGTGCTGGGGCCCCAGCTGTTTACACTGTACATTAATGATTTAGACGATGGGATTAAATGTAGTATCTCCAAATTTGCGGATGACACTAAGTTGGGTGGCAGTGTGAGCTGCAAGGAGGATTCTATGAGGCTGCAGAGCGACTTGGATAGGTTAGGTGAGTGGGCAAATGCATGGCAGATGAAGTATAATGTGGATAAATGTGAGGTTATCCACTTTGGTGGTAAAAACAGAGAGACAGACTATTATCTGAATGGTGACAGATTAGGAAAAGGTCAGGTGCAAAGAGACCTGGGTGTCATGGTACATCAGTCATTGAAGGTTGGCATGCAGGTACAGCAGGCGGTTAAGAAAGCAAATGGAATGTTGGCCTTCATAGCGAGGGGAGTTGAGTACAAGGGCAGGGAGGTGTTGCTACAATTGTACAGGGCCTTGGTGAGGCCACACCTGGAGTATTGTGTACAGTTTTGGTTTCCTAACCTGAGGAAGGACATTCTTGCTATTGAGGGAGTGCAGCGAAGGTTCACCAGACTGATTCCTGGGATGGCGGGACTGACCTATCAAGAAAGACTGGATCAACTGGGCTTGTATTCACTGGAGTTCAGAAGAATGAGAGGGGACCTCATAGAAACGTTTAAAATTCTGACGGGTTTAGACAGGTTAGATGCAGGAAGAATGTTCCCAATGTTGGGGAAGTCCAGAACCAGGGGTCACAGTCTAAGGATAAGGAGGAAGCCATTTAGGACCGAGATGAGGAGGAATTTCTTCACCCAGAGAGTGGTGAACCTGTGGAATTCTCTACCACAGAAAGTTGTTGAGGCCAATTCACTAAATATATTCAAAAAGGAGTTAGATGAAGTCCTTACTACTAGGGGAATCAAGGGGTATGGTGAGAAAGCAGGAATGGGGTACTGAAGTTGCATGTTCAGCCATGAACTCATTGAATGGCGGTGCAGGCTAGAAGGGCCGAATGGCCTACTCCTGCACCTATTTTCTATGTTTCTATGTTTCTATGTTTGAAGGTCTGTACACTACTCCCACTAATGATTTTTGCCCTTTGGTGTTCTGCAGCTCTACCCATATAGATTCCACATCATCCAAGCTAATGTCCTTCCTAACTATTGCATTAATCTCCTCTTTAACCAGCAATGCTACCCCATCTCCTTTTCCTTTTATTCTATCCTTCCTGAATGTTGAATACCCTTGGATGTTGAGTTCCCAGCCCTGATCATCCTGGAGCCATGTCTCTGTAATCCCAATCACATCATATCTGTTAACATCTATTTGCACAGTTAATTCATCCACCTTTTTACGGATACTCCTTGCATTAAGACACAAAGCCTTCAGGCTTGTTTTTTTTAACAGCCTTTGTCCTTTTAGAATTATGATGTAATGTGGCCCTTTTTGTTTCTTGCCTTTGTTTACTCGGCCTTCCACTATTGCTTTTTACCTTTCTACCATCTGTTTCTGACTCCATATTACTTCGCCCTGTCTCGCTGCATAGGTTCCCATCCCCCTGCCATATTAGTTTAAACACTCCCGAACTGCATTAGCAAATGTTACCCCCAGGACGTCAGTTCCAGTCCTGCCCAAGTGCAGACCGTCCCTTTTGTACAGGTTCCACTTCCCCCAGAACTGGTTCCAATATCCCAGGAATTTGAATCCCTCCCTCTTGCACCACTGCTCAAGTCACATATTTATTCTAACTATCCTGCTCCCTCTACTCTGATTAGCACGTGGCACTGGTAGCAATTCAGAGATTACTACCTTTAAGTTCCTTCTTTTTAATTTAACTCCTAGCGCCATAAATTCAGCTTGTAGGACCTCTTCCCGCCTCTTGCCTATATTATTGGTATCTACATGTACCACGGCAACTGGCTGTTCACCCTCCCCTTCCAGAATGCTCTGCAGCCACTCAGAGACATCCTTGACCCTTGCACCAGGGAGGCAACATACCATCCTGGAGTCTCGGTTGCGGCCGCAGAAACTCTTATCTATTCTCCTTACAATAGAGTCCCCTATCACTATAGCTCTCCCACTCTTTTTCTCGCCATTCTGTGCAGCAGAGCCACCCATGGTGTCATGAACCTGGCTGCTGGTGCCTTCCCCTAGCTGGTGCCTTCGCCCCCAACAGTATCCAAAACGGTATATCTGTTTTGGAGGGAGATGACCACAGGGGCCTCCTGCACTACCTTCCTGCTCTTGCCTTGTCTCTTGGCCACCCATTTACTATCTGTCCTAACCCTTACCTGCAGTGTGACCAACTCACTAAATGTGCTATCCACAACCTTCTCAGCATCGCGCATGACTTGCTTCCACGCCGAAAAGGGGTGAGTTCACAGCTGTTTCAATGAAGGTCCTAATATTCCAGATCCCGAACTACATCTTGAAGGGTGGAAGATGCCTGTGCGTGGATTTTTTTAACGTGTGGCGGCCGTTGCACACCAGCCACCACACGGGCTTGACAGAGCGAGGTCTTGCTCCAGTGGCAAGGATTAACCAAGATGACTGGAGACCAGCTCTGCTGCACGGACCTAGTGTGCACACATATCACAATGTGGGCTGGCCCATGCTGTCCCTGGGCCCTCGCCTCTTCTGGGCCTCGATCACATCCCTCTACGAACTCTTACCGCTCCTTCGCCCCGACCTTGCCGCTCCTGCTGTACCTACCCACACTGCAATCAGCCGTTGCCCTCCTGCAGCAGCACGCGCTGCTCCCTGAAGCTGCATGCCACCGCACGCTGCTCCCTCTAATGGCCCCGGCATGCTGATGGTCTTGCAGGGATAGGACCGCAACAATTTCCGGGTAAGTGTATAATGGAGAAAGGTATAAGCAGGATATGTTGATTGGGTTAGATGATGGAGGCTGGTAGGAATGCTTGTGTGGAATGAAGTCCTTACTACTAGGGGGATCAAGGGGTATGGCGAGAAAGCAGGAATGGGATACTGAAGTTGCATGTTCAGCCATGAACTCATTGAATGGTGGTGCAGGCTAGAAGGGTCGAATGGCCTACTCCTGCACCTATTTTCTATGTTTCTATGAACATAAACACCGACATAAATAAGATGGGATGATTGGTCTGTTTGTATGCTATAAATTCTATGTAATTCTACAAAGTTCCATTAAGGTTGCAAAAGTAGCAGGTCCCGCACTCTGGAATTACCTCCTTGAACCCCTTCCTTTAAGGCCCTGCTTAAAACTCATGCCTTTGATCAAGCTTTGGGTAACTCCTGCTAATATTGTCTCAGCGTACTTTTTTCTCTGATTACACCTCTAAATGCCTTGGGACATTCTTCCATATTAAATATCCTATATAAATCCAAGTTGTTGAAGAAAGAACTTAAAGAAATAAACAAAGACTTACATTTATATAGTGTCTTTCATGACCACAGGATGCTCCAAAGCACTTCACAGACAGTTTTTGAAGTGCAGTGGCTGTTGTAATGTAGGGAAACACAGCAGCCATTTTTTACACAGCAAGGTCCCACAAATTACAATGCGATAAAAGACCAATTAAACTCTCAGCTCCAAGTCACACTTGGACATTTAATGCTGTTGCTTCAGAATCGCTGGGTCAAAATCCTGGATTTCCCTATCTAAATTATTGTGGGAGCACTATCACCAAAAAGACTTCAGCAGTTCAAGCAAAAGGCCCGCCATCACTCTTTAGGGATTGGCAATAAATGCAGTCTGGCCAGTGCCACCTATTATGTAATGATGTGTGTATCGTCCCAGTACCTTAAATGTATTGCAAGTACTATGCCACACCACAGAGGGCGCTGCGGTGGGAAACCCTGGTAGTACCTGTAACAAAGGCTATATAAGGCTGACCACCACACCTGGGAGGCATTCTGGAGCTGAACAATAAAGGACGAAGGTCACAGCAGTTAGATTAACACCAGACCGTGTGGAGTCAGTGATCTGTGTGCTACATACACCACATTGGCAACGAGGAAGCGGACGAAGTCCACGCAACCATGGCTACTCTGGGCTCGCTAAAGGATTTTACCGTAGGCAATGATTGGGAGGCCTTTACGGAAAGGCTCGAGTACTACTTCACAGCAAACGATCTGACGGAGGACACAAAGGCAATGAGAGAGAGGCCTAAGGCGATATTGCTCTCAAGTTGTGGAGATGAGGTTTACTGTCTCGTCAGGGATTTGCTGGCACCTGGGAGCGTCAGGGACAAGTCATACGAGGAGCTGACTGAACTCATTCGTGACCAGTTGAAACTGAAGGAGAGCATCTTCTTGGCCAGATATAAATTTTACCATCACTGCAGACCTGAGGGCCAGGATGTCACCAAATATGCTGCAGACTTCAGGAGACTCGCGGCGCCGTGTGATTTTGGGGCACACCTTGACGAGGCTTTGCGGGACGTTTTCGTTATGGGGATTGGCCACGAGGGCCTCCTTCACAAGCTGCTGGCCACGGAACCCACAGTCACTCTGACAAAGGCCATTGCCATCAGCCGGGCATATATGACCTCTACTTGCAGCACCAAGCAAATAATCCACAGTCTCGAACCCGGCAGGCACTGTCCACAGGATAGCGCCCACCATGGACAAAACTGCAGAACGTGGCTCTGCCCGGGGCCTCGGGATCCTGGAGCTCAGAGTCCGCCGAGGGGGGCCAATCAAGCAGCACCATGCTGGCGCTGTGGAGGAAGCCATGGGGCTCACCGGTGCAGGTTTGCGGAGTATACGTGCAATACCTGCCACGTTAAAGGCTACCTTCAGCGTATGTGTAAAAGAAATCGGACTCACCGTGTGGCTGAGGAGATGGGGGATGATCCACTGTTCAGCGATGAGCAGGTAGAAGAAGATGAGGTGTTGGGACTGTATACGTGCACCGACGATTCACCCCCAGTGATAAGTGAAATAAAATCAACGGAGTCCCAGTGAGTATGGAAGTGGACACAGGCTCGGGTCCGTTGTTGATGAGTCGGAGAACTTTTGATAAACTGTGGATTAACCCAGCTGCACGACCCAAGCTGGTCCCAGTCACGGCAAAGCTGCGTACCTACACCAGGGAACTAATACATGTTCTCGGCAGAGCGATGGTGCAGGTATCCCACCGGGACGAGACGCACGCTTTACCTTTGTGGGTCGTTGCAGGCGATGGGCCGACACTCCTCGGCCGGAGGTGGATGGGGAAGGTCCGTGGGAGCTGGGAAGACTTCATTACTCCACAGGCTGCTGCTCCCCAGGGTGCTGCTGTGCCCCGGGTCCCCAGAGAGCAGCGCCGACCGAGCTGGAACTGCAGCCTCAATCCACCCACAGGCAAGCCCCAGCCCCGGACCTCACACAGAGACCCTGCAGGCCCAGCCCCCACAGGCAAGTCCCAGGCCCGGACCTCACACAGAGACTCTGCAGCCCCAGCCCCCACAGGCAAGCAGCCCTGCACAGAGGGGCCCAAGGGGGGGGGGTGGGGGTTGAGCCGGCGGGGCGCTGCGGGCGGGGTGCTGAGGGATCCAGGGGCCGGTGGATCGGAAGAGCCCCGCCGAGGAGCTGTTAGTGTCGGGCGGCGGCGGCAGCTGGAGGTCGGGGGCTACAGATGCCGCGGGGGACGCGGCAAGTGCGGCCGCTGGAGAGGCCACGACGGCCGCAGGAGAGGCGGCAAGTCAGGTGGCAGCGGAGGGGAGCAGAGGCTGCGACGGCGGAGGGCATCCGGAGCGACGGAGAAGAAGATGGCGGCGGCATCATGTCGGAGCTGCAGAGCATCAAAGATGGCGGCGCCCAAGGAGAAGCCTCGTGGAATCCTCCTGCATCAAAGATGGCGCCTTAAAAAGGAAATGCACCCGGGAGTCTTAAAAGGGCCTTACAAAGAGGTGTTCCCCACAAAGGACTTCTATTTGGCAGAGCGAGTCTAAAATGAGTTATGTTAATGTGAGATAGTGAATTTATAATAAGAATTACTCTTTTTTATGCTGAATGGCCACTGTATTTGTGTGAAATAATGGATGAAATACAATTAATGATAACGGCTAACAAGGAAATCAAGGTTCCGCTACCAGTCAATAACCAGTTAATGTACCAGATAAAATGTACCATACTAACGCACTGTCTATGCCCACCTGCCTTCCGTTGGACAAGTGTGATGTTATGTAATGATGTGTGTATCGTTGTCCTGCGTCCAGGTGGAGGGGGGGAGGTGATGGTGATGTTATGTAATGATGTGTGTATCGTCCCAGTACCTTAAATGTATTGTAAGTACTATGCCACACCACAGAGGGCGCTGCGGTGGGAAACCCTGGTAGTACCTGTAACAAAGGCTATATAAGGCTGACCACCACACCTGGGAGGCACTCTGGAGCTGAACAATAAAGGACGAAGGTCACAGCAGTTAGACTTACACCAGACCGTGTGGAGTCAGTGATTTGTGTGCTACATACACCACACCACCCACATCCCACATACAAATATAAAAAAGGTCTTCAGACTGACGCGCACTGTCTAAATTTCTAAGTGAACGATAGACATCCATGCTTAAGCTAGATTTGTTTATTTATTGTTAACAGAAAGAAAATAAGCCAGACATACAATGATAATCCTAGATGTAAACAGATGCATTTTCCTAATCTCAATGATGAAATTGAAAGCATTCTATATAAAGTAATAATGTTTTAGTAAAACAATATAAATCAGCAGAAGCTTTGTGATTTCCTTTATTCACTTCAGTGAAAAATCTTGTAACAGAACTTCTGTTCCCTGAATTGCAAACCTAGGATGAGTCACATCCTGTTAACATTAAATCCTTGGTATTGCAGTCTTCTCGCTTGCCTTTCTTCTGACATCTAAACTACTTTAAGAAATCAAAATGAATAATAAAAAAACATTTCATAATGTGTCCATTTTATATGAAAAGTGCATCCACACTTAGTAAAATCAGGACCAAAAGAAAACAAATACAAAGATCACACCCACAGTAAGTAAAGCAAGCTTTGCCGTCGCTGTGGGAACTGAAAATTTGTAGCTATAAGTGCTCTTACAAGTTGTGTAAATCTGAGTTATCGGTTCACAGTCCAAAAAAGTGAATTCCATTGTTCAATAGGGAATGAGCAATTTCCAGCCTCCTAACAACTAAGTCCCTCTAATCTGCAAACTTTCAGTCTCTCTTGCCGTATAAAAATTAAAAAATCCGAAAGCAAAGCAGCTCAAAGGAAAAGTACATTCAATATAAAGTACTTCTAGCTAGTTCATATTAAAAATTCCAAACTTGGAAGAAATAATCGCAGTTTAAATCTTTTTATAGCATGTGATTACATCTAAGATTGCGGGTTTAAGTCCCACTCTAGGAGTGCAGTACATAGTCTTGGTTCAGACTTCAGTGCAGTACTGAAAGAAAAGGCTTTCTCAGGAAAACTTGCGATGGGTAATAAATGCAGCCTTGCCACCATCGCCCACATCCTGAATGTGGCTCAAGATGTGGTTCTTGTACCCTTCAGTACAGCGTCAACCTGAAAATAAATACATCCACTGTCAGTCATCATTGATAACATAATCTGGACATCGGGTGGGTGTTAACTATTGGTGCTGCAGGGAGCCTCGCCAACGGGCAGAGCAAATTGAAAATTTGTGCATGCACGACCTACAATTTTTCATCATTTGCGCTGACAGTGGGCGAAGCTCTCTGCCATTGTACAAATCTCACAATTTATGGGTGAATTCATATTGTTTTCTTATTGAGTGAGCAAAACTGTCTTCAATGTAACATGGATAATATGGGTAAAAATCTAGACTCATAATTGCCTGCTTATATAGAAAATGTAGGAAACAGAAATATTTAAAAAATCTTACTGCACTACAATTCCATTATTATCCACAAGTTAAAAAGATCGACAGTTAACATTATAATTTTCCTATTATTTGTTTATATGTTTTACACAACACACTTATTCCTCATCGTAAAACATTGCCCATGCTTCATAAATTTGAAGATGAGCAGATAATTGCTCCTGTGGCTTTGAGAATACCACTTTCTAACCTGCTTCAGGTGGCACCTCATTAACACAGGAGAATGGAGGTCCCATGAAGGAGGAACTACAAGATTTTGCCCCTCCATCAATCGGCAAATTGCTTATGAATGCTGGCTCCACACTTGTAACTTGACAATGAGAAGCAAATGAGGAACAACTATCAAAATGGCTTGAGCCACTTGCTGACTCCTTCAGACAAATTGCACAATTGCTCTGCCAATAATGAAAATCGGCCTCATGACCTCCAGACAACATCTCTGTCGAACAACCCAACTGAATTCCATCTAGTGAGTCTCCATTATAGCAGTGGATCTTTGCAAAATTACTCCCTAGATTTAGAGCCTCCTTCACTTTCCCTATGAATTTCGGATTGAGTTTTAAAAATGTATTCTTTTGATGTGAGCATCGCTGATAAGGCCGATATTTATTACCCACCTGTAGTCATCCTTGAGAAGAACATAAGAAATAGGAGCAGGAGTAGGCAATTTGGCTCCTCGAGCTTGCTCTGCCATTCAATATGATCATTGCTGATCTGATCTTGGCCTCAACTCCACTTTCCTGGCTGTTCCCCATAACCCTTGACTCCCCTTTAGTTCAAAAATCTGTCCATCTCCACCTTGAATATATTCAATGACTCAGCCCCCAAAGCTTACTGGGGTAGAGAATTCCAAAGATTCACGACCCCACGAGAAGGTGGCTCACAGATGCTGAAAGTCATCAAACAAAGATGATAGTATTTTTAAATACCATGAAACAATAACTCAATATATATATTTTACTTGCAGCAAATATGACCTCAGAGGTGCCATCATCATCATCATCATAGGCAGTCCCTCGGAATCGAGAAGATTTGCTTCCATTCCTGAAGTGAATTCTTTGGTGGCTGAACAGTCCAATACGAGAGCGACAGACTCTGTCACAGGTGGGACAGATAGTCGTTGAGGTAAGGGGTGGGTGGGACAGGTTTGCCGCACACTCTTTCCGCTGGCTGCGCTTGATTTCTGCATGTTCTCGGCGTTGAGACTCGAGGTGCTCGGCGCCCTCTCGGATGCACTTCCTCCACTTAGGGCGGTCTTTGGCCAGGGACCCCCAGGTGTCAGTGGGGATGTTGCACTTTATCAGGGAGGCTTTGAGGGTGTCCTTGTAACGTTTCCTCTGGCCACCTTTGGCTCATTTGCCGTGAAGGAGCTCCGACTAGAGCACTTGCTTTGGGAGTCTCGTATCTGGCATGCGGACTACATGGCCTGCCCAGCGGAGCTGATCGAGTGCGGTCAGTGCTTCAATGCCTGGGGATGTTAGTCGGAATGATGTTGGTGTGCCTGTCCTCCCAGGTGATTTGTAGGATCTTGCAGAGACATCGCTGGTGATTTTTCTCCAACAACTTGAGGTGCCTACTGTACATGGTCGATGTCTCTGAGCCATACAAGAGGGCAGGTATTACTACAGCCCTGTAGACCATGAGCTTTGTGGTAGTTTTGAGGGCCTGGTCTTCAAACACTCTTTTCCTCAGGTGGCCGAAGGCTGCACTGGCGCACTGGAGGCAGTGTTGGATCTCGTCGTTGATGCCTGCTCTTGTTGATAGGAGGCTCCCGAGATATGGGAAGTGGTCCACGTTGTCCAGGGCTGCACCGTGGATCTTGATGACTGGGGCACAGTGCTGTGCGGTGAGGACAGGCTGGTGGAGGACCTTTGTCTTACGGATGTATGCATATTGTGAATACCAACCAGCAGGAAAGCTTAACATTTGACATCTACGTTGTCAGAAACCTCCATCCTGGAAGGATATGTTGATGGGGTTTGATGTAATAGGGTGGGAAGAGGCTCATGTGGAACATAAATAACTGCATGGACCCATTGGGCTGAATGGCCTCTTCCTCTTCTGTACATTATATGTAATTCTATAGTCTTGCTCACAGTGACAGCAAAAAATCCTCCAAACTTAAATGAAAATTCCACTGCCTTAGTAGTATTTTTGAGGCTGTACATTGGGTTATGATGTTTTAGCAATCAGCCATTATTCAACAAGTTTCCCGCTGGAATGGAACTAAACTACAGAACCAGTGGGAACCTGTTCAACCTTCGTTGTTTCCAGGCCAGGTCCAAGACTACCCCAACCTCTGTCATCGAGCTACTGTATGCGGATGACGCCTGCGTCTGCGCACATACAGAGGCTGAACTCCAGGACATAGTCAACATATTCACTGATGCGTATGAAAGCATGGGCCTTACGCTAAACATCCGTAAGACAAAGGTCCTCTGCCAACCTGTCCTCGCCCCACAGCACTGCCCCCCCAGTCATCAAGATCCACAGCCCGGCCCTGGACAACATGGACCACTTCCCATACCTCGGGAGATTCTTAGCAACAACAGCAGACACTGACGACTCCAGTGCGCCAGTGCAGCCTTCGGCCGCCTGAGGAAAAGCGTGTTCGAAGATCAGACCCTCAAATTTGCCACTAAGCTCATGGTCTACAGGGCTGTAGTAATACCCGCCCTCCTGTATGGCTCAGAGACATGGATCATGTACAGTAGACACCTCAAGTCACTGGAGAAGTACCACCAACGATGTCTCCGTAAGATCCTACAAATCCCCTGGGAGGACAGATGCACCAACATTAGCGTCCTCGACCAGGCCAACATCCCCAGCATTGAAGCAATGACCACACTTGATCAACTCCGCTGGGCAGGCCACATTGTTCACATGCCAGACACAAGACTCCCAAAGCAAGCGCTCTACTCGGAACGCCTTCATAGCAAATGAGCCAAAGGTGGGCAGAGGAAACGTTACAAGGACACCCTCAAAGCCTCCTTGATAAAGTGCAACATCCCCACTGACACCTGGGAGTCCCTGGCCAATGATCGCCCTAAGTGGAGGAAGTGCATCCGTGAGGGCGCTGAGCACCTTGAGTCTCATCTCCGAGAGCATGCAGAAATCAAGCGCAGGCAGCAAAAAGAGTGTGCAGCAAACCTGTCCCACCCACCCTTTCCCTCAACGACTATCTGTCCCATCTGTGATAGGGACTGTGGTTCTCGTATTGGACTGTTTAGACATCTAAGGACACATTTTTAGAGTTGAAGCAAGTCTTCCTCGATTCTGAGGGACTGCCTATGATGATGATGATTACATTCCAAAACCCGCCTACTACTATAATAAAAGCAATTCCTTGCCACAGTCACAGAGAAATATTCACAGAATCACAATTACTATCATTACTCTTCTGTGCTTTTAAAAATAAAACAATAGTATCTCTGCACTATGTTTTAAAAATTGTTCTATTTACTTTGAAAAAAGTAACGTTAGGGACAAAAAAAGTCTGAAAAATGTTAACCTAAACTTAAAAGGAAGCACTCATCAAAATATGATTTAACACTTTACTTTTTAAAATGGGTCAATTTCCTTATCTGCCAGAAGGCCTGTGAAATCAGGCTTCTGCTCTGCACTGGCGATCTATGATATCATCATGAGCAGCAACCCAGAGCAGCTCAATGGGAAACAACAGGAGGCCACAATTTCAGACCAGCCTGACAGCCGATCCAGGTCCGCAAGCTGCGGAAAATCACACTTCCTGCTGTGGTGTGGGTAAGAAAACTGACACTTGGAAAAAAAAAGTCTAACCAATTTTAATATAATTTTTTCCTCAAATATACATTTTGGGAGCACTTTCACCTCTTCTCTTTTAAATTAGAACTTGTTCAGAACTGGGAAATAACATGGGAGTTTTTATGGCTTCAAGTGCCAAAGAATGCATTACAGTATTAAGAATTATACTACTGCAGGATTTGTTTTCAATTATTCTGAGTACAATAAGGTAAAAATGAAAAATCAATAAGGAATGAGGTAATGTTGTCAGTTTTTTTTATTTTTACATTTCTACCCTTTATCCCTGCTCTCTATTACTTGACCTGGGTTATGGTTCCAAATATTGCAACCTTTCAGTACCTTACTCAAGTGATCATTCTTGATGTTTGAACCTGAATCATGTGGAGCTGAAAAAAATCAGCCTTTCCGACACACTCTTGCCGTAACTCAGGTGGGAATGTGCCAAAGGGCCAAAAATTAAGTACGGGTCAGGGCCTTAGATTAGAGGTCCTGTCAGGCATGTACAGCGCAGTACTTCCGACCGCCCTTACAAGACCAGTGGCATAGGAGAGGGGTCTTGGACATCCGGCGAGGGAGATCCCATGCCCGTGGCCTCTTAGTAATAGAGCGAATCACAGCTAGTTATCTGGTTGAAACAAGGCCGACTAAATAATGTGAGGTTGACCTGGAGTCCAGGTCTGAATTGTGGCCTGGACATTTGAACAGTGAGTATACGAGGCCGAGGAGGCAGTTACTACCACTTTCTGGGGAGGGGGCAACACTCTTCCGCTGCAGTATGCAGCCTCTGGGGCAGGTGGGTCCCTGCTAGCAGCATTTAAATCAACGGGTCATAACTTGGCAGGGTCAGCGGCACAGATCCTTGATGGGAGCATCCTGTCGCTTACACAAGGCTGCATATCCTGGATTTTGGGGATGGTTCGCTATAGGGTCATTGGAGGCCTTCCTAATCCTATCTTTGCCTGAAATCGACACATGCACATCCAACAGGGGATGTTGATTAGTGATCGATTTTTCTTTTCCCTCACCTAGAAATAACGAGGACAATTGTGGTACCTCACTCGCACCTTGGCTAAAATTTGCCTTCAGCACAAACCAAGAATCAAACCTGGAACCTAATGATTTGCATTGCACAATGCACTCAGTGAATTTATATACTGGAGCATAGGGTAACCCCATGCTCATTATTTTTATGGTGCGGATTTTGCGGTAGGAATAAATTGGATAGCAACTTCTGGCATCCCCAAATGCGCAGATAAATGTGGAAATTATGAAGTTGCATTCCAAGTTGCCCATCTCCTCTAGAAGGTGCGCTACACCAGTGCCACGCCGAGAGATTCGGCATTAAAGTACAGGAAAGGTGTGAAGTTGCGATATTTATCCACTAGTTACCCACTAAGCATGCCAGAAAAAGTTAGGGCTGGTGCATTCAGGTGCAAGTGAATTTTTAACGGCATGATAATTACTGTCAAACAAGCTCTCTGGTTCTGGAAATTTACTTTTACAAGTGTGGAATCTTACTCCTTCAGAACTTATCGTTGGAGATTTCAAAAAAATAAAAAAAATATATAATTTTTAATGTTTTCTTTCTGTCGCTTTTATTTCTCTCATATAATCACATCTTTCTTTCCCTCCTTTTATTTTGCTTTCTCTACATGTTTTTACATTGAATTAAATATTCTAATTTATGCTTCCTGATTTAGACTCTGCGAGGTGAATTTTAACCCCTAAAAATAGGTGGGATGTAAACACTTAACAACCTCAAACCCGCCCACTTTCGGGTTCAACAATGGCGGGATGGGTAGATTTTATCTCCATTTTAAAGTTAACTAGTTACCTGACCGGCCTGGGTTTCCCGGGCCTTGGAAACGTGGCAGCTAATGGGAGGCGAGGACTGCTGCGAGGAGGTAAGTGGCTTTCCAGCACTACTTGTGGGTCAGGAGGAGCATGAGTGCTTCATTCCACCCTCCCCCAAGCTAACCTGCTTCCCTCCCTGCGATTTGAATCCCCCCTTGCCGTGATCGGACCCCCCCAATCACCGACCCCCCCCACCAAATCAGCCCTCAATATGTCTCTGATCCCCGCGATCACCCACTGACCCTACAAACCATCCCCCCAACCCCCTGCGATCTCTAAGCAGGAAATCTACCTACTCCTGAGCTGCGGCCTTTGCTGCAGCATTCCCTGCCCGACAAGGAGCCAAGCCTGTCAATCAATTTTGAAAAAGCACGCACGCAGTGGAGTCAAAATTCCAGTGTTCGAACTCCTTCCCTTCGGCTTGGAAATCTCTGTCCAGTAAATATTGGGACCTGCAAATCTCCGTAAGGATTCTTCAGTCTGATTGGTTGAAGAGATATGCTGTTGTTTTCTCTTTTCACACATGCCCTACATTCTCTATAGAGGGTGCCGCGCCGAAACGGATCTCTAATAATTGTTAGTTGCCATGCAAAAGCTGTCCGCAAAATCCGTGCCAGTATTTTATTTTGGGCTTACCCAAGTAAGAGATGTTAGTATTGTGGAACAGAATATTTTCCCCATTGTCAACATCATACATGAAAGGGCAATTGTAACACAGGCCAGCTGTAGAATAAAGCTCCTCCTACTTTGCTCCAACATTGAGGTTATTTCCAAGCTGGACTAGTATAAATGTTTCTACTTCATACTCCAGCTATCATTCGAACCAAAATTCTTCTCTCTTTTGGCACTGTAACTTCTAGCATTTCATTATATCGGTTGAATTACTAAAGAAGTAACTAATATCAATAGCTGGCATTGATATAGCTTCTTTAACATCGAAAATTGCCTCTTTACATTTTACAGAGGCACAATTGGACAAAAATCAACAGTGAGCCAAAGAAGGAGATATTAGGAGGGCTGATAAAATTTTGCTCAAAGAAGTAAGTTATAAGGAAGGTCTTAAAGGAGGGGGAAGTGGAGGGGTTTAGAGAAGGAATTCTAGAGCATAAGACCTAGGTGGCTGAAAACATGGCCATTGGGATTTGTAGTTTGAAATTAGATGCCTGTTGCTCCCTGAGCTGGAGTGAAAGTTTGTATTTTTTTTAATTATTCGTTCTGGGATGTGGGAGTCGCTGGCAAAGCCAGCATTTATTGCCCATCCCTAATTGCCCTTGAGAAGGTGGCGGTGAGCTGCCTTCATGAACCGCTGCAGTCCATGTGGTGAAGTTACTCCCACAGTGCTGTTTGGGAGGGAGTTCCAGGATTTTGATCCAGCGATGAAGGAAAGGTGAGATATTTTCAAGTGAGGATGGTGTGTTACTTGGAGGGGAACTTGCAGGTGATGGTGCTCTCTTGCGCCTGCTGCCCTTGTGCTTCTAGGTGGTAGAAGTCATGGGTTTGCGAGGTGATACCAAAGAAGCCATGGTGAGTTACTGCAGTGCATCTTATAGATGGTACACACTGCAGCCATGGTATGCCAGTGTTGGAGGGAATGAATGTTAAAGGTGGTGGATGGGTTGCCAATCAAGCGGGCTGCTTTGTCCTGGATGGTTGAGCTTTTTGAGTGTTGTTGGAGCTGCACTCATCCAGACAAGTGGAGAGTATTCCATCACACTCCTGACTTGTGCCTTGAGATGGTGGAAATGCTTTGTGGAGTCAGGAGGTGAGACACTCGCCACAGAATACCCAGCCTCTGACCTGCTATTGCAGCCACAATATTTACGTGGCTGGTTCAGTTAAGTTTCTGGTCAATGGTGACCCCCAGTATGTTGATGGTGGGGAATTCGGCAATGGTAATGCAGTTTACTATCATGGAGAGGTGTTTAGACTCTTACTTGTTGGAGATGGTGGCACGAATGTTACTTGCCACTTATCAGCCCAAACCTGAACGTCCTCCAGGTCTTGCTGCATGTGGGCATGGACTGCTTCATTTTCTGAGGATTTGCAAATGGAACTGAACACTGTGCATTAATTAGCAAACATCCCCACTTCTACCCTTATGATGGAGGGGAGGTCATTGATGAAGCAGCTGAAGATTGTTGGGCCTAGGACACTGCCCTGAGGAACTCCTGCAGCGATGTCCTGGGGCTGTGATGATGTGACCTCCAACAATCACAACCATCTTCCTTTGTGCTCGGTATGACTCCAGCCAGTGGAGAGTTTTCCCCTGATTCCCATTGACGAACAGCCATTTCATACAACCCCTCTTCTTTAAAGATCTTTCTGTTCTGCTGCACATTTACAAATGCTTTATTTACAGTTCACTTTCTGGTAATTTTCAAAACATTCATTGGCTGCTTTCCTGTCAACATAAACACAGTACATGTTCTGTTCAAAACAGAAAATTCCGCCAGGCCCACTCAGCTCCAGACCTCATTACAATCTTGGTCTAAACATGGACAGAAGAGCTGAATTCCAGAGCTGAGGTGAGAGTGACTGCCCTTGACATCAAGGCAGCATTTGACCGAGTGTGGCATCAAGGGGCACTAGCACAAAGGAAGATGGTTGTGGTTGTTGGAGGTCAATAAATTCAGCCCCAGGACATCGCTGCAAGAGTTCCTCAGGGCAATGTCCTAGGCCCAACCATCTTCAGCAGCTTCATCAATGACCTTCCCTCCATCATAAGGTCAGAAGTGGGGATGTTTGCTGATGATTGCAGTGTTCAGTGCCATTCGCAACTCCTCAGATAATGAAGCAATCCATACCCACAGGAAGCAAGATCTGGAGGACATTTAGGCTTGGGCTGATAAGTGGCAAGTAACATTCACACCACACAAGTGCCAGGCAATGACTATCTGCAACCAGAGAGAATCTAACCACCACCCCTTGACATTCAACAGCATTATCATCATGGAATCCCCCACCATCAACATGCTGGGGGTCACCATTGACCGGAAACTTAATTGGACCAGCCACATAAATACTACAAAAGCAGGTCAGAGGCTGGGTATTCTGCAGCGAGTGTCTCACCTCCTGACTCCCCAAAGACTTTCCACCATCTACAAGGCACAAGTCAGGAGTGTGATGGAATACTTCCCACTTGGCTGGATGAGTGCATCTCCACATCATTCAAGAAGCTCGACACCATCCAAGACAATGCAGCCTGTTTTGGCACCCCTTCCACCACCTTAAACATTCACTCCCTCTACCACCAGCACACCGTGGCTGCAGTAGGAACACCACCACCTCCAGGTTCCCCTCTAAGTCACACACTATCCTGACTTGGAAATATATCGGCGTTCCTTCATTGTCGCTGAGTCAAAATCCTGGAATTCCAGGGCAATTAGGGATGGGCAATAAATGCTGGTCTTACCAGCGATGCCTACATCCCAGGAACGAAAAAGAAGGGAAATAACAAGCCTCTTCAAAAACCCAAGCAAACCTCTCTGTCATATTAAGAACTCCCTTCCACATACAGCTTATCTTTAATGTGCAACATAAACGGGTGGAAATAATGCTGAGTGAGATTTCTGCCCAAAGATTTGGAAATCCTTCAATACTACTACAAGCCCTCATTAGCAAGTAGGATGCAAACTTAACTAAGCTCTCGCTCAGTTAAGCTGCTAAAGGGATCAAGGGGTATGGAGAGAAAGTAGGAAAGGGGTACCGAGGTGAGCGATCAGCCATGATCTTATTGAATGGTGGTGCAGACTCGAAGGGCCGAATGGCCTACTCCTACTATTTTCTATGTTTCTAAGCAAGCATTCACTAGTAAATGAGGAAAGATGTCTAATTAAAGGATTAAGCCCAATCAGAAAATGAATGGGGTCGAATAACATCGCTGGATGTTGGTTTTCCCAGTTAGTACTCACCCAGCTCATGATAGTAAGAGTGTTCCTACCAAGTGGAAATTTTAGCTCCAAATATGAAATTCTAACATACCATTTTGATCATATTGCTGAAGTCAGACTTTAATTTTATGTTTTGCTCAATTTCATTTATTTTGAATTCATTTTGCAGAGATGTGGTCACCAGCTGCCATATTCTTGGCTTTGGATTCTTGCCCTGAGTTTTAATCTTTCCTCTGAAGGACTTCCATCTAAAATGAAAGAAAATTTGATAGTTAGCATGTTTTACATAACGAAAGGAGAGCATTATAAAACACAAATGGGTGGAAAATTGCGGTCGGAGGTTTCCTTCATACGAACGCCTCCAACCCTCCAAAAATCTACGGAAGTACCTGGTGGTCCCAGAGGAATGTAGAGATCCCAGTTGGAGGCCTAGATTCGCTGCGCAGCGCATGGGGCGATGCCTTTCAGGTACGTACGTACAAGCTGGAGTCACGTGAGCCTGGACCACCAATCACTATGCAGTATTCTCATTGATAAAATGGGAGCTGTTTGTATGGACTCCCATTACTATCAATGAGAAAACCTCTAAAACACCGAAACATAGCATAATAAATAAATAAAACACCTCACATATTTAACATTAATTAAAATTAAATGATTTTGGGTGGGGTGGAGTCTATATGTTGTGATACACAAGGTATCGCAATTGTGTGGGACAGACTCAATTTATTGTTCGTATTCCATCGAGGAATTAATTGAAGCCTTGTATTGCCATGTGACTGGATACTTAAAGTTCAGCCTCTAGCAGTAGGAGCAGCTGATATTTGACTAAATGATGGCTTTCCCAAGGTACAGAAGGAATCATTGAGTGCATGAATATAATCATTAATCTATAGCATACCTAAATTAGAAGTCCTATTGTTACATAAATGTGGAAATAAGAGTGAAATCCACACAAGAAAATACTAAACATCATTGCAGTATGCATTGCCCCAGGATTACATATTCCCGAGGGGGAAGGAGGGTAGACTCCATGGGGCCAATTTTCCACGCTGCCGATTTGTGGCACAGTTGTAGAGGCACCCAGAAAAAGTTGCAAGTTTTGTCGGAATAAACTTTCATTTTGGAGCGGCGCAGATTGTCCTTAAGCTCTGTAGGTGGAGCTTAAGGTCTGTGCGAAAAACTGAGGTTGCCAGGGTAATGAGGGACGCTGAATTTATCCTGTAGTGTCATTGCTGATTTTTCTCTCCCTAAGAACTTCTATTTTCATTACAGGTGTAAGCATTCCAAGAGCCTAATTTTTAAAAATTGATTTGTCTCTTTGTAAACTCAACCATGACCCCATGATGTGAATATAATATAGAGGATGTAACGGGCCAGAAAGATATGGCAGAAAGACTGGTTGTGACATCTCAAAAACATCCCAGAGGTTCTCTTAATTACACCTGTAGTGCACTAATGTACCTAATAGTTTTCCTCAGTGGCTTATATAAATTTACAGTTAGAGTCATCTTTCAGAACGGTGCACTGCGCCGTTTTTGAAAAAATCCTAGTTGGCCAAACTCACTTAAATGGCCAGAAATGGCGCAGCCGGCATCCCCTGTGACGTCAAAAAATCGTGAACTAAAGAAAAATCAGCCGTAAGTAGTTTGGGATGGCGCAGAAACTTTGGCGAAACTTGCAGATTTTAGTCTGCTCCAAAAAAAACAGCGTACGCCAAAAAAAATGGCGCAGAATGGTGGCAAAAATTCAGACCAAAATTTCCGCAGTCACCAAGAATGGCATCTTTAAACGAAAAAGGGGAAAAAGCATTCAACCCCTTTTTGGGGAAAAGAAGAAAATATGACCCTAAATTACATAATTTAGTTACACCGACATTATCTATGCTTCAGCATTATGAGCCATAGATGACATCCTCCCACCCGGCCCCCCAAATCTACTTTTCTCCCATGGATATAAATTGTAGGCTGAACTTTTTATTTCACTATTCACATACAGGAAAACCTTTTGTCACACGTAATTTTCGAGAGAGGAGCTTTAATCCCAAATATTCCATATAATATTTATAATTACTTGGTGGCGAACATTACTCTAATATTTAAACTTAGTATATAAAGACTTTGATTAAAAATAATATAATAGATTGATTTTAGCTTCACATTGCCAATTAGAAATTAGTATAACCGCTATTCCTTACCAGCAGAGGTTCTTACACATTTGTATCATTTTTAAATGGCAATAATGAAGAGGTCAACAATCTGGATTTTCCAGCCATCGTTTCAATGCCTGGAGAATCGGAAGTGCACAAACTGAATGTGCTAACCTCCGTGCCTCATTCTCCAATCTGTGCTGCAATCATGTGAGACTCTATGCTGAGAGTAGAGCTTTCCTCTGAAAATCTGGTAATGTAAGAGACGATTGAAGGCTGTGATTGGGGATTTGTAAGTTTATAAGATGGATGAGATAAGGTGCGCAAAATGGCCGTCCTCATCAGTATTTACCTTGTGATTCTGAATTCTTACCTCTTTTCATGAAGGTCAAATTCAAGCTTGGACTCAAAAATTCCAAATGCTTTTGTTACAGTCGATTTAAGGTCTTTGGACACCTAAGTAAACAATAAGATGTAGGTTTCCAATAAAAGTATATTCTACACAACAAAACTACTCAGAACTTTAACAAAAGCAAAATACTACGGATGCTGGAAAACTGAAATAAAAACAAAGTATTGGAAATGCTCAGCAGGTCAGGCAACATCTGTGCAGAAAGAAACAAAGTTAACATTTTCAAAAAGTCATCGACCTGAAATGTTCACTCTGTTTCTCTCTCCACAAATGCTGCCTGACCTGCTGAGTATTCCAGCACTTTCTGTATTTACTCAGTCTTTCCCCAACCAACATCCATATCACCTGACTGACACTCAAACTCTTCCTGTCAGGGAATCTGAAATGAAAATGTCAGCTGATATTCTGAACCAGTAGAAAAGGAATAATTTCAGTCAGCCTAACCTCAGTGGTGGGAAAATTATTGGAAAAAGTCCTGAAGGACAGGATAAATCTTCACTTAGAAAGACACAGATTAATCGAGGACAGTCAGCATGGATTTGTTAAGGGAAGGTCGTGTCTGATTAACTTGATTGAATTTTTCGAGGAGGTAACCAGAAGGGTCGATGAAGGCAAAGCGTATGATGTAGTGTATATGTATTTTAGCAAAGCTTTTGATAAGGTCCCACATGGCAAAGTAAAAGCCCATGGGATCCAGGGCAAAGTGGCAAGTTGGATCCAACATTGGCTCAGAGGCAGGAAGCAAAGGGTAATAGGTGTTTTTGCGACTGGAAGGATGTTTCCAGTGGGGTTCTGCAGGGCTCAGTACTGGGTCCCTTGCTTTTTGTGATATATATCAATGATCTAGACTTGAATATTGGGGTTATGATGAAGAAGTTTGCAGATGATACTAAAATCGGCTGTGTGGTTGATAATGAAGAAAGCTGCGCACTGCAGGAAGATATCAATCAACTGGTCAGGTGGGCAGAAGAGTGGCAAATGGAATTTAATTCAGAGAAGTCTGACGTAATGCATTTGGGGAGGGCTAACAAGGAAAGGGAATACACATTAAATGGTAGGATACTGAGAAGTGTAGAGGAACAAAGGGACCTTGGAGTGCATGTCCACAGATCCCTGAAAGTGGCAGGCCAGGTAGATAAGGTGGTTAAGAAGGCACACGGAATGCTTGCCTTTATTAGCCGAGGCATAGAATACAAGAGCAGGGGGGGGTTATGCTTGAACTGTATAAATCACTGGTTAGCCACAGCTTGAGTACTGTGTGCAGTTCTGGTCACCGCATTACAGGAAAGACGTGATTGCACTGGAGAGGGTACAGAGGAGATTTACGAGGATGTTGCCGGGAGTGGAGAATATGATCTATGAGGACAGATTAGATAGGCTGGATTTGTTTTCCTTGGAACAGAAGAGGCTGAGGGGAGACCTCTTTGAGGTATATAAAATTATGAGGGGCCTAGATATACTGGATAGAAAGGGCCTATTTCCCTTAGCAGAGGGATCAACAACCAGGGGGCATAAATTTAAAGTAATTGGTCGAAGGTTTAGAGGGGATTTGAGGAGAAATTTCTTCACACAGAGGGTTGTGGGGGTCTGTAACTCGCTGCCTGAAAGGGTGGTAGAAGCAGAAACCCTCACCACATTTAAAAAGTACTCGGATGTGCACTTAAAGTGCTGTAACCTGCAGGGTTACAGACATCGAGCTGGAAAGTGGGATTAGGCTGGATAACCTCTTGTTGGCTGGCACAGACACGATGGGCCGAAATGGCCTCCTTCTGTGCTGTAAACTTCTATGATTCTATGATTATTCTATGATTTGCAGGGTTGTGAGAAAAGAATGGGACAAGTTGGATTGCTCTTTCAAAGAGCCAGCTCAGACACGATGACCCTGTGCTATATTACTCTATGAAAAACATTTGTGATGGAATATATCAATTTAGGTGGTCTGATAAGGTTTTCACTGGTGCAAGTATTTAATCTGACATATTCTTCCAGTTCTACAAATCTGTACTGTCTCCATAACATCATATGATTGAATTTTCCATGGCGTAGAAAAAAACTTCATGCATGCGTATATGATACTGGAACAACAGAAGTCAAACTGTTGGGCATTCTCTCTTCTTTTGCTAACAGCATCTGGAAATTGGGCAGACACAAAAACTGCCTGCCTCCAAATGAACAAACCCCGGTAGTCTAAATGTGTCGCACATGTCATAACTGGGTCCAGCCGCAAAATCCAACGTGCCCACTTAAATCACACCGCAAATGCACTGCAAACATTGCAGACTTTTGGTCCCAATCACATGCAAGTTCTTTCTTTGTCTCGATATCTGACAGCTATTAGTAATTGCAATCTTTTCCAATGTCTATCAAGCTATTAAAAATAGGAAGGAACTAATAGATGATAACAGAGGTAAACTATGACCAGGGGTGTGCTCTATACTCCCAGGCAATGAAAAAAGCCTTGATCTAGAACTGTGGATGAGATAAGGAAGGTGACTAGTCAGGGTCCAACTACAGTAGTTGGAGGTTTTATCTTACCAGAAATTGACTGGGACAATAATATCTCTACTGATAAGACAGGGAAGGAATTTCGAGAGTTAATGGAAGATTGTTTTTTGACTCAGTTTGTAAAAGAGCAAACAAGGAGAGAAAACATCTTGGATTTGATTAAGAGTAATAGGGATGATCAAATCTCCCACACAAAGGTGGATGAGGCTTTAAGTTCCAATGATCATAAGCAGGATGCATAAATACGGAGATCAGAGAAACATGTTGTAATGTATGCACCTGTGAGAACGCTTACAGGTTTGTAGTGCCTACAGCCATACTGGTCTGGGGGAGCCCGATCTCGGATGCTAAGTAGAGTAAGGCCTGGTTAGTACTTGGGAGGGAGATCGACTAGGAATACATAAGAAATAGGAACAGGAGTAGGCCATACGGCTCCTCGAGCCTGCTCCGCCATTCAATAAGATCATGGCTGAACTGATCATGGATTCAGGCCTGCTCCCCATAACCCCTTATCGTTTAAGAAACTGTCTATTTCTGTCTTAAATTTATTCAATGTCCCAGCTTCCACATCTCTCTGAGGCAGTGAATTCCACAGATTTACAACCCTCTGAGAGAAGAAACTGCAACGAGAGCCCCCATAACTGGGAGCATGTGGTGTTCTCAGAATCCTTCCTTTAAGAGCCAAAACCTTCCTTTAAGAGCCAAAGCCTTGCAAGCATCCTGCACCCCCGTCACACTTTAACAACTTTTAAAATTATTTACACCTAGCCACTACTCAAATAAAATGTAAATAAACCAGTACAAAAGCAAAAATCTAAACTTACCTGAAAGTTGCGTGTGTCCCTTTAAGAAGCGCTGGTGGTGGGTGGGGGGGGGTCCTTCATACAGCTGAACACACATTCAGCTGTGCGTGCTGTGGAGAGGGCCTCAAACGGAGTGGCAACATCCAAAATGGCAGGTTGTACGTCAGTTCAGCATTGCACACTGATCAATGTCATGATCTGACTAATTACCGTATTTGCAGCGAGCACAGGCAACGGTAGCGCTGACAACCTGCCCAAAATGGCAGCTGCCGTGTTCTGTGCTAGAATTGAGCAGAAGCGAGGCGGCTGCTATTTTTTTTTACCTAAACTGGCCTCATCAGCCGGTGCTAAGAGGTCGAATTTCATGGCCAATAAGTCTAAAACAAATGAAAAGGAAGCGAGTAGAGTAATAGTCAGAAATTTTGCGTTAGGCACTACAGGTAAAGGGAAAACTGAAAGATGTAAAGTAAATAAATCACGAGCGAGAAATAAGAAACGTGTGAGACAACAACATTAGAGCAGGAGGACAGGTTACGGTGTACAGTACTTTATACAAGTAGAAGGAAAAACTTGAATGAAGTGCAGGCACAAATTCAACTTAGAAAGTAATGGTAGCCATTACTGATATATGGTTAAAATAGTCAGGACTGGGAACTGAATATATACCAGGTTATAAGGTCTACAGGAAGGATAGGAAATCTAGTGGAGATGGAGGAGTAGCATTAGTGAGTAAGGATGGAATTACTTCTATAATAAGAGACGATATAACAAGTGGTAAACAGACAGTGGAGATTTTATGGGTAGAATTAAGAAGTAAAAAAATGATTTAAAACTATAGTGGAAGTCATGTATAGGCCCTCTGGTAGCAGCTGTGAAGTAGCGCAATGTATTCATAGACAGAGATTTATAGGCAGAGATTAGACAAACATGGAGTAAAGACAGTAGTTTTAATGGGGGGTTTTATCTTTCACATAGATTGGGATAAGCAGACTAGCACCTGAATTTTGTGAGTGTGTTCAGGGTATGTCCTCGAACCAACAAGGGAGCAGGCTATATTAGATTTAATATTGAGCAATGAACCAAATTTATTTAACAGCCTAACGATGCGAAAAAATTTATCTAATCATGATCATAATATGATTGGGTTCATTGTTGTGTTTGAAAGGAAGTAATGCGAAACAGCTACACAAGATTCTAGATTTAGCTAAGGCTGACTTCAGAGACAAAGACTGTCCACAGTAAATTGGGCAAATCTGTTAATGCGTAAAACGACAGAAAATCATTGGAAGTGTTCAAAATATTATTTCAGGTCGATGACCTTTCATAGAATCATAGATTAGTACAGAACAGAATGAAACCATTCGGCCCATCAAGTTTGCTCCAGCTTTTTCGAAGAGCAATCCAGTTAGTATCACTCACCCGTTCTTTCCCCATATCCCTGCAAATTTTTCTCTTTCAAGTATTTATCCAATTCTCTTTTGAAGGCTACTATTGAATCTGTATCCAC
Organism: Pristiophorus japonicus; assembly: GCF_044704955.1. Classification (NCBI taxonomy): domain Eukaryota; kingdom Metazoa; phylum Chordata; class Chondrichthyes; family Pristiophoridae; genus Pristiophorus; species Pristiophorus japonicus. The sequence continues at coordinate 209,353,556 of NC_091978.1, forward strand.
CACCCTATCAGGCGTGTATTCCAAAACCTAACCACTGGTTGTGTAAGAAAGTGTTTCCTCATGTTGCCTCTGGATCTTTTGCCAATCACCTTAATTCTGTGCCCTCTCATTATCACTCCTTCAACCATTGAAAACAGGTTCTCTTTATTTAATCTGTCTAAATACTTCATGATTTTAAACACCATTATCTCCTCTTAGCCTTCTCTGCTCCAAGGGGAACATCCCCAACTTCTCTAGACTACCCTGTAACTGTATTCCTGGAACAATTCTAGTAAAGCTCTCCAAAGCCTTCACATCCTTCCTAAAATGTGGTGCCCAGAATTGGACACAATACTCCAGCTGGGGCCAAACTAGTGTTTTATACAAGTTTAGCATAACTTCCTGGCTTTTCGACTCTATGGGGCCGAGATTGCCCCTCGCCCGAAACGGGGCAAATGCATCGCATTTGACTGTCCGTTACCGCCGATCTGGATGCGGTGTTAATAAAATAGAAATTACGCTTTTTTCTGTCCGAAACGGAGCAGTGTTAATTCCCAGTGGTAAGGGCTGCTTTCAGCAGTGTGCCTGCGGAGTGGAGATTGCACCGCAAAATTCCCCTCCTATCCATTTGATGCACACCATCATGCTAACGATGCAGCTCCCTGGCTGCCTTAAAGGGCAGGTTTTGCAGCTGTGTCTTGAGTTCCTCGACCTTTCTTTGCCCAGGATTTCCGCTGCTCTGGAAGCTCAGAGTGCTCTCATGCACTCTGGGCAACAGGGCACGGAGCGTCTTACTGCTGTTGTCTCTGATGGCTTCCAGAGTGTGGCTGCTGTCATGCAGTCTCAGCTAGAGGCTACGTGAGATCTGACTGCTGCCATTGCGGCTGGGGCCACCCCGGTCCACCGGGGACCTAACGGTGCCACCCCACCTCACCGACCTGTGCTCCAGCAGCTTGGTGGAGGAGGTGGGGTGCTGCCCCGGGGGAGCAGCACTGGTTCCCCGGACCAGGATACTGATGTGGGCTCTCCAGTTCACAGCAGCCCTGAGTCGAGACCTGCCACTCCGCAATTGCTGCCAAGTATGGCTTCACCCCAGCCACTTTCGACTGAAGGCGCACAGGAGGATGCGGCACAGTCTGCAGCCAGCCTTCCAGGGCCAGAGCTGGTCGAGGGTGTCTGAGAAGGACATCTGCAGCTTCCTCTGCACACACACAGCAGTCTTCCCAAAGCCGTGAGGCAGTCACAGGGGAGACACTGCGGCGTAGTGTAAGGATAGGTTTGCGTAAGAGGAGTAATAAGGAGTTGGACAAGCGTGATAATGGATTAAGTGAGTGGTTTGGAGACCCATTGTTTAGGTTTTAATAAATATTTAGTGTTTGGAATTTGTGATCAGGTCTCTCATTTCAGTGTGCAGGAATAGTGTGTGAGAGAGCTCACAGGTTGGTCCATGGAAATGGCCAGATGCAGGCTTAAGTGGGCATTGACTTGTGTGAGCCGGGCAGCTATGAGACGGCATTGTGCTTCCCTTGCAAGGTTAGGATGGGGACGCCACCTGCTGCGTAGCTGCACACCCGCATCCTGGTTCTCCTCCTCCTCCGCAGGTGCCACTGCTGCTTCGTCCTCCGATGGCTGAGCCCCCATGATGGCCAGGTTGTGGAGCATGCAACATACCACCACAAATGTGGAGACATGCCCAGGCGAATACTGCAGCACCCCACTCTGAGCAGTCCAGGCAACGGAACCTGTGTTTGAGAATGCCAATAGTGTGTTCGATGATGGTCCTGGTGGCCGTCACACTCTCACTGTACGCGAGTTGCCCATCAGTTCTAGGGTAGCGCAGAGGATTCATGAGCCAAGTGCTCAGTGTGTAGCCCTGGTCACCGAGGAGCCAGCCGCAATCTTCATTGGGACCAGTGAAGAGGCGTGGCACACCGCTCTGGCACAGTATGAAAGAGTCGTGGCTGCTGCCAGGAAACCGGGCATCCACTTGCAGAATCTTGCGGTTGTGGCCGCAAATGAGTTGTACATTGAAGCCCTTGCGGTTTCTGAATTGCTCTTCAGCCTGGTGGGGTGCCCTGAGACCTACGTGGGTGCAGTCAGTGATCCCCTGGGCCCTGCAAGAATGCAATCTGGCGCTCCAATTGCTTCTCTCTGGGGCAGGAGATGTCGTCGGCCCTCCTATACAGAGCACCTGTCACCTCCCGTATCGCTGTGTGGGCTGCAAACTGCGAAATGTTGCAGATGTTCACAGTGGCAGCTTGAAACGAGCCTGTGGCATAAATGTTGAGGGCTACAATGACCTTCGATGCCACGCTCAAGGCTGTCCTCACCCATGTCTGTGGCTCCAATTCTGGCTGCAGCAGATTACAGATCTCAGTGACGACGTCCTTCCGGAATTTCAGTCTGCGCAGGCACTGATCATCACTCATATCTGTCTTTGCGAATTGATGGCGGAAGACCCTTCCGCGATATGCCCTCTCACCCCCACTTCTGTGTGGCTGTCTTGCTATTGGCTGCTCCCTGCTGCTGTTCTGCCTCCTCCAACTCTGCAGGCTGCTGCTGCCCAGCATCTAGCTCCGCTGCAAGCTGCCTCCTGGCTGCTCATCCGTTATCTGGTGGTGGGGGGGGGGGGGGGGGGGCGGGGGCGTAACTGACTCTCCTCCTTGGGGAGGCCCTTGCTAAGGGTCTTCGTGTGGCACCTCTTATTTGCCCTCTGTGGCCATCCCCCTGGCCCTCTCCATACTGGTCTGCAACGGTGCCTGCGGCCCTTGCCCGCTGCCTCTGCAGCTGTTGCCCCCAGCGCAGCCTTCTCCTCTGTGCCTCGGCTTCACGCACAATGCACAGCAGGCGTTGGTCTGTAAGCATTGCCCCCATTTCAAAGCCCTCCACCAACACAGCCTCCCCGAAGTGGCCACCTTGTTCTGCAGGTGGAAGGTGCCTCCAGCACTCGCAAAGCAGCGCACACTGTAGCCTTGCACTGCTAGTCAAAGAATGCAAAAAAGTTGCTGACGCTAAATCCAATCAAATCACCAACCCTTTAAGGCAATCTGGCAGTGTGCATCAGCAACTATGCACCACTCGAAAAAAACAACTCTTGGCACCGCGAGCGGCCAGATGACTTTTGAAGGGCAAAGGGGCTTCCGGCCCAGCACCTCGGCGGTGCGCGCAGTGATGATGCGCTTAGGAGTGCTGTCCATCACCGGCAGGGAAGTGGTGCTAAAACGCATCAGGGCAATAGCGATCTCGGTGGCCATTTAACGTGAACTCGGCGGCCATTGCACTCCGCAGCATGGCCGCCGATTTGAGGTGCTAACAGACTTTAACGAGAGGGGCAATTTCAGCCCCTATGCCTCTACTTATAAAGCCCAGGATCCCATATGCTTTATTAACTGCTTTGTTAATCTGCCCTGCCACCTTCAAAGGTTTGTGCACAAGCACCCCCAGGGTGCTTCTTGCATCCCCTTTAAAATTGTACCATTTAATGTGTATGTTCTCTTCTTATTCTTCCTTCCAAATTGTATCACCTCACACTTCTCTGCATTGAATTTCATCTGCCATGTGTCTGCCCATTCCACCAGCCTGTCGAGGTCTTCTAGAAGTCTATTACTATGTTCCTCACCGTTTACTACACTTTCAAGTTTCGTGTCATCTGCCAATTTTGAAATTGTGCCCTGTACCCTCAAGTCCAATTCATTAATGTATATTAAAAATAGCAGTGGTCCTAGTACTGAACCTTAGAGAACACCAATGTAAACCTCCTATTCACTACAATTCTCTGTTTTCGATCCCTTAGACAATTCTGTATTCTAGCTTGGCAGAGGGATGAGAACCTGAGTGTAGATTCAGAAGGGAGAAAAACAAAGCTGGAAATGGAAGGCAGTAAATACGTAAGTGAGTTTGGAAAGCAGAGAAAACAAAGGCTAGAAAATAGACAACAAAGGAGTTTGACAGTTCTTAGTGGTATATACTTCAAAGCAAGGAGTCCAGTGACTAAGGCAGATGAGCTGAGGGCATAGCTAGACATAGGAAAGTATGATATCATAGTTGTTGAAACATGGATGAAAGAAGAGCAGGAATGGCAGCTCAACATTCCTGGTTATAGGGCTTTCAGACAAGTTAGAGAGGGCGATAAAAAAGGAGGGGAGTCGCAATATTGGTTAAAGAAACAATTACAGCTGTTAGCAGGGATGATATGTTAGAAGGATCATCAAATGAGGCTATATGGATTGAACGGGAGAACAAAAAAGAGGCAATTACACTGCTGGGAATGTACCCCCAAATAGCCAGAGGGAGATAGAAGAGCACATATGTAGGCAGATTTCTGAGAAGTGCAAAAACAATAGGGCAGTAATAGTAGGCGATTTCAACTACCCAAATATTAACTGGGATAAAATCAGTGTAATCGGTACAGGGGCGCAGAATTCTTAAAATGAAAAATGCATTCAGGAGAACTTTTTGAGCCAGTATGTAGTAAGCCCAACAAGAGAGGGAGCGGTTCTGGACTTAGGTTTAGGGAATGAGGTGGACAGGTGGAAGCGGGTGTCAGTGAGAGAGCATTTGGTGGTAGTGATCATAATTCAATTAGACATAGCATAGTTATGAAAAAGGACAAAGATAGATCAGGAATAAAAGTTCTCCAATTTTACTAAGCTGAGATGTGATTTAGCAAAAGTGTACTGGAAACAGCTACTTGAAGGTAAATCAGTATCAGCGCAGTCGGGGGCATTCAAGGAGGAGATAGTGAGGGTTCAGAACAAATATGTTCCCACAAAGCAAAGGGGTGGGACTCCCAAATCTAGAACCCACTGGATGTCAAGGGGAACACAAGATAGGATAAGGCAAAAAAGGGAAGCTTATGTGAGATACCGAGAGCGACATACTGCAGAAAGCCTAGATGAGTATAGAAAGTGCAGGGGTGAAATTAAAAAGGAAATTAGGAAAGCAAAGAGAGAGCATGACAAAATATTGGCAACTTAAATGAAGGAAGGCACAAAGCTGTTTTACAAATACATAAAGAGCAAGAGAATAACTAAAAAAAAGAGTAGCGCATATTAAAGACCAAAAAGGAAGCTTGTGTACGGAGGCAGAAGAAATGGGTCTGGTTCTTAATGAATACTTTGCATCTGCCTTCACAAAAGAGAAGGACAATGCAGACATTGTAGTTGAGGAGGAGTGTGAAATATTAGATGGGATAAACATAGTGAGAGCGAAAGTATTAAGGGGTTTAGCAACTTTGAAAGTAGATAAATCACCAGTCCCGGATGAAATGTATCCCAGGCTGTTAAGAAAAGCAAGGGAGGAAATAGTGGAGGCTCTGACCGTCATTTTTCAATCCTCTTTGGCTAGAGGTGTGGTACTGGAGGACTGCTAACATTGTATCATTGTTTAAAAAGGAAGAAAGGGATAGTCCGAGTAATTTCAGGCCAGTCAGCCAAATCTCAGTGGTGGCCAAATTATTGGAAAAAATTCTGAGCAACAATATTAATCGTCATTTACAAAGGCACAGATTAATCAAGGAAAGTCAGCATGGATTTGTTAAAGGAAAGTCATGTCTGACTAACTTGATTGAATATTAGATGGGATAAACATCTTAAGTTGCCAAAAAGTGTGGGGCGGAGCGGTAAGGGAGGTGTTGCACACCTCTCTTAGGGCGCTAGGCCGGCTGAGCATGTGAAAATCCCGAGCTGAGCAGCCAGCCTTGGAGCGCTGTAAGAGGCGCCTGGGGAGAAACAAAAACATTGAAAAAAAACACCAAAAACATTCTCAATAAATAAATCAAGCCACCACAACATAAATCGCAAAAAAAATAAAATCAAAAACAACCACACTTACCTGAGGTCAATAATACTTACCTCACTGCAGTCACTAAAGCTTGGACCACCTGCTTTCAAAAGCGATCCCAGCACGGCGCTCTACACAGCGCTACGGGTTGGGTGGGAGCTAAAAATGGAGCCGGTGTCGCCAGGGGTGGACCAGGGGTGTTGCCTTCCACCCTGCCGAAATTGGCCCCGAAAGTCCCGGCTCGGAGCTGGAAGCTGGCTGCCCACCCAGAAGAGCTTATCACTGCCATTGCTGCCTCTCCGGCCAAGTTGAAAATCCAGTCCAGATGGTTCAGCAGGGATGGATGTTCAGCCCAAACAGTTTCACAGAAGAACATTCTTAACCTACATTTATTCAGTAAAGTGGTGCAAATGCAGTCCAAAAGATAGGAGTTTTAATGATGATTGAATACATTTACTGGCAATAATTTTCATTTTCATTAAATTAAAAGCAATGCCCACGTGCTCATGCTGTGCCATGACCTACACCACTCGAAGCTAGCACGAGCTCAGCTGTACAGACTTTGGAGCAACTTACAGAGGGAACAATGGGTGAGTCACTGATCACAGGTGTGGAAGGTTAGGATCAGTGGCTTGGGGTTATGCTCTGTATTGGCTGGACTTTATAAATAAACTATTAAATAAGAAAAATAAACAATTGGCCTTAGTTTTCCTGCTAGGTGGAGATCAGCCAGGGCTCCAGAAGAGAAAGGAAAGAGAGGCTTTGCACTAGATAAAACACTGCTGTAGAAGGCACAAGGGATATCACAAAGCTAAATGAGAAAACTAGGAAAAATAATATGGGTTAGTGTTCCAAAAGATTGGAGTCAAGTTTGAATAAATGTACATGAAAGCACAAATAATTCATAACAAAATTGGAGATTTGGGAACATAAATAAATATGGATCAATACTATTTATAACGGATACATAAAGTGAAATAATGGAAATAGATGTTCATGTTCCGCTACATTCAATACATACAAGATGAAAGAAATAAATACCTTTTCCTTCATTTCCTCAAGATTTTTCATCCAGTAAACTTGCTGTAGAAGTTGTTTCAGAGATTCTACAAGTCCTTCCTGGAACAATTTGTGCAGTTTTATTTCAGCAAATGGAAGCCTTTTCTTGCCCATGTACCTTTAAAAACAATACGATTTGTTATACAGAGTGGAAAGATTGGCAGACAGCTGAAAAAAAAATCAACTTTTCTCTAGGTTTGGAAAGAGATGATCTATCTGACTACTGTTGTAGAATTATAGAAATGACAGCACAGAAGGAACGCCATTTAAGCCAGTGCCAGTAATAGTGCCATCGGAGCAGGCCGGGGAGCGGAAGGAGCAGCATAACACTCCAGGGAGCAGCACGTGCTGGAGCAGGAGAGCAATGGCAGTGAAGAGGGACATCATCAAGGTCCAGGTTGGTGATTGGAGTGTGGGCAGGTACACCAGGAGCGGCGAGGCTGGGGCGAAGGAGCAGTGAGTGATTGCAGAGTGATGTGATCGGGGCCCAGGAGAGGCGTGAGTTCGGGGCCAGAGGCCCAGGGGCAGCACGGGCCAGCCCACACTGCGATATGTGTGCACACGAGGCCCGTGCAGCAGAGCAGGTCTCCACTCGTCTTGGTTAATCCTTGCCACTGGATCAAGACCTAGCTCTGTCAAGTCCGTGTGGTGGCTGGTGTGCAACGAGCACCACACGTTAAAAAAATCCATGCACGCGCATCTTCTAGCCTTCAAGATTTAGTTCGGGACCTGGAAAGTTAGGTGCTTCATTGAAATACCTGTGAAGTTTTTGACGTGGAAGCAAGTCATCCTCGATTCGAGGGACTGCCTATGATGATGATGAGTATTAGATCTACTTATCTGATTTTAAATGATGTTATAGACTCTGCCTCATAAGCTATTTGTGGAAAGCATTCCATGTTCTAATAACCCGCTGTGAGCACCATTTTCTTTTAACTTTTGCTCTTAGTTCCTCTATTAATAATCCTGAATGTATCCTCCTTTGTCACCGACCCTGATATGACACCTACCCTTTGCAGGCGAGTGGTTGTTCTGCTTTATTCAAATGAGGCCTGGGAGTTTAAATGGCTTGAGCCTCATGCCGAGCTCCCCACGGGGAGGTTCCCTCCAGCCCCACGCTAATCTCCCCACCCCCAACCTCACCTCCATTGGGTGAAGCAAAGAGCATAAAGGAGCCAAAGGAGCAAGAAAGGGAAGAGGAACCTGATTTTGCTGAACAGAACATTTGTACTTCAGCTCTATTTACCTGCCTTTGTTATTATCCCTTGATATCCTTACCCAACAAAAATCTATCGATCTCAGTCTTGAAAATGTCAGTTGTCGCAGCATTCACAAGGTTCGCCGCGATCCAATTAGATTAATTAATTCAAATTCGATCCGTGGTAGGGACAGGAGGGTGTGACTACGAGTGAGGAAGGTATGGGGATTCAGGGGATGGAGGGATTGAGGAGCCTCGGCCCTTGCTCTTGTCCACAGGTTCGAGGCTCTTACTCCCTGTGTGGATGAGAGCAGGGACTGCAGGGAGGATGAGCAAACTGACCACAGCACCATGGTACAGGGGTCATTCAAGTGGGGGGAGTAAAAACAAATGTTGTAGTGGTAGGGGACAGTATCATTAGGGGGATAGATAGGGTTCTCTGCAGCCGAGAGCGTGAGTCCCGAAGGCTGTGTTGCCTGCCCGATGCCAGGGTTAAGGACATCTCCTCGGGGCTGGAGAGGAACTTGGAATGGGAGGGAGAAGATCCAGTTGTCGTGGTCCACGTGGGTACCAATGACTTAGAAAGGACAAAGAAAGAGGTTTTGCTGAGGGAGTATGAGCAGCTAGGGGCCAAATTAAAAAGCAGAACAAAGGTAATAATCTCTGGATTACTTCCTGAGCCACGAGCAAATTTGCATAGGGTAAATAAAATCAGAGAGTTAAGCACATGGCTCAAAGACTGGTGTGGGAGAAGTGGGTTTTGGTCGTGGGACACTGACACCAGTACTGGGGTAAGAGGGAGCTGTTACATTCGGACGGGCTCCACTTAGACCGTGCTGAGACTGGGGTCCTGGCGAATCAAATAACTAGGGCTGTAGAGGGGGCTTTAAACTAATTAGTGGGAGGAAGGATTCAGGTGAGCGAAAATTAAAAAAGTCAAAGAATAAGGAGAAGGCAATAGCAGCACTGGGGGAAATGAAAACCTTCATATTGATTGAACAAAGCAAATTGGCCAGGGTAGCCTTGAAGAAAAGTTAATAGATTGTATCCAGTATAGTTTCCTTGAACAGTACGTTGCGGAACCAACCAGGAAGCAGGCTATCTTAGATCTGGTACTGTGTAATGAGACAGGATTAATAAACAATCTCCTAGTAAAGGATCCTCTAGGAATGAGTGACCATAACATGGTTGAATTTCAAATTCAGTTGGAGGGTGAGAAAGTTTGTTCTCAAAGCAGTGTCCTAAGCTTAAATAAAGGAGACGACAAAGGTATGAGGGCAGACTTGTCTAAAGTGGACTGGGAAAATAGATTAAAGTGTGGGACAGTTGATGAGCAGTGGCAGACATTTAAGGAGATGTTTCATAACTCGCAACAAAAATGTATCCCAATGAGAAGGAACGACTGTAAGAGAAGAGATAACCATCCGTGGCTAACGAAATAAGGGATGGTATCAAATTGAAAACAAGGGCATACAATGTGGCCAAGACTGGTGGGAGGCCAGAGGATTGGGAAACTTTTAAAAGCTAGCAAAGAACGATTAAAAAAATTGAAAAAGAGAGGGAAGATAGATTATGGGCCCATGTTTCGGTCTGAGTTGCTCCTATTTTTTTTGGAGCAACTCGTTTGAATGGAACATCTTAGAAATTACAATTCTCGGCATTTAGTTTGTTCCAGTTCTAGTGAGTTAGAATAGTTTCATTTTAGGACAGATTTTTTTTCAAAGGGGGGCATGTCCAGCCATTTATGCCTGTTTTGCAAGTTTAGGCAGCGAAACTAACTTAGAATGGAGTAAGTGTAGATCTTTTACGATCAGATAAACCTTGCCTACACTTATAAATCAGGCGTAGGGAATGAGAGATACAGGGGTGGGGAAGGGGGTTTACAAACATTAAACACCACTTTTACAAATAAAGAACCATCATCAATAATAAATGAAAAATAAATCAATAAATCAACCAATAAATCAATCAAAAAAAAAAAATCAATCAAATAAAAAATTAAGTTTCTACTCACTGACTGCAGCACTGGGAGCCCTCCAACAGTGTGCTGGGATGGGGCCCACCCAGTGTCTCTCTCTCTCTCTCTCTCTGTCAGTGTCTCTCTGTGTTTCTGACAGCAAGGGGTGGGGGGAGAGAGGTGGGAGGGGGGAGGGGGAAGAGGAGGGGGAGGGAGGCGGGGGGAGAGGAGGGGGAGGGAGGCAGGGGAGAGGAGGGGGGAGGGAGGGAGAGGAAGGGGAGGCTGAACAGGAGGGGGGGGGGGAGCGAGAACTGAACGGGAGGGAGGCCCAAGTCCGATCTTCACCCGGGGAGCCCATTCGGCCAGGGCTAGGGGCGCTGTGCTTTGGGCCCCTCCCACGCAGCCACGGGGGCGAGGAGCCACTGCTCATGCGCGCACATCCCTTATGCTGTGCCACGCCAAGCACGAAGATGACCTGAGGAGCTCGCAGAATCACAAGGTAAGTTTTCGGTGCCCTTTTTATTCCAGAAAATCGGCGCACCTTATGGAGGTGCGCCGTTCTTACAGAGGGCGGAAACTTGGGCCCTATGAAAGTAAACTAGCACGAAATATAAAAACAGATAGTAAGAGTTTCCACAGGTACATAAAAAGGAAGAGTGGCTAAAGTAAATGTTGGTCCCCTAGAGAATGAGACTGGGGAATTAATAATGGAGAACAGTGGCAGAGATGTTTAACAAATATTTTGTATCGGTCTTCACGGTAGAAGACACTAAAAAGATACCAATAGTGCATAATCAAGGGAACTTAATACAATCACTATCATTAATGAAGTAGTACTTGGTAAAATAATGTGACTAAAGGCAGACAAGTCTCCTAGGGTCTTAAAAGTGGCTGCAGAGAAAGTGGATGCATTGGTTGTAATCTACCAAAATTCCCTGGATTCTGGGGGGGTCCCAGCGGATTGGAAAACCGCAAATGTAATGCCCTATTTAACAAAGGAGGCAGACAAAAAGCAGGAAACTAGAGACCAATTAGCCTAATAGCTGTCTTTGGGAAAATGCTGGAGTCCATTATTAAGGAAGCAGTAGCAGGACATTTGGAAAAGCATAATTCAATCAAGCAGAGTCACCATGGTTTTATGAACGGGAAATCATGTTGACAAATTTGCTGAAGTTCTTTGAGGATGTAGCGAGCAGGGTGGATAAGGGGGAACCAGTGGATGTGGTGTATTTGGATTTCCAGAAGGCATTCGATAAGGTGCCACATAAAAGGTTACTGCACAAGATAACATTTCACAGGGTTGGGGGTAATATATTAGCATGGATAGAGGATTGGCTAACTGACAGAAAAGAGAGAGTCGGGATAAATAGGTAATTTTCCGTTTGGCAAACAGTGACTAGTGGGGTGCCGCAGGGATCGGTGCTGGGTCCTCAACTATTTACAATCTATATTAATGACTAAAATGAAGGGACTGAGTGTAATGTAGCCACGTTTGCTGATGATACAAAGATGTGTGGGAAAGCAAATTGTGAGGACACAAAAAATCTGCAAAGGGATATAGACAGGCTAAGTGAGTGGGCAAAAATTTGGCAGATGGAGTACAATGTGGGAAAATGTAAGGTTATCCACTTTGGCAGAAAAAAATAGAAAAGAAAATTATAATTTAAATGGAGAAAAATTGCAAAGTGCTGCAGTACAGAGGCGATCCTTGTGCATGAAACATAAAAAGTTGGTATACAGGTACAGCAAGTAATCAGGAAGGCAAATGGAATGTTGGCCTTTTTTGCAAGGGGGATAGAGTATAAAAACAGAGAAGTTCTGCTACAACTGTATAGGGTATTGGTGAGGCCACACCTGCAGTACAGAGTACATTTTTGGTTTCCGTATTTAAGGAAGGATATACTTGCATTGGAGGCTGTTCAGAGAAGGTTCACTAGGTTGATTCTGGAGATGAGGGGGTTGACTTATGAAGATAGGTTGAGTAGGTTGGGCCTATACTCATTGGAGTTCAGAAGAATGAAAGGTGATCTTATTGAAACATGTAAGATAATGAGGGGGCTTGACAGGTGGATGCAGAGAGGATATTTCCACTCATAGGGGAAACTATAACTAGGTGGCATAGTCTCAGAATAAGGGGCCGCCCATTTAAAACTGAAATGAGGAGAAATTTCTTCTCTCGGAAGGTTGTAAATCTAAGGAATTCTCTGCCCCAGAGAGCTGTGGAGGCCGGGTCATTGAATATATTTAAGGCGTAGACAGATTTTTGAGTGATAAGGGAGTAAAGGGTTATGGGAAGCGGCAGAGAAGCGGAGCTGAGTCCATGATGGGATCAGCCATGTTCTTATTAAATGATGGAGCAACTCGAGGGGACAGGTGGCCTAATCCTGCTCCTGAGGACTCTGATCGCTGGGATGCTGCTTTGAAAAGAAGAGTGCTTCACGGTGTCTGCCGTGGCTCAGCGCTATATAAATGCAAGTCTTTCTTTTCTTTTGTGAGGATCACACATATGACGAGGCACTGAGAATGTTCTCCCAGCACATGCAGCAAGTAGCAGGGTTACTGGTAGAGTCCACTGCCATCTTAAGCTGAACCATAAGGGAACCATATTAGCACTGTAGTACCCTTGAGTGTGTGGCAACTCCTTACACATCTACAGCTGTCTCTCCCTGCAACATAAAGGCCCGAAGACCAGTGAGTGTGTACTCCATGGATGCAGAGACAGCTGGCCTTGACGCTTCAGAGGCCAAACTGCAGCACAGTGTCTTCTGTCCACAACCCCATGGGGCTAGGGCGCAGAGTAGCATATCTCAGGATTTACAGGATCATACTGGAACCATTAATTCATAGAAACATAGAAAATAGGTGCAGGATTAGGCCATTCGGCCCTTCGAGCCTGCACCACCATTCAAGATCATGGCTGATCATTCCCTCAGTACCCCGTTCCTGCTTTCGCTCCATATCCCTTGATCCCTTTAGCCATGAGAGCCATATCTAACTCCCTCTTGAATATATCCAATGAACTGGTATCAACAATTCTCTGCGGCAGGGAATTCCACAGGTTAACAACTCTCTGAGTGAAGAAGTTTCTCCTCATCCTAAATGGCTTACCCCTTATCCTAAGACTGTGTCCCCTGGGTTCTGGACTTCACCATCATCGGGAACATTCTTCCCGCATCTAACCTGTCCAGTCCTCTTATAAGTTTCTATGAGATCCCCTCTCATCCTTCTAAGCTCCAGTGTATAAAGGCCCAGTTGATCCAGTCTCTCCTCATATGTCAGTCCCGCCATCCCGGGAATCAGTCTGGTGAACCTTCGCTGCACTTCCTCAATAGCAAGAACGTTCTTCCTCAGATTAGGAGACCAAAACTGAACACAATATTCCAGGTGAGGCCTCACCAAGGCTCTGTACAAGTGCAGTAAGACCTCCCTGCTCCTATACTCAAATCCCCTAGCTATGAAGGCCAACATACCATTTGCCTTCTTCACTGCCTGCTGTACCTGCATGCCAACTTTCAGTGACTGATGAATCATGACACCCAGGTCTCGTTGCACCTCCCCCTTTCCTAATCTGCCGCCATTCAGATAATATTCTTCCATTCAGGTCATATTTTTCCCCCAAAGTGGATAACCTCACATTTATCCACATTATACTGCATCTGCCATGCATTTGCCCACTCACCTAACCTGTCCAAGTCACCCTGCAAGCCTTTTAGCATCCTCCTCACAGCTCACACCGCCACCTAGTTTAGTGTCATCTGCAAACTTGGAGATATTATACTCAATTCCTTCATTTAAAACATTAATGTATATTGTAAAGAGCTGGGGTCCCAGCACTGAGCCCTGCGGCACTGCACTAGTCACTGCTTGCCATTCTGAAAAGGACCCATTTATCCCGATTCACTGCTTCCTGTCTGCCAACCAGTTCTCTATCCACGTCAGTACATTACCGCCAATACCATGTGCTTTGATTTTGCACACCAATCTCTTGTGTGGGATCTTGTCAAAAGCCTTTTGAAAGTCCAAATACAACACATGCACTGGTTCTCCCTTGATCACTCTGCGAGTTACATCCTCAAAAGATTCCAGAAGATCTGTCAAGCATGATTTCCCTTTCATAAATCCATGCTGACTTGGACCAATCCAGTCACTGCTTTCCAAATGCGCTGCTATTTCATCTTTAATAATTGATTCCAACATTTTCCCCACTACTGATGTCAGGCTAACGGATCTATAATTACCCGTTTTCTCTCTCCCTCCTTTTTTAAACAGTGGTGTTACATTAGTCCATAGGAACTGATCCAGAGTCGATAGACTGTTGGAAAATGATCACCAATGCATCCACTATTTCTATGGTCACTTCCTTAAGTACTCTGGGATGCAGACTATCAGGCCCCGGGGATTTATCGGCCTTCAATCCCATCAATTTCCCTAACACAATTTCACGCCTAATAAGGATTTCCTTCAGTTCCTCCTTCTCACTAGACCCTCGCTCACCTAGTATTTCCGGAAGGTTATTTGTGTCTTCCTTCGTGAAAACAAAACCAAAGTATTTGTTTAACTGGTCCACCATTTCTTTGTTCCCCATTATAAATTCACCTGAATCTGAATGCACGGGGGGGCCTACGTTTGTTTTCACTAATCTTTTTCTCTTCACATATCTATAGAAGCTTTTGCAGTCAGTGTTTATGTTCCCAGCAAGCTTCCTCTCATACTCTATTTTGAGTAATTATAGACCGGTTAGCCTGAATTCAGCCCTACAGCTGATCATTGACCAGCCAGAAACAAGACCCTCTGTGGCATGGCAGGAGTCTGCTCACAGGTAACACCACATTGGAGCCCTCCAGCCAGCCCTCTCAGATACCTGCACACGCAGGGAGTGGAGTCAGTTTTCCCAGGCAGCAGCAACAGAATTGGAACCTGCAGTCGGTCCTTCCCAGGACTCAGTTGTCAGAGATGAGAGCTCTCTCATTGTCCTAGTTTGTAACCAGTCACTTCTTGCACCTTGGCCCTCAGAGAGCACCTGGAAGGAGCGCCACATTATGCAGGGGCACCAACAGAAAGCAGGCCATTAGGATAGAGTAAGCCCCCACGATAGGGGTAATGCTGATAAACATTTAAGAAATGTCCTTTACTAGTTATGTCTAATAGCATCTATGTCAGCTGGCTGAATTTGGAACAATCCAAGAGAGTGCATCCTGCTGGGACAACTAGGCAAGAGCAAAGGGGCGGATCAATTCATTTGGTCTGCTTAGGCAGTCTGCAGTTGTCAATCAACAGAAAATGTCTTCATAGTAATCTGGGTGTGGATTGCTTTTGCAGCCAGTTAGATAGTTTGTCTGCCTCCTCTTAGCGTTGCTGCTGCTCTGTATAATGTTGGTTGTAACTGGTGCACCTTTTTCCTCATAAGCATTGATGGCTTCGTACCACCCTGAAAAGATCCAGGGCAAAATAGTTCAGGGCTGAGGTGGCTGTAGCAGTCATTGGGAGAGCAGTTTGAATTGTGGAGGTTGACAGAGATCATCCAAGATGTCCTTACTGAAGTGTAGCCTTTTGATGCACAGCTCCTGGATATGTACTTGCTGTGAGCACCAGGGTCTGTACATTCAGGCTGCTGAGTACAGGGAAGATTGTTTCACCCTCTTTGTATAATATGTTATATGCCTTAACTTGCTACATTTCTTCTCTTCTTACTGTCATAAATAATGGGACTCTATTGGGGAAACTCATGTTGCTGCCTTTGCAGTGGCTTTAGGTGAAAATTAAATTTAGACTCCAGAAATTTCTGCAAAGAAGCAGAGTGAAGGCCGGGTCAGTAACTATCGAGTGGACAAAATAGTTCCAAATTGGGGCTGAAATGAAGCAGTGGCAAGCAATGTTTCAATCCAAGAATTGTCGTCTAAAAAAAAATCACTTCCACCGTTATCAACTGACCCTGGCAAGCAAGTAGCCAAATAGTTGAAATGAACCAAAATCAGGCAGGCTGTGTTACGGACGTGCATCGTGCATTCCTCTCCACCTGATTTTATTCTGCGTGCTTTGCCCAGATAACATTTTACTCCCAGGCGGTAAAGGTAAAATCTATTCCAGTATGTGGAACAGGAAGAAAGAGGAGCAGCAGGAAATACCTGAAAGAGTGGTAATTTCACCAAAGAGAAAATAAATTGAAGATGAAACTCCTTTAATTTGCAATTCATTCAGAGTTCCAGACATTAAAAATAATCTGTTTTTGAATGCACTTACCAGCCAATGGCTCCATCCAACTCTGCTTCAGCTGCCTGGCGCACAAGGATTTGCATTTTTTCAGTGTCTTTTTCAAGATGCAGGGCAAGAAAGTTGCTAAGATCCTTAATGGCACATTCCTGTAGGCAAAAAGAGCTTGAACAAGTTCTGTAAAATTATATCGCAATGGTTAAAAAAAAAGAAAATCTTTGAAGGCTGAGATAAACCAGAAATGACTCGAATACACACAGCTCCGTCAACGTTGGAATAGAGATGGGGCAGATATTCGTGTTGCTGCAAATGTTGCTAGGTGGTGTGTGGACAGTGTGCAAGGTTGCACTGTCAACTGGTTGGGACAAGCATGATGGTCTTCATGGTCTTTTCTTCCTCTTTTCTGATGTTAATATGTTGGAACTGATAGAAGGCGGCAGGAAGAACCAATCCTTCGTTCATTTTTGTGATATTTTCACAGAGCACAAGCACACACAGCTTTCTAACATGGCAGGCAGCTCTCTCGGAAGTCTCCGGAACCTGCTGCTTCAGTTTAATTATTAACTCTGTAGTTGCAGTACACAATATATCCACATCCACAGTGTGGAGCTACAAACATTGCAAGCTTACAGACATTACAATTTTTTTGACTTGATATTGACTCTCACTGTAGTGCTGTTCCATGGTCACTGGTCACCCTCCAGTACATTGCTTAAGCTCAAGTAATGTCATGATCCATTCGTGAGCCTTGACAGTGAGTGCTTGTAGGTTGTCCAGTCGTGGAGGATAACACAGCACAGCTCAATCTTGTTTGTACCCAGTGTCCACACATGTAAAACATTTGCAGTAGCGGTCACTGCACAGCAGTCAGGAGTGGGAACATGTTGGACATTCTCCTCTCCCTAACCCAGAGGCCAAGCAGAGAATTATAATACTACTACTGCTTCTCCCACTGAAATAACATAGACCAGAGGGTGAATCAGGCATCTTCTTGGGCTGTATGGTTCAGAGACTTTACACAGTGACAGCTAGGAGAGCCCTTTTATAGATCAAAGAGAGATGGGAAAAATAATGTGTAATGGTCAGAGTATTACATAAAATATAAATAACAGAAACAGACCATTCGGCCTAACTACCCTTGTTTATACTCCACATGAATCTCCTCCCATTCTATCTACCTCATCTCAGGCTTTCAGCATATCTTTCTATTCCGTTTTCTCTCATGTACTCATTTAGTTTCCTTTTGAAAACATGCATGTTATTTGCCTAAACTATTTCCTGTGGTAGCGAGTTTCACATTCTAACCACTCTGAGTAAAGGTATTTCTCCTTATTTCCCTATTGAACTTATTAGTAACTATGAGACTACTATCAAATTTCTTCATTCAGAGGGTTGTGAATTTTTTGAATTCTCTACCCCAGGGGGCTGTGGAAGCTCAGTTGTTGAGTATATTCAAGACAGAGATCGATAGATCTTTGGATATTAAGAGAATCAAGGGATATGGGAATAGTGCAGGCAATTGGAGTTGAGATAAAAGATCTCATTGAATGGAAAGGCTCGAGGGGCTAAATGGCCAATTCTGCTCCTATTTCTTATGTTAGTTAAGTATGGTTTAACCTTTCGGAATCCATACTGACTATTTTTTTATTATATTTTCGGTCTCTAGATGCTCTTCTGTCACTTCTTCCAGTATGTTTCCTATCACGGACTGTAAGCTGACTGGTCTATAGTTCCCAGGTTTTGTTCTATCTCCTTTCTTCTATATTGGAAATACATTACTGTCCGCCAATCCTCTGGCACTACTCCCACCCTTCTATGGAACTTTTGTATATATATAAACTAGTGTGTCTGCTATCTGCTCCCTAGTCTCCTTGAGTATGTGTGGCTGCATACTGTCCAGACCTGGGGATTTATCCTTTTTAATTTTGCTAGTTTGTCAATTAGTTTCTTCCTTTCTATCCCAACTGTATTAATATTTATTTTAAGCTCATCCTCTAGTGATGTGTCTATTTTGTTATTTTCTTTAGTAAAAACTGAGCCGAAGTAGTTATTCAATACTTCTGCCATTTTTCTGTCATTACCAATGTTCCCCCTAATTTATTTTTGGTGTGCGGACTCTCTTCCAGCGGCGGCAGCTGGAGAGTAGCTCGCACTAGACATCCCGATTGGTGTGTGGCCAATGACTCCTTACCTGGGAGATTATCTTGCTCATTCTTTAGTGGCCTTATCCTTACTTTAATTTTAATTTTGTTGGTTATGTGTCTATAGAACACTTTATTATTTATTTTTATATTCCTTGATAATCTGATTTTGTAATTTCTCTTTGCCTTCCTGATGGGTTTTTTAAAACTTCCCTCCCAAGTTCTTTGTATTCTTTTGTCCTCCTCTCCTTTAGTACCTAAGTACTTCTTATATGTTTTTTTCTTCAGATTCAATTTCCCCCGTTAGCTCTTTATTCATCCACGGTGCCCCATAATTAGCTTGCTTGTTTTTGGGTTTTAGTAGAATACATTTCTCTTGAACTCTATTAACTATCCTTTAAAAGATTTTTTAAGATTTTCTCCAAGTTTACTTTCTTTAGTTCCACCCTCATTTCTTCATAATTTGCTCTTTTCCATTCTATTACATTAGTCTTTCTCCCACTAATGTCACTCTCAATCCTAATTGTTGTGTTCCTAACACAGATGAGACTGCACACAGGGAAGTTAAAGTAACAGTGACCTCAGTCTTTATTAAGACACTCCAGAGTGAGGAACAGGCCTTAGGGGCCGGCTTATATACATTGCTCCCAAGGGATGCTGGGATCCCTGGTGGCGCAACATGGGAGTGCATGCTTTACAGATACACAACATCACTCCCCCTCAAAGTCAAAGTGAAAACTATTTACAAGGTGAGGCGGTCGGGAGCCTATCATTCCCTGGTGGACCGCCTCGGTACAAATGTCTGTTCTGGTGTGTTGGCTTGCCCTCGCTGGGCTGGCGTGTTGTTGGCCCTGCAGGGCTGCTGGGTGAACCTAGCCTTGCTGGGCTGTTGAGCGTGATGGGTTTGATTTCCTGGTCCGGCGTGGTGTTGTTAATCCTTTGGATGTGTGTTGTGGGCTCGAAAAAGGTGGTGTCTGCTGTGGGTTGTTCAGGGCAGTCTGTGAACCGCAGCCACGTTTGGTCCAGGTGCTTTCTGCAAATTTGTCCATTGTCTAGTTTGACTACAAACACCCTACTCCCTTCTTTAGCTATCACCGTGCCCGCGATCCGCTTGGGACCATGTCCATAGTTTAGCACATACGCAGGGTCATTCAGATCAATTTCCCGTGACAGTGGCGCGACCATCGTTTACATTTTGTTGCTGCCGCCTGCTCTCTACCTGACCATGCAGGTTGGTGTGAACCAGCGAGAGTCTGGTTTTAAGTGTCCTTTTCATGAGTAGCTCAGCCGGGGGCACCCCTGTGAGCGAGTGGGGTCATGTGCGGTAGCTGAGCAGTACTCGGGATAGGCAGGTTTGGAGTGAGCCTTCTGTGACTCGTTTAAGGCTCTGTTTGATTGTTTGTACTGCCCGCTCTGCCTGCCCATTGGAGGCTGGTTTAAATGGGGCTGAGGTGACATGTTTGATCCCATTGCGGGTCATGAATTCTTTAAATTCGGCACTGGTGAAACATGGCCCGTTGTCACTGATCAGTATGTCAGGCAGGCCGTGGGTGCCAAACATGGCCCTCAGGCTTTCAATGGTGGCGGTGGCGGTGCTTCCTGACATTATTTCACGTTCAATCCATTTTGAAAAAGCAGCCACCACCACCAGGAACATTTTACCGAGAAGCGGGCCTACATAGTCGACATGGATCCTCAACTATGGTCTGAAGGGCCTGGACCACAAACTTAGTGGTGCCTCTCTGGGCACGTTGCTCAACTGAGCACACACACTGCATTGCCGTACGCAGGACTCAAAGTCAGAGTTGATACCGGGCCACCACACGTGGGATCTGGCTATCGCTTTCATCATTACTATACCTGGGTGTGTGCTGTGGAGATCCGAGATGATCGTCTCCCTGCCCTTTTTGGGTAGCACTACGCGGTTACATCACAACAGGCAGTCTGCCTGAATGGACAGCTCGTCCTTTCGCTGCTGGAACGGCTTGATTAGATTTTGCATTTCAACGGGGATGCTGGCCCAGCTCCCATGCAGTACACAGTTTTTTACTAGGGACAGCAGAGGATCTTGGCTGGTCCAAGTCCTAATCTGGTGATTTATCATTTTCAAACACTTCCATGACCATCAACAAGTCTGCAGGCTGCGCCACCATCAACAAGTTTGCAGGCTGCGCCATTTCCACCCACGTGGTGGGCAATGGTAGCCGACTGAGAGTATCCACACAGTTCTCGGTGCCTGGCCTGTGGTGGATGGTATAGTTATACGCTGATAGCGTGAGTGCTCACCTTTGTATGCGGGCTGAGGCATTAATATTTATCCCCATGCTTTCAGCGAACAGGGATATGAGGAGCTTGTGATCGGTTTCCAGCTCAAATTTGAGACCAAACAGGTACTGATGCATTTTCTTTACCCCGAACACACACGCTAAAGCCTCTTTCTCAATCATGCTGTAGGCCCTCTCGGCCTTGGACAAGCTCCTGGAAGCATAGGCGACAGTTTGCAACTTCCCCGCAACGTTAGCTTGTTGTAATACACACCCGATTCCATACGACGACGCAGCACATGCTAGCACAAGTCTTTTACACTTGTTATACAATACAAGCAGCTTGTTGGAGCATAAAATGTTTCTGGCTATTTCAAAAGCAATTACTTGGGTTTTTACCCCATACCCAGTTCTCACCTTTGTGCAATAACACATGTCGGGGCTCTAAGAGGGTGCTTAACCCCGGTAGGAAGTTACCAAAATAGTTGAGGAGTTCCAGGAACGACCGCAGCTCCATGATGTTCTGTGGCCTGGGTGCGTTCCTGATAGCCTCTGCCTTGGCGTCTGTGGGCCGAATGCCGTCCGCCGCGATCTTTCTCCCCAAAAACTCCACTTCTGTTGCCACGAAGACGCA
This sequence comes from Pristiophorus japonicus, assembly GCF_044704955.1. Classification (NCBI taxonomy): domain Eukaryota; kingdom Metazoa; phylum Chordata; class Chondrichthyes; family Pristiophoridae; genus Pristiophorus; species Pristiophorus japonicus. The sequence continues at coordinate 209,374,779 of NC_091978.1, forward strand.
TTTCGACCTCCTCAGCCGCAGCCCTACGCGATCCAGTCGCTGGAGGACTCCTCCAGGTTTTGTAGGTGCTCGACGGTGTCCCGACCCGTGACCAATATGTCGTCCTGAAAGACCACAGTGTGTGGTACAGACTTGAATAGGCTCTCCATGTTTCTCTGGAAGATCGCTGCAGCCGACCGAATTCCAAACGGGCATCTGTTGTCGATGAACAGTCCCTTGTGCGTGTTGATGCAGGTGAGGCCCTTCGAAGACTCCTCCAGCTCCTGCGTCATGTAGGCCGAAGTCAGGTCGAGCTTGGTGAGTGTCTTGCCTCCTGCCAGTGTCGCAAATAGGTCGTCTGCCTTAGGTAGCGAGTATTGGTCCTGTAGCGAGAAACGATTAATAGTTACTTTATAATTGCCGCAAATGTTGGCCGTGCCATCACTTTTGAGTACTGGAACAATCGGGCTGGCCCACTTGCTGAATTGCACTGGGGAGATGATGCCCTTGGGTTGCAGCCTGTCCAGCTCGCTTTGCACTCTATCCCTCATCATGTGAGGTACCGCTTGCGCCTTGTGGTGAATGGGTCGTGCCTCTGGGACCAAGTTGATCCACACCTTCGCCCTGGAAAAGTTTCCAATGCCTGGCTCAAAAAGGGAAGGACATTTGTTAAGAACCTGGGTACATGAGGCCTCATCGACATGTGATAGTGCTCGGATGTCATCCCAGTTCCAGTAGATTTTGCCCAGCCAGCTCCTTCCAAGCAATGTGGGACCATCGCCTGGGACAATCCAGAGTGGCAGTTCGTGCACCATGCCCTCGTAGGTGACCTTGACCATGGCGCTGCCCAAGACAGTGATGAGCTCTTTGGTGTACGTTCTCAGTTTCGTGTGGATGGGGTTCAGGGCTGGTCCGAGTGCCTTGTTTTTTTTTTATTCGTTGCCAATCTTTCCAATTCTTTGTCAGATCACCTTGTCAGATTACAAACGCCAGAGGTCACCTTGCACACATCAAGGATCACTCTGCGCCAATGCTCTTAGCCAAAAGGCCGAGAGCCACTGCACCGTTCCTGGAAATACTGCAATACCAGGTTCGTGCCATGGAGGTGGATGGGTCAAACCACCCCACCCACCTCCTATTTCCAAAAAGCATAGGAGAATCACCTTCCTGATCCAGGGAGAACCACGTTGGGGTCATGGTTACTCCCCTGTCAGGTCAGTTACGCATGATCTTAGCCAAAAGGCCAAGTCTCTCAAACATCTTTTTACTCATGATGGATTGGCTAGCACCAGTGTCCAGTTCCATGGCTATAGGTAAGCCATTCAATTTTACGTTTAGCGTTATAGGTGGACATTTCGTCGAAAATGTGTGCACCCCGTGTACTTCAGCATCTGCCTCCTCTCTCTGAGGCTCAAAATTGCTTCGATCCACCATGGACCGATCTTCCTCTGCCACGTGGTGGTTAGCAGCTTGCAGCTCGTCTGCAAGCTCGTTGGAGGTGCCCCATTGTTCCACAGCTCTTGCAAACGTACCCTTTGAAACGGCATGAATAGGCTGAATGGAAGCCTCCACAACGCCAACAAGGTGTGAATTGCCTTGCATTCATCCTTTGTTGCGGACTCTGAGTCATCTGGATCACCTGAGGCCTGCTGGCAGTTGCAGACTCGCGGTTTCTGCCCTGTACATTTCTGCTCGCAAACACAGTTCCAGTTAATTTATGAACATGTGTGCTGAGAGATTTGTTTGGTGTTATCACTGGTGGACATAAACGCCTGTGCTATCACAATGGCCTTACTGAGGGTCGGTGTCTCTACAGACAAAAGTTTTCATAGGATAGTCTCGTGGCCAATGCCCAGTACAAAAAATGTCTCTGAGCATTTGCTCCAGGTAGCCATCAAACTCACATTGTCCTGCAAGTCACCATAGCTCGGTGACGTAGCTCGCCAATTCCTGACCTTCAGATCGCTGGCACGTGTAGAACCGATACCTCGCCATCAGCACGCTCTCCCTCGGGTTAAGATGCTCCCGAACCAGTGTACACAGCTCCTTATACGACTTATCTGTGGGTTTCACCGGAGCCAGAAGATTCTTCATGAGACTGTAGGTCGGTGCCCCGCAGACTGTGAGAACGCTCTCCTTTTTGCAGCGCTTCCTTCTCCGTCCAGCTCGTTGGCTACAAAGTACTGGTCTAGCCCTTCGACATAGGCTTCCCAGTCCTCACCCTCCGAGAACTTTCCAGGATGCCCAAAGTATGCTGCATCTTTGCGTTGGATTTGTATTCTCGTTGCCAGTTATTGTGTTCCTAACACAGATGAGGCTGCATACAGGAAGGTTAAAGTAACAGTGATCTCAGTCTTTAATAAGACACTCCAGAGTGAGGAACAGGCCTTCGGGGTGGGCTTATATACAGTGCTCCCAAGGGATGCTGGAATACCTTGGGACTTCAGGGGATGAGCTCCCTGGTGGCGGAACATGGGAGTGCATGCTTTACAGATACACAACAAACCTAATATTCCAGATCCCGAACTACATGTTGAAGGGTGGAAGATGCCTGTGCATGGACTTTATTAACGTGTGGTGGCCGTTGCACACCAGCCACCACCCGTTGCACACCAGCCACCACCAGTAGGCAATGAAACACGAAAGACAGACACTAATGGATTGCACAAGGATGATTAGTTGATGTTGTTATGTAGTTTCGATTAATTTATAAATTATGTTTGGAATGTTTGTTTTGTGGTGTCTCACATTTCAGCTTTGAGTCAGAGAGGGATGTTAAGGTGGGGAACTGGTGAGCAACAGGGATCTGGGGTTTCTTTCATTGGAACCGGATTCTGATGAAGCGCTTACGAACAGTGCGTTGGAATGAGGATCTGCTGCCTACCTCCTCCCTTCTTCCTCCTTCTCTTCCTGAGGTGGTCATGGAACCCATGGTGGCAATGGCTGCACTTTCATTATGGACAAGTTATGGAGGATGCAGCAGACCACCGCTAAATGGGACACCCGCTTCAACGAGTACTGAGGGCTCTTCCCGAGTGGTCAAGGCAATGGAACCATTGCTTTAGAACTCTGATGGTCTGCTCCATGATGTTCCTCATTGCAGCATGGCTCTCATTATATGAGCGTTGGCTACGAGTAGTGGGGTTGCGGAGGTGAGTCATCTTTCAGGTGGAGAGAGGACAGCCCTTGTCTCTCAGCAGCCACCCTCGGGTTCGATGTGGTGGCTGGAAGATTGCTGGCACACCATGATGTGCTGGGAGTGGTCGCGTACCAACTGTACATTAAATGAGTGGTAGCCTTTGCCGTTATGGTACATCTCAGGATTGATATGTGGTGCCTGCAGAGCCAGGTGTGTGCAGTTGATGGCGCCCTGCACCATGGGTAAGCCCTATATCCTGGAAAAGTCTCATGCGCACTCCAACTGCTCTCTGTTCAGAGAGAAGGCAATGAACTCCCTTTTCCTAGAGTACAGAGCTTCTATGACCGAAGGGTGTGTTGCTTACCAGTTGCCAGGGTAAGAGACATTTTGAAACAGCTGGAATAGAATCTGGAAAGGGAGGGGGAGGATACAGTTGTGTGTTCCATGTCAGAACCAACACTATAGGAAAGGTTAGGGAAGAAGTCCTGCTAAGGGAGTATCAGGAGTTAGGACCTCACCGATAATAATGTCGGGGTTAACACCCAAGTCACATGCAAATTTGCATCGGGACAAACAGATTAGGAAAGTCAAGACATGGGTAAAGGATTGGCCTGAGAAGAAGGGGTTCCATTATCAGGGGACACTGGCACCAGTACTGGGACAGGAAGGAGCTGTACCTTTGGGATGGGCTACATCTGAACCAGGCTGGGACCAAGGTCCAAGCGGAAAGGATAAATAGGGCTGTAAATAAGACTAATTTAAACTACTAACATGGTGGGGGGGGATGTTGAGGCTACTAGAAATGGCAGAAACCTAACAATAAAAGAATCAGGAAGAGAGAGTAAAGGACAAATTAAAGGAAGGAATAAGAATGACATGAATGGCCAGAGATCAGATAAAGTCATAGAGCATAAAGGTTAAATAACTACTAAAAACAAAGACAGAGGAATAATAAATACAATTTAAATGTATTTCAAAGCAAAATGGATGAACTGGAGGCAATAATTTGTGGAGAGGATCTGGATATGGTGTGCATGACTGAAACATAGCTAAGATAAAGGGAAATACAAAGGTCTTCTGTGGGCATATTAACAGTAAAAGGGTTGTCAGAGGAGCAGTGGGGCCAATTAAGGACCAAAATGGGGAACTATTGGCGGAGGCAGAAGGTATGGCTGAGATACTAAATGAGTACTCTGCATTGGTGTTTACCAAGGAAGAGGATTTTGGCAAAGCTATGGTAAAGGAAGAGGTTGCTGGGATACTGAATGAGATTTAAAAAATGATAGAGGAGGTGCTACACAGGCTTATGGTAATTAAAGTGGATAAGTCACCCGGTCTTGATAGGATGCATCCTAGGTTGCTGAGCGAAGTAAGGGTAGAAATTGCGGAGGTGCTGCCCACAAGGGGATTGAAAATGTTACTCCCTTGTTCAAAAAAGGGGAGAAGGATAAATTTGGAAATTGCAGGCCTGTCAGTTTAACGTCGGTGGTGGAGAAGATTTTAGAAACAATAATCCGAGAAACAATTATAAGCCACTCGGACAAGCATGGACTAATAAAGGAGAGCCAGCACAGATTTGTTAAGGGCAAATTATGTTTAACGAATCGTATTGAGTTTTTTGATGAGTTAACATCATCATCGTCATCATAGGCAGTCCCTCGAAACGAGGATGACTTGCTTCCACGCCAAAAAAGGATGAGTTTACAGGTGTTTCAATGAAGGACCTAATATTCCAGATCCTGAACTACATCTTGAAGGGTGGAGGATGCCTGTGCGTGGATTTTTTTTAACGTGTGGTGGCCGTTGCACACCAGCCATCACACGGGCTTGACAGAGCTAGGTCTTGGTCCAGTGGCAAGGATTACCCAAGACTAACAGGAACCTGCTCTGCTGCACAGACCGAGCGCGCACACATTTCGCAGTGTGGGCTGGCCCTTGCTGCCCCTGGGCCCTCGCCTCTTCTGGGTCCCGAACTCATGCCTCTCCTTGACCCCGGTCACTTCCCTCTATGGACTCTTGCCACTCCTTCACCCCTCCTGCTGTGCCTGCCCGCACTGCAATCAGCGACCTGGCTTTGTAGCCGTCGCCCTCCTGCAGCAGCACGTGCTGCTCCCTGCAGTGGTATGCTGCCTCACACTGCTCCCTCCAATGGCCCTGGCCGGCTGATGGTCTTGCAGGCCGGGACTGCGCCGATTTCCGGGCAATACTGTATATACTTGTGAAATGCACACCTTGACCACAGGGGGTAAACTTGTGGGAGACACTCCTCACCTGGTCATCCAGGTATATAAAGGGAGGTCCCACGCAGTGTCATCACTTCTTGGTCCTGTGAATAAAGGTGCAGGTCACAGAGTGACCTTGTCCATAGAATGTGCCTCATGTGGATTGTGCTATTGTGTAAGGACTTTACAGTGGCGACGAGAAACGGGAATCAACGACCCACGAGAATGGCTACCAGTAGCACAGAGGAATGGTACTGTGTTGGTGAGGACTGGGACGATTTCATTGAGCGGCTTCAGTAGAGCTTTGTCACAAAGGACTGGCTGGGAGATGCAGCGGCCGACAAGCGAAGGGCTCATCTACTGACCAATTGTGGATCTAAGACTTACGCACTCATGAAAGACCTGCTAGCACTCAAGAAGCCGGCGGACAAAACCTTTGAAGAGCTCAGCAAGCTAATCAGTGAGCACCTCAAACCGGCGAGCAGCATACACATGGCCCGACACAGATTTTATACCCACCAACGTCGGGAAGGACCGAGCATACGGACTTCGTTGCGGTCCTCCGGCGCTTGGCCAGCGCCTGCAGGGGGGAGATGCTAAGGGATTTCTTTATTGAGGGCATCGGTCATGCCGGAATTTTCAGAAAGTTAATCGAGACCAAGGACTTGACCTTGGAAGCGGCGGCGTTGCTGGCTCAGACTTTTATGGCGGGGGAGGAGGAAACCAAGATAATATACACGTGCAACTCTGACTCCAACATGGCGATGGATCAGGGGGTCAATATCATAAACGCGACTCAGAACCTAGCAGGCAGGCAAAGGCAGTTCGACACACCCCAGGCAGCAATAGACCCCAGAACAGGCTTTCAACACAGACAATGGCAGGCTGAATGGACATTTACGCCATCCCAGTGGACAATGCGTTCTGGGATGGGGCCATTGACACCCACTAACAGGGTGCTCAAGAGCAGTCAAAGGGACAATCAGCGAGGAATGCCTGGTAACAGCTCTTTTGTTCACAACAATGGGAATCTCAGTTCATGCTGGAGGTGTGGGGGCAGACATGCTGCCAGGACTTGCAGGTTTCAACAGTTCGCCTGCAGAAATTGTAACCTCACTAGCCATTTAGTTAGAATGTGCAGGAAGCCTGTGACCAGGCTAATTTATGAGGCGGATGTACCAGAAGAGGGGTCTGTGAGCAGGATGACGCATGGGGCAAATCAATGGACGCTGAAGTTCAGCGGGTTCATGTGGCAAATATTCACAGCTCATATACCAAAACGCCACCTATGATGATGAAGGTCCTATTAAACGGCATCCTGGTATGCATGGAGCTGACACGGGGGCCAGCCAGTCACTCATGAGCGTTCAACAATTCGAAAAGCTATGGCCACTCAAAACCAGCAGACCCAAACAAGAACGCATTGAAACTCAATTACGAACGTACACCAAAGAAATCATTCCAGTGCTAGACAGTGCAATGTTGGCTGTCACACACAATGGATCAGTGAACTGGCTGCTGCTCTGGATTGTCCTGGGCAATGGTCCCGTACTGTTGGGGAGGAGCTGGTTAGCTGAGATGAACTGGAAATGGGGGGATGTGCACGCAGTTTCATCTGTGGAGCGAAGTTCATGCTCACAGGTCCTACAGCAATTTGAGTCGCTATTCCAACCAGGCGTCGGGATGTTCAAAGGTACCAAAGTAGTGATTCGCATCACCCCGGACGCCAGTCCAGTGCACCACAAAGCCAGAGCTGTGCCGTATGTGATGCGGGAGAAAATTGAAAGCGAATTGGAGCGTTTGCTGAGAGAGAGCATCATCTCACCCGTTGCATTCAGCGACTGGGCGAGCCCCATTGTTCCCGTCCTAAAAGCGGATGGCTCGGTCAGGATCTGTGGCGACTACAAAGCCACTATCAACCGGGTGTACCTACAAGACCAATACCCACTTCCGAGAGCGGAGGATTTTTTTGCCACGCTGGCAGGTGGCAAGCTGTTCACCAAGTTGGACCTCACTTCAGCCTACATGACCCAAGAACTGGCCAACGAATCCAAACTACTGACCACAATCACCACGCACAAGGGACTGTTTGTTTACAACAGGTGCCCGTTTCGCATTCGATCAGCGGCCGTGATCTTTCAAAGAAACATAGAAAGCCTGCTCAAATCCATTCCGGAAACAATCGTATTCCAGGACAATATCCTCATCATGGGTTGGGACACCGAGGAACACCTCCACAACCTGGAAGAGGTGCTACGCCGACTGGACTGGGTAGGCCTGTGACTCAAGAAGCCTAAGTGTGCGTTTTTGGCTCCCGAAGTCGAGTTTCTGGGCAGGAGGGTTGCTGCAGACGGGATTCGGCCTACCAAATCCAAAACAGAGGCGATTCGACGAGCGCCCAGGCCCTGCAACACATCGAAGTTGCGTTCATTTCTGGGACTCTTGAACTATTTCGGGAACTTTCTGCTGAACTTAAGCACATTGTTGGAGCCGCTACACGTGCTCCAGCGTAAGGGTTGCGATTGGTTTTGGGGCGACTGTCACAGTTGGCTTTTGATCGGGCGCGAAACCTACTCTGTTCAAATAAGTTGTTGACCCTGTACAACCCTTGTAAGAAATTGGTTCTGACATGTGATGCATCGTCCGATGGGATTGGGTGCGTGTTGCAGCAGGGCAATGCTGAGGGGTAACTCCAACCTGTGGCTTATGCCTGCAGGTCGCTCTCTCAAGCAGAACGGGAATATGGGATGGTTGAGAAGGAAGCACTCGCATGTGTCTATGGGGTGAAAAAGATGCACCAGTACCTTTTTGGCAGGAGGTTCGAATTAGAAACGGACCACAAGTCATTAACATCCCTGTTGTCAGACAGCAAGGCTGTCAATGCCAATGCTTCAGCTCGCATACAGCGATGGGTTCTCACGCTGGCTGCGTATGACTACACCATCCGGCACCGGCCGGGCATTGAAAATTGCGCTGACGTGCTCAGCAAGCTTCCACTAGCCACCACTGAGGGGGCAGCGGAGCAAAGCGCTGAGATGGTCATGGCCGTTGATGCCTTTGACAGCGCAGGCTCCCCCATCACAGCCCGCCAGATCAAAATCTGGACCAACAGAGATCTCCTATCTTTAATTAAGAAATGTGTCCTGACTGGGGATTGGGCGCCCACACACGGAGCATGCCCTGAGGAGGTCAGACCGTTTCACAGGCGGATGGATGCGCTCTCCATCCAAGCCGACTGCCTCCTATGGGGCAGCCGGGTAGTCATGCCCCAGAGGGGCAGGGGAGCTTTCATCACGGAACTCCACAGCGAGCACCCAGGCATCGTGCTGATGAAGGCCATTGCCCGGTCACACATTTGTGTGATGTCTGTAAGTGCTGTAAGCTTGTAATGCTTGCAGCTCTATACTGGGATGTGGACGTATTGTGTAGTGCAGCTGCAGAGTTACAATAAACAGACAGGCAGCTTCCAGTAGCTTCCGGACTGAGAGCCTGCCATCTTAAGAGCTGTGTGTGTGTGCTCTGTTAAGATATCACAGTTGGCGACTGAGGATGGGATTTTTTCGGATGTTTAAAGCTTAAATTTTGTTGATGAAGGATTCAGCCAGCCGACAGAAGACTTTGGAAGTTTCTGTCTTTGAAAAAAAAATACAAAATCCGAGGTAAACTACAGCACAGGTGAGAACAGCTAGAGTTTAAACATGGCAGGTGTAATCGGATATTTGGGTGAATATAGACACAACCAGGAACATTTTAAAGCGTATGTGGACCGGCTAGAAATGTATTTCACTGCAAATAACATAATCAAAGTTCCAGACAATGCAGTCCAGAACCAGGCTGTATTGGAACGTAAGAAAGCAATTTTCTTATCGGTGGCGGGTCCGGCATTATACGAAACCCTTGTAAATTTGCTTGTGCCTGACGAGCCAAAGGACACAATGCTTAAAGAGATTTTAATGAAGCTGGAGTAGCACTATAACCCCAAACCGTTAGAAATTGCTGAAAGCTTTTGTTTCGGGATATGGAATCAAAAGATTTATGAAAGTATCAATGATTATATCATAGCATTAAAAAAACTATCGATGCACTGTAATTTTGGGAACTTTCAAAACCGAGCATTACGGGATCGTTTTGTTTGTGGGGTGAAAATTGATGCGACCAGAAGGAAGTTATTGACGACGGATGACTTGACTTTTGAGATTGCTTGTCAGACAGCGAGGTCGATGAGCATGGCCGAACAATATTCCCGAGAATTAAATAATGATTACGGTCGTCAGTCAACTGAGGTAAATCATCTGCAGGTTCAAAGTAAAAGACGGCCAGGGCCGAAAGTCTCAGAAACTGGAAATTCTAACAGAACGTCAAAGTCGTGCTATAGGTGCCTGGGACAACACATTGCTAAAAGTTGTCCATATGTGAAGGCAGAGTGTTTCTTCTGCAGAAAGACTGGGCATCTTGCGAAGGCATGCCGACTGAAGGGTAAACCAACTTTTAAAGCTATGAGTCCAGCGTTCAAAGCTATGCGTAGTAATCCAGAGACTGCATGGCTTGGAAGAACAACAGTAGGGCGAGATGTTAGAATTACACGTCATCAGGAACACGAGGTTAATGGACAGCGATTCAGAAAGCATCAAAATCCACATAGATGTTGCGGAATTCAAGATACCAACGGAAATTGACACGGGTGCCTCCGTGAGTGTAGTCCCGGAGTCACTATATTGCGACAAATTGCGTGATTTCCAACTGGAGAAATCCAAGATAGAGCTGCGAGGCTACTCGGGAGAGAAAATTCCTGTAGTAGGCCGTATCACCGTACCGGTGAAATATAAAGATCAATTTCAGAACTTGCCTCTAATAATAGTGAAAGGAGACAAGACTGCTTTACTAGGAAGAAATTGGTTAAGCTCACTGAAGCTGGATTGGAGTAAGGTCTTTTCTGTGGAAGCGAGATTTTCATCAACGGATGAGGTTATCAAACAGTATCCGAAGGTGTTCTGTGAAACGGGCAGTCCGATCCAAGGCTTCAAGGCGAGTGTCAGGGTACAGAAGGACGCTAGATCGGTTTACTACAAGCCAAGTTCCGTACCATATGCACTCAAAGAGAAAGTTGAGCAAGAACTCAAAAGACTAGAGACTGAGAACATTATTTGTAAGACAGATCGATGTAATTGGGCTACACCCATTGTTGTTGTACCTAAGTCTGATGGTAAAGTAAGATTGAGTGGTGATTATAAGGTAACCGTAAACCAGGTTCTAGAGAGTAATGTCCCAAATACATTGCCGAATATAGTAGATTTGTTCACAACACTAACAGGTGGTCAGATCTTCTCAAAACTGGATCTTACGAATGCTTACTTACAGCTTGAACTAGATGAAGAGTCCAAGTCATGTTTGATTATAAACACTCATCTAGGCCTATATCAATTTAATAGACTACCGTTTGGAGTGTCTTCCGCCCCTGCCATATTCCAAGGGGTGATGAACCAGATTTTGCAAGGTATTGAAGGGGTAGTATGTTATTTGGATGACATACCAATTTCAGCACCAAATAGGAAAATTCATTATAAAATATTGAATGAAGTCCTCAAACGGCTAGAGAAGCACAAAGTACGAGTGTCTGCTTATAAGTGTGACTTATTTAAAAACTCAGTGGAGTACTTAGGGTACAGAGTAGACAAAGATGGTTTACATCCGACCAAGGCAAAATTGGATGCAATTAGAAATGCACCTACTCCCAGGAATGTCACTGAATTTCGTTCATTCTTGGGTCTTTTGAACTATTATGGGAAGTTCCTACCAAATTTGGCTACAGTATTACATCCATTAAATGAACTTTTGAAAAAACAGGTCCAGTGGAAGTGGTCAAAAGAATGCGATACAGCATTCAAGGAGTGTAAAAACAAATTGGTAGAGAGCACCATGTTAGTTCACTATGACATATCTAAGGAAATTAAACAAGCATGTGATGCCGCTCCATATGGAGTTGGGGCAGTGATCTCTCATGTATTAAGCAGTGGGGAGGAGAGACCAACTGCTTTTGCTTCACGCACTCTCAGTGTCAGTGAGAGAAATTATGCGCAAATTGAAAGGGAAGCTTTGGCATTAATTTTTGGGGTCAAGGAGTTTCACAAATACTTGTATGGTCGTAAATTTACCATCGTTACGGACCATAAGCCCCTAACAGCAATCCTCCATCCAAAGTCCCCAGTTCCAACATTAGCTGCAGCCTGAATGCAGAGATGGGCTTTGATTTTATCAGCATATACATATGATATTGAATAAAGACGATCAGCTGATCACAGTAATGCTGATGCAATGTCTAGATTGCCTTCCCCATCACAGGGTACACCCGATAGGGAAGAAGTGTTTTATTTTTCATACATTGATAAACTGCCAGTCACAGCTGAAGAGATTGGTAGAGCAACCAAACATGACCCATTGATGTCAAAGGTGTATGAGGAGATTGCAACTGGATGGCCAAACCAGGGAACAGACAAAGATACACATCCATTCTTCATTCGTAGGAATGAATTATCAGTCGATAAAGATTGTATCATGTGGGGTGCAAGAGTGGTTATACCAAATAAATTCAGGTACAAATTATTAGGAGACCTCCATGACCAGCACCTGGGAATGTGCTTGACCAAGAGTTTTGCACGCAGTTATTTATGATGGCCAGGTTTTGATAAAGATATCGAGTACATTGTGAGTCAGTGTACGACATGTCAATCGGTAAGCAAGCAACCACCACCAGTACCATTACAGCCATGGAAATGGCCTTCCAGGGTGTGGCAAAGGCTACATATTGATTTTGCCGAGTTAGATGGACAACAATTGTTCATTGTAATTGATAGCCATTCAAAGTGGGTTGAGGTGTTTCCAATGTGGAAAATAGCAACAAATAAAACATTGGACATTTTACGAAAATTATTTTCTGCATTTGGCCTCCCTGAAGAAATTGTTTCTGATAATGGACCACAATTTCGCTCAGAAGAATTTGCACAATTCACAAGCAAAAATGGTGTGAAACATACCAACGTTCCACCATACCACCCTGCTTCGAATGGTGCAGCAGAGCACACTGTACAAATTGTCAAACATGCCCTCATAAAATAAATGTTAGATCCAAATCCAAGAAAACGGCAGTTGTCATTGGATCACAAATTGGCTAATTTTTTGATTACATATCAAAATACTCCTCATACAACTACTGGTAGAACTCCAGCGGAGTTGTTTCTCAAACGACTGCCATGAACCAGATTCTCATTGTTAAAGCCAAATTTGGCACAGTCTATAGAAGAGACACAAATCAGACAAAAAGAGAATCATGATAGAGGTCGAGTAAAAGAGAGAAGAGTGAAATTAAACCAGAAGATGAGAGTGAAGAACCATCACCAAAAATGTTTAAAGTGGTTACCCGGAAGAATGGTGAAGATATGTGGTCCTCGCACATATTTGGGAAAGATGTTTGATAATGGACAGGTTAGGTTTGTCCATATTGATCATATTTTACCTACAGACATGGAAAGAGTTGAAGGTGGGAATGATTCAATTATTTCTGACTCATCAGATAGTTTTAATATACCAATAGCAAATCCTAAATCCAATGTACTGGAAACAAATCCAAGAGAGAATCAGAATGAAAGTCTGAGTCCGAGTCAGGGAAACAAAGAGCCTGAAGTTAGAGGGAGTACAAATGAAAATCAAGGAAATTCCATGGAGGAAAATGTTCCTCAGGATGACCCTCCAATGAGTGTGAAATCAACACCATGTTTGGAAGGTTCTGTTCGAGAGCGAAGGTATCCTCTTCGAAACAGAAAACAAGTCGTAAAGTTAAATTTGTAAATATATATAAAAATGAAGTTATTTATGATGTTTGTTATGATGGTTTTTTCATTAAGAAGGGAGAAGTGTGATGTCTGTAAGTGCTGTAAGCTTGTACTGCTTGTAGCTCTATACTGGGATGTGGACGTATTGTGTACTGCAGCTGGAGAGTTATAATAAACAGACAGGCAGCTTTTGGTAGCTTCCGGACTGAGAGCCTGCCATCTTAAGAGCTGTGTGTGTGTGCTCTGTGAAGATATCACAGTTTGGTGGCCGGGAATTGATTCAGACCTGGAACACTGTGCTCACAGGTGTACAACGTGTGCTCAGCTGGGAAATGTCCTCTGGGAGGCCCCGCTCAGCCCGTGGCCCTGGCCCACCAGGCCATGGTCACGCATTCACGTAGACTACGTGGGCCCGTTCATGGGGAAAATGATTCTCATCGTGATTGATGCGTACTCGAAATGGATCGAGTGCATCATTTTGAATTCATACACGACATCCACCACTGTGGAGAGTCTACGTGCGGTCTTTGCGACCCACGGTTTGCCGGACATCCTTGTTAGCGATAATGGCCCATGTTTCACTTGCTACGAATTCCGGGAGTTCATATCGGGTAATGGCATCAACCATGTCAGGACAGCAACGTTCAAGCCGGCCTCCAATGGTCAGGCGGAACGTGCGGTCCAAATCATAAAACAAGGCATGCTCAGGATTCAAGGTCCCTCCCTTCAATGCCGCCTATCGCGCCTCCTGCTGGCCTATAGGTCCCGACCCCACTCACTCATGGAGGTCCCGCCTGCAGAGCTCCTTATGAAACGTACACTCAAAACGCGGCTGTCCCTCATTCATCCTGTCTTGTCCGACATTGTTGAAGGCAAGCGGCAGTCCCAAAATGAGTACCATGACCGTAATTCAAGGGGGAGATGTATAGAAATTGGTGACCCCGTATTTGTTCTCAATCACGCTTTGGGGCTCAAATGGCTTGAAGGTACTGTAATAGACAAAGAGGGGAATAGGGCTATCGTGGTTAAGCTTAACAATGAGCAGATATGCCGCAAGCATCTGGACCAAGTAAAAAAAAGGTTCAGTATGGACTCTGAGGAACCTGAGGAAGATCATGAGATGGTATTCACACCACCGCCAGTGAACGAGCAACAAGAGCATTCAGCAGCATGCACAGTCCCTGCGGTCAGCCCGGACAGGCCGGAATCACTACAGGGGACAGACACGCAGGCCAAGGCTCAACAGCCAGAGCCCCAACTGCTGCGCTCCACGAGGGAGCGCAGACCACCCGAAAGACTTAACCTGTGATCCCAATAAGACGTTGGGGGGAAGGTGATGTCATGTATGTAACCTTCATGTAACAACACTGCAATACTGTATATACGTAAGAAATGCACACCTTGACCACAGGGTGTGAACTTGTGGGAGACACTCCTCACCTGGTCATCCAGGTATATAAAGGGAGGTCTCATGCAGGGTCATCACTTCTTGGTCCTGTGAATAAAGGTGCAGGTCACAGAGTGACCTTATCCATAGAATGTGCCTCGTGTGGATTTGTGGTATTGTCTGAGGACTTTACAACACACACACACACACACACACAGAAACACAGACACACAGAAACACACACACACAGACACACACACACAGACACACACACACACACACACAGAAACACACACACAGACACACATACACACACACAGAAACACACATACACACACACAGAAACACACGCACACACAGAAACACACACACACATACACAGAAACACATAGACAGACACACACACACACAGAAACACACAGACACATACACCCACAGTGAAACACACAGACACACAGACACACACAGAAACACACATACACACAAACACACACACACATACACAGAAACACACACACACAGAAACACACAAACACACAGACAGGCACAGACACACACACACACAGAAACACACACACACAGAAACACACACACACAAACACACACACACACAGAAACACACACACACACAGAGAAACAGACACACACACACAGAAACACACACACACATACACAGCAACACATAGACAGACACACACACAGTGAAACACACAGACAGACACACACACAGAAACACACACACACACATACACAGAAACACACACACACACACACAGAAACACACACAGACACACACACACAGAAACACACACACACACAGAAACACACACACAGAAACACACACACACACAGACACACACACATACACAAACACACAGATAGACACACACAGACACACACACACACACAGAAACACACACACACACAGACACATACACACACAAACACACACACATACACAGAAACACACACACACAGAAACACACAGACACACACAGACACACACACACAGAAACACACATAGAGGGTGGATGAGGACAGTGCCGTTGATGTATATATGGACTTGCAAAAGGAATTTGATAAAGTACCACATAATAGGTTCATTAGCAAAATTGAAGCCCATGGGATAAAAGGTGCAGTAGCAGCATGGATACAAAATTGCCTAAGGGTTAGAAAGCAGAGAGTTGTGGTGAATGGCTGTTTTTGGATTGGATAGAGGTTCCTCAGGTTCAGTACTACGACCACTGCTGTTTTTGATACACATTAATAACTTGGACTTGGGCGGTACAGGCACAATTCCAAAATTTGCAGATGACTCGAACTTGGAAGTGTAATAAGTAGTGAGGAAGATAGTAATAGTCATAGGCAGGTTGGTGGAATTGTGGGACACATGGCAGTTGAAATTCAACGCAGGGATGTGTGAGGTGATACATTTTGGTAGGAAGAAAGAGAAGAGATAATATACGCTAAATGGTACAATTTTAAAGGGGGTGTAAGAACAGATAGACCTGGAGGCTGGGTCATTGAATATATTTAAGGCAGCGATAACGGAGTAAAGGGTTATGGGGAGCGGGCAGGGAAGTGGAGCTGAGTCCATGATCAGATCAGCCATGATCTTATTGAATGGCGGAGCAGGCTCAAGGGGCCAAATGGCCTACTCCTGCTCATATTTCTTATGTTCTTATGTTGTGCACAAAGGTGGCAGGACCGGTTAACAAAGCATTTAATAAAGCATATGGGATCCTGGACTTTATAAATAGAGGCAGAGTACAAAAGCCAGGAAGTTATGCTAAACTTAGTTCGATCCCAGTTGGAGAATTGTGTCCCAATTCTGGGCACCACATTTTAGGAAGAACGTGAAGGATTTGGAGAGGGTACAGATGAGATTTAGTAGAATGGTTCCAGGGATGGAGGATTACAATTACATGGATAGACTGGAGAAGCTGGGGTTGTTCTCCTTGAAGCAGAGAAGGCTCAGAGGAGATTTGATAGAGGTGTTTAAAATCATGAAGAGTTTAGATAGAGTAAATACAGAGAAACTGTTTCCAAAGGCTGAAAGGTTAATAACCAGAGGGCACAGATTTAAGGTGATTGGCAAAAGAACCAGAGGTGACATGAGGAAAAATCTTTTTACGCAATGAGTGGTTAGAATTTGGAATGCACTGCCTGATAGGGTGGTGGATATAGATTCAGTAGGAGCCTTCAAAAGGGAAATCGATAAATACTTGAAGGAGAAAAAAATGCAGCGATATGGAGAAAAAGTGGGGAAGTAGGACTCACTGGATTGCTCTTCGAAGGGGCTGGCGTAGGCTCGATGGGCTGAATGGCCTCCTTCTGTGCTGTACTATTCTATGATTCTATGATAGGGAATCGGATTGGCAACTAAATATTGCCTGCTATAACACATTTAGAAAGAAAAGAGAAGAAAGGATGGGAGGTGGAGTAGCTATACTAGTTAAATATAACATAATGGCAGTAGAAAAGAGTGTAAATAGCAGTAATACAGATACAGAATCCATATAGATTGACGTAACAGATAAAAAGAGATCATCACCCTAATAGGAATATACTGTAGACCCCCAAATAGTGAAACGGAAATGTAGGAAGAAATACGTAGGCAAATTTAAGAGGTGATTAGCAGGCATAGAATAATAATCGTGAGAAATTTCAACTACCTTCAAATAAACTGGCAGGAAGATGTAGCAAAAGGAGACAAGGGAATTAAATTTTTACAGTATATACAGGACTCCTTTCTCACTCAGTATGTAATAAGTCCAACAAGAAAAGAATCACTGCTGGATCTTGAAATAGGGAATGAACCAGAACAGATAGGAGAAGTAAGAGTAGAGAGCATCTTAGTAGTAGTGATCACGACATCCGAGCGCTGGCCTCATGTACCCAGGTTCTAAACAAATTTCCTTCCCTTTTTGAGCCAGGCATTGGAAACTTTTCCAGGGCGAAGGTGTGGATCCACTTGGTCCCAGAGGCACGACCCATTCACCACAAGGCGCGAGCGGTACCTCACATGATGAGGGAAAGAGTGGAAATCGACCTGGACAGGCTGCAACGCGAGGGCATCATCTCCCGAGTGGAATTCAGCGAGTGGGCCAGCCCAATTGTTCCAGTACTCAAAAGTGATGGCACGGTCAGCATTTGTGGCAATTATAAAGTAACTAATCGTTTCTCGCTACAGGACCAATACTCGCTACCTAAGGCAGACGACCTATTTGCGACGCTGGCAAGAGGCAAGGCATTCACCAAGCTCGACCTGACTTTGGCCTACATGACGCAGGAGCTGGAGGAGTCTTTGAAGGGCCTCACCTGCATCAACACGCACAAGGGACTGTTCATCGACAACAGATGCCCGTTTGGAATTCGGTCAGCTGCAGCGATCTTCCAGAGAAACATGGAGAGCCTACTCAAGTCGGTACCACACATGGTGGTTTTTCAGGACGATATATTGGTCACGGGGCGGGACACCGCCGAGAACCTACAATATGTGAAGGAGGTCCTCCAGCGACTGGATCGCATAGGGCTGCAGCTGAAGAGGTCGAAATGCATCTACATGGCAACAGAAGTGGAGTTTTTGGGGAGAAAGATCGTGGCGGACGGCATTCGGCCCACAGACGCCAAGGCAGAGGCTATCAGGAACGCGCCCAGGACACAAAACGTCACGGAACTGCGGTCGTTCCTGGGACTCCTCAACTATTTTGGTAACTTCCTACCGGGGTTAAGCACCCTTTTAGAGCCCCTACATGTGTTATTGCGCAAAGGTGAGAACTGGATATGGGGGAAAAAAATCAAGTAATTGCTTTTGAGAAAGCCAGAAACATTTTATGCCCCAACAAGCTGCTTGTATTGTATAACCCGTGTAAAAGACTTGTGCTAGCATGTGACTCGTCGTCGTACGGAGTCGGGTGGGTATTACAACAAGCTAACGTTGCGGGGAAGTTGCAACCTGTCGCCTATGCTTCCAGGAGCTTGTCCAAGGCCGAGATGCCCTACAGCATGATTGAGAAAGAGGCATTAGCGTGTGTGTTCGGGGTAAAGAAAATGCATCAGTACCTGTTTGGCCTCAAATTTGAGCTGGAAACCGATCACAAGCCCCTCACATCCCTGTTCGTTGAAAACAAGGGGATAAATATTAATGCCGCAGCCCGCATACAAAGGTGGGCACTCGCGTTATCAGCGTATAACTATACCATCCGCCACAGGCTAGGCACCGAGAACTATGCGGATGCTCTCAGTCGGCTACCATTGCCCACCATGGGGGTGGAAATGGCGCAGTCTGCAAACTTATTGATGGTGGCGCAGCCCGCAGATTTGCTGATGGTCATGGAAGCATTTGAAAATGATAAATCACTTGTGACGGCCCGCCAGATTAGGACTTGGACCAGCCAAGATCCTCTGCTATCCCTAGTAAAAAACTGTGTACTGCATGGGAGCTGGGCCAGAATCCCCGTTAAAATGCAAGAGCCAATCAAGCCGTTCCAGCGGCAAAAGGATAGCTGTCCATTCAGGCAGACTGCCTGTTGTGGGGTAACTGCGTACTGCTACCAAAAAAGGGCAGAGAGACATTTATCTCGAATCTCCACAGCACACACCCGGGTATAGTAATGATGAAAGCGATAGCAAGATCCCATGTGTGGTGGCCCGGTATCGACTCTGACTTCGAGTCCTGTGTATGGCAATGCAGTTTATGTGCTCGGTTGAGCAACGCGCCCAGAGAGGCACCACTAAGTTTGTGGTCCTGGCCCTCCAGACCATGGTCGAGGATCCATGTCGACTATGCAGGCCCGTTTGTCAGTAAAATGTGCCTGGTGGTGGTGGATGCTTTTTCAAAATGGATTGAATGTGAAATAATGTCGGGAAGCACCGCCACTGCCACCATTGAAAGCCTGAGGGCCATGTTTGCCACCCACGGCCTGCCTGACATACTGGTCAGTGACAACGGCCCATGTTTCATCAGTGCCGAATTTAAAGAATTCATGACCCGCAATGGGATAAAACATGTCACCTCGGCCCCATTTAAACCAGCCTCCAATGGGCAGGCAGAGCGGGCAGTACAAACCATCAAACAGAGCCTTAAACGAGTCACAGAAGGTTCACTCCAAACCTGCCTGTCCCGAGTACTGCTCAGCTACCGCACGAGACCCCACTCGCTCACATGGGTGGCCCCGGCTGAGCTACTCATGAAAAGGACACTTAAAACCAGACTCTCACTGGTTCACCCCAACCTGCATGATCAGGTAGAGAGCAGGCGTCAGCAACAAAATGTAAACGATGGTCGCGCCACTGTGTCACGGGAAATTGATCTGAATGACCCTGTGTATGTGCTAAACTATGGACATGGTCCCAAGTGGATTGCGGGCACGGTGATAGCTAAAGAAGGGAATAGGGTGTTTGTAGTCAAACTAGACAATGGACAAATTTGCAGAAAACACCTGGACCAAACGAGGCTGCGGTTCACAGACTGCCCTGAACACCCCACAGCAGACAGCACCTTTTTCGAGACCACAACACACACCCAAAGGATCAACGACACCACGCCGGACCAGGAAATCGAACCCATCACACCCAACAGCCCAGCAAGGCCAGGCTCACCTAGCAGCCCTGCAGGGCCAACAACATGCCAGTCCAGCGAGGGCATAGCCAACACACCAGAACAGACATTTGTACCGAGGCAGTCCACCAGGGAAAGAAAGGCTCCCGACCGCCTCACCTTGTAAATAGTTTTCACTTTGACTTTGGGGGGGTGGGGGGAGTGATGTTGTGTATCTGTAAAACATGCACTCCCATGTTCCGCCACCAGGGAGCTCATCCCCTGAAGTCGCAAGGGATCCCAGCATCCCTTGGGAGCACTGTATATAAGCCGGCCCCTAAGACCTGTTCCTCACTCTGGAGTGTCTTAATAAAGACTGAGGTCACTCTTACTTTAACCTCCCTGTGTTCAGCCTCATCTGTGTTAGAAATAGAATAAGGTCCTTCATTGAAACACCTGTGAACTGATCCCTTTTTGGCGTGGAAGCAAGTCATCCTCGCTTCGAGGGACTGCCTATGATGGTTGCCTACTCTAATGCTCCTAACGTAGTGCTACCTCAGTGGCTGCTGCATGGCTGGTGAAAGGCTGCTGAATTTCTATGGGGGAGATTGCAGATGGCCTTCCAGGACGACCCCAAGCAGCTCTGGCTGTAGAAGGCCCTGCTGTAACTGCACCACCTTAGCATGGGCGGCAGCAGTCTGGATAGGCTGGCTAACAGGCAGCACCAAGGGCACTGGCGGAGTGGCAGTGGTGGGAGTAGGAATGTTACCATCCTGAGAGAGGACCGCAGGTTCTTGTCCCACGGAGCCACTGCCACTCCCCCGGGGTGGCACCTCAACATTCTTAGCCATCGGTTGGAGGACATATTGCTGGACCTCTGAGAGACCCTGCAAGCCCCTTTCCACACTTGTAAACCCAGCCATGATAGCAGCAGTCTGAGTTTGCGTGGCAGCAAGCTAGCAGTCTGAGCTTCCACTGCAACGCTCAGATGTTGGTCGATTCCGCTTGTGCTGCAATGGAAGCTGCAACATCGGCCATCACACCCAGCATCACGGTTAGATCCACGTGCCCTAATGGAGTTGGCCATTACTTTCATCCTGGAAATCATGGCCTCCAAGCACCACACAATGCCCCATGCAATGTTGGAGCTCTTTGATGCTGACAAGAGGCTCTTTGGTAGGCCTGCCATTGCTTCAAGCATTTCTGAATGCATGCCCATCACCCTTATTCTGAAGGCCACCCCATCGAAGTCACCATCTGAGTCCTGTGTAGCAGAATTCATGAGCGAACTCGGCAAAATATTATTGGACCGTAGACTACACCTGATATTAGTCCACCTCTTGAGCGCTAAATCAACCAATAGTGCATTTAGTGCTGAGTTCAGGGTTCCAATCATGTAAATGAGCATACAGCATGAATTTTACGTGCTGCCTGCAGCACTTTGAATGGACATGGGCAGATCATGCTTCACGCTCACCGCGCCCGTTTTTGAACCTAATCGAATTTCATCCCTTCCAAACATATAACGGGATTATCTAGATACTTACCTATATGCTTATGAATGTGTCTATTCACAACACCAAAGTTTTTATTAGTCTCCTTAGATGACAAGATGACAAGACCGGATTGCTCATTCGTCCTTTTGGACAACAAGACACATCCAGCAGTTTCCCTGGAATGTGTAATTAGATCCTCCTTGCCTACGTAATCAGTGACTTTGTTTGGCCCCCTTCCTCATATATTGCACTGTGCAAGCACGACCGGATTGAGTGTGCATGCACAGTACCAAACAAGCGCGCGTGCACAGACGGAGTCAAAAAATGCCATGCAAATAATCACTTCGTAGATTTATACAGTGCACTTGTACATTTCTGGCATTTTCTGCTTCTTATTATAGAACTAAATGTTTTTTCCCAGCACAAAGCTTCACTGGTCAGGGCAACTTGGAGAATCAATATGGAATTCCTGACTCATGCCTAGACTGCATTTTGGGAAACTGCCGATTGCCAGTCCATGATTTTCCGACCCATTAATTTTAATAGACAGAATATCTCGGGACTGGGGATGTCCAATTTCATGATTTGAGCTCTGGTCATGCGCAGGGAGTGCATAACTGGAAAATCTACCCATAATTTTACAGCCATGAAGGACTGGATTTTCCTGACTCCACCTCTACAGGTTTGGGATGGGACTTACCCCAGTCATCATGTCCCCGCTATGATCCCAGTCCAGTTTCCTGGACTGTACACTTATGCTCATTTGACTTCTTTTGTAATTTTAAGAATCATGACATGAAACCACATTTAAATTAGAATGTAAGACATAAATACCTTGTATTCCTCCATTATCTTTCTAATTTCATCCAAAAAGTTTGTGAAGTCAGGCATCTTGAGGTTTCCAAATGCAATATCATACAGCTTTAACTGTAAAGACATACAAGTTAGCACATGTAGGGTTGTATTTTTACTCATAATTACCAGATTTACCTTTGGTCTATGTCTGTAACATCTTTCAAAGGAATCACTGCTAAAATGAGGCTTCAGAGGTGTCAAATAACTACTTATTGGTTAGTTACCAATCAAATATCTGATTGATTATATCTAAATTAATTAAAAGCAGCCAAATTATAAAATGATGAAGAATTAACCAGCAGGAAGTAATCTCTCCATTTTTTAAAACTATTTTTCGCCAACCAGCATGTAGCACAAAAGTGACCAATTAAGTCACTCAAATAATTTCTTCATGCTGTTGTTGGACACAAATTTTCATTTTTCACTCAGAATAGGCTAGAGCCAGAAATAACGTAAAATGAAATACACCCATAAATACTAGCTAATTAAAAAAAATAGTATTTAAATTGGTTATTTAATGTTAGAAATGCCTTCAGAAATATTTCTCCACATAGGTCTGACCTAATGTTTGCTGGAACTGAAATGTAATCTTTGTGCCGAATTCTTGGGTGCCGGGAATTTCTCGGTACCATGGTTAAACAACGGCGAAGGATCTACAAACTTAACTTCTGGCTCCAAAGCTATGGAGAGTTCAGGTCGCGGGCCTCGAGGCATATGCCTACATGAAGGCCCATGGATCCCAAAGACGCAGGCGATTCGGAAGTGACCCTGGGATCACGTGGGTCAGGTCCTCCAATGAGAAAGGAGGATTCCATTTCTGAACGGAATCCCCATAAACCCGATTGGAATCCCCAAATAATTAAACAATTTAGACAACTGTAATAAATATAAATGTTCTGATTTTCAAATTTAATTAAAAGTCCTTTCATTATAGTGAATACAATAAAAATTAAATGTTTTGAAAAACAGTTTAAATCATTTAGCTTGGGGCAATATTTGCATAAGCTAGTTTTAAGTGTTTGTGTATCATTTTGTATTTCTTAATTTTTAACAAGATTTATAATAACTGTTACACTAGTGAAAGCCGTAAGAGGTTTGTGGGCAATTGATGGGCAGTAATTGGGCAAATAGCTCAACACTGCACCAGCAAAAGTGATTTTATAGTGGGTTCAGATATGTCAAGGCGTGCCTTGACAGATCGCAAGTTCCGGGTTTTCGTGCATGCACCTGGAACTTGCAGGGCTTTTCAGAAGACCGTAAATCCTGACCCTTTGAAAGGGCAATTATAAGTCTCAAGAGTAAGAGTTATTATAAATCTTAAATAAAAAATGTTAAAATAAAAAATGATGCACAAACTCTTAAAATTAGTTTATTTCTGGGTAAAATTAGCATTGGCCTGGGATAAAATATTTAAAATTAATTTTCAAAAAATTTAATTTTTATCCCATTTGCTGTAATGTGTGTGTATGAGAGAGTTGTATCATGGGAGTTGTAGTTTTAACCTTGCTCATGCAGAACTACAATATGTAGAGTGTTCTATTTCACATGAAAAATGAGAGGCAAAAGTTTCATTGTGCCATTTTGGTGCACAAATAGGATTGCACACTCCCAACCTACGATACTGCAACCAGTAAAGTTAATCGATAAAAATTGCAGATTGGGAGTGTACTATTTTGTGTTATGCATCCTGGCACATGCCAGGAATGGCACAGCAGACATTTTACCCATAAGCAAAAAAAAACAGCGGGGGAAGTTATAGCTCCTGGTGATAGATCCTGTGCACGTGAGAGCAAGTGATGCGTCGGAAGAGCTGTAGTTTTCACCCTGCATCTGTGGAAATACAATGCTGAGAATGTGTCACAGCAGTCCACATCTCTTGGCAATTAGGCAGAAATGCTAAAGAAATACAGCTGTGAGTTGTAAGTGGTAGGAAAAAAAAACACCAAAAATGGAAAAGGTGTTCGATTTTTCAGCATTTTATATAGTTTCAGCCATAAACTATCAGATTCCTTGTCAGACATCAGTTTATAGAAACATTTAAAATAAGGAAAGGGATAGACAAGATAGAGGCGGAGAGGTTGTTTCCACTGGTCGGGGAGACTAGAACTAGGGGGCACAGCCTCAAAATACGGGGGAGCCAATTTAAAACCGAGTTGAGAAGGAATTTCTTCTCCCAGAGGGTTGTGAATCTGTGGAATTCTCTGCCCAAGGAAGCAGTTGAGGCTAGCTTATTGAATGTATTCAAGTCACAGATAGATAGATTTTTAACCAAAAAGGGAACTAAGGGTTACGGGGAGCGGGCGGGTAAGTGGAGCTGAGTCCACGGCCAGATCAGCCATGATCTTATTGAATGGCGGAGCAGGCTCGAGGGGCTAGATAGCCTACTCCTGTTCCTAATTCTTATGTTCTTATGTTATGTTCTTACTTCCAGTCTTGGATGAGTCTTAACTACCTCAGCTAAACATTGGGGAGTTATGCCATTGACTTTAGCTTCCCTTACAGACTTCCCTTTCCGGCCACTATTTCAGGTTGAATCAGATTGTTCCCAACCTCAGAGTCCTGTTTGACCCCAAGCTGAGCTTTGAACCTCATATCCTTTCTGTTATGTATGTAAACCTGTAAATACCATGTCTAACCACCAGAGGGCTTATCCCCTGGAGTCCCAAGGGATCCCACAGTCCCTTGGGAGCACCTGTATATAAGGAGGCCTCACAGGCTGGAGAGGCGCTCTGAGATCTGTAATAATGGTCACACTTACTTTGAGCTTGCAGTATCTAGTCTGACTCTTTATTCAAGACTTAACAACTGGCGAACCCCACCGCAACAATGCAGAGAACTGTGGGCATCCTGGAGAAATTTTCGGAGGGAGATGATTGGGAAGCCTTTGTGGAGCGACTTGACCAACACTTCATGGCCAACGAGCTGGAAGGAGGAGTGAACGCTGCCAAACGAAGGGCGATCCTCCTCACCGTTTGCGGGGCATCAACGTATGGCCTCATAAAAAACATGCTCGTTCCAGCGAAACCCACAGACAAGTCGTACGATGAGTTGTGCACATTGGTCCGGGAGCATCTAAACCCGAAGGAAAGCGTTCTGATGGCAAGGTATCGGTTCTACACGTACAAGAGGTCTGAAGGCCAGGAAGTGGCGAGCTATGTCGCCGAGCTAAGGCGCCTTGCAGGCCATTGCGAATTTGAAGGACGCTTGGAGCACATGCTCAGGGACTTCTTTGTACTTGGCATTGGCCATGAAGTAATACTTCGCAAACTTTTGACTCTAGAGATCCCAGCCTTGAGTAAAGCCATAGCGATAGCCCAGGCGTTTATCTCCACCAGTGACAATGCCAAGCACACTAATGCTGCTGCAAATATTGTGAACAAAGTCACGTTGTTTTTGAATCGAAATGTACATGGCAGGACTTACATGCCTGTAGCTGCACATCTGCAGATGACTCAGAGTCCGCCATCAAGGGTGGTGAATACAAGGCCATTAATACCTTGCTGGCGCTGCCGGGTCGATCATCGTTTCCATTCATGCCGCTTCAAAGGATATGTTTGCAAGGGCTGTGGAACAATGGGACACCTCCAACGCATGTGCAGGCGAGCTGTAAACACTGCGAATCCTGCAAACCACCATGTTGCAGAGGAGGACAGATCCATGGTGGATCATGACAAACCAGAGCCTCAAACCGAGGAGACAGAGGTATATGGGGTGCACACATTTACCACAAAGTGTCCCCCGATAATGTTGAAGGTTGAATATAATGGACTCCCTGTGTCCATGGAGCTGGACACGGGTTCAAGTCAGTCCATAATGAGTAAAAACTTTGGATAAGTTGTGGTGCAGCAAGACTTCAAGGCCAGTCCTGACTCCCATTCGTACCAAACTTAGAACATACACAAAGGAACTAATTCCCGTAATTGGCAGTGCTACCATAAAGGTCTCCTACGATGGAGCGGTGCACGAGCTATCACTCTGGGTGGTACCGTCGATGGAACCACGCTGTTCGGCAGGAGCTGGCTGGAAAAGATAAGCTGGAACTGGGATGACATGTGAGCGCTTTCATCTGTCGACAACACCTCATGTGCCCAGCTCCTAAGCAAGTTCAGAATGGCAGGCAGTGACTAGTGGAGTGCCGCAGGGCTCAGTGCTGGGACCCCAGCTCTTTACAGTTTACATTAACGATTTAGATGAAGGAATAGAGTGTAATATCTCCAAGTTTGCAGATGATACTAAACTGGGTTGCGGTGTGAGTTGTGAGGAGGACGCTAAGAGGCTGCAGGGTGACTTGGACAGGTTAGGTGAGTGGGCAAATGCATGGCAGATGCAGTATAATGTGGATAAATGTGAGGTTATCCATTTTGGGGGCAAATTCACAAAGACAGATATTATCTGAATGGCGGCAGATTAGGAAAAGGGGAGGTGCAACGAGACCTGGGTGTCATGGTCATCAGTCACTGAAAGTTGGCATGCAGGTACAGCAGGCGGTAAAGAAGGCAAATGGTATGTTGGCCTTCATAGCTAGGGGATTTGAATATAGGAGCAGGGAGGTCTTAGTGCAGTTGTACAGGAACTTAGTGAGGCCTTACCTGGAATATTGTGTTCAGTTTTGGTCTCCTAGTCTGAGGAAGGATGTTCTTGCTATTGAGGGAGTGCAGCGAAGGTTCACCAGACTGATTCCAGGGATGGCTGGGCTATCATATGAGGAGAGACTGGATCAATTGGGCCTTTATTCACTGGAGTTTAGAAGGATGAGAGGGGATCTCATAGAAACGTATAAGATTCTGACGGGACTGGACAGGTTAGATGCAGGACGAATGTTCCCGATGTTGGGGAAGTCCAGAACCAGGGGACATAGTCTTAGGATAAGGGGTAGGCCATTTAGGACAGAGATGAGGAGAAACTTCTTCACTCAGAGAGTTGTTAACCTGTGGAATTCCCTACCGCATAGAGTTGTTGAGGCCAGTTCATTGGATATATTCAAGAGGGAGTTAGATATGGCCCTTACGGCTAAAGGGATCCAGGAGTATGGAGAGAAAGCAGGAAAGGGGTACTGAAGGAATGATCAGCCATGATCTTATTGAATGGCGGTGCAGGCTCGAAGGGCCGAAAGGCCTACTCTTGCATCTATTTTCTATGTTTCTATGTTTCCCCTCGCTGTTCAAACCAGGCATCAGGAAGTTCCAAGAAGCAAAAGTGCAGATCCATTTGATTCCAGGGGCACGACCCATCCATTACAAGGCGAGAGCTGTACCGTACACGATGAGAGAGAGGGTGGAGATCGAGCTGGACAGGCTGCAACAAGAGGACATCATTTCGCCGATCGAATTCAATGAGTGGGCCAGTCCAATTGTTCCAGTCCTCAAGGGAGACGGCACCATCAGAATCTGTGGTGATTACAAAGTAACTATCAATCGTTTCTCGCAGCACGATGAATACCCGCTACCAAAGGCAGATGACCTATTTGTGATGCTGGCGGGAGGGAAAGCGTTCACGAAGCTGGACTTGACCTCAGTCTACATGACGCAGAAGCTGGAGGAATCCTCGAAAGGCCTCACCTGCATCAACACACACAAAGGTCTCTTCGTTTACAACAGATGCCCGTTTGGCCGTGGCAATATTCCAGAGGAACATGGAAAGCTTGCTGAAGTTGGTCCCGTGCACCGTGGTCTTCCAGGACCAAATCTTGGTTACAGGTCGGGACACTGTCGAGCACCTTCAGAACCTGGAGGAGGTTCTTAGTCAGCTTAATCGCGTTGGGCTCAGGCTAAAACGCTCGAAGTGCGTTTTGCTGGTGCCTGAAGTGGAGTTCCTGGGGAGAAGAATTGTGGCGGACGGCATCAGGCCCACCGATTCGAAGACGGAGGCAATCAAGAATGCACCGAGACCACAGAACGTGACGGAGCTGCGGTCGTTTCTAGGGTTCCTGAACTATTTTGGTAACTTCTTACCGGGTCTTAACATATTGTTAGAACCCCTGCACTCTTTACTGCGTAAAGGAGATGAATGGGTATGGGGTAAAAGCCAAGAAAATGCCTTTGAGAAAGCTAGGAAGCTGTTATGTTCAAAGAAATTGCTTGTGTTGTACGATCCATGTAAACGTTTGGTATCAGCATGTGATGTGTCGTCGTACGGGGTCAGGTGTGTATTGCAACAAGCTAGTGAATTTGGGAAATTGCAATCGGTTGTTTATGCATCCAGAAGTCCTACAGTATGATCGAAAAAGAAGCATTAGCGTGTGTTTATGAGGTAAAGAAAATGCATCAATATCTGTTTGGGCTCAAATTTGAATTGGAAACTGACCATAAGCCGCTTATATCGCTCTTTTCTGAAAATAAGGGGATAAATACGAATGCATCGGCCCACATCCAGAGATGGGCGCTTCCGTTGTCCGTTGCGGATGGCATAGTTGTATGCGGACAACGGATACAAAAAACTGTGCCGATGCTCTCAGTAGGCTGCCATTGTCTACCACTGGGGTGGAGATCGCACAGCCCGCAGATTTAGTTATGGTAATGGAAGCATTCGAGAGTGAGCAATCACCTGTTGCCGCCTGACAGATTAGAACCTGGACGATCCAGGACCCCTTACTGTTCTTAGTAAAAAAAACTGTGTGCTCCACAGGAGTTGGTCTAATGTCCTGTTAGAGACGCAGGAATAAATAAAGCCGTACCAGTGGCGCAAAGATGAAATGTCTATACAGGCAGGCTGCCTCCTATGGGGTAATCAGATAATTGTGCAAAAAAGGACAGGGACACTTTCATTAGTGATCTTCACAGTACCCACCCAGGCATTGTGATGATGAAAGCGATAGCCAGATCCCACGTGTGGTGGTCCGGTATCGATGCAGACTTAGAGTCCTGTGTGCACAAATGTAATCTATGTTCCCAGTTAAGTACTGCACCCAGGGAGGCGCCACTAGGTTTATGGGCCTGGCCCTCCAAACCGTAGTCTAGGGTCCATGTCGACTTTGCAGGCACATTCTTGGGAAAAATGTTTTTAGTGGTTGTAGATGCGTACTCCAAATGGATTGAATGTGTGATAATGTCGGCAAGCACGTCCACTGCCACCATTGAAAGCCTACGGGCCATGTTTGCCTGATGTTCTTGTAAGTGACAATGGGCCGTGTTTTACCAGTGCTGAATTTAAGGAGTTCATGAACCGCAATGGGATCAAACGTGTCACATCTGCCCCATTTAAGCCAGTGTCCAATGGTCAGGCAGAACGAGCAGTCCAAACAATCAAGCAGAACTCGAAAAGGGTAACTGAAGGCTCATTGCAGACTCGCTTATCCCGAGTCCTGCTTAATTACCGCACAAGACCACACTCGCTCACCGGGGTCCCTTCCACTGAACTGCTCATGAAAAGGGCACTTAAGACAAGGCTCTCGTTAGTCCACCCTGATCTACACGAACAGGTAGAGAACAGGCGGCTTCAAAAGAATACATATCATGATCGCGCAAATGTGTCACGTGAAATTGAAGTAAATGATCCTGTATTTGTGTTGAACTATGGACAAGGTCCCAAGTGGATTGCTGGCACTGTTTTGGCCAAAGAGGGGAGTAGGGTGTTTGTGGTCAAATTCGCAAATGGACTCACCTGCAGAAAACACTTGGACTAAACCAAACTCAGATTTACAGACTATCCAGAGCAACCCACAATAGACCAACCACCCCCAGCAGCCCAGCAAGGCCGGCTGCACAGCAGCCCAGCGAAGGCCCAACAAACGACTCACCAACACCAGCATTTGCACCGAGACGATCAACCAGGAAAAGGAAGGCCCCAGATCGACTCACACTGTAAATAGTTTTTGACTTTGTGGGGGGGGGGGGGGGAGTGTTGTTATGTATGTAAACCTGTAAATACCATGTCTAACCACCAGAGGACTTATCCCCTGGAGTCCCAAGAGATCCCACAATCCCTTGGGAGCACCTGTATTTAAGGAGGCAGTCTGAGAACTGTAATAAAGGACTACGGTCACACTTACTTTGAGCTTGCAGTATCTAGTCTGACTCTTTATTCAAGACTTAACACTTTCCATCACGAAAATCATCTTCATAGCATCGGCCACCTCTTCCCCTACCTCAGCCCGTCTTCCATTGAAACCTACATACATGCTTACATCACTTCCACAATTGAATACTACATAGTTTGCCTGAATGCCCTCCCATCTTCCACCCTCCATAAACTACAGCTCATCTAAGTCTCTTCTGTTCATATTCTATCCCACACCAAGTCCTGCTCACCTATTTCCCATATACTTGCTGATCTGCACTGCTCCCAGTCTCTCAAAAACCTTATAGGTAAAATGATTGTCCTTGACATTAAATCATTCCATGGCCTCGAACCTCCCTATGACTTTCTTGACTGGGAGAGAAGTTGGACAAGACTATTTATGGAGTAGAGCAAGGATTGTGGCATTGAACCGCTCTTCAATGAGCTGCTCCTGAAGAGCTGCAGGCAACTGTTTGCCCTTTCCTTCTTTCAGTATTTTGTCAGTGTCAGTGGAAGCACTTGTGATTTATGAAGGTAGTGAGCTTGTCTGAATGAGGTTGCAGGGCAATGTGTTCAGTCACTATGTGAGATCCTGGACTTGAGGGATTTGTGATATCTGTGCAAACCCCACATCATTATCGTTCTGCTTCTGGCTGTTCAGAGGGAAGGGGATAAAACTTTTTGCTCCAACAAACAAGTCATCAGTCACCTCGTCAATGCAAGCATGCACAGCAGACTGACTGATGTTTCTAATATCCCCTGCGACAGCCTAGAAAGAGCCAGAGGCGAATAAGGTACCTAGAGAAGTGAAGCCTCCTTATGCACTGCTCCTCACAGAACAGGAGGTAGGTTGCATTGGACCTATTCACTCCGTTGGGAGGGTAAGGACTGCAACAAGCTTAGAACATAAGAACATAAGAAATAGGAGCACAAGTAGGCCATTTGACCCCTCGAGCCTGCTCTGACATTTAATAAGATCATGGCTGATCTGATCATGGACTCAGCTCCACTTTCCTGCCCGCTCCCCATAACCCTTTATTCCCTTATTGCTCAAAAATTATGTCTATCTCCGCCTTAAATATATTCAATGACCCAGCTTTCACAGCTCTCTGGGGCAGAGAATTCTACAGATTTACAACACTCTGAGAGAAGAAATTCCTCCTCATCTCGGTTTTAAATGGGTGACCCTTATTCTGAGACTTTGTCCCCTAGTTTTAGGTTCCCCTACGAGTGGAAATATCCTCTCTGCATCCATCTTGTCAAGCCCCCTCATTATCTTATAAGTTTCAATAAGATCACCTCTCATGCTTCTGAACTCCAATGAGTATAGGCCCAACTTACTCAACCTATCTTCATAAGTAAACCCCCTCATCTCTGAATTAACCCAGTGAAACCTCTCTAAACAGCCGCCATTGCTAGTATATCCTTCCCTAAATAAGGAGACCAAAACTGTACGCAGTACTCCAGGTGTGGTCTCACCAGTACCCAGTACAGTTGTAGCAGGACTTCTTTGCTTTATTACTCTATCCGCCTTGCAATAAAGGCCAACATTCCATTTGCCTTCCTGATTACCTTACTTACTGTACCTGCATATTAACTTTTTGTGTTTCATACACAAGGACCCCCAGGTCCCTCTGCACTGCAGCACTTTGCAATTTTTCTCCATTTAAATTATAATTTGCTTTTCTATTTTTTCTGCCAAAGTGGATAACCTCACACTTTCCCCATTATATTCTATCTGCCAAATTTTTGTCCACTCACTTAGCCTGTCTATATCGCTTTGCAAATTTTTTGTGTTTTCCTCACAATTTGCTTTCCCACCCATTTTTGTATCATCAGCAAACTTGGCTACATTACACTCAGTCCCTTCATCCAAGTTATTAATATAGATTGTAAATAATTGAGGCCCCACCACTGATCCCTGCGGCACCCCACTAGTTACTGATTGCCAACCAGAAAATGACCCGTTTATCCCGACTCTCTGTTTTCTGTTAGTTAGCCAATCCTCTATCCATGCGATATATTATTTCAACCCCATGAACTTTTATCTTGTGTAGTAACCTTTTATGTGGCACCTTATCGAATGCCTTCTGGAAATCCAATTACATCACATCTACTGGTTTCCCTTTATCCACTCTGCTCGATACATCCTCAAAGAACTGCAACAAATTTGTCAAACCTGATTTCCCTTTCATAAAACCATGCTGATTCTGCTTGATTGAATTATGCTTTTCCAAATGTCCTGCTACTGCTTCCTTCATAATGGACTCCAGCATTTTCCCAACGACAGATGTTAGGCTAACTGGTCTATAGTTTCCTGCTTTCTGTCTGCCTCCTTTTTTAAATAGAGGCGTTGCATTTACGGTTTTCCAATCCACTGGGACCTCCCCAGAATTCAGGGAATTTTGGTTCGATTACAACTGATGCAACCACTATCTCTGCAGCTACTTCTTTTAGGACCCTAGGATGCAAGCCATCAGGTCCAGGGTACTTGTCCGCCTTTAGTCCCATTATTTTACCGAGTATTACTTCTTTAATGATAATGATTGTATTAATTTCCTCCCTCCCTATAACCCCTTGAGTATCCACAATTGGGATGTTTTTAGTGTTTTCTACTGTGAAGACTGATTTTGTTCAAAGTCTCTGCCATTTCCCTATTTCCCATTATTACTTCCCCAGTCTCATCCTCTATGGGACCAACATTTACCTTAGCCACTCTTTTCATTTTTATGTACCTGTAGAAACTCTTACGATCTGTTTTTATATTTCGTGCTAGTTTAATTTCATGATCTATCTTCCCTCCCTTTATAATTTTTTTAGTCGTTCTTTGCTGGCTTTTAAAAGTTTCCCAATCCTCTGGCCTCCCACCAGTCTTGGCCACTTTGTATGCTCTTGTTTTCAATTTGATACCATCCCTTATTTCCTTAGTTAGCCATGGATGGGTATCCCTTATCTTACAGTCCTTTCCTTCTCATTGGGATCTATTTTTGTTGCGAGTTATGAAATATCTCCTTAAATATCTGCCACTGTTCATCAACTGTCCCATACTTTAATCTATTTCCCCTCATCCAGTTTAGCTAACTCTGCCCTCATACCTTTGCAGTCTCACTTATTTAAGCTTAGGACACTGGTTTGAGATCCAACTTTCTCAGCCTCCAACTGAACTTGAAATTCAACCATGTTATGGTCACTCATTCCTAGAGGATCCTTTACTAGGAGTTGTTTATTAATCCTGTCTCATTACACAGTATCAGATCTAAGATAGCCTGCTTCCTGGTTGGTTCCGCAACGTACTGCTTAAGGAAACTATCCTGGATACACTCTATGAACTCCTCCTCAAGGCTACTCTGGCCAATTTGCTTTGTCCAATCAATATGAAGGTTAAAATCGCCCATGATTATTGCCATTCCTTTTTACAAGCCTCCATTATTTCTTGATTTATACTCTGTCAAACAGTATAGCTACTGTTAGGAAGCCTATATACTATGCCCACTAATGACTTTTTCCCCTTATTATTTCTTATCTCCACCCAAACTGATTCAACATCTTGATCTTCTGAGTCAATATCGTTTCTCACTACTGCACTGATCTCATCCTTTATTAACAGAGCTACCCACCTCCTTTTCCTTTCTGTCCTTCTGAATTGTGAAATATCCTGAATATTTAGTTTCCAGCCTTGGTCACCTTGCAACCATGTCTCTGTAATGGCTATCAGATCATACCCATTTGTATCTATTTGTGCCATCAATGCATCTATTTTGAATGAATGCTGCATGCATTCAGATAAAGAGCTTTTAAGTTTTTTTTTACCATTTTTTCCTGCTTTGACCCCAATTTCTGATTCACCATTATATTTGTACATTCTGTCCCTTCCTGTCACGCTCTGCTTTTCTTTTCCCCCAGTGCTACCCTGCTCTATTGACTTCCCCTTATTCTTTGACTTTTTAAATTTTCCGTCACCTGAACCCTTTTCCCCACTAATTAGTTTAAAGCCCCCTCTACAGCCCTAGTTATTTGATTCTCCAGGACCTTAGTCCCAGCACGGTCTAAGTGGAGCCCGTCCGAATGGAACAGCTCCCTCTTACCCCAGTACTGGTGTCAGTGTCCAACGACCAAAACTCACTTCTCCCACACCAGTCTTTGAGCCACGTGTTTAACTCTCTGATCTTACTTACCCTATGCAAATTTGCTTGTGGCTCAGGTAGTAATCCAGAGATTATTACCTTTGTGGTTCTGCTTTTTAATTTGGTCCCTAGCTGCTAATAATTCCTCAGCAGAACCTCTTTCTTTGTTCTACCAATGTGGACCACGACAACTGGATCTTCCCCCTCCCACTCCAACAGCTCAATTTTGGCCCACCCCTTTTTTCGGTGCACTTACCAGAGATGCGCCGCTTTTCTCCGTTGATAAGTGCGCCGAAAAAAATCTCTTCCCATTTTGGCTGCTGTCTGGCCTCTCCTCGGTCGTCGCACAGCGTGGCCAGTCGAGTTGGGGGCGGAGCCAGCATCCTGCGCTGAAAACAGTGCCGGGCCGTCTGCATGTACGCATTGGAGTCGTGTCGTGATGTCCGCGCATGCGCAGTAGCGTCGAAATTTAGCAATCGGCCATTTTTAAAAGGAATCGTAGCTGCTTGTGTTGAGAATGACGTGAATAACACGTTTAGTGAGTTGGTCTGACCGCAGGTCAAGGGTACACAGCCAGATAGGGAATGGAAGACCAACAGGAAGAGCAGTGCAAGGAAGGTAGTGCAGGGATCCCCTGCGGTCATCCCCCTGCAAAACAGATACACTGCTTTGAGTACTGTTGAGGGGGATGACTCATTAGGGGGGAGCAGCCAAATTCATGGCACCATGGCTGGCTCTGCTGCACAGGAGGGCAGGAAAAAGAGTGGGAGAGCAATAGTGATAGGGGATCCAATTGTAAGGGGAATAGATAGGCGTTTCTGCGGCCGCAACCGAGACTCCAGGATGGTATGTTGCCTCCCTGGTGCAAGGGTCAAGGATGTCTCGGAGCGGGTGCAGGACAGGGAGGGCGAACAACCAGTTGTCGTGGTGCATACAGGTACCAATGACATAGGTAAAACACGGGATGAGGTCATACGATGCAAATTAGGGAGCTAGGAGCTAAATTAAAAAGTAGGACTTCAAAAGTAGTAATCTCAGGATTGCTACCAGTGCCACGTGCTAGTCAGAGTAGGAATCACAGGATAGCTCAGATGAATACGTGGCTTGAGGAGTGGTGCAGAAGGGAGGGATTCAAATTCCTGGGACATTGGAACCGGTTCTGGGGGAGGTGGGATCAGTACAAACCGGACGGTCTGCACCTGTGCAGGATCGGAACCAATGTCCTAGGGGGAGTGTTTTCTAGTGCTGTTGGGGAGGAGTTAAACTAATATGGCAGGAGGATGGGAACCTATGCAGGGAGACAGAGGGAAATAAAATGGAGTCAGAAGCAAAATATAGAAAGGAGAATAGTAAAAGTGGAGGGCAGAGAAACCCAAGGCAAAAAACAAAAAGGGCCACATTACAGCAAAATTCTAAAGGGGCAAAGTGTGTTTAAAAAAAAACAAGCATGAAGGCTCTGTGCCTCAATGCGAGGAGTATTAGGAATAAGGTGGATGAATTAACTGCGTAGATAGCAGTTAACCGATACGATGTGATTGGCATCACGGAGACATGGCTCCAGGGGACCAAGGCTGGGAACTCAATATCCAGGGGTATTGAGCATTTAGGAAGGATAGACAGAAAGGAAAAGGAGACTGGGTGGCGTTGCTGGTTAAAGATGAAATCAATGCAATTGTAAGGAAGGACATTAGCCTGGATGATGTGGAATCGGTATGTGTGGAGCTGCGGAATTCCAAAGAGCAGAAAACGCTAGTGGGAGTTGTGTATAGGCCACCAAATAGTAGTAGAGGTTGGGGACAGCATCAAACATGAAATAAGGGATGTGTGCAATAAAGGTACAGCAGTAATCATGGACGACTTTAATCTACACATTGATTGGGCTAACCTAACTGGAAGCAATGCGGTGGAGGACGATATCCTGGAGTGTATTAGGGATGGTTTTCTCGAACAATATGTAGAGGAACCAACCAGGGAGCTGGCCATCTTAGACTGGGTATTGTGTAATGAGAAGGGACTAATTAGCAATCTTGTTGTGCGAGGCCCCTTGGGGAAAAGTGACCATAATATGGTAGAATTCCTTATTAAGATGGAGAGTGGCAAAGTTAATTCGGAAACTAGGGTTCTGAACTTAAGGAAAGGTAACTTCGGCAGTATGAGGCGTTAATTGGCTAGAATAGACTGGCAAATGATACTTAGTGCATTTGGAAAGAGGTGACATGATAGGTCCAAGTCAGCATGGATTTGTGAAAGGGAAATCATGCTTGACAAATCTTCTGGAATTTTTGAGGATGTTTCCAGTAGAGTGGACAAGGGAGAACCAGTTGATGTGGTATATTTGGACTTTCAGAAGGCGTTCGACAAGGTCCCACACAAGAGATTGATGTGCAAAGTTAGAGCACATGGGATTGGGGGTAGTGTGCTGACATGGATTGAGAACTGGTTGTCAGACAGGAAGCAAAGAGTAGGAGTAAATGGGTACTTTTCAGAATGGCAGGCAGTGACTAGTGGGGTACCGCAAGGTTCTGTGCTGTGGCCCCAGCTGTTTACACTGTACATTAATGATTTAGATGAGGGGATTAAATGTAGTATCTCCAAATTTGCGGATGACACTAAGTTGGGTGGCAGTGTGAGCTGCGAGGAGGATGCTGTGAGGCTGCAGAGCGACTTGGATAGGTTAGGTGAGTGGGCAAATGCATGGCAGATGAAGTATAATGTGGATAAATGTGAGGTTATCCACTTTGGTGGTAAAAACAGAGAGACAGACTATTATCTGAATGGTGACAGATTAGGAAAAGGGGAGGTGCAAAGAGACCTGGGTGTCATGGTACATCAGTCATTGAAGGTTGGCATGCAGGTGCAGCAGGCGGTTAAGAAAGCAAATGGCATGTTGGTCTTCATAGCAAGGGGATTTGAGTACAGGGGCAGGGAGGTGTTGCTACAGTTGTACAGGGCATTGGTGAGGCCACACCTGGAGTATTGTGTACAGTTTTGGTCTCCTAACCTGAGGAAGGACATTCTTGCTATTGAGGGAGTGTAGCGAAGGTTCACCAGACTGATTCCCGGGATGGCGGGACTGACCTATCAAGAAAGACTGGATCAACTGGGCTTGTATTCACTGGAGTTCAGAAGAATGAGAGGGGACCTCATAGAAACATTTAAAATTCTGACGGGGTTAGACAGGTTAGATGCAGGAAGAATGTTCCCAATGTTGGGGAAGTCCAGAACCAGAGGTCACAGTCTAAGGATAAGGGGTAAGCCATTTAGGACCGAGATGCGGAAGAACTTCTTCACCCAGAGAGTGGTGAACCTGTGGAATTCTCTACCACAGAAAGTTGTTGAGGCCAATTCACTAAATATATTCAAAAAGGAGTTAGATGAGGTCCTTACTACTAGGGAGATCAAGGGGTGTGGCGAGAAAGCAGGAATGGGGTACTGAAGTTGAATGTTCAGCCATGAACTCATTGAATGGCGGTGCAGGCTAGAAGGGCCGAATGGCCTACTCCTGCACCTATTTTCTATGTTTTCTATGTTTAAAGGATTGACGGTGGATAAGCAATGGCAAACATTTAAAGATCACATGGATGAACTTCAGCAAATGTACATCCCTGTCTGGAGTAAAATTAAAACTGGGAAGGTGGCTCAACCATGGCTAACAAAGGAAATTAAGGATAGTGTTAAAGCCAAGGAAGAGGCATATAAATTGGCTAGAAAAGGCAACAAACCTGAGGAGTGGGAGATGTTTAGAATTCAACAGAGGAGGACTAAGGGTTTAATTAAGAGGGGAAAATAGAGTACGAGAGGAAGCTTGCAGGGAATATAAAAACTGACTGCAAAAGCTTCTATAAATATGTGAAGAGAAAAAGATTAGTAAAGACAAATGTAGGTCCCTTGCAGTCGGATTCAGGTGAATTTATAATGGGGAACAAAGAAATGGCAGACCTATTGAACAAATACTTCGGTTCTGTCTTCAAGGAAAAGAAGATATAAATAACCGTCCGAAGGTACTAGGGGACAGTGGGTCTAGTGAGAAGGAAGAACTGAAGGATATCCTTATTAGGCGGGAAATTGTGTTAGGGAAATTGATGTGATTGAAGGCCGATAAATCCCCGGGGCCTGATAGTCTGCATCCCAGAGTGCTCAAGGAAGTGGCCCTAGAAATAGTGGATGCATTGGTGATCATTTTCCAACAGTCTATCGACTCTGGATCAGTTCCTATGGACTGGAGGGTAGCTAATGTAACACCACTTTTTAAAAAAGGAGGGAGAGAGAAAACGGATAATTATAGACCGGTTAGCTTGACATCAGTAGTGGGGAAAATGTTGGATTCGATCATGAAGGATGAAATAGCAGCGCATTTGGAAAGCGGTGACAGGATCAGACCAAGTCAGCATGGATTTATGAAGTGGAAATCATGCTTGACGAATCTTCTGGAATTTTTTGAGGATGTAACTAGCAGAGTGGACAAGGGAGAACCGGTGGATGTGGTGTATTTGGACTTTCAGAAGGCTTTTGACAAGGTCCCACACAAGAGATTGTTGTGCAAAATCTAAGCACATGATATTGGGGGTAATATACTGACGTGGATAGGGAACTGGTTGGCAGACAGGAAGCAGAGAGTTGGGATAAACGGTCCTTTTTAGAATGGTAGGCAGTGACCAGTGGAGTGCCGCAGGGCTCAGTGCTGGGACCCCTGCTCTTTACAATATACATTAACGATTTGGATGAAGGGATAGAGTGTAATATCTCCAAGTTTGCAGATGACACTAAACTGGGTGGCGGTGTGAGCTGTGAGGAGGATGCTAAGAGGCTTCAGGGTGACAGGTGAGTGGGCAAATGCATGGCAGATGTAGTATAATGTGGATAAATATGTGGTTATCCATTTTGGGGGCAAAAACACGAAGGCAGATTATCTGAATGGCAGCAGACTAGGAAAAGGGGAGGTACAACGAGACCTGGGTGTCATGGTTCATCAATCACTGAAAGTTGGCATGCAGGTACAGCAGGCGGTAAAGAAGGCAAATGGTATGTTGGCCTTCATAGCTAGGGGATTTGAATATAGAAGCAGGGAGGTCTTACTTCAGTTGTACAGGGCCTTAGTGAGGCCTCACCTGGAATATTATGTTCAGTTTTGGACTCCTAGTCTGAGAAAGGACGTTCTTGATATTGAGGGAGTGCAGCGAAGGTTCACCAGACTGATTCCAGGGATGGCTGGAATATGAGAAGAGACTGGAATATGAGGAGAGACTGGATCAACTGGGCCTTTATTCACTGGAGTTTAGAAGGATGAGAGGGGATCTCATAGAAACATATCAGATTCTGATGGGACTGGACAGGTTAGATGCGGGAAGAATGTTCCCAATGTTGGAGAAGTCCAGAACCAGGGGACATAGTCTTAGGATAAGGGGTAGGCCATTTAGGACTGAGATGAGGAGAAACTTCTTTACTTAAAGAGTTGTTAACCTGTGGAATTCCCTGCCGCAGAGAGTTGTTGATGCCAGTTCATTGGATATATTCAAGAGGATATGGCTCTTACGGTTAAGCGGATCAAGGGGTATGGAGAGAAAGCAGGAAAGGGGTACTGACGGAATGATCAGCCATGATCTTATTGAATGGCGGTGCAGGCTCGAAGGGCTGAATGGCCTACTCCTGCACCTATTTTCTATGTCTATGTTTCTATGTTTTCTGAAGTGGCCACATACGCTGGCCTAAGTAGATTTGGAGTAACTATTAGCTGGCCAAAGTGGCCTAAATGGCCAAAACTGGCATAGTTGGCTAGTAACGCCCTCTTTTGAGCAAAAAAAACTAAACTAAAAAAATCCTAACTAACTCACTTACACTGGCGCAAATTGAATGTGCAAAATGGGGATTTTTAAGATACTCCAGAAAAATCAAGTTGCTCCAAAAAAAACGGACCAAAATTGAGCCCCATGTTCCTCTCGAGCCCAGAGGAGATGTCCTTAACCCTG
The DNA here is from genome assembly GCF_044704955.1 of Pristiophorus japonicus. NCBI lineage: Eukaryota > Metazoa > Chordata > Chondrichthyes > Pristiophoridae > Pristiophorus > Pristiophorus japonicus. Next base: position 209,415,310 of record NC_091978.1, read on the forward strand.
GCATCGGGCAGGCAACACAGCCTTCGGGACTCACGCTCTCGGCTGCAGAGAACAGAATCTAGCCCCCTATTGATACTGTCCCCTACCACTACAAAATTTATTTTTATTCCCCCCACGTGAATGACCCCCTGTACCACAGTGCTGTGGTCAGTTTGCTCATCCTCCCTACAGTCCCTGCTCTCGTCCACACAGGGAGCAAGAGCCTCGAACCTGCTGGTCAAGAGCAAGGGCTGAGGCTCCTACACCATTACATCCTGGATCCCTATATCTTCCTTACTTGGAGTCACACCCTCCTGCACCTAACCACGGACCAAATTTGAATGAATTAATCTAATTGGTGTGACTAGCTCCTGCTATGCAGCGTCCAGGTAACTCACCCCCTCCCTGATGTGTCGTAGTGTCTGCAGCTCAGACTCCAGCTCATCAACACGGAGCCCAAGTTCCTCGAGCTGCAGACACTTGCTGCAGATGTGGTCGCTGTGGACCTCAATGGGGTCAACCAGCTCCCACATGTCACAGCAGAAACACATTTCCTGCCCTGCCATCCGAATATATTTAATTAATTACGTTTTTGGGTTTTGTTTATAGTCCCAGCTTTTAATTCAAACCAATGCCCCAGAAAAGAGAAAAAAACTCGCCAACTAATCACTTCCCTTCACTTTGAATTTGGTTATTTCTACTTCTTGTCTTCAGCTGGGTTGGTGTTTGGGCCCCGATCTACCACTCCCTTTATGTCCCGCTGGGCTCTGCTGCTCTTTTTAATTGGCCTCCCTGCGACTGCAGTTGTTTTCTCCTTTCTCCTGCTCCTCTTCTCCTCCTCCTTTTGCCAGAGTGGAATTCCAAAAAAGACCCCCATGAAGAAATAAGTGAATTGCCAGAAGGCCCTTAAGAGTTCAGAAGGCCCAGCAGCAACAACAAGCACGTTGAAATAATCTAAATTTCAAAAGGTCATTATCTGATGTAAGCAAAATGTCTCCCAAAACTTTCTACAGCTTTGCCAGAGATGAAAATGGTGTAGAGGTGTAACTATGTCATTTGTTCCGATTTCCATTTATTAATGAGACCACCTGGCTCAAGATCATTTTTCAGTCTCTGCTCACCTGACGACCGGCACTTCCTACTCCCACCCATGAACCATGGAGGGTACAAGTCAGGAGATGGCCATTTCCAGCAATATTTAAAGGAATCCTCAGCGGTTCTAAGCTGGGAGTTTTCTTGCTTGAGAATCTGCAGGAAGGTGGGGTGAGAAGAAGCCAACCTCCCTGCCCAAGACTGGAAATAGCACCTACATAGCAGCTCAGGAAGTAGCAGTACCTGTTTTTTTATAAAGGAAGTCTGCCTCTGATCTGCACCCTGCCACCTGACATTCATTTGTATGTAATTCACATTGCTGTGCCCTCTTCATGTGCAACCACCAGCCATACAGCTTTTTGTGGGTAATGCTATACAGGTGCTGGACAGAAGTGAAACATGAGCACCCATTTTTTCTGTGCGGAACACTTGTTTTTCAGATGATATTTGAGTGCTAGATGCAGGAAAATCCGTCTTCAGATCACATTTTATCAGATTTTCATGCTGGAAAAATGCTTTAATCGCATTGATATAATCTGGGTCACCACTCATTCAAGAACCTCAATTTCATTTAAATGGTTATTACTAGCAATAATAATTGCAATTATGAAGGTTCCCCAGTATGAAAGAGCTATTGTTATATTCATAAACATATAGGTCATAAGTTATTAACTGAAACACTGACTGATACATACCTTGTACGCAGGATGTCTGCCATTAAAATATGGGTTGAATATACCGATTGTGTTGATGAATGATTTATTATTGTTCCATTCTTCCATAGCTTTTTCTGCTGCTTCTTTCAGTGAGGGTTCAATCTACAATATTGACAGATTATCAGGCATATTGTTGAAGTAAATAGTAGTTTCTGCAAACCATATTTGTTGCCTACATCATCTTCCATACCTACCGTGTTTGAAATAAGCTGATCTCTTGCTATCTTCAGTTTTTCTAATGTGTTTTTCAAGACTTGTTCATGGTTTTCACTGGCAGAGGATAAAAGTAATCCCATTGACCTGAGGTACAATTAAAACATTGATAAGATTTTTAAATATGGGGTTGGTTTTGAAATTAAGAATAAAGGATGGGTCTGTAGTGGCAAAGATTCCAGGAGGACACTTATGCCAGGATGTTCGGGGCTAACGGTATAAGGTAGAAATAAATAAGCAAAATAATTTCTTAAAGCTGGACCGAGGAGTAATTTTCCACTTTTGGGGCTCCCGGTACAAAGCAGCACACATGGAGAGCACACACTAAGAACGCTCACTGGAACACTGGAGTAAAGATCCTGTGCCCATTACACAGCACGCCTGATTTTTAGTCCATGGAAAATTTACCTTTAAAGGATGAATCAAGCCATATGGGCTAAAAGACAGTTTTGCTCCTACGTTTCAATGTTCTTCAGCATAAACAGAGAGAGAAACAAAAGGAAAAAATAATTGGTTCTTTATGCATCTACCTCAATTTGCCAATATTCCTCCAGCTGAATGAAAATTTAGAAAATGGTATCTCTTTCAATAGGTACTTACTCTTTGTTCAACAAAACTTTTTGTATTTTTTCCACAGTACTTCTTTTCCAGTCATAAAACTTCAAATACTGTTCCGTTCTTTGTTCCAGTTGGCAAAGCAAATCTTTAATCTAGATTATATGAAATATAAATTCTGTGTTTAGTTGAATTTTGTAAATTTATTAATATACATTGATTCTCAGGACCTCCACAATACATGGTGGAAACTCAGTGAGAATCATGGAATATATAGTTAACTCTATGGGGCAGATTTTATAATGTCATGCAGGCCTGAACTGTTAATGAGTAAACCTACAAAATAACAGTGGGAAGTATTCAATGAAGTAAGTAAGATACAAAAGATAAAAGGCAAAGGCTCCACTTTTGTAGTTAAATAATCATGAGCAACAAATGAAGAGACAGTAGCAAGCTAAAAAAATGCAAGGAAAAGTGGAAATCCATCAGACTGTGAAAGTTATAAAAAGCAACAAAGAGATACAACAAAGTAATGAGGTGCAGGAAGTGAGTAAGAAAAAAAACTTGCAAGGGTTATCAAAGTTAACAAAAGCTTTTATAAATATATAAAGAGAAAGGGATTGGTAAATGCGAATGTGGGCCCATTAAAGACAGATGCAGGCGAGACTATGATGGATATTAAGAGACTTGGTAAAGCAATGCTTTGCATCCGTTTTCACAGTAGAGGAAGAGCACAAAATACCAGCAGTACAGGAGAAGCTAAATATAAATCAAGGGAAGGAACTTAGTGGATTTAGTATGTAGAGAAAATAATAGTTCTTACGATAAACAAATCTCTAGGACAGGAAGGCTCTCATCCCAGAATACAAAAAAAGATAGGTGAGGAAATTGCAGATGCATTAGTCATAATTTTCCAAAGCTCTCCAGATTTAGGAATTGTGCCTATGAATTGGAAAATTGTAAATGTCACTCCATTATTTAAGAAGGGAGGGAGAAACCAGGTAACTACAGACCTGTCAGTTCAGCATCATTTGTGGGGAGGTTACTGGAATCTATCATCTCTGGGATGGTTTTCAATGTACAGACACTCTGGGAGTGGGGGACCCGAAGAGCATGTGAAACCCAGAAATATGTTAAGCGCATCTGTCAGTGGCTTTTTAATGCAGCTACTTCTTCAGCATTTTATTTCTGGATTTCTGTCCAAAGATGACCCACATGACACGATCTCAACTTCAGTATTTAAAGCGACAATCCAAACATGTAAGTTGAAGCAGCTGAAGTTGGGAAGAGAAGAGTAAGGTCAAAAATGGAAGTGAAATGGTCCAAGGGTGCATCCTGCTTCACGGATGTCTTCTTGGCTGTGCTGCTGGGGGCTGTGAGGACTGGGAGGAAAATACTCTTCCTTACCAATGGTTGGGAGAATCCTGCTGGGGAAAACAAGATGGCGTGGTTGGAGGTGGCAGAAGAGGTCAGCAGCATGAGCGTAGTGCCACGCTTCTGAATTCAATGCAGGAAGTGGCTTAATGACATAACCAGGACAGGAAAGGTGAGAGCAATGACACGTTCACCAACATTCTGATGTGCGTATCATTCAAACCCCCCTCACTCTGCCTTTTCGAGCCTACTGCAACACATTACTCCTCACAGCCACTTACCCTGCAGTTGCACCCATCCCTCTCTGCCTATGCACTTCCTCACATCCCCATCTATCCACTGACACTCACCCTCATCGTTATATAGTGTCATGCCTCTCCCTCATAGTCACCAATGTGGAAAGATAGAAAAAGAGCAACCATAGATTGCAAGGCTTGCTGGGACATTATATTTGGTCAACCTAGGAATTAGAGCTTACTTCAGCAAACAAGCTGTCAGCAGTTGAAACCACGGGTTGCAATACCTCACAGCAGCTAAGGTCATCTGTCTTCTCTGTCTAATTATAATCACAAATAGGATGTGATAACCAAAAAAAACAGACAGTGTGTACAGGGGGCAAGGAAAGGTTATCCCAAAATAAGGAAAGGGTAGCTAAGACAATTATCCATTGGATAACACTGATGAGGTAATTAAATTAACTGCTAGACTCTGCACTATTACAAAAAAAAGAGGAACCATCACATATGATAGGAGTTGTTTACTTGGGTGTATAAATATGTTCCAATTTCAGTGTATTACCGGAGTTGGTACCCTGTCTAGGGCACTCTCCCCTTGTATACAAGCAACAATAAACTAACAATCTGATGGTCTGCTTGTGTTAAGAGTCTTATCTTGAATCGGTGTCTTCGACAGAATTCCTTGGAGGTTCCACCGAGATCGCAAACTACGTGCCGGTGAGTAAACGGACAAGAACACGGTGACTCTCTAGGGAAGGACTCTAACTGGCCAGTTATTGGTGACATTTATGTTACTAAAGGAGCCCTTCCTTGGAGAGAGCGCGAGTGTAGTCTGTTTGTCTCGGCAGAAGTGCTGCGATCGTAAGACTCCTTTCAGGATTGAGTTACATGTTTGTAATCACTTCCTCTTTCAGCTTGACAGTAAGAGGAGGCAGATTCCGAAAAGCAAAAAAATTCAGCCCTGAAGCAGGCCGGCAGATTGTAAAGGGGGGAAGGTAAGAAAAGACGTCATTAAAAGGTCCCTGTTTCTTGTGTGGTAGAAACAAATACCCTTGTGTGATAGGGAGAAATAAGATGGGACGCGATCCTTGTGTGATAGGATCATTGAAATTAGTGATAGGATAAGTCATCCTTGTGTGATAAGATGAGGACCTTTGTTTGATGGGGTAATTTAGAATAAGTTAAGGACTCAGTCTGAAGGAGCGTACAACGCAGACTGAGAATTGATTATTTGTTCAGTTAAAGCATAAGGATTATGATCTGTGCACCCCTTTGGGTTTTCGCGTTTTTTATTGTCTTCATAATATTGTTATGTGCGTCAATTGTCTATGAGCTCTTAGGAAGACATAACAGGGAAATCAACAGGGGAGGTTGTGTTTCAGAAACGTATAAATTAGTTGAGACAAAACAGTGATCGGTTGATCAGCAGCGTGTGACTCGTGTCCAACAATATCTCAAACACCCAGACTGAGGCCGAATTAAGAACCCAAATGGGTCACGTGACGGCCAGGTGAATTGGGCATAGGGTACTCGGTTGGAGCGAGAGGACTGTGATACAGAGAACTGTGATATCTCAACCAGTTAAATATGGGTGCCGGAGCAGGCAAACCACCACCAAAGGGCACACCAGCCTTTTTCATGCTCCAGAATTGTGGTCAGTCTTCAATTGACCACCTAAAAGAATGGGTAAAATGGACTAAGGATGAAAACAGGCTATTTCCACCTGATGGTTCATTTAATTTCGAGAGAATAACGTGTCTTGAGGAATGCCTTGTGGATACAGACCCAGGTAGAAGGGGTAAAAAGAAAATAAATTGGTCAGCTTTCAACGATCGGAAACGAGAAGCCGAAAGATGATGCGAAAGAAGCATAGAAGCTAGTAATGAAGGAGGTAAAAAAGAAAAAGAAACAGCAAGTTGAAGAGGGTAAAGGGGATGTAGAAAGCCATAAACAAATGGTAGTTAGGCAGACTGAGGGACACAGACCAAGTGCCCCTCAGTGGACACAGGAGGACGAGGAAGAACTGCAACAAGAATTAGATAACTCTTATGCACCACCGCCATGTCTGCCAGTACAAAGCCCACTACCAAACCCAAATGCTAATAATAATCAGGGCCAAGTAGGCGACCCCCAGCTAGATGGTCTACCCCTGCCCGTTCATGGTCTCGTTAATAATCAGCCAACAGACCAACAACCTCAACCAGGAGGAGGAGGAGGCGGTGGTGAGGCAGTGGCGCCCCCCCAGGAAGCCTCAGGGGGATCGCCAGCTGACAATACTAGACTCCAAACAGCACAGAGACAAGTTCAATTGCAGGATATAGCAAGACAGCAGGAAGTGGTGAGAGTGGCACAGTTAGCAGAACAAGACAGACAACAGAGAGAGCAGGGGCTGCAGGAACTGACTCGTCACTAATACAAGCCATGACACTTAACCCTGACCTACATGGATACTTCCTAGATCCTCAGGGTGGAAAGCCAGTGGCGGTTCACCAGCCCTGGACTCCATCTGAATTAAGGACCATGATAGGCAGTCTCCCAGACCCCAGAATACAGTTGGACATGGCGCTGGATGAATTACGTACCATAGTCCTGTGCCATGAGCCAAGTATTATGGATATGGAGGTTCTACTAAAAGGTTGGCTGAAGGAAGCAAGGTGGAAAGCGTTTGAAGGACACTTTGATGGTTTTACAACACATCGTCAAGGTGCTGACGCGGGCTCTGCAACTAGACCCCCAGACAACTTTTGGCGGGACTGTTGGCAAGGTTTGATAACTGCCTTCCCTAAAAAGATAAACTGGACAAAAATAATGGAGACCACACAGAAAAAGAATGAGGATGTGGAGAACTATGTAGAAAGAATGGGGGAAATCATGGATCAATGTTCAGGAATGACTAAAGAACAATACCAAGCACCAATGGTCAGTGCGGTAGTAAATGGTCTACGACCAGAACTTAGAGACCCACTGAAGTTAGTATGCCTCGGGTGGCGCCAAAAGACCCTCCCGCAGTTAGTATCCACTCTTAAGGATTTACAGGAAAGAAATAGGGAAAGTAAAGGCAAAACATGTATACTCATGGAACAACCCACGGAGCCCGTAATAGACTTCCAGCAACCAACTCAATACCCACTAAACCCACAACAATATCCTCAATATTTTCAACAAAGCAGAGGGAGAGGGCGTGGAAAAAGGAGAGGATTTGGCCGGAGAAATAGGGGTAATATGAACCGTCCAGGGCAAGGGCAGAATTATAGTGGGAACTGCTATAACTGCAGACAAACGGGACATTGGGCAAGAAATTGTCCGTCGCAAGGAACCCAACAGTTCCAGCAGAATTGGCCCCCACAACAAAGTGGAGGTCGCGGTAATAGTAATACACAAATTCAGGTTCCCACCAGGCCTCAAGCAAATTTTACTACCCAACACCCGTGCTTTCACATCCCTTAAACAGTCTCTTATTACCACGCCGCTTTGGGACTTCCAGATTATGCAAAGCCTTTTAATCTATTCGTCCACCATAAGTCAGGCTTTGCTCAGTCCGTTCTTACTCAGATACACGGGGACAGACAGCGGCCCATCGCGTATTTTAGTACACAATTGGACCCAGTAGCACGAGGTTTGCCGAGATGCCTTCCTGCAGCTTACTATGCTGTTCAGCAGGCTCAAACGATCACTTTAAATCACCACACCGTCTTGCACGTTCCACACTCCGTTGAGATACTACTCACTAAATACGCCACTCAACATCTCACATCAGCCCGCACAACTAAATATGAGGTAGAGCTACTATCAAATGCCAGCTTAACGATTAAACATTGCACGACCCTTAACCCAAGCACGCTTCTTCCAACTGCTGAGGATGGCACCCCTCATTGCTGCGGGACTGTGACTCAGTTGGTCACCAAGCCACGCATCGACCTAAGCGAGACACCCTTCAACAATCCAGAATGAGTCTATTTTGTCGACGGATCAGCTCTAAGAAATGAACATGGCCAGTGCCGCGCTGGTTACGCCGTTACCTCATGCCACTCCACTGTGGAAGCGGCAGCCCTAACAAATACGTTTTCAGCACAGCAGGCGGAGTTATTTGCCCTCACACATGTATGTATACTGGCAACACAATGGGTCATTAATATCTATACGGACTCACGATATGCATTCGGAATTGCTCATGATTATGGACAGATTTGGAAACTCAGGGACTATTTAACCTCTGCGGGCTCAACGATTAAGAATGCCGAGCAAGTAAAAAAACCCTTATGTGCCTTACAATGTCCACAAAGAATTGCAGTAATTAAGTGTCAAGCACACACGGGCCACCGAGACGACATTGCGTTAGGCAATGATGGAGCTGATAGGGCTGCTCGAAATGCCGCCATGTCAGACACAGGACTTCAGGTGTCAGCCTACGTGCTTCAACGTACAAAACCCATTGATACGCCGCCCACAATTAATGATGTATTGGCCTTTCAGTCACAGGCCACTGCTGAGGAGGTGTTAACCTGGGCACAGAATCAATGCGATAAAACACCTGAGGGAGTATGGGTTCACCATGACGGCCGCATGGTGGCACCCAGAGCTTTGCTCCCATGGATTGCCCGCTGTGTTCATACTTTCACACATGCGGGCAAAGGGGCGATGGCAGACTATATTTTAAAAACATGGTATGCGCCAGGTATTTCTGCAATTGCAAAACAAATTAGTGAAAAATGTGTTATCTGCCAAACCATGAATCCGGGAAAAACAGAAAACAGGCTGCCTCCCACCCAAATCCAACAGGACCTTTTGTAAATTTGCAAATGGATTTTATTGAATTATCCCCATGCATGGGATTTAAGTATGTATTAGTAATTATAGATGTGTTTTCTAAATGGGTTGAAGCTTTTCCATGTAAAAAGAATGACGCAACTACTGTCGCTAAGCATTTGTTAAAAGAAATTGTGCCACGATTTGACATACCTGTACAACACTCAAGTGACAATGGGTCACATTTTACTGGGACAGTTGTGAAAGAAGTGTGTCGAGCGTTACAAATCGACCAATATTTCCAATTCAGTTATCACCCACAGTCAGCTGGATTGGTGGAGAGATACAACGGAATGTTGAAGAATAAACTAGCAAAGTTATGTGATGAGACTGGACTCAAATGGGTCGAACTGTTACCTTTGGCAGTAATGGTAATGTGATCAGCAACAAATAGAACGACAGGATTATCACCACATGAAATCGTCATGGGACATCCCCAACGTTTGCCTTTTTCTGCACCGTTTACTGCTAAACAAATGGATGTCCACAAAATGGAAGAAAATATGCTAAACTATTGCATTGTTTTAACAAAATGTATTGCTTTAACAAAATGTATTTCTAGCTTTCATTCCCAGGTAAAGGAAGCCCAAATTGATCCTGCTGAAGGAAGATCCCATAGTTTGGAGCCTGGCGAGTTCGTGTACGTGAAGGTGTTCAAGAGGAAAAATAGTCTTCACCCAAGATTTGAAGGTCCATTTCAGGCCCTGTTGACCACCAATACTGCCCTGAAGATAAAGGAGAGACCAACATGGATCCACGCCTCACACTGCAAAAGAGCTCCAGGACACAAGGAAAAGGAATCACCAACCCCATCAGTAAAGGGAAATGGATATTAGGACTATGTTTCCTTGTGACACTTATAATACCTGTAATACCCGAATTGCATGTAAACACCTTCTTGTATATGTCCCACAAATACGCTACGGAAAACAACAAAGAAGGAGGTTGTTGGATATGTACCCAAACCTCTCTCCACTGTAAGGGAGGGATTCCTCTTAGACCTATCCCACTTCATCTGTCAGAAGTAGTAGAATGGTATATCTACCAGAACGGCACACGCCAATTCCCTAGGATGATAAGAGTTGCATCTGGTAGTATACCCACCATTGGGCGACGGGAAGATGATGGAATCCTCTAGTTTATCATTTTACCCCATATCTGCAGAGCCCTGGGAAAAGGAGGGATATTGTCTGAATACCTTTGAAGGGTGGTACCAACCGAGGTATGACCACTCCCAACAGCCTCCCTTCCTCACCCTTACCAGGGCCACAGGTATGGGAAGGCCGCCGGGGACAATATGTTTAGTAAGGAACTTGGCCGGGGGAATATTCGTAGGCACGAGTCGGTGTGAATATAATTTTACAGTGATAGGTACTCCTGATGAGTTTCCCCTTTATACGTCCTCTCAGTTTTATGGTTGTACATTGAATGTCCCATACGCCAACCAGATAGGTACTTTCAACTATTCCCTGGTATCCGCAGGGTTTGATGTGGATAAAACCACCTTGTACAATGGAACATACTTTGTTTGTGGCCACAAGGCCTACCCCTGGTTGCCAAGGGGCTGGACAGGATCATGTTACCTGGCATATGTGGTACCATACATTCGTCACTTATTCTCTCTAGCAAATCACCCGCATTATCGATCCAGACGAGCCATTACAGAAACACAACGATTCTTTTCTATCCTTGTTCCCCCTCTAGAAGTAGCATTTGCCATAAGAGAAATAAGAAAAGTGGCTAGAATATTAGAAGAGGTAGCAAACGACACTGCAGAAGCTATATGCAAATTAAACGATGAGATGGTGGCTATAAGAACAGTAGCTTTGCAAAATAGAATGGCTCGAGACTATCTGCTGGCAGAAAAGGATGGAACATGTGCACTAATAGGGTCCAAGTGTTGCACGTACATTCCTGACAATTCTGAAGAAATAGGTAACTTAGTGGACCACGTCCGGAAGGAAGTTGAAAAGTTAAAAAAAACAGGTTCCTGGGGCATGTTTGATTGGGCAGGCGGATGGTTCGGGCCTATAGGTCAAACCATAGTACAAGGGCTGATCATATTCCTGGTCATTATCTTTGCTCTATATTTGGTATTTGTCCTGATAAAATATTGCTGTGCGCAACTAGGGGTTACAGCCGTACCAGCGGGGGCAACCACCATGATGGTAGCCACAACCCCAGAAGCCTCAGAGAAGGCAGAAACCATGGAGATGGAGAGACTCTGTAAACTTCAGTTGGACTAAAAGTTATTGTCCCTATAGGGACAAAAGGGAGGAATGTGGAAAGATAGAAAAAGAGCAACCATAGATTGCAAGGCTTGCTGGGACATTATATTTGGTCAACCTAGGAATTAGAGCTTACTTCAACAAACAAGCTGTCAGCAGTTGAAACCACGGATTGCAATACCTCACAGCAGCTAAGGTCATCTGTCTTCTCTGTCTAATTATAATCACAAATAGGATGTGATAACCAAAAAAAACAGACAGTGTGTACAGGGGGCAAGGAGAGGTTATCCCAAAATAAGGAAAGGGTAGCTAAGACAAGTATCCATTGGATAACACTGATGAGGTAATTAAATTAACTGCTAGACTCTGCACTATTACAAAAAAAAAGAGGAACTATCACATATGATAGGAGTTGTTCACTTGGGTGTATAAATATGTTCCAATTCTGTGTATTACCGGAGTTGGTACCCTAAGGCCTTTGTCTAGAGCACTCTCCCCTTGTATACAAGTAACAATAAACTAACAATCTGACGGTCTGCTTGTGTTAAGAGTCTTACCTTGAATCGGTGTCTTCGACACCCTCAACAAATGCTCTCCAGCCATCGGGTGAACACATGCCATTACACTCACTCAAAGATGTCTTCTTTCCCTCCTTGCAGGAGAAGAGAGCAGAGAACACTAGGGAGAGACAGTGAATCGGAGATGGCCATTGGACGATGGCCAAGAGCATCTTAGGTGTCAGGGCAGGGATATGAGCAGCCTACAGAAAGTTAGCATGCAGGTATAGCAAGCAATTAGGGAGGCAAATGGCTTGTTGGCCTTTATTTTTGCTGATGCCTGCTGATTTAAATTAGTGCAGTGCAAAACATGCGGTGTAACGCACTGTTTCAGGCAGTAGTCTCAGCATGAGGCCCGTGTAGCATGATCATAGCAGCCCTGGAGCAAAGCAGCATTCTCTTAAAGCTAGCTGGTCATTTCAGAAAGCAGCGTTGAGCCCTTAAAGGGGAAACATCTTCTAAAATGAAAAAAATAAAAGTGATTTAAAAATAGACAGTCTATAGCTCTTAGGAGCTCAACTGCATTCTGAAAAATAATTAACATTAAAAATAATTCCGAAATGGAGTCTTCAGCTCTTAAAGCTGAATTGCCTTCCACATGTAAAATAAATTGTAAAAGTGCTTCAGCACTAACACAAATTGCTCAGTAAGCTAGGGAAGGGGCACCTAGGGTCCCGCACGTAGCAGTCCAGCTTTGTGCAGGGGTTCAATACTGCAAGGTCCTCTACCCACAGGGGCCAGGAGGCCCGCCAGAAAGAATGATGTGGGGCCAGATCACCAAGGCAGTTATGCCTTCTAAAATGAAAGTGTTGACCCCACGACCTGGCTAAGTTTCATGACTTCAGACAAGTGGTCAAGGTCAGTAAATGTATGCTCAAAAGCCATCTGCCAGCAACTGCACCACGAGCCTCACACACTGCTTATTGCACGCAGCCCCCCCACCCCACCTTCATCACTCACTTACCAACAATCTGTATCAAATACGATGCATACCTCCCATTCCCAGCCTCACCTCAGTCTTACGTTACCCTCCTTCTCACATCCCACTTCCCCATTATCCCACAATATCTTCCAAGTTACAAAGTGTGCAGGTTGTAAGCATGCAGCTCTTGCTTTCCAGGCCTCCTCTTACCAGAACTCTACCCTTGTGCCTTCCTCATTTCAGACACCAAACAAATCCAACCTGCCCAGCTAGTGGGTGACCAAGAAAAGGGAGAGGGAGAGGGAGGAAGAGGGGAAGGGAGGTGGGGAGGGAGGAGGAGAGGAAAGGGGAGGAGGAGTGGAGGAGAGCTAGGAGAAGGAGGAGGTGGGGAGGAGTGATGAGGAGGAGGGAGAGGGAGGAGGGGAAGGAGGAGAGGGAGGAGGGGAAGGAGGAGAGGGGAGGAGGGGAAGGAGGAGAGGGAGGAGAGGAAGGAGGAGAGGGAGGAGGAGGAGGATGAAGGATAAGGAGGAGGGGAGGAGAAGGAGGAGGGGAGGAGAAGGCGGTGGGGAGCAGGAGGGGAGGAGGAGAAGGGGGTGGGGAGTAGGAGGGAGAGGAAGAGGGATGAGGAGGAGGGGAGGAGGAGAAGGCAGTGGGGAGGAGGAGGTGGAGGAAGAGAAGGTGGTGGGGAGTAGGAGGGAGAGGAAGAGGGATGAGGAGGAGGGGAGGAGGCGAAGGCAGTGGGGAGGAGGAGGTGGAGGAGAGGGGGAGGGGGAGGAGGAGGAGGAGGGATGTGGAGGAGGGAAGGAGAAGGCAGTGGGGAGGAGGTGGAGGAGAGGAGGAGGGGTAGGAGGAGGGGGCGGGATGAGGATGAAAAGGGATGGGGAGGAGTTGAAGAGGAGAGGTTGGAGGAGGAGCGGGGGAGGAGGAGCAGGGGAGGAGGAGAAGTCGGGGGAGGAGACAGTGGGGAGGAGGAGGAGGAAGAAGAAAAGAGACACAATCACTCAATTTGACACTCCCAGCCACCAGCTCCTCAAGAACCAGCAAGGCCATCTGCAATGTCCCCCACTGAAAGTCAGCAGCCTTCCACCAGCCATGCTGCAGCCACTGGGCTAGCACTGCAAGACATCAGTAGGATAGGCAAAGACACACGCAAGACACAGGGGTAAATAGTTGATTTCTTGCGGCTAGAACCTCCAATTATTTTGCTTGCTTAACGCCCACTTTACTGCTGAAATGACATATGACACCCATATATTGCCCATTTTGGCACAAAATTGAAACTGACGGGCATTTTTAGGAAACTTATCGCCGAGTGTTACTTTTCCCATTTGCTTAATGCCGGGAAAAAATATTACCGCCCTCCCACTTTTTTTGGGCGGGATCATCAGAATGGGCGGAATCAACGGCCATAATATCGCCCAGCGTTACTTTCCGCATGGAATTAACGCCGAGATTCAATAATATTGCCCACCCATTTTTTTTTTGTCTTAAATGGGCCATTTGGCAAAACTAACGGCCAGGAGATCGGCCACCACCACTTTCACCACCTCGCACACATATCACCCACAATATCGCTCGCCCAAAAAACCATCCAGAAAAAGTGGAACTATTCTGAACGAACGCCAGCAGTGTGGCTGCCATTTTTAAAATCGCAGGTCGCTTCATTCAAAAGGCTGCTTCAACTTCGGGGGAGTTTGTATTGACTCTGGAATTCTTCTCAGGTGAAGTGACCATCTCAACAGACATATTTTCAGACTCTCGACTATTAGGGGTTTGTATTTTAGTGAGGAAATCATTGCTTCTGATCAATCATTATTATACTTTCAATGCAATGGGGCCACCAAACAATAACTGCTTAAGCAGCGCTTCAGATGTCTTGACCACTCAGGAGATGAGCTACAATACAACCCTGAGCAAGTAGCTAAATTTGTGGTTGTGTGCTCAATGCTGCACAACCTGCCTATCAGGAGGGGCCAAGAATTGCCAGAAGGCACTGATGCTCCACCTCAGGAGAGAGAGGAAGAGGAGGACGAGGATCTGGACGCTGACCGAGGGCCAGATAATCAGACTGGCTATGCAACCATGCCCACGACCCCCCCAAGACCACAGGAAAGGGCCCGTGGTGGCTACATAGCTGCAAGACTCTTATTTGAGGAACTGATATCTGAACAATTTGCTTGAAAGAATGTTGCTGTGAGTGACAACGCTGACACACTGCTGTGTGTGTGCAGCTCAGACATCAATGGTGCCCATCATCTTGGTGCCAATTAAAGTTTACATTGATTGAAGTTAAGTTGTATTTAACCCTTTCATGTTAAGGAATCACCGGTGTGTAACAGTCCAGCTATCTGAAACAATAGCAGTCCCTCAGACCAGCATCACCACAGACAGACCCTCGGACCATCACGATAGACAGTCCCTCGGACCATCACCATAGGCAGTCCCTCGGACCGTCACCATCACCATAGACAGTCCCTCGGACCATCACCACAGACAGTCCCTCGGACCATCACCATAGGCAGTCCCTCGGACTATCACCATCACCATAGACAGTCCCTCGGACCATCACCACAGACAGTCCCTCGGACCACCATCACCATAGACAGTCCCTCAGACCATCACCATAGACAGTCCCTCGGACCATCACCACAGACAGTCTCTCGGACCACCACCACAGACGGTCCCTCGGACCACCACCACCAGAGACAGTCCCTCGGACCATCACCACAGACAGTCCCTCGGACCGTCACCATAGACAGTCCCTCAGACCATCACCGTAGACAGTCCTCTGACCATCACCATAGACAGTCCCTCGGACCATAACCACAGACAGTCCCTCGGACCACCACCACCATAGACAGTCCCTTGGATCATCACCATAGGCAGTCCCTTGGACCATCACCATAGACAGTGCCTCGAACCACCACCACCATAGACAGTCTCTCTGACCATCACCATAGACAGTCCCTCGGACCACCACCACCATAGGCAGTCCCTCGGACCACCATCACCATAGGCAGTCCCTCGGACCACCACCATAGACAGTCCCTCGGACCATCACTATAGACAGTCCCTCAGACCATCAGCGTCACCATAGGCAGTCCCTCGGACCATCACCACACTGTGTCCAGAACAGTGCGATCCGCAGAGTGCTGGCAATGGGGCAGTACCAGAGGGAAATGTTTGCAGTGAGACATTGATTGCAATAAGGTCTGTTGCTGTGTTAACCCTTCACAGTGAAGTCTATATCACTACATTCCCCAGTGAGTCTCAATGCAATAAGTGGTGTCACATCAATAAATAAAAATGCTGCTATATATAATGTTCATCAAATTGCTGGAGGCGTGACCAAGAACAACTGGCAAGACTCCTGTCAGCTTTTCAAAGGTCTTGAATTGGGTCCCCTGCCGCTGCGTGCTTGATGGGAACAAGCACATTTTTCAGGGTTTCATACACCTCGGGGCCTGCTTCAGTCAGGAAACTAGCCCATTTTTTTTCTAAGACCACCCAGTTATGGTTTTCATCATTGGGGGCATCGACGATACTATTTGCAGCAAAAATATTTCTAGCATATCCATATACGCTCTGAAAGTATCTCGGTTGCGATGGAACTCACCCAAGCACCCTATTATTCCCATAGGCACAGCCATCTGGACTCTTCAGTTCAGCCAAGTGCGCTTGTAATTTACCTTGGATATTTTAGCTGTGCTGCAAAATAAAGAAGCTCTCCAAGACTCTCTGTTGTTTGGCAGGAATCATCCACCAACAAAAATGTCAGCTAGAGTATCCAGAAATCCTATTCTACGTCGTCAATGTAATATATCCTTACGACCTCACTAAAGCACATACACTCAAAATGGTTTCAATCTGGAACTTGCTTTTACTGTATAAACATCAGTGGCTACATTATTACAGTAGTCCACTAGTTGGAGCAATAGTCCGCTAGGTGGAGCTATATTATAGTAGCCTGTGCGGTTGCGGTATATGTCAGGACTGATATGTGGCACTCGCAAAGCCACATGTGTGCTGTCGATGGCGCCTTCCACCTTGGGGGAAACATAATTTCCTGGCATAGGCACATCCGGCTGCTCTCTGTTCAGAAAGAAGACAATGAAGTTCCTTCTTCTAGAGTACAGAGCCTCTGTGAACCCCCAGATACTGCGATGGACCACAAACTGCAAGATGTTAGCAATGTCTTCCCATCTAGTCTAGAAGGATCCAGAGGCAAAAGATTTGAGGGCCACAGTGACCTTGAGGGTCACGGGTAACATCGTCATCGTCGTCCTGCTCTGAGGCTACAGGTCTGGTTCCAGAAGGTGGCATAATTCTGTGAGCACCTCCTTGGTGAAGCAGAGCCTCCGAATACACTGCTCCTGGCTTAAGTGCAGGTTGGAAAGTGCTCCCAGAATTCCCTAAGTGAGCAATGCCTCCTGCTGAGAGTCCTCCTGCCCCTCCTCCTCCTCCCTCTGCAAGCAACTTGTCCTCTTCTTTGCTGCCTCTGTTCCATCTCCTTGGCATACCCCAGCGCAAGTGGGACTGCATGTAGAGCCTCCAAGACTGGGAGCAAGTGGTCTTCCCAGAACCCTTTTAATCAGAAGCAAGTGTGTCTCCACTTGAAGCACAACTCCCTGTCACCTCGCCCAATTTAAATAACTTCAGAAAACTTCACAAACAGTTGCACAACTTGCACAGAGCCAGTAGAAATCAAAAAGCAAGTCACCTACAAGTTGTTGCTGATCCTTTCAATAACGCTGGTGGGGGGGCCCTTGTGCAGCTGAACACATGTTCAGCTGTTCATGTACTGCAGGCAATGGCCATGCTGCCAAAATGGCCATAATAGCTGACTCTTAGGTGTCGAATTTCACTGCCTCAGTATCCTGAAATGCATTTTTCAAGTTGTTTTTATGTAGAGCAAAACAAGATATTTCATATGCAATCGACTCACCCCTATCACTGAAGATTTTGCACGGTTAAACGCAAAATGATCAATTTCCTCTAAAAAGCTTTGTATGCCAGTAAATTTCAGAGAATTCTCCCATTCCTTCATTATGTCAGTTGAATTTCCCTAAAAAGAAAAGGAAAAGAAAAGCAAATGAAGAACATAGATATGACCTTCTGCATTAATTCATTGTATTCACCTCCATACAGAGTAGAACAGGAATTAAACATGGGTAATGGTGCCAGGGAGTAGGTTTTGTAGCTGAAAGCTGCAACATATTAAAAGAATGCTGTAAATATTGACAGGGTTGAACCTCCCTTATCCATAACTTGCTTATCCAGAACCACCCCTTGTCCAGAACTATTCCTGGCCACTGGGTGGCGCATGCGCAGAACTCCGATATGAACAAATTGAAGTCCTTCCTCACTGCTGACTCCCGCAATCGCTGGCTTGACCCCGCGATCCACCGCCCCGCCCTCCCCCTCTCCCTGCATGATCTCTCTGCCGCACTCCCAGCCCCAAGCCAGCCAGCCCCAATATCCCCTTGCTCAGTACCTGTACCATCCAATTTAACGTGACCTTCGTCCGGAAAAATCCCTTATCCAGAACAGGCCAGGTCCCGAGGGTTACGATTAAGGGAAGTTCAACCTGGAGTACTTCCATGTCCCGGCCGCAAGTGCGCATAGAAGCAGGAGCACCAGTGGAGCCTGAAGACCCACCTGACGATTCCACCAGAGTGATGCAAATAGGTGCAACCCTAAAGGAATGACGACAACCAGATCTGCATCTTCGAATCTAATATTCTTCCCTTAGTTATTCGAGCTTTATGTACAGGGCTTAATGTTGCTGCTAGCTTGAAGCCAATTTTACTACGTTCTGCGCCTAGGTAACACATATTTCCCAGACATGAAGCAGAAGAAATGGGGCAGAGAACCATGCCACCAGAGTTTCCCGAGAAGGCAGGCCAAGAGCTAGAACTATAGCAGCCACAAGCACCCAAAGCCATGCAAAGATGGCACATCTCCCATCTAATTTTCCGGGATCTTCAATTATTAGGCAGCCCAATGCAGGTTAGTCAGAAGCTAATGGATTTTGCCGCTTGTGACAAGTCCCCTCAGATTGGAGCATCTGAGAGGGAGAGTAACATTAGGAACAGGAGTAAGCCATTTAGCCGCTTAGGCCTGCTCCACCATGGGGGCAAGAGGCCTTCAAGGTTAAACAGCAGAAGGATCTGGGAAGAGATAGTGCAATCCATCACTGCGACGTGTGTTGTCCCCAGGACCTGGGTCCAGTGCCACAACAAGTTTAATGACCTCAGACGGGTGGTCAAGGTGAGTGAGGGCTTCATCAAATGCCATAATCCACCATCCGCACCACAAGTCTCACACACTGCTCAATGCACCATACATCCATTCCTCACCTACCAACAATCTCTAGCTTTCACCACTCATACTTCACAATCATAGCTTCACTTCACCCTCACACTTATCACTGCTGCACTCACACCCACATCTCACAGAAACAGAGAAAATAGGAGCAGTAGTAGGCCATTCGGCCCTTCGAGTCTGCACTGCCATTCAATATAATCATGGCTGATCCTTTATCTCAACACCATATTCCTGCTTTTTCCCCATACCACTTGATGCCTTTTGTGTCTAGAAATCTATCTATCTTCCTCTTAAATATATTCAGTGACTTGGCCTCCACAGCCTTCTATGGTAGAGAATTCCACAGGTTCACCACCCTGAGTGAAAAAATTTCTCCTCATCTCGGTCCTAAATTTCCTACCCCGTATCCTGAGACTGTGACCCCTTGTTCTAAACTTCCCAGCCAGGGGAAACATCCTCCCCGCATCCAGTCTATCCAACCCAGTCAGAATTTTATACGTTTCAATGAGATCCCCTCTCATTCTTCTAAACTCTAGTGAATACAGGCCTAGTCGACCCAATCTCTCCTCATACAACAGTCCTGCCATCCGAGGAATCAGTCTGGTGAACCTTTGCTGTACTCCCTCTATGGCAAGTATATCCTTTCTTAGGTAAGGAGACCAAAACTGCACACAATGGGCCCAAGTTTCGGCCTCAGTTGCTCCTGATTTTTTGGAGCAACTGGTGTAGAACGGAGTATCTTAGAAATTCAAATTCTCGGCATTTAGTTTGTTCCAGTTCTAGTCTGTTAGAACAGTTTCACTTTGGAACAGAATTTTTTTTTCAAAAAGGGGCGTGTCCGGCCACTTACGCCTGTTTTCAAAGTTTCGGCAGTGAAAACTTACTCCAAACTAACTTAGAATGGAGTAAGTGAAGATTTTTGTACGCTCGAAAAAACCTTGTCTACACTTTAGAAAATCAGGCGTAGGTTACAAATCAGGCGTAGGGAATGGGGGGGGGTTTAAAGGGAAGTTTACAAACATTAAACACTTCAGCTTTACAAATAAAGAGCCATCATCAATAATAAATGATAAAAACATTAATAAATCAACCAATAAATCAATCAAAAAAAATTAATAAGAAATAATTTTTTTTAAAGTCAATAAATAAAACATTTTCTACGTACCGACTGCAGCACCGGGAGCCCTCCAACAGCGTGCTGGGATGCCCCCCTCCCCCCAGTGTGTCTCTGTCAGCGTCTCTATCTCTCTGTCTGTCTGTCTGTGTGTGTCTCTCACTCTCTGTCAGTGTCTGTGTTTCTGATAGCGAGGGGAGGTGGAGGAGGGGAGAAGGGGGAGAAGGGGAGAAGGGGGAGATGGGGGAGGGGGGGAGAAGAAGGGGAGGGGGGAGGAGGAGAAGGGGGAGAGGAGGAGAAGGGGGAAAGGGGAGGAGGGGGGGAGAAGGGGAGAAGGGGGGAAGGAAAAGGGGGGGAGGAAAAGGGGGCGGAAGGAAATGGGGGGGAAGGAGAAGGGGGAAGGAGAAGGGGGTGGGGGGGAGGAGAAGGGGGGGGAGGGAGAAGCGGGGGGGGGAAGGAGAAGGGGGAGGAAGGCTGAATGGGCCGGGCCCGGCCGGGCCCAAGACTTCGGGCAGGGCCCGTCCCCAGCACCAGATTTACAGGTAGGTGGCGTTGGGTCGAGTCGGGTCGGGATCGTGGGTCGGGTCGGGGGGAGCGCGGGTCGGGGTCGGGAGCGCGGGTCGGGTCGGGGGGGTGGTGGGAGGGAGGTCGGTTCGGTTCGGGGGAGGGAGGGAAAGGGAGGTCAGGTCGGGAGGGGGGGGGGGGAGCGCGGGTCGGGTCCGGGTCGGGAGGGGGGGGGGGGCGGGGAAGCAGGAGTTGGGTCGGTGTCGGGGTCGGGTCCGGAGGCGGGGGGGCGGGGAAGGGGGGAGAAGCGGGGAGTCGAGTTGGGTCGGGAGGAAGCAGGAGCTGGGCCGTGAGAGGAGCCTTATGCATGTAGCCCCAGTGAGGCCATTCGGCCAGGGCTAGGGGATGTGTGCTTCGGGCCCCTCCCACACAGTTTTGGGCGCCTGGAGCTACTGCACATGCGCGCCCACTGTAGCGCGCATGTGCAGAGGTCCCGGCACTGTTTTCAGCGCAGGGACCTAGCTCCGCCCCCTACAGCTCGTGCTGTGCTAAGCTGCAAACGACCTGCAGGGAGCCGGAGAATCTGGAAGTTTTTTTTAGGCGCACTTTGTGGCGCGTAAAACGAACGTCCAGGTCGGGGCTGCGCCGTTCTAGGCGCGGCCCGAAACTTGGGCCCAATACTCCAGGTGCGATCTCACCATTGCCCTGTATAACTGTAGTAAGACATCCTTGCTCCTGTACTCAAATTCTCCTGCAATGAAGGCCAACATACCATTTGCCTTCCTAACTGCTTGCTGCACCTGCATGTTTGCTTTCAATGACTGGTGTACAAGGACACCCAGGTCCCTCTGTACATCGACACTTGCCAAGCCATCACCATTTAAATAATACTTTGTCCTTATGTTTTTCCTACCAAAGGATAACTTCACATTTATCCACGTCACACTGCATCTGCCATGTGTTTGCCCACTCACTCAACCTATCTAAATCGCCTTGCAGCGTCTTTGCATCCTCCTCACAACTCACAATCCCACCTAGTTTTGTCAGCAAAACTTGGAAATATTACATTGGTTTCCTCATCCAAATCATTTATATATATTGTGAATAGCTGGAGCCCAAGCACTGATCCCTGTGGTACCCCACTAGTCACTGCCTGCCACTCTGAAAAAGACCCATTTATTCCTACTCTCTCTGTTTCCTGTCAGTTAACCAATTTTCAATCCATGTCTGTATATTACCCCCCAATCCTATGTGCTTTAATTTTGCACACTAACCTCTTCTGTGGGACTTTATCAAATGCCTTCTGAAAATTCAAATACATTACATCCACTGCTTTTCCCTTATCTATTCTATCAGTTATATCCTCAAAAAACTCCAGTAGGTTTGTCAAACATGATTTTCCTTTCATAAATCCATGCTGACTTTGTTTAATCCTGTTGATGTTATCTAAGTATGCCGTTATCACATCCTTTATAATAGACTCCAGCATTTTCCCTACTACTTGTTGAGGCCAGTTCGTTAGATATATTCAAAAGGGAGTTAGATGTGGTCCTTATGGCTAAAGGGATCAAGGGTATGGAGAGAAAGCAGGAATGGGGTACAGAAGTTGCATGATCAGCCATGATCATATTGAATGGTGGTGCAGGCTCGAAGGGCCAATTGGCCTACTCCTGCACCTATTTTCTATGTTTCTATGTTTCTACTGATGTTAGACTAACTGGTCTATAGTTCCCTCTCTCCCTCCTTTTTCAAATAGTGGGGTTACATTTGCCACCCTCCAATCTGCAGGAACTGTTCCATAATCTATAGAATTTTGGAAGATGACAACCAATGCATCTATTTCCATGACTACCTCTTTTAGAACTCTGGGATGCAGATCATCAGGCCCTGGGGATTTATCTGCCTTCAGTCCCATTAGTTTCTCCAGAACTATTTTCTTACTAATAATCATTTCCTTTAATTCATCTTGTTCAGTAGACCCTTGGTTCCCTAGCATTTCTGGGACGTTATTTGTGTCCTCTTCTGTGAAGACAAAACCGAAGTATTTATTTAATTGTTCTGCCATTTCCTTGTTCCTCATTACAAATTCTCCCGTTTCTGTCTGTAAAGGACCTACACTTGTCTTCACTAATCTTTTTCTTTTTATGTACTTGTAGAAACTTTTGCAGTCGGTTTTTACGTTCCTTGCAAGTTTACTCTCGTACTCTTATTTTTCCCCTCTTAGTCAATCGCTCGGTCCTTTTATGCTGAATTCTAAACTGCTCCCAATCCTCAGGCTTGCTACTTTTTCTGGCAACTTTGTATAACTCCTCTTTGGATCTAATATTATCCTTAATTTCTTTTGTTAGCCATAGTTGGGCCACTTTTCCTTTTGTGTTTTTATGCCAGAAAGGAATGTATAACTGCTGCAATTCATGCATTCGTTCCTTAAATATTAGCCATTGCCTATCCACCATCATGCCTTTTAATGAATCTTCCCAATCTATCATAGCCAATTCATTCCTCTTACCTTTGTAATTTCCTTTATTTAGATTTAGGACCCGAGTTTCGGATTGGACTACTTCACTTTCCATCTTAATAAAGAATTCAATCATGCTATGATCACTCGTCCCCAAAGGACCCCGCACAACAAGACTGTTAATTAACCCCTTCTCATTACACAATACCCAATCTAGGATAGCCTGTTCCCCAGTAAGCTCCTCAACATACTGGTCTAAAAAAAATCTCGTACACAGCTGCCACCAATGTTTTCTGCCCCTTGGTGTGCCTTAGCTCCATCCAGACTGATTCTACATCTTGATTTTGAGCCAATATCCTTTCTCACTATTGCTCTGATTTCATCCTTTACTAACAACGCCACACCACCCCCTCTTCCTTTTTGCCTGTCCTTCCTAAATATCGAATGTCTTTGGATATTCACTTCCCAGCCCTGGTCACCCTACAACCATGTCTCCATAATTGCAACTATATCGTATCCGTTTACATCTATTTGCGCTGCTGATTCATCTACCTTATTACAGATGTTTCTTGCATTCAGATACAAAGCTTTTAAATTTGTCTTTTTAACATTATTAGACATCTTAACATTATTTTGTACCATAGCCCTATTCGTCTTATTGCTATTTTTTCTTATCTGGACCCTATATGCTAGTGCACTCTTGTGTGTTTGTATGCTCTGTCCCTTCCTGACATCATCTGGTTATCCTTACCACAATCACTTTCCTGCATTGCTTCCTTTTCTTTTCTCTTTAGCATTCTAGATTACTCTCTACTGTGACCACCCCGCCCACCCCACCCCTTGCACATACTGACAGCGATTCAACCATGGCAGACAAATCAGCAAAACACATTGCACTACACTCACTGACACACTTCCCTTTCTCTTGCAGGCAAAGCTGGCTCATAACTGCAGAGAGCAACAGCAGACAAGAGGCAGCTAAGCGAGGGTTGAGAACCTAACCAGCCTGGAGGAATCAATGTTGCAAATAATTGGAGGGGCTGTGACAGAGTCTGTGGCAAGCAGAGAAGTGAAAAGCATCACTGTAGAGGAGGATATGCTCATATCGAATCCTTCTTGCTACATCCCCCTCATCACACAATCTCATAATTTAGAAGCTGCTGACAGTGTATGCATGGATATCTTGCTTTCCCCACCTCCCCTCACCACAGCCGACCACTGTGCCTTTCTGCTTTCAGAATCACAATTGAAACCTGGCCAGCATGTCCCTGAACATGAGGAAGAGACAGAGAAACATAGAAAATAGGTGCAGGAGTAGGCCATTCGGCCCTTCGAGCCTGCACTGCCATTCAATAAGATCATGGCTGATCATTCACCTCAGTACCCCTTTCCTGCTTTCTCTCCATACCCCTTGATCCCTTTAGCCGTAAAGGCCAGATCTAACTCCCTCTTGAATATATACAATGAACTGGCATCAACAACTCTCTGCGGCAGGGAATTCCACAGGTTAACAACTCTCTGAGTGAAGAAGTTTCTCCTGATCTCGGTCCTAAATGGCCTACCCCTTATCCTAAGACTGTGTCCCCTGATTCTGGACTTCCCCAACATCTGGAACATTTTTCCCGCATCAAACCTGTCCAGTCTTATCAGAATCTTATACGTTTCTATGAGATCCCCTCTCATCCTTCTAAACTCCAGTGTATAAAGGCCCAGTTGATCCAGTCTCTCCTCATATGTCAGTCCAGCCATCCCTGGAATCAGTCTGGTGAACCTTTGCTGCACTCCCTCAATAGCAAGAACGTCCTTCCTCAGATTAGGAGACCAAAACTGAACACAATATTCCAGGTGAGGTCTCACCAAGGCCCTGTACAAATGCAGTAAAACCTCCTTGCTCCTATACTCAAATCCCCTAGCTATGAAGGCCTATATACCATTTGCCTTCTTCACCGCCTGCTGTACCTGCATGCCAACTTTCAATGACTGATGAACCAGGACACCCAGGTCTCGTTGCACCTCCCCTTTTCCTAATCTGCCGCCATTCAGATAATATTCTGCCTTTGTGTTTTTGTCCCCAAAGTGGATAACCTCACATTTATCCACATTATACTGCATCTGCCATGCATTTGCCCACTCACCTAACCTGTCCAAGTCACTCTGCAGCCTCTTAGCATCCTCCTCACAGCTCACATCGCCACCCAGTTTAGTGTCATCTGAAAACTTGGAGATATTACACTTAATTCCTTTGTCTAAATCATTAATGTATATTGTAAAGAGCTGGGGTCCCAGCACTGAGCCCTGCGGCAGTCCCCTAGTCACTGCCTGCCATTCTGAAAAGGACCCGTTTATCCCGACTCTCTGCTTCCTGTCTGCCAACCAGTTCTCTATCCACGTCAGTATATTACCCCCAATCCCATGAGCTTTAATTTTGCACACCAATCTCTTGTGTGGGATCTTGTCAAAAGCCTTTTGAAATCCAAATACACCACATCCACTGGTTCTCCCTTGTCCACTCTGCTAGTTACATCCTCAAAAAATTCCAGAAGATTCGTCAAGCATGATTTCCCTTTCATAAATCCATGCTGACTTGGATCGAACCTGTCACTGCTTTCCAAATGCGCTGTTATTTCATCCTTAATGATTGATTCCAACATTTTCTCCACTATTGATGTCAGGCTGATGAGGAGAAGAAGGAGACACATCGGCATTGCATCTGACATTCACAGATATCAGCTCAGAAAATTGCACTGCACGCACTTTAGAGGGTAGTAGAGGCAGGATCTAATCATGGTGAGACACTGGGCACGAGTGGGCTGCAGCCAGGCCAGGGGAAAAGGGGAGCTCAGGTGGCAGCTACCCAGATGGCAAATCCGCGCATGAGTGCTGGTCCACAGGAGGCAGATGCGGTCCTTGATGGGGCGGCCTTCAGAGAAGTGTGATGGGCATGCACACAGAAAGGCTAGGTGCAAAGGCCTCTTGTCAGCATCAAGGAGCATGAAGAGGCTGGCTCCAACATTGCATGGGCTTTGTGCAGAGATTGCAGCCTATGATTTACAGGATGGAAATGATGGGAAACTCTATGAGAGATCTTGTGAACCAAAATATGCTGGTGGGTGTGATGGACAATGTTGCAGCTTCCATTGCAGCACAGACAGGTGACCCAACATCTCACTGCTGCAGTGGAAGTACAGACTGCTGCCATCATGGCTGGGTTGACGATTGTCGAAAGCACGGAATCACAGCAGGCCAGTAATCTGTCCTCCAACATATTACTAGGATTGCTGAGGCACCACCCCCATGGGAGTGGCAGTGGCTCCGTGGAGCACGAACCTGCTGTCCTCTCTCAGGATTACAGCATTCCTACTCCCACCATTGTCATTCCACCACTGCCCTTGCTGCTGCCCATCAGCCAGCCAGCCCAGACTGCTGCTGCCCATGCTGAGGTAATGCAGTCTACAGTTAGCCCTTCTAGGTCCCGAGTTGCTCAAATTCATCCTGCAAGACCATCTGTGGCCTCCCACACTGAAAGTCAGAAGCTTTCCACCAGCCATGCTGTAGCCAATGGGGTAGCACTGCGTAGGATCACTACAATTTGGGGAGGGCTAACAAGGCAAGGGAATATACAATAAATGATAGGATGCTGAGAAGTGTAGAGGAACACAGGGACCTTGCATTGCATGTTCACAAATCCCTGAAGGTAGGACAGGTAGATAACGTAGTTAAGCAGGTATATGGGATACTATCCTTTATTAGTTGATGCATAGAATATAAGTGCAGGGAGATCATGCTTGAACTTATAAAGCATGACCAGAGCTAGAGTACCGTGTGCAGTTTTGGTCACCACATTACAGGAAAGATGTGTTTGCACTAGAGAGGGTACAGAGGAGATTTACAAGTATTTTGCCTGGACTGGAGAATTTTAGCTATGCGGAAAGATTGGATAGACTGCGGTTGTTTTCTTTGGAACAGAGGAGGCTGAGGGGAGCCCTGATTGAGGTGTATGTGAGGCCTAGATAGATTGGATAGGAAGGACCTATTTCACTTCGCAAAGGGGTCAACAACCAGGGGGCATAGATTTAAAGTAATTGGTAGGAGGTTTAGAGGAGTGGAATTTTTTTCACCCAGAGGTTGGCGGGGGTCTGGAACTCACTGCATGAAAGGATGGTAGAGGCAGAAATCCTCACCACATTTAAAAAGTACTTGGATGTGCACTTGAA
Source organism: Pristiophorus japonicus (assembly GCF_044704955.1). Lineage (NCBI taxonomy): Eukaryota > Metazoa > Chordata > Chondrichthyes > Pristiophoridae > Pristiophorus > Pristiophorus japonicus. Next base: position 209,442,605 of record NC_091978.1, read on the forward strand.
GTGCCGTAACCTACAGGACTATGGACCAAGAACTGGAATGTGGGATTAGGCTGGATAGCTCTTTGTCGGTCGGCATGGACACGATGGGCCGAAATGGCCTCCTTCTGTGTAGTAAATTTCTATGGTTCTGTAATTCAAAAGCCAAAGGCACACGAAAAACAGACACTAAAGGAATGCACAAGGGTGAAATAACTATATCAATTTTTCTTTAGTATGCTTTGTAGTTATTCTGGATTCGTTGACTTTCTCTATTGATTTGAATTTCATAAATTTATGAATTTTGTTATGAATGTGAGTTTAGTGCTGGTTCTCATTTCAGCTTTGTGTCCAGGAGAACATTGTGATGTTCTGTCACACAAGGATAGAATGATGGGGAGTGGTGAGCAAAGGGGACCTGGGGTTTCATTCACTGGAATCGGAGTCTGAAGAGATGCTCACAATCAGCCCTTCTGGAATGGACCTTTGCTGCCTACCTCCTCCTTTCCTCCTCCTCCTGCTCATCATCTTCCTCCTCCTACTCTTCCTCTTCCTCCTTCCTCGTCCTCCTCCTGAGCTGGTCCCAGAACCTGTGTTAGCAAGGACTGCCTATTCATGATGGCCAAGTTGTGCAGCATGCAGCAGACCATCCGGCAAGTACTGGAGGACTCCTCCCGAGTACTAAAGGCAGCAGAACCTTTGCTTGAACACCCCGATGGGCTGCTCAGTGATGTTCCTCGTGGCGGCATGGCTGTTATTAGTTGAGTGCTGGCCACGTGTGGTAGGCTTGCGGACGGGAGTCCTCAGCCAGGTGCAGAGCTGATAGCACTTGTCTCCGAGCAGCCACCCTCGGGTTTGACGTGGTGGATAGAAAATGACTGGCACACCGGAAAAAAGCGAATTGGATATATACTTAAAAAGGAAACATTTGCAGTGCTACCGACTTCCCAAAAATGGCGGCTACCGTGTGACTCGCCGGAAGCTGCGGAAATAGGGGAGTGAGACTAATTGGATAACTCTTTCAAAGTCCAAGCACATGCATGATGTGCCAAATGCCCTCCTTCCATGCTGTGTGATTCTATGATTAAATGAATGCAACAAAAGGTAGCCAAAAATAATAACAAAAAATGAGAGTTCTGAACTTTTTTTCAAGACGACAACATTTAAGGCAAAGCAAAATACAAAACATATAAGGCATGTTCTAAGTTTAACTCCCGTTCTGGGCTGAGTGAGCTGTTGTCAATGATGGTATAGTTGTCGTGCACAGAGAGAGAGGAGGAAAGGAGCACTATAACTGTTCTCAGGCTAGGTAAAGGTAAAGTAAGCCAAGGCTGCTCCTCCTGATCACTATAGAATGTAAAGTGGGCTTCGCTATGAGGTACAGAGTGAAAAGCCTTCAACTTTCACCAAGTAAATATGCGCGTTGAAGAATGACCGCTTGTTTGAGATACTCCGGGAATAAGAACATAAGAAATAGGAGTAGGCCATTTGACTCCTCGAGCCTGCTCCGCCATTTAATAAGATCATGGCTGATCTGATCTTGAGCTCAGCTCCACTTTCCTGCCCGCTCCCCATAACCCTTTATTCCCTTATTGCTCAAAAATATGTCTATCTCCGCCTTAAATATATTCAATGACCCAGCCTCCACAGCTCTCTGAGGCAGCAAACTCCAGTTTTACAACCTTCTGAGAGAAGAAATTTCTCCTCATCTCGGTTTTAAGTGGGTTGCTGCTTTTTCTGAGACTATGTCCCCTAGTTTTAGTTTCCCCTATGAGTGGAAATATCCTCTCTGCATCCACATTTTTGAGCCCCCTCATTATCTTATATGTTTTGATAACATCATCTCTCATTCTTCTGAACTCCAATATGTAGAGGCCCAACCTACTCAACCTATCTTCATAAGTCAACCCCCTCATCTCCGGAATCAACTTAGTGAACCTTCTCTGAACAGCCTCCAATGCAAGTATATCCTTCCTTAAATACAGAGACCAAAACTGTATGCAGTACTCTAGGTGTGGCTTCACCAATACCCTGTACAGTTCTAGCAGGACTTCTCTGCATTTATACTCTATCCCCCTTGCAATAAAGGCCAATATTCCATTTGCCTTCCTGATTACTTGCTGTACCTGCATACTCACTTTTTGTGTTTCATGCACAAGGACCCCCAGGTCCCTCTGTACTGCAGCACTTTTCAGTTTTTCTCCATTTAAATTATAATTTGCTTTTCTATTTTTTCTGCCAAAGTTGATAACCTCACATTTTCGCACATTGTATTCCATTAGTCAAATTTTTGCCCACTACTTAGCCTGTCTAAATCCCTTTGCAGATTTTGTGTGTCTTCCTCACAATTTGCTTTCCCACCCATTTTTGTATCATCTGGAGGGAGGAGATCATGCCAGGAGATCTCAGAGATGCAATGATTGTGACCATTTTTTAAAAAGGGGACAAGTCTGACTGCGGCAACTACAGGGGAATCTCCCTGCTATCAACCACTGGGAAAGTTGTCGCTAAAGTTCTCAACCGTCTTCTCCCTATGGAGCTCCTCCCGGAATCACAGTGCAGATTTTGTCCCCTACGGGGCACAATGGACATGATCTTTGCAGCGTGACAGCTGCAGGAAAATTGCAGGGAACAGCGCCAGCCCTTATACATGGCCTTTTTCGATCTTACAAAGGCCTTTGATACTGTCAACCGTGAGGGTCTATGGAGCGTTCCCCTCCAATTCGGATGCCCCCAAAAGTTTGTCAACATCCTTCGCCTGCTTCACAACAATATGCAGGCCATGATCCTTACCAATGGATCCATTGCAGACCCAATCCACGTCCAGACCTGGGTCAAACAGGCTGTGTCATCGCTCCAACCCTCTTCCCAATCTTCCTCGCCGCCATGCTCCACCTCACAGTCAACAAGCTTCCCGCTGGAGTGGAACTAAACTACAGAACCAATGGGAAGCTGTTTAACCTACGCCGCCTCCAGGCCTGGTCCAAGATTACCCCAACCTCTGTCGTCGAGCTGCAGTACGCGGACGACGCCTGCGTCTGCGCACATTCTGAGGTTGAATTATAGGATATAGTCAATGTATTCACTGAGGCATATGAAAGCATGGGCCTTACGCTTAACATCCATAAGACAAAGGTCCTCCACCAGCCTGTCCCTGCCGCACAGCACTGACCTCCAATCATCAAGATTCACGGCGCGGCCCTCGACAACGTGGACCATTTCCCATATCTCGGGAGCCTCTTATCAACAAAGGCAGACATTGATGCAGAAATTCAACATCGCCTCCAGTGCGCCAGTGAATGCCTTCGGCCGTCTGAGGAAAAGAGTGTTTAAAGACCCGGCCCTCAAATCTATCACCAAGATCATGGTCTATAGGGCTGTAGTAATACCCACCCTCCTGTATGGATCAGAGGCATGGACGATGTATAGAAGGCACCTCAAGTCGCTGGAGATATATCACCAACGATGTCTCCGCAAGATCCTGCAAATCCCCTGGGAGTTCAGGCACACCAACATCAGTGTCTTCGTACAGGCTAACGTCCCCAGTATTGAAGCACTGACCACACTCGATCAGCTTCGCTGGGCAGACCACATAGTTCGCATGCCAGATACGAGACTCCCTAAGCAAATGCTTTATGCGGAGCTCCTTCATGGCAAATGAGCCAAAGGTGGGCAGCGGAACCGTTAGAAGGACACCTTCAATACCTCCCTGGTAAAGTGCGACATCACCACTGACACCTGGGAGACCCTGGCCGAAGACCGACCGAGGTGGAGAAAGTGCATCCGGGAGGGCGTTGAGCTCTTCGAGTCTCAACGCAAAGAGCGTGAAGAGGTCAAGCGCAGGCAGTGGAAGCACACGGCAAACCTGCCCCACCCACCCCGTCCCTCGACGAATGTCTGTCCCACCTGTAACAGGGTCTGTGGCTCTCGTATTGGACTGTTCATCCACCAAAGAACTCACTTTGGGAGTGGAAGCAAGTATTCCTCGATTGAAAGGACTGCCTATGATGATGATGGTATCATCAGCAAACTTGGCTACATTACACTCGGTCTCTTCTTCCAAGTCATTAATATAGATCATAAATAGTTGAGACCCCAGTACTGATCCCTGCGGTACTCCACTAGTCACTGTTTGCCAACCAGAAAATGACCCGTTTATCCCGACTCTCTGTTTTCTGTTAGTTAACCAATCTCTATCCATGCTAATATATTACCCCCAATCCCGTGAACTTCTATCTTGTGCAGTAACCTTTTATGTGGCACCTTATCGAATGCCTTCTGGAAATCCAAATACACCACTTCCACTGGTTCCCCCTTATCCACCCTCCTCAAAGAGCTCCAGCAAATTTTCATAAAACCATGCTGACTCTGTTTGAATTATGCTTTTCCAAATGTCCTGCTACTGCTTCCTTAATAATGGACTCCAGCATTTTCCCAACGACATTATGTTAGGCTAACTGGTCTATAGTTTCCTGATTTCTATCTGCTTCCTTTTTTAAATAGGGGAGTTACATTTGCGATTTTCCAGGGAAATTTGGTAGATGACAATCAATGCATCCACTATCTCTGCAGCCACTTCTTTTAAGACCCTAGGATGTAAGCCATCAGGTCCAGGGACCTTTAGTCCCATTATTTTACTACTTCTTTAGTAATAGTGATTGTATTAAGTTCCTCCCTCCCTATAACCCCTTGATTATCTACTATTGGGATGTTTTTAGTGTCTTCTACCGTGAAGACCGATACAAAATATTTGTTCAACATCTCTGCCAAAAGTCACCCCTTTAAGAATCATTGTACCCAAGAAAATGATGAAACTTTATATACACTGCATTGTGCAAAACATTAATGGCAAGGCAAACACACCCACATTTAACAAAATGCTTATCTGGAAGGAAAAGCGAGCTGCAATCACACTGGGAGAGAAAGAAAAGCAAATTCAATAGTTCAGTTCTTTTCGACTCAGTTCTACAATTTACAATAGTTAAGAAGAAATATGTTAGGAGAGGAGGTAATTAGCAAATTAGTCAGACCGCACTTTGAATTTTGTGTCCAGTTCTGGTCGCCAAGAAACTAGAGAACCATTCAAGCACTGGAGGCTGTGCAGGGAAGAGCTACAAGGCTCATTCGCAACATCAAGGTCTGAGTAAGGAGAATAAACGGGAGAAAGAGAGGCTTTTCAGCCTAGAAAGGAGGCATCTGAGAGGCAATCTTATAGATATATGCAAGATTGTTAAGGCTATAGAAAAAGCTAACTTGGAATATTTAAATTAAATTGCGGGAATAGAACAAGGGGACACTCGTTTAAACTAGCGAAAGATAGTTTTAAGATAGCTATCATGAATTTCGTCAACACACAAAAAGTGATCATTGTGTGCAATAAACTTGTGAGTGGAGGCAAAAATCCTGAAATCATTTAAGAGACGACTAGATGTTACAATGGGGGTGGAGGGCATTAGGATCTTTCTAAATGGAGGAATCAAGATGGGCCAATTGCCCTTACTCAGAAATTAGTATCTTGTAAGTTTGTGAACTTTTTAGTAAAATCTAAATTAGGATCTGGATCTGAGAAATCAGGGCAAATACATTTGGAAAACAACCAGCCAAGATGAAATAATATGAATTTAAGGGCAAATCAACTTCCTGGAGTTTCACTTGACTTCTTTCGGAGTAAGGGAGGACTTTTGCAGAACTTTGCCAGAAGAGATAAATAAGTAGAGTAAGGCTCTGGCAAGGGTGATTTCACATGTTCCAGGCAAGAACTGTGTTTGATCGGCCAAATTACCATTTCTTGGTCCATGGTTCCATATGTTATAACATAATGGCCACAATTTTAATGGGGTGGCGCAGTTTTGCAATTGGGAAACCCAGAAGAGCGGGTTTTCCTCAGGTCCTGGTGCATTTAACGGCAGGATTTGATTCCCATTTTGGGCTTTGTTTCCTGGCCGCAACCAGACAGACTCAGAGGCTGGCAGACTATCGGGCGGATAGGCCTTCGAAAATGGCCACAGCCAAGGAGCAGAGTAGAGGGAAGGCGAGATAGAGGTCGGGACGGCATCGATGGGGGGGGTGGGAGACGGAGAGATCGGGCAATGGCGCCATCGATGGGGTGGCAGAGAGATCGTGAGAGATGGGAAGAAGAACGTGGAAGGAGCCAGGGAGATCACAGGAGGATAGGAGATGATCGTGGAAGGGAAGAGAGAGATCAGGAGTGAAGAGAAAAAGATCACTGGGGCCCCGTGGACGATATGAGGGCTGGGGGGAGATCGCGAGCCATGACATCAGGGAGGAGATCACGGGCCATGAAAGATATTGTGAGGGCATCGGATCGTGGTGGGGTATGGGAGCGAGAGATCCGATTGCTAGGGAGGTTAACAGGTTTGCTTGGAGTACCGGGGGGAAGCACTTCTGCTCCTCCTAGCCCACAAGTAGTGCTGGAAAAGCATTTACCTCAACTCTTCCATGTAGCAGCTCTTGCCCCCCTTCAGCTACCAGATTTCCCGCGGCTCGTTAATGCTGCAACAGAGAAATAATCTGAGGCACACAGCCTCTTTAAACTATTTAAATGAGCGACCAGCCTCCTGGGAGCGAGCTCGCGCCCCCGCACCCCCGCCACCCCGTCCCACCTATGTTAAAACCAAAAGTGGGGGGGTTCAGTGTGGGTTGGGTCCTGGTTTGAGATGTTTTACATATTTACTTTCCATCCTTTTTGATGGTTAAAATCACTCTCTTCCCCCCACCCCCCCCCACCCCACATATCTATCTTTTATACATGAGGGGGCGAAATTGCCTTTTTGCTTGGGGGAACAGAGCACTCCCGCCTCTCGTGAAATTGACCGGGAATTTGCGGAGGTTTCCTGCAGTTAGCGGCCCGGGCCGCCACGCAATTGACGATGATGTAATCGCCCGAGCGCGGCGACCCCACACCGACCCTTTAGCGCCCCACAAGGGAAATTGCTCCGCGGACTACGAGGCTGGCGCGAGTGGATGACAACGCCAGCTTTGCGCTTCGCGAATCTGGTGGACACCAACTCTCTGGGTGCTCCTTAAAGGGAAGAGTGCCAGTGCCCCGGGCCGCCATATTTTTTTGTCTGCCGACTCTCGGGTCGGCTCAACAATGGCGGCCCTAGCATTTTTCGGGCTGCCATTATGCCTCTTGGGTGCCGGGCTACAGGCCCGGTTGCACGTTGCCCTGGTGGAGGCCATCGGAGACGTTGCAGAGTGTGCAGCAGTCATCCACTTTAATCGAAGGAGAGGGGCGTTGAAGCATGTCAGCACTACGCGGAGCATCTGTGTAGCGCTTCTTTCAGCGCCCAGTAGCGCCCGCAAAGGAAGAGGAGCGCGCGAGATTATGCTCGGTTTCCTTTGAGGAGAGGTAAGGGTAAATCCACGGCTGGGCAGGATTCTGCGCCGGGCGCAGAATGTCCCAGCCCTAGGAGGTTACCACCCCCAATCGGGTCGCAGAGCAATTTAACCCCCATATATTTACTTATAATTAGACTTTTGCATCATAAGCAATAAAGAAAACTTACATCTCTCATGAGAACAGATGCATGATAAACTGGGTATAAAGATGGTGTGCTCACATTCGTTTTAAATTCATCAGATAATGGTTGCTGGGGAGGGAAAGAAAGAGAATTAAAATTATTTAATGCGAGAGACAATTTTAAGATGAGAAATGTACATGGTTACAACTGAAAACTATGAAAATATGAGTTTATATTGTTGCACTAATGCATATGTGGATAATTTGAGCCTGAATGTGATCTTTACTTATCGATATAAAGTAAATTTTCGGACTTAACACTTCCAACAGCAAGCCACACCCACTAAGATCGCATTTTACAAATTTAAAATAAGATGCCAGACAGAATCACAGATGAAAAACTTTTAAAAGAGATCAATAAACATATCTGGAAACTATTCAGTCCCATTCTCTTGCCCTTTCCCCATACTCTTTAAAATTATTTGGCAAATGTTTATCCTCTTCACGTTTAAAAGCTATTGCAAAATAGAGCTCCCTTTAGTGGACTACTGCTCCACCTAGTGAACTACTGTGGTAATGCAACTAATCATGTAAATACAATAAAGGCATCATGTGACACGGTCACATGACAAGTTCATGTGTTAGGAGCCATCATGTGTGTCTGTGACGTCATCAGGAAGATATCACATTTGGCGATCGAGGATAGTATTATCAAATTCCCTAGCTGCAATTTTTGTTCGTGGAAGGTTCAGTCTACTTTGAGAGGTTCTTTGTTTTGCAGAACAGCTAAAAAAATCAAAGGTAAATTACAAGCACGCTTGGCTGAACTGAAGAGTCCAGATGGCTGCGCCTATGGGAATAATAGGGCGCTTGGGTGAGTTGCATCACCACCGAGACGTTCGGAGCATGTGTGAAGCGGTGCTAATAGTATCGCTGAAGTCCCCAATGATGAAAACCGTAACTGGGTGGTGCTAGAAAGAAAACAAGCTATTTTCCTGACTGAAGCAGGCCCTGAGGTGTATGAAACCTAGAAAAAATGTGCTTGTTCCTGTTAAGCAAAAGGACATGCCACCGATGGAGATTACAGTCCTGAGCCCCAGGAAATTGCTGAAAATTATTGTTTTGGAAATCAAGGTCAGTTAAATGACGAGAGTATCAGTGAGTACATTATATCTTTAAAAAAGCTATTCATTCACTGTCACTTCGGAAACTTTCAGGACCGAGCATTGCGTGACCGCTTTGTTTGTGGGATCAACAGTGACACAATCAGAAGAAAGTTAGCAGACAACCGAGGTCAATCGCCTGCAGGTTAAAAGTAAAAGGCAGTTGGGCCCCAAGGCCTCAGCAACCGGCCAGGTTAATAGTAAATTGAAGTCGTGCTATTGGTGTCTGGGACAACACATTGCTCAAAGCTGTCCATATGTGAACGCAGAGTGTTTTTTCTGCAAGAAAATTGGGCATCTTGCAAAGGCATACCGACTGAAAAGTAAACCAATTTTCAATGCTAGAAGTAGCAATCACCAAAGACTACATAGCATTGAAGAGAAGCAATAGGACGTGGAGGTTCTGGAGATACATGTCATCAGGAGCACAAGGATATCTAACAACGATTCGCAAAGTATCGTCATCCAAGCAGACATTGCAGGAACCAGGATACCCATGGAAATCGACACTGGTGCAGCCGCGAGCGTAGTACCAGAATTGCTATATCTTGACAAGTTGCATGATTTCCTGCTGGAAAAGTCGAAGATAGAGCTGCGAGGCTGCTCAGGAGAGCAAATCTCTGTGGTAGGACGTATCATCATAGGCAGTCCCTCGTATCGAGGATGACTTGCTTCCACGCCACAAAGGGATGAGTTCACAGGTGTTTCAATGAAGGACCTAATATTTCAGATCCCAAACTACATCCTGAAGGGTAGAAGATACCTGTGCATGCATTTTTTTTAACGTGGGGTGACCGTTGCACACCAGCCACCACACGGGTTTGACAGAGCTAGGTCTTTGTCCAGTGGCAAGGGTTACGGTGATACGTCCTATCAGAGGGACGTGATCGGGGCCCAGGAGAGACGCGAGTTCGGGGCCCAGGGGCAGCACGAGCCAGTCCACACTTCGATATGTGTGTGCACTAGGTCCGTGCAGCAGAGCAGGTCTCCAGTTGTCTTGGGTAATCCTTGCCACTGGACCAAGACCTAGCTCTGTCAAGCCCGTGTGGTGACTGGTGTGCAACGGTCACCCCACGTTTAAAAAAAAAATGCACACAGGCATCTTCTATCCTTCAGGATGTAGTTCAGGATCTGGAATATTAGGTCCTTCATTGAAACACCTGTGAACTCATCCCTTTTTGGCGTGGAAGCAAGTCATCCTTGATACGAGGGACTGCCTATGATGATACGTCCTACCACAGGGATTTGCTCTCCTGAGTAGCCTCGCAGCTCTATCTTCGACTTTTCCAGCAGGAAATCATGCAACTTGTGAAATACAAGGATCAGTTTCAGAGCTTGCCTCTCTTAATAGTGACAGGGGACAAGCCTGCCTTACTAAGTTCCAACGAAGGGTCATCGACCCGAAACGTTAACTCTGCTTTCTCTCCACAGATGCTGCTTGACTCGCTGAGATTTCCAGCATTTTCTGTTTTTATTCCGGATTCCAGCATCCGCAGTATTTTGCTTTTATATTTTCTAGGTAGAAATTGGTTAGGATCACTGAAGCTGAATTGGAATGAGATTTTTCGTGTAGAAACGAGATTTGCATCGAAAGAGGATGTCATCAAGCAATATCCGAAGATGTTCTGCAAAATAGGCAGTCTAATGCAAGACTTTTAGGCAAGTGTCACAGTACAGAAGGACGCTAGACCAGTTTACTGCAAGCCATGACCCGTCCCATACGCACTCAAGGACAATCTCAAAAGACTAGAATCTGAGAATATTTTCTGTAAGGTAGATATAAATAATTAGGCTACACCCATTCTTGTACCTAAGTCAGATGGTCAGTTAAGATTGTGTGGTGATTTAAAAAGTAATCGAAAACCAGGTTCTAGGGGGTAATCTACCCAATGCATTGACAAATGTAGAAGATTTGTTCACATTGCTGACAGGTGGCCAGTTCTTCTCAAAGTTAGATCTCATAAATGCCTACTTACAACTTGAACTAGATGAGGAGTTCAAGTCATGCTTGATTATAAATATTCATCTAGGCCTATATCAATTTAATAGGCTACCATTTGGATTGTCTTCTGCCCCCGCCATATTCCAAGAGGTGATGAACCAGATTTTGCAAGGCATTGAAGGGTTAGTATGTTATTAAGATGACATACTCATTTCAGCACCAAACTGGAAAATCTATAATAACTTGTTGAATGAAGTGCTCAAATGGCTAGAGAAGCACAGAGTATGAGTGACTGCTTGCAACTGTGAGTTATTTCAATGCTCAATGGGGTACTTCGGTCACAGAGTAAACAAAGATGGTTTACACTCAACCAAGGGAAAGCTGGATGCAATCAGAAATGCACCCACTCCCATTGAACTTAGATCATTTTGAGGTCTTTTGAATTATTATGGGAAGTTCCTACCATATTTGGCTACAGTATTACATCCACTGAATGAGCTGTTGAAAAAATAGGTCCAATGGAAGTGGTCAAAAGAATGCGACGCAGCATTCAAGGAATATAAAAGCCTGTTGGTAGAGAGCACCACGTTAGTTCACTATGACATATCTAAGGAGATCAAGCTAGCATGCAATGCTTCTCCGTATGGAGTTGGGGCAATGATCTCTCATGTACTACATCATTGGGATGAGAGACGAATTGCCTTTGCTTCACGCACTCTCAGTGCCAGTGAGGCGTGAGTCCGGGGATCAGCAGAGGCCTATAAAGGCCACGAGAGTCAGCGGGAGTTCGTGGTCGCTGAGGCGTGAGTCCGGGGATCAGCAGAGGCCTATAAAGGCCGCGAGAGTCAGCGGGAGTTCGTGGTCGCTGAGGCGTGAGTCCGGGGAGCGTCTGAAGCCTATAAAGGCCGCAAGAGGCAGCAGGAGTTGGTGGTCGCTGAGGCATGAGTCCGGGGATCGGCAGAGGCCTATAAAGGCCACGAGAGGCAACGGGAGTTGGTGGTTGCTGAGGCATGAGTCCAGGGATCGGCAGAGGCCTATAAAGCCCGCGAGAGGCAGCGGGAGTTCGTGGTCGCTGAGTCGTGAGTCCGGGGAGCGTCCGAGGCCTATAAAGGCCGCAAGAGGCAGCGGGAGTTCGTGGTCGCTGAGGCGTGGGTCCGGGGATCGGCAGAGGCCTATAAAGGCCGCGAGAGGCAGCGGGAGTTCGTGGTCGCTGAGGCGTGAGTCCGGGGAGCGTCCGAGGCCGATAAATGCCGCGAGAGGCAGCGGAAGTTCATGGTCGCTGAGGCGTGAGTCCGGGGATCAGCAGAGGCTTATAAAGGCCGACCGGTGCAGCTACAGGGTGAAGACAAAAAAGAAGTAGAAAGAAATAGAAAGGTGATGTCACAGCCAAGGGGTAAGTGATTGGCTGGTGATTGGTCAGTAGTTTTTCTTTTTTCTCTTCTATATCAGTGAGTAACTTTTAACATTGTTATTGCCAATTTAAGTGTATCTAAGAGTTAAGTCAAGGCAGGAGAGCTCGGACACGTGTTATGCTCCTCTTGTACTATGTGGGAAACCAGGGACGCCTCCAGTGTCTCCGACGACTACGTGTGCGGGAAGTGTATCCACCTCCAGCTCCTGACGGACCGTGTTGCGGAATTGCAACTGAAGGTGGATTTACTCTGGAGCATCCACGATACTGAGAATGACGTGAACAGCACGTTTAGTGAGTTGGTCTTACTGCAGGTAAAGGGTCCACAGCCAGATAGGGAATGGAAGACCAACAGGAAGAGCAGTGCAAGGAATGTAGTGCAGGGATCCCCTGCAGTCATTCCCCTGCAAAACAGATACACTGCTTTGAGTACTGTTGAGGGGGATGACTCATAACGGGGGAGCAGCAGCAGCCAAGTTCATGGCACCGTGGCTGGCTCTGCTGCACAGGAGGGCAGGAAAAAGAGTGGGAGAGCGATAGTGATAGGGGATTCAACTGTAAGCGGCCGCAACCAAGACTCCAGGATGGTATGTTGCCTTCCTGGTGCAAGGGTCAAGGATGTCTCGGAGCGGGTGCAGGACATTCTGAAAAGGGAGGGTGAACAGCCAGTTGTCGTGGTGCATATAGGTACCAACGACATAGGTAAAAAATGGGATGAGGTCCTACGCGGCGAATTTAGGGAGCTAGGAGCTAAATTAAAAATTAGGACCTCAAAAGTAGCAATCTCAAGATTGCTACCAATGCCACGTGCTACTCAGAGTAGGAATCGCAGGATAGCTTAGATGAATACATGGCTTGAGGAGTGGTGCACAAGGGAGGGATTCAAATTCCTGGAACATTGGAACGGTTCTGGAGGAGGTGGGACCAGTACAAACCGGACGGTCTGCACTTGGGCAGGACCGGAACCAATGTCCTAGGGGGAGTGTTTGCTAGTGCTGTTGGGAGGAGTTAAACTAATATGGCAGGAGGAATGGAACCTATGCAGGGAGACAAGAGGGAAATAAAAAGGAGGCAGAAGCAAAATATAGAAAGGAAAATAGTAAAAGTGGAGGGCAGAGAAACCCAAGGCAAAAAACAAAAAGGGCCACATTACAGCAAAATTCTAAAGGGGCAAAGTGTGTTAAAAAAACAAGCCTGAAGGCTCTGTGCCTCAATGCAAGGAGTATTCGAAATAAGTGGATGAATTAACTGCGCAGATAGCAGTTAACGGATACGATGTGATTGGCATCACGGAGACATGGCTCCAGGGGAACCAAGGCTGGGAACTCAACAACCAAGAGTATTCAGCATTTAGGAAGGATAGACAGAGGAAAAGGAGGTGGGGTGGAGTTGGTGGTTAAAGATGAAATCAATGCAATTGTAAGGAAGGACATTAGCCTGGATGATGTGGAATCGGTATGGGTGGATCTGCGGAATACCAAATGGCTGAAAACGCTAGTGGGTGTTGTGTATAGACCACCACATAGTAATAGTGAGGTTGGGGACAGCATCAAGCAAGAAATAAGGGATGTGTGCAATAAAGGTACAGCAGTAATCATGGACGACTTTAATATACACATTGATTGGGCTAACCTAACTGATAGCAATGCGGTGGAGGAGGATTTCCTGGAGTGTATTCGGGATGGTTTTCTAGACCAATATGTTGAGGAACCAACCAGGGAGCTGGCCATCCTAGACTGGGTATTGTGTAATGAGAAGGGACTAATTAGCAATCTTGTTGTGCGAGGCCCCTTGGGGAAAAGTGACCATAATGTGGTAGAATTCCTTATTAAGATGGAGAGTGACAAAGTTAACTAGGGTCCTGAACTTAAGGAAAGATAACTTCGACGGGATGAGGTGTGAATTGGCTAAAATAGACTGGCAAACGATGCTCAAAGAGTTGATGGTGGATAAGCAATGGCAAACATTTAAAGATCACATGGATAAACTTCAGCAAATGTACATCCCTGTCTGGAGTAAAAATAAAACTGGGAAGGTGGCTCAACCATGCCTAACAAAGGAAATTAAGGATAGTGTTAAAGCCAAGGAAGAGGCATATACATTGGCTAGAAAAAGCAACACACCTGAGGACTGGGAGAAATTTAGAATTCAACAGAGGAGGACTAAGGGTTTAATTAAGAGGGGGAAAATAGAGTACGAGCGGAAGCTTGCAGGGAATATAAAAACTGACTGCAAAAGCTTCTATAAATATGTGAAGAGAAAAAGATTAGTAAAGACAAACGTAGGTCCCTTGCAGTCGGATTCAGGTGAAATTATAATGGGGAACAAAGAAGGAAGATACAAATAACTGTCCGAAGGTACTAGGGGACAGTGGGTCTAATGAGAAAGAGGAACTGAAGGATATCCTTATTAGGCGGGAAATTGTGTTCGGGAAATTGATGGAATTGAAGGCCGATAAATCCCCGGGGCCTGATAGTCTGCATCCCAGAGTGCTCAAGAAAGTAGCCCTAGAAATAGTGGATACATTGATGATCATTTTCCAACAGTCTATCGACTTTGGATCAGTTTCCATGGACTGGAGGATAGCTAATGTAACACCACTTTTTAAAAAAGGAGGGAGAGAGAAAATGGGTAATTATAGACCGGTTAGCCTGCCATCAGTACTGGGGAAAATGTTGGAATCGATCATGAAGGACGAAATAACAGCGTATTTGGAAAGCAGTGACAGGATCGGATCAAGTCAGCATGGATTTATGAAAGGGAAATCATGCTTGACGAATCTTCTAGAATTTTTTGAGGATGTAACTAGCAGAGTGGACAAGGGAGATCCAGTGGATGTGGTGTATTTGGACTTTCCGAAGGCTTTTGACAAGGTACCACACAAGAGATTGGTGTGCAAAATTAAAGCACATGGTATTGGGGGTAATGTACTGACGTGGAGAGAGAACTGGTTGGCAGACAGGAAGCAGAGAGTCGGGATAAACGGGTCCTTTTCAGAATGGTAGGCAGTGACTAGTGGAGTGCCGCAGGGCTCAGTGTTGGGACCCCAGCTCTTTACAATATACATTAACGATTTGGATGAAGGAATAGAGTGTAATATCTCCAAGTTTGCGGATGGCATTAAACTGGGTGGCGGTGTGAGCTGTGAGGAGGACGCTCAGAGGCTGCAGGGTGACTTGGACAGGTTAGGTGAGTGGGCAAATGCATGCCAGATGCAGTATAATGTGGATAAATGTGAGGTTATCCATTTTGGGGGCAAAAACACGAAGGCAGAATTTTATCTGAATGGTGACAGACTAGGAAAAGGGGAGGTGCAACGAGGCCTGGGTGTCATGGTTCATCAGTCACTGAAAGTGGGCAGGCAGGTACAGCAGGCGGTGAAGAAGGCAAATGGTATGTTGACCTTCATAGCTAGGGGATTTGAATATAGAAGCAGGGAGGTCTTACTGCAGTTGTACAGGGCCTTAGTGAGGCCTCACCTGGAATATTGTGTTCAGTTTTGGTCTCCTAGTCTGAAGGAGGACGTTCTTGCTATTGAGGGAGTGCAGCGAAGGTTCACCAGACTGATTCCCAGGATGGCTGGGCTGTCATATGAGGAGAGACTGGATCAACTGGAGTTCAGAAGGATGAGAGAAGATCTCATATAAACATTCTGACAGGACTGGACAGGTTAAATGCGGGAAGAATGTTTCCGATGCTGGATAAGTCCAGAACCAGAGGACATAGTCTTAGGATAAGGGGTAGGCCATTTAGGACAGAGATGAAGAGAAACTTCTTTACTCAGAGAGTTGTTAACCTGTGGAATTCCCTGCCGCAGAGAGTTGTTGATGCCAGTTCACTGAATATATTCAAGAAGGAGTTAGATATGGCTCTTACGGTTAAGGGGATCAAGGGGTATGGAGAGAAAGCAGGAAAGAGTACTGAAGGAATGATCAGCCATGATCTTATTGAATGGCGGTGCAGGCTCGAAGGGCAGAATGGCCTACTCCTGCACCTATTTTTCTATGTTTCTATGTGAGCGTAATTATGTATAGATTGAAAGAGAAGCTTTGGCATTAATTTTTGGTGTCAAGAAGTTCCACAAATATTTGTATGGTTGTAAGTTTACCATCGTTACTGACCATAAGTCCCTGACAGCAATCCTCCATCCAAGTCCCCAATTCAAACCTTGGCTACAGCCCGAATGCAGAGATGATTTTGTCAGTATATACATATGCCATTGATAACAGATGATCAGCTGATCACAGTAATGCTGATGCTATGTCTAGGTTGCCATCCTCATCACAAATTACAACCAATCGGGAAGAAATGTTCTATTTTTCATACATTGATAAACAGCCAGTCACAGCTGAAGAGATTGGTAGAGCAACCAAGCGTAGCCCAGTTATGTCAAAGATGCATGACTACATAGCAAATGGCTGGCCAAACCAGATATCACAGAAAGAAATTCATCCATACTTCGTTCGTAGGAATGAATTATCAGTGGATAAAGATTGTATCATGAGGGGTGCAAGAGTAGTTATTCCAAATAAGTTCGGGTCCACATTGTTCGGAGATCTTCATGACCAGCACCTGGGAATGTGCTTGACCAAGTGTTTTGCACGCAGCTACTTATGGTGGCCACTATCTTAAATAGTGAGGTTACAATTGCTACCTTTCAATCCATGTGAACCATTCTAGTCTTGGGGGGGGGGGGGGGGGAGGGGGTTAAAATTCCCTGCATAGAGCATAAAAACAAGGAATTTATACGAAACCTTTAGAAATCACTGGTTAGGCCTTAGTTAGAATATTGTGTTTAATTCTGGACACCACAGGCCTTGGAGAGGGATCAAAAGAGATTTACTAGAATGGTACCTGGGATAAAGGACTTCAGTTATGTAGAGAGACTAGAGAAGCTGGGGTTGTACTCCTTAGAGAAGAGAAGGTTAAGAGAAGTTTTAATAGAGGTATTCAAAATCATGAAGGGTTTTGATCGAGTAAATAAAGAGAAACAATTCCAGGGGCAGAATGGTCGGTAGCCAGAGAACACATTTAAGGTAATTGACAAAAGAATCAGGGAGGTGATGAGGAGAATCTTTTTTAAGCATGATCTGGAATGCACTGCCTGAAAGGGTGATGGAAGCAGATTCAATAATGGGGCAGAATTTCTGACGTCCCGGGCCCGTACGACGTTTCTACGGACCCGGGAAGGCATCGGAAAAGCAGATCATCCGCAGGTCAGGAGCGAGGACATTTGTACGTGGAACTTTGGGTTATCTAGCCATATCTGGCACGGCAAATGTCCTCAGAACTCTTGCGTCTGAAAAGGCAGGCGCATAAGAGTTTAAAAACATAGAAAAAACATGATTAAAATTAAAATTTTAAAAATACATTTATGTTAAAACCCTGCCCACTCAGATAATGTTATTTTAAACCCAAACCCTAACTTTTTTTAAAAATCAGCAATTTTTTTTTCTTTTAAAAACGTGTAACATTTTTAATTTCTATTAGTTTATTGTGGGAGGTGTTTTTTTTAAAAGTTTTATGTATTTTTGGTTAGTTTTGGGGGTTTTCTCATTCATTGGATTACAAAACTCCTATTACAATTAATGAGTAAATACTTACCTGTGATTGGATGTCCAAGCACACGTGACTCCTGCGGACGTCCTGACGTGCACGCGCTGCGCGTCGCAGGGAGAGGAGGCTTGTGGATCGGGAGTTCCAGCGGGTGAAGCAGCTTCAGGTAAGTGCGCATTTTATTTCTATTCTTTATTGATTTTCCCGTGGGAAGTCCTCTTCAGAATTTCTGCCCCAATAACTTTCCTGATCTATAGAGCTCAGCTATTCACTGGTATCATTAACACCTGGTCAGTTATTTCAAAATTTCTACTATTGACTAATGCTAAAGTGGCTATTTTTTAAAGGCTTAGCACATAAGAACACAGGAAAAAGGAACAGGAGTAGGCCAATGAGCACCTTGAGCCTGTTCTGCCATTTAACGAGATCATAGCTGATCTGAAACCGAACTCCATATTCGTCATTGCACCAACACTTTTCTCGATCTTCCTTGCTGCAATGCTCCATCTCACTCTCAACAAGCTCCCCGCTGAAGTGGAACTAAACTATAGAACCAATGGGAAACTGTTCAACCTTTGCTGCCTCCAAGCTAGAACTACAGTACCTGGATGTGCTT
Organism: Pristiophorus japonicus; assembly: GCF_044704955.1. Lineage (NCBI taxonomy): Eukaryota > Metazoa > Chordata > Chondrichthyes > Pristiophoridae > Pristiophorus > Pristiophorus japonicus. Next base: position 209,460,752 of record NC_091978.1, read on the forward strand.
GGGTCTGCGCATACTCAACAGCTGAATTACAAGCCATCGTCAACACCTTCACTGAGGGGTACGAAAGTATAGACCTTATGCCAAACATCTGTAAGACAAAGGTCCTCCACCAACCTGACCCTGCCACGCAGTGCTGCCCCCCGGTCATCAAAATCCATGGCGTGACCTTGGACAAAGTGGACCATTTTCCATACCTCAGGAGCCTACTATCAGCAAGGGCAGACATCGATGACGAGTTCCAACACCGCCTGCAGTGTGCCAGTGCAGCCTTCCGTCGCATGAGGAAGAGAGTGTTTGAAGGCCAGGTCCTCAAATCTGGCACCAAGCAGTAGGGCAGTAGTGATACCCACCATCCTATATGGCTCAGAGACATGGACCATATGCAGCAGATTTCTCAAAGCGCTGGAGAAGTACCACGAACACTGCCTCCACAAGTTTCTGCAAATCCACTCGGAGGATAGACGCACTAACGTCAGTGTTTGGTGGTCATTTTCCAACATTCCATGGGCTCTGGATCAGTTCCTATGGATTGGAGGGTAGCTAATGTAACCCCACTTTTTAAAAAAGGAGGGAGAGAGAAAACAGGGATTTATAGACCGGTTAGCCTGACATCGGTGGTGGGGAAAATGCTGGAATCAATTATTAAAGATGTAATAGCAGCATATCTGGAAAGCAGTGACAGGATCGGTCCAAGTCAGCGTGGATTTATGAAAGGGAAATCATGCTTGACAAATCTTCTAGAGTTTTTTGAGGATGTAACTAGTAGAGTGGATAAGGGGGAACCAGTGGGGATGTGGTGTATTTGGACTTTCAAAAGGCTTTTGACAAGGTCCCACACAAGAGATTAGTATGCAAAATTAAGGCACATGGTATTGGGGGTAATGTATTGACGTAGGTAGAGAACTGGTTGGCAGACAGGAAGCAAAGAATGGGAATAATGGGTCATTTTCAGAATGGCAGACAGTGACTAGTGGGGTGCGCAGGGTTCAGTGCTGGGACCCCAGCTATTTACAATATACATTAATGATTTAGATGAAGGAATTGAATGTAATATCTCCAAGTTTGCAGATGACACTAAGCTGGGTGGTGGTGTGAGCTGCGAGGATGATGCTAAGAGGCTGCAGGGTGACTTGGACAGGTTAGTTGAATGGGCAAATGCATGGCAGATGCAGTATAATGTGAATAAATGTGAGGTTATCCACTTTGGTGGCAAAAACAGGAAGGCAGATCATCATCTGAAAGGTGACAGATTAGTAAAAGGGAAGGTGCAAAGAGACCTGGGTGTCATGGTACATCAGTCATTGAAGGTAGGCATTCAGGTACAGGAGGCAGTAAAGAAAGCAAATGGCATGCTGGCCTTCATAGCGAGGGGATTTGAGTATAGGAACAGGGAGGTCTTACTGCAGTTGTACAGGGCCTTGGTGAGACCACACCTTGAGTATTGTGTGCAGTTTTGGTCTCCTAATCTGAGGAAGGACGTTCTTGCTATTGAGGGAGTGCAGCGAAGGCTCACCAAACTGATTCCCGGGATGGCAGGACTGATATATGAGGAAAGACTGGATCGGCTAGGCTTATACTCACTGGAATTTAGAAGAATTTATTCAGTGGAGTTTAGAAGGATGAGAGGAGATCTCATAGAAACATATAAAATTCTGACATGACTGGACAGGTTAGATGCAGGTAGAATGTTCCCGATATTGGGGAAGTCAATAATCAGGGGTCACAGACTAAAGATAAGGGGTAAGCCATATAGGACCGAGATGAGGAGAAACTTTTTCACCCAGAGAGTTGTGAGCCTGTGGAATTCTCTGCCACAGAAAGTTGGTGAGTCCAGTTCGTTGGACATATTCAAAAGGGAGTTAGATGTGGCCTTTATGGCTAAAGGGATCAGGGGGTATGGAGAGAAGGCAGGGGTGGGGTACTGAGGTTGCCATAATTATAATGAATGGCTGTGCAGGCTCGAAGGGCCGAATGGCCTGCTCCTGCACCTATTTTCTATGTTTCTATGTTTTCTATGTTCTCGCTCAGGCCAACAACCCAGCATCAAAGCACTGACCACGCTCGACCAGCTACGTTGGGCGGGCCACATCATCCGCATGCCCGACACGAGACTCCCTAAGCAAGTGCTCTACTCGGAACTCCTACATGGCGAGCGAGCCCCAGGTGGGCAGAGGAAATGTTCCAAGGACACCCTCAAAGCCTCCTTGATAAAGTGCAACTTCCCCACCGGCACCTGAGAATCCCTGGCCCAAGACCACCCAAAATGGAGGAAGAGCATCCGGGAGGGGGCTGAGCACCTCGAGTTTCATCGCCGAGAGCATGCAGAAATCAAGCGCAGACAGCGGAAGGAGCGTGCGGCAAACCAGGCTCCCCACCCACCCTTTTCTTCAACCACCGTCTTCCCTACCTGTGACAGAGACTGTAATTCCCGCATTAGACTGTACAGCCACCTGAGAACTCACTTTTAGAGTGGAAGCAAGTCTTACATGGTTCCGAGGGACTGCCTATGTTGATGACAGGAATATAGGAACAGGAGTAGGCACTGAGCCCCTCGAGTCTGTTCTGCCATTTAATGAGATCATGGCTGATCGACAACCTAACACCCTCTTGGCCCATATCCCTTAATACCTTTGGTTAACAAAAATCTATCAATCTCAGATTTAAAATTAACAATTGATCTACATCAATTGCCATTTGCGGAAGAGAGTGCCAAACTTCTACCACCCTTTGTGTGTCGAAGTGTTTCCTAATTTCACCCCTGAAAGATTTGGCTCCATTTTTTAGACTTTGTCCCCTAGTCCTAGACTCCTCAACCAGCAGAAATAGTTTCTCTTTATCTATCCCTTAATATCTTGAAAATTTCGATCAGATCACCCCATAACTGTCTAAATTCTAGGGAACACAACCCTAATTTGTGTAATTTCTCCTCATAACTCAACCCTTGAAATTCGGGTATGATTCTGGTAAACCTACACTGCACTCCCTCCGATGCCAATATATCCTTCCTAAGATGTGGTGCACAGAACTGCTCTCAGTACTCCAGGTGTGGTCTAACCAGGGTTTTGTTTAGCTGCAGCATAACTTCTACCCCCTTGTATTCTAGTTCTGGAGATATAAAGGCCAGCATTCCATTAGACTTGTTGATTATTTTTTATACCTGTTCATAACATTTAAATGATCTTTGTACCTGGACCCCCAAGTCTCTTTGGACCTCCGCTGTTTCTAGCTTTTCACCAGTTAGAACGTACCCTGTTCTGTCCTTTCTAGGTCCAAAGTGTATGATCTTACATTTGCCTACATTGAAATCTATTTGCCACAGTTTTGCCCGTTTACTTAATCTATCGATGTCCCTTTGTAATTTAATGTTTTTATCTACACTGCCGACAATGCCCACTATCTTTGTGTCATCGGCAAATTTGGATATGTGACTTTCTATGCCATCATCTAAATTGCTAATAAATACTGTGAATAGTTGCGGCCCCAACACAGATCCATGCGGGACACCACTAGTCACATTCTGCCAATTTGTGTAGCTAGGTATTATCCCTACTGCTTATCTCCTGCCGCTCAGCCTATTTCCGAACCAGGTAAATAATTTGCCCTCAATTCCATGGGCTTCTACCTTAGTTAACAGTCTTTTATGCCTTCTGGAAGTCCATATAAATAACATCCATCGACATTCCCTTGTACACAACTTTAGTCACCTCCTCAAAAAATTCAATCAGATCTGACAGCGAGCCACATGAGGTATAAGGACATGTGACCAAAAACTTGGTCGAAGACGTATGTTTTAAGGAACATCTTAAAGGAAGAGAGATAGGTAGATACGGAGAGGGTTAATTAACATAAGAGCATAATAAATAAAATCAGGAGTAGGCCATATGGCTCCTCGAGCCTGCTCCGCCATTCAATAATATCATGGCTGATCTGATCTTGGGCTCAGCTCCACTTCCCTGCCCGCTCCCCATAACCCTTTACTCCCTTATCGCTCAAACATCTGTCTCTCTCCGCCTTAAATATATTCAGTGAACCACCCTCCACAGCTCTCTGGGGCAGCGAATTCCACAGATTTACAACCCTCAGAGAAGAAATTCCTCCTCATCTCAGTTTTAAATGGGTGACCCCTTATTCTAAAGCTATGCCCCCAATTTTAGATTCCCCCATGAGTGGAAACATCCTCTCTGCATCAATCTTGTCGAGCCCCCTCATTATCTTATATGTCTCAATAAGATCACCTCTCATTCTTCTGAACTCCAATGAGTACAGGCCCAACCTGCTCAACCTTTCTTCAACCTTTTCATCTCAGGAATCAACTGAGTGAATATTCTCTCAATTGCCTCTAATGAAAGTATATCCTTCCTTAAATAAGGAGAACAAAACTGTATGTAGTACTCTAGGTGTGGTCTCACCAATACCCTGTACAGTTGTAGCAGGACTTCTCTGCTTTTATACTCCATCACCCTTGCAATAAAGGCCAACATTTCATTTGTCTTCCTGATTACTTGCTGTACCTACATACTAACTTTTTGTGTTTCATGCACAAGGATCCCCATGTCCCTTTTTAGTGCAGCATTTTGTAATTTTTCTCCATTTAATTAATCATTTGCTTTATTATATTTTCTGCCAAAGTGGATAACCTCACACTTTCCCACACTATACTCCATCTGCCAAATTTTTGCCCACTCACTTAGCCTGTCTATAGCCCTTTGCAGATTTTTTGTGTCTTCCTCACAATTTGCTTTCCCACTCATCTCTGTATCATCAATCTTGGCCACGTTACACTCGGTCCCTTCATCCAAATAATTAATTTTGATTGCAAATAGTTGCGGCCCCAGCACCGATCCCTGTGGCACCTCACTAGTTACTATTTACCAACCGGAAAATGACCCATTTATCCCGACTTTCTGTTTTCTGTTAGTTAGCCAATCCTCTATCCATGCTTAATAGATTACGCTCCAGCCCCATGAACTTTCATCTTGTGCAGTAACCTTTTAAGTGGCACCTTATCGAATGCCTTCTGGAAATCCAAATACACCACATCCACTGGTTTCCACTTATCCACACTGCTCGTTACATCCTCAAAGAACTCTAGCAAATTTGTCAAACATGATTTTCCTTTCATAAAACCATGCTGACTCTGCTTGACTAAATTATGCTTTTCCAAATGTCCTGCTACTGTTTCCTTAATAATGGATTCCAGCATTTACCCAACCACAGATCTTAGGCTAACTGGTCTATAATTTCCTGCTTTCTGTCTGCCTCCTTTTTTAAATAGTGGCATTACATTTGCAGTTTTCCAATCCACTGGGACCTCCCCAGAATCACAACCAATGCAACCACTATCTCTGCAGCCACTTCTTTTAAGACCCTAAGATGCAAGCCATCAGGTCCAGTGGATTTATCTATCTTTAGTCCCATTATTTTACCGAATACTTCTTTAGTGACAGTGATTGTTTTTAGTTCCTCCCTCCCTATAGCCTCTTGATTATCCATTATTGGGATGCTTTTAGTGTTTTCTACCGTGAAGACCAATATAAAATATTTGTTCAAAGTCTCTGCCATTTCCCTGTTCCCCATTATTAATTCCCCAGTCTCATCCTCTAAAGGAACCAACATTTCTAGAGTTTAGAATGTAGACAATGCAGATGAAGGCCAATGGCGGAGCGATGAAAATCAGGGATGCGCAAAAAGCCAAAATTGGAGGAGCCCATAGTTCTCAGTGGGTTATAGAGCTGGAGGAGGATACAAATATAGGGAGGGGCAAGACCATTGAGTAATTTGAACATAAGGATGAGAATTTTAAAATATAGGTGTTGCCGGACCAGGAGCCTATGGCCTGAATTTTACAGTCAGTGGTGAAGGAACGACATTTGTCCTTGACCTCAAAAAAGTTTTAGCGGGTTCTAAAGCACAGACCCCCTCTATTCCGATGTCAGTTTGAATTTGCCGCCTTCTGCAGGGAATCTGTGGCATCTAACAACAGGGCAGGCAACAGGCAGGCTGATCAACCAATCAGATTGAAGAATTCTCACAGACAGCAAAGCAGGAAGTAAAAATCAGAGAATATAAATCACATTTAAATCATTGCTCAGAAAGCAAATTAAAGATTGGGACTTTCAAATGGGGTTAAGGGAGAAACTTAAATAGCAAAACACAAACGTGAAAAATATTTTTTTTTAAAAACCTGCAACATTTAAATTTCCTTCTGAGGGATTGGGACTCCACACTTGTAAAATTATTTTTTCAGGGTCAGAGTGGTTGTTCAGCAGTAATTATGAGTTAGTTAAAAACTCTGATTGAACAAGGCTTAACTTTTTCATTAGTCTTTACAGTGAGATTAGTGGGTAAGTAGTTCATGCCAAATCAGTGATTCTGTGCTGATTCCATCAGCGAAGACTGCAACAGTGCATCTTGTGGAGGAGCAGGATATCTCTGACAGCAATTTCCCGATTTCCGCGTTTAACTGTGCAAGTGCGGGCTCCAGAAGTTGCTGTCATTTTTACCCTGTAATAACGGCAAGCACTGACAGCCTTGCCATTATCACTACTGCAAATACCGGGCCAATGTATGTCAGCGAGCACAGGAGTGATAGGTGAACGGAGCGGTGCATGTTAGGATATTGGCTGCTGAGTTTTGGATGACCTCAAGTTTACAGAGAGTGGAGGATGTGAGACCGGCCAGAAGAGCATTGGAATAGTCATGTCTGGTGGTAACGACATGGATTATGGTTTCAACATCAGATGAGCTGAGGCAGGAGTGGAGTTGGGCGATGTTACGGAAGCTCAGCTCAAGATCAAATAGGCCACTGAGGCTATGAAAAATCCATTTCAGCTTCAGACAGTGGGCAGGGAGGGGGATGGAGATAACTGGTAATCTCACTGAGCCATTGATGAGGTGTACATGATCTATTTTTAAATGCAGTGCAGGTAATTTCACTATTCCATTAGTATTACTGTGTTCTTCACAAACCAATTTAAATTCAGTGCCAAAAACTTACTGAAAACAATTAACCAAGACGTAAAATTATCAGCGAAGTTTAAACCTAATACGAAAATATCAATGAAATATCAGCAAAATATTAATACCCGAAACAATTTCTCTAATGCAGAGAGATCATTTTTCCTCTTTTCTGCTTCTTTGGCAGTAAAGTTTTCTTCATCAGCTATTTCTTGTTCATATGCCAAGGAAGCATCCTGTACAAAGAAAATTAAAGCATTCATTATTTTGAAACATCTTTTCTAATACTGTTCTGATTAAATGAATACGAGAACAAGTAATATATTTGAGTAGTTTAGAGGGGAACATGGTTTCAAAAACTCAATTTATCTTCATTTTCAGATTAGATATATGTGTGTGTAGCAGGATCATGAGATAGGTGGGGTGAAATTGGTCGACGTTTCGGGTTCATAGTGGATCAATGCCTGTTTACAATATGCCCGATTTTATTTTCTATACATAATAACTGGGAGGTTTCAACTCAGTAATAAGTACATACATTGAATGGGTTGAAGTAATTCACCAGGTAATTCCTGTTATAGTTTGTTAAAACAGCTGGTTGAATGTGGACAGAGTTTAAGGTTCTGGTGAATAAAACCAAAAATAATGCACAGGGTATACATGTGAGCATAAAATAAATCATTCACAATCTTCAGAGTATTGGAGACATGTGAGGGAAGTGATTTATTGCACATTGTATGAACCTACCCAAAGATAGCTTTGAAGGATACAAGGGATGGAGAGAGTTGGTGCTTGGGGTAGGGAGCCCCCCCATCGTGACACAGTTTGCACACTTGAAACGTTTAACTTGCTTGTTCAGATGCTGCCTGACCTGATGATTGTTTCCAACGGTTCAGATTTCCAGCATCTACAATTTTTGATTTTTGTTCAAGATACTTTTCTATTGAGAAGCAATTCAGGGAAATGGGCAAGAAGCTGAGAAATAGTCTTAGCTTCCATCTGTTATCCACTGTCAGAAACACTATTGAACTTAACCTTTCTCAGACATTAAGCTGTGTTTGTTGTCCAGCAGCTTATCATCATCAAATATAAATCAATGATTTCCCTATTGATACCAGACAGCGTGGGGGCGAATTTCCGCAGGGGTTCTCCCACTCATCCACCATAACTTTACTTATGCCGTTTTTTTTCCAGGGCTCTTCCACCAATGTTAAAGAAAGAAAAAAAGATTTTCATTTGTATAGCACCTTTCATGACTACTGGACATCTCAAAGTGCTTTAAAGCTAATGAAGTACCTTTCAGGTGTAGTCACTGTTGTAATAGAAACATAGAAAATAGTTGCGGGAGTAGGCCATTCGGCCCTTCAAGCCAGTACCAACATTCGAAATGATCATGACTGATCATGCATTTCAGTACCCTATTCCTGCTTTCTCTCCATACCCCTTGATCCCTTTAGCCGTGAGGGCCACATCTAACTCCATTTTGAATATATCTAACGAACTGGCCCCAACAACTTTCTGTGGTAGAGAATTCCACATGCCCACAACTCTCTGAGTGAAGAAGTTTCTCCTCATCTCGGTCCTAAATGGCTTACCCCTTACCCTTAGACTGTGACCCCTGGGAACATTCTTCCTGCATCTAACCTGTCTAATGTGGTAAGGCGGCAGCCAATTTGCTCATAGCAAGCTCCCATAAACAGCAATGTGATAATGACCAGATAATCTGTTTTTGTTATGTTGATTGAGGGATAAATATTGGCCAGGACACCGGGGATAACTCCCCTGCTCTTGTTGAAAATATTGCCATGGGATCTTTTACGTCCACCTGAGAGAGCAGGTTTAACGTCTCATCTGAAAGACGGCACCTCCAACAGTGCAGCATTCCCTCAGCTCTACACTGGAGGGTCAGCCTGGATTTATGTGCTCAAGTTACAGCAGACAAGCAGGAGAACCCAGGCATAAACACAGCTGTGTTTAGTAAATGGGGAAGTGTGATGTTGCCAATGGTTGGTTGGAAACAGGGAATCAAAACTGGATAGAGTTTATCACAGAGAAATATGAGGTGATACATTTTGGGAGGAAAAATAAGAGCAAATATACCTTAATTATAGAATCAGAGAATATTGCAGCACATAGGGAAGCCATTGAGTCTTTCGAAGAGCAATCCAGTTAGTCCTATTTCCCCACTCTTTCCCCATATCCCTGAAATTTTTTATCCGATTCCTTTTGAAAACTACTACTGAATCTGTTTCCACTGATCTTTCAGGCAGTGAGTGAATTCCAAATCCTAACCACTCATTACGTAAAAAAGTTTTTCCTCATGTTGCCTCTAGTTTGTTTGCCAATCACCTTAAATCTGTGTCCTCTGGTTACTGACCCTTCAACCACTGGAAATAGTTTCTTTATTTAATCTGTCTAAATCATTCATGATTTTTAACATCTCTATCAAATCTCCTGTTGTACCAATTAGCTTGTACTGTCTCTCCACATTTTTCCTACTAAAATGTATCACCTCACACTTTTCTGTGTTAAATTTCATCTGCCATGTGTCCATCTATTCCACCAGCAACCAGCCTATCTATGTCTTCTTGAAGTTTAGTACTATTTTACTCATTGTTTACTACACTTCCAAGTTTCGTGTCATCTGTAAATTTCTAAATTGTGCCTGTAAGAATATAGGCTTAGGAGGGTATTTAGAAGTTTCAAAGGTTAAATATCTAAAGCCTTGGCTTGAATTATTGCTCTTCAAAATAAATTGCTTTTAGGCCTTCAAATCAACTGGTGGCTGGTGCAATGTGACTAATGGTTCTTATTGCAAGCTAAAGGAGGGAGGTCCAGTTTGAGACATGAAGTCATTAGCTCTCATCACTCCCTAGATGTAGCCATGCTTATCAGAGAAGTCTTGTTATTTGTTGAAATATCATCCAATATAATCCTTTTTAAATTATTTTTCAGTATTAAAGCTTTGCGAGGTTGCAGTTTAATATTAAGTTTGCTAGACTGGTTTTATTTCTCCTTTATTAGAATTAGTAAAGAAAATGATGTTTAAGTTAGGATTTCTTTACATCAAGAATTGTCACTAGTTTCAAGGGGGTCAAGTTTCGGGCCGCGCCTAGAACGGCGCAGACCCGACATGGACGCCCGTTTTTCGCGCCTAAAGCGCGACAAAAATGTATCTTGCAATTCTCGGGCTTCCTGCAGGTCCCTCGGAGCTCAGCGCGGTGCGCAGACATCAGCAGGGGGCGGAGCCACAGAGTCGCGCCGATTCTGCAAATGCAGGGGGGCGGGGCTAAGTCAAATGAGAGAACATCATGCCAGCAGCCCTGCGCATGCGCATTGAAGCGCGCACGCACGCGCAGTAGCCCATAAACATTGGCACTCAGCCATTTTTAAAGGAACTTGAAGAAAAGTGCTGATTTGTTTTGTGGACCTCTGGAAAGGCTTGGGATTGAATTTTGGTGATTTTTTGTGCCTGAAGGATAGCTTTTAGCAGCACTGTTGAAGAAATAAACTGCTGAAATCAGTGAATGCTGCTTATCACTGCTAAACTTCCAGAACAAGTGCTGCATAGGTGCATGCAAAATAAGGACTGTGTGTTTTGAAAAATAAGAGTGTCAATTCAATACAGCAATGGAACAACGTCCACCAAGAACAAAGAATTTCTTGCATGAGGAAGTGGAGATATTAGTCAACGTCATTGAGCAGAGATGGCAGGAGCTAGATACCAGCAACAGTGGTCGCATAAAAGTGCCACCCAAAGAAATGAAGACACGCTGGAACTAAGTTGCAGAAGATTACTGCGCAGTGGTGCATACCATGTGATCTGGAAGCCAGTGTAAAAAGAAATGGCATGACCTTGGTCAAGTAGTTAGTGTAAGTAATATTTTCATTTTTTAATGTAATCGTAATTGTAATGTGACGATCTGTATGTCCCACCCTGCAGAAAGACGCACTCAGTAAAAAGTTATATTTTACTCTTTACAGAAGAAATTGGCCCACAAGAAAAGGGAAGCAACTCGAACAGGAGGAGGCACGCCCAATCTGCATCCACTGACACCCTTCGAACAGAGGGTAGCTGCTATGATGAGTCGTACATGGAGAAAAGCAATCAGTACAGCACAAGTTGGGCCCGCACGTGAGGGAGAGGGTAAGTCCTGAAAATGCACCGTGGCCCTTCAAATCAACCTGCTGTCTGGCCTGCTATGTGTGAGAGTACTCATGCCATCCATCCTGCCCCCTCCCTTGCTGCTAAACATTTGACTGTTCTGATGTATTTTGCAGAACATGATGATGATGATGATGATGATGATGACGATGCTGCTGCTGCCAACCCTGAGGATCCTGAAGATACAGAACAAGAACCTGTACAACCAGATGCGGATGATCCAGACTGGATGATGGCGGTGCTAACTGAAATGTCTACAGGGGAGAGCTTCCAAATTAATGTTTATGACCCCCCATTAAGGGGCATCAGAGTTTCAACCCCTTGCATAGGTCCTGGTTCCATCTTCCATGGTTTTGATTCCAATGTTGCGGGTCCCAGTGGTGCTGCTGGTGTAATGCAGCAGTTTACAGCCAGTGCACACCATCCGAGCCTGCGCCTCCCACTCGCATAGGTTCTGGTTCCACCTTCCATGGTTTTGATTCCGATGTTGCGGGTCCCAGTGGTACTGGTAAGATAATGGAGCAGTTTACACCCATTCACCCACCATCCCAGCCCACAGCTCGCACTCGAGTGCTGTCGTCTGGAACACCGAGCGGCCCACCGTCCCAGCCCGTGCCTCTCTCTCTAGTACTGCCGTCTGGAACACCGAGCGCCCCACCGTCCCAGCCCGTGCCTCTCTCTCTAGTACTGCCGTCTGGAACACAGAGCGGCCCACCGTCCCAGCCCGTGCCTCTCTCTCTAGTACTGCCGTCTGGAACACCGAGCGCCCCACCGTCCCAGCCCGCGCTTCCCTGTGTAGTGGTGCCGTTTGGAACACCAAGCGTCCGAACCCGCGCCTCCCAGTGTAGAGGTGCCGCAAGGCAGACCCAGGCAGAGAGGAGATTGGAGACACGCTCTCCTGAGATGCAACGTGGAACAGATGCGGCTCAGGTTGTGGCATTGGGTATGGAGACCAATGAGCTTACCCGATCACTCATCGGCAGCGTCAATGCAGTGGGTGAAGAGGTGACGGTACTGACGGGAGAAATAGCAGTAATGACACGGGAAATTAGGGGAGGAATGTCCGAGGGAGTGCAATCAACAGCACAGGCCGTCAGGGAGGGCATGCAAGTGACGGCACAGGCCCCCATGGAGATAGCTGCTGCAATAAGGGCACACAGCCCCGCCAATCAAATGACACCCCCATGAAGAAGTGAACATTCACTGAGATGTGGATGAGAGATGGTTGCAGCCTATCTTTGCTGCTTTTGTTCTTGTTCTTGATGTAGCTGTAGTAGCATTTTTCAAATTGAAATAAATTTGTAAGTTTTGTAACTTTACAACTTATAAGTGATCTTAGGATTTTTAAGTGATCTTATAGTGTAAATGCTCTCACTTTTTGTAACTTTTTAAATTTTGCACCTAAAAGTGATCTTGAAGTTTAAGTGATCTTAAGTGTAAGATTTTTCACATTGAAATTGTTTTGTTACTTTACAAGTTTATAAGTGATCTTAAAGTTTTTAAGTGATCTTCAAGAGTCATGTTAAAAAGTAGTTTGATACAACAAATATTTTATTACAGTGACGTTAACTTTTCAATAAAATATTTTTTCATTAAAACTGAATCATGTTCCATTAACACAACACAACGTAGGAACAACTCCAAAAAATAAACATGTCCATGTGGAACAGTGGTCGCAGAGCCCTCAGGCATCAGTAATTGAAGCGTTCATGGATGAGCTGCTGGCGCAGGGCTCGAGCAATCGTTAAAGGAGCACGATGGACGGCCCTCCTCCGACCTCGTGCTCCGGCATCAGGCACTTGCATGCTTTCCTGATCATCGTCATCATCCTCATCCTGCTCTTCCAAATCACTATCATCAGGCACTGGACCCTCATGTGGGTCTTCTGGTTCCACTACCAGCTCCTGCTGCCTCATGATGGCTAAGTTATGCAGCATGCAGCACACAACAGTGAAGTGACCGACAATCTGAGGAGAGTATTGCAAGTGGCCTCCGGAATGGTCCAGGCATCGGAAACACTGTTTCAATATGCCAACGGTCCTCTCAATGATGCTGCATGTCGCAATGTGCGCCATGTTGTATTGACGGTCAGCTTCCATCCGTGTCACGCGTAGGGGCGTCATGAGCCAGGTGGTCAGGCCGTACCCTTTGTCTCCCAGTAGCCAGCTCTGCCCTTCTGACTGTTGCTCAAACATGTCAGATATAACGCTGTCGCGTAGGATGTACGCATCATGGGTGCTGCCAGGTTATCTCACATCGACTGACATGATGCGCTGCTTGTCGTCACACACAAGCTGCACATTGATGGAGTGGAAACCTTTTCTATTCCTGTACTGCTCGGAATCCTCCACAGGTGCTCGCAAGGCTATGTGGGTACAATCAATGCAGCCCTGTACCTTTGGGAAGCCAGCAATCCTGAAGAAGCCCACAGCTCTCTCATGGATCGCTTGCGCGGTCATTGGGAACTTGATGAAGTCATTCCTTCGCACATACAGTGCAGCCATGACCTGGTAACCGCAGCCATGTATTGCACGTTGAGAGATGGCGTACACATCTCCAGTTGTAGCCTGAAACGATCCTGAGGCATAGAAGGCAAGTGCAGCTGTTAACTTCACTTCAACAGACAAGGCAGTTGACGTTCTGCTGCTGGGCTGCAAATCTGCTCTCAGCCGATCACAGATCTCAACGACAACTTCTCTGCAGAAACGCAGCCTTTTGACACAATCAGCCTCGCTCATGTCCAGGTACGAGCGCCTGGCTCGATATTGCCGACGTGGGTAAGGTCTCCTGCCCATCAGCTTACGGGCTATGACGTTCCTGGTGCGGTGAGTTCCAATCAATTTTCTCCTATGCAGTGAATTGCTGGCGAACCATTGTATAATCCGCGGTGTTGACAATGCAGCACCCATTTTGCAATTACAGATTTAAGTTTCAAACTGGCTATCTGGCTGCCTCTCCCTGTCCCCTGGACGAATAGCGTCCCTCGCAGCTCGAAGGCTGCTTGCTGTGTCTTCGGCCGCTGTCAGCCACTGCTGCCGCCCCTATCCCGTGGCCGAATAGCCTCAGCTTCCCTCGCAGCTCGAAGGCTGCTTGGTGTTTCTTCGGCTGCCGTCGAGTCACTGTCGCCGCTCCTGTCTCCGAGATGGAAGGCTGGCCTGAAGGACCGCAGCTCGAAGGCTGCTGCTGCTTCTCACAGGTAGGAATATTCAATATTTTGTATTTGCTTTGTTTATAATTTTTTATTGAGGATGGCTCTTTATTTGTATAAGTAAGACTGTTGAATGCTTGTAGAATTTAATTACATCCCTTCCCCACCCCCTCCTCATGCCCTACGTCTGATTTGTAACCTATGCCTTATTTGTAAAGTGTAGGCAAGGTTTTTCTGAGCATACAAAAATCTACACTTACTCCATTCTAAGTTAGTTTGGAGTAAATTTTCACTGCCTAAACTTTCAAAACAGGCGTAAGTGGCCGGACACACCCGCTTTTGAAAAAAAAATCTGTTCCAAAATGAAACTGTTCTAACTGACTAGAACTGGAGCAAACTAAATGCTGAGAATTGCAATTTCTAATATATTCCATTCTAAACCAGTTGCTCCAAAAAAATAGGAGCAACTCAGGCTGAAACTTGACCCCAAGGTCTCCATTAATTGCTGAATAAGGACAGCTCATAGAGAGGCTAAAATCAAATATAAGGGAGGCCCAGGCCTTGTCTGTGCCTGGACGTGTACGTGCCAATCCCACGATTGGGTAGAATGGGGCTAAGGATGCTAGATGATTGGATGAATTTCGCCACAATTTAGATTTTTGGGGTATAACTGTGGGGACTGTAGCCACTCTTAAATTAGAGGTTCGAGCTGGGGGTGGACGAGGATGAATTGCACGAAGTACAAGGGACAAAGTCACAGCCCTACCTAAGGATCAACGGGGTAATATAACTCTCAATTGTTCCTTGTAAACTGCTGCTCACACATTGCATGAATGAAGTCTTATTTATGCTTAAATAAACATCATAATTGTTAGCAATATGGAAGCAGCTTCGAATGACTGAACAGACAGTCCAAAAGGACTATAAATTTATTACAGGTCTTGTATCCCCAAGTCCAAACTATTAAAGTGTATCAAAACCAGCAATGGTCCTAGTACTGACCCATGGAGAGCACCACTGTACACCTCCCTCCAGTCTGAAAACAGCCATTCACCACAATTCTCTGTTTTCTGTTCCTTAGCCAATTTTGTATCCATGCCGTTCTGGCCCCTTGGGCTTCAATTTTGCTAATGAGCCTATTATGTGGTATTTTATCAAATGCCTTTTGCAAGTCCATATATACATCAACGGCACTGTCCTCATCCACCCTCTGTGTTAGCTCATCAAAAAACTCAATCAAGTTAGTCAAACATGATTAGCCCTTAACAAATTCGTGCTGGCTCTCCTTTATTAGTCCATGCTTGTTAAGTGGCTGTTAATTTTCTCCCAGATTATTGTTTCTAAAAGCTTCCCCACCACTGCGTTAAACTGACTGGCCTGTAATTGCCAGGTTTATCCTTCTTCCCTTTTTGTACAAGGGTGTAATATTTGCAATCCTCCAGTCCTCTGGCACCACCGCTGTATCGAAGGAGGGTTGGAAGATCGAGGCCAGCACCTCTGCAATTTCTGTTCTTACTACTCTCAGCAACCTAGGATGCATCACATCTGGACTGAGTGACTTATCCACTTTAATTACTAACAGCCTTTCTACTACTTCGTCGGTATCTATTTTTTATCTCATCCAACATCCCAGCAACCTTCTCGGTTGTAGTCCAAATTGGCACCAACGACATTGGTAGAAAGAGGGATGAGGTCCAGCAGGCAGATTTTAGGCAGCTAGAAAATAGATTAAAAAGCAGGACCTCATAGGTTGTAATCTCTACTACTGTGCGAGTGACTATAGAAATAGGAGGACAGAGCAGATGAATACATGGCTGGAGAGATGGTGCAGGAGGGAGGGCTTCAGATTCCTGGGGTCAGTTTTGGGGGAGGTGGAACCTGTACAGGCCGGACAGGTTGCACCTCAACAGAGCAGGTACCAATATCCTTTGCTAGTGCTGTTGGGGAGGGTTTAAATTGAGCTGGCAGGGGAATGGGCACTAGGATGTTGCAGTAGAAAGAAGAACCGAAGGGAAAAGGATTGGGCGAGATGGATAGCACTAAAGCAAGAAATAGTAAGGTATTAGGTGGGGTCAGACTAAGAGAGAATACAGGATGGTCTAAGATAGATTTACAGTGTATGTATGCGAATTCACAGAGCATAATAAAAATTGTTGGTGAGCTGTAGGCGCAAATAGGCACATGAGAATATGATGTTGTGGCAATAACAGATGACTGGCTCAAAAAAGGGCAGGATTGGGTATTAAATATTCCTTGATATAGGGTGTTTAGGAAAGATAGGAAAAGAAAGCTAGAAGATGTTATGGCGGTATTGATTAAGGAGAATGTTACAGTGCTGGAGAGAAGCGAAGTCCTGGTGGGGTCGAGGACGGAATCGATATGGCTAGAGTGTGTCAGCTGTGGCTCAATGGGTAGCACACTCACCTCTGAGTTAGAAGGTTGTGGGTTCAAGTCCCACTCCAGGGACTTGAGCACATAAATCTAGGCTGACACTCCAGTGCAGTGCTGAGGGAGTGCTGCACTGTTGGAGGCACTGTCTTTTAGATGAGACATTAAACTAAGGCCCCGTCTGTCCTCTCAAGTGGACATAAAAGATCCCATGGCATTATTTTGAAGATGAGCAGGGGAGTTATCCCCCGTGTCCTGGCCAATATTTATCCCTCATTCAACATAGCAAAACACATTATCAGGTCATCATCACATTGCTTTTTGTGGGAGCTTACTGTGCGCAAACTGGCTGCCGCATTTCCTACATTACAACAGTGACTACACTCCAAAAGTACTTCATTGGCTGTAAAACATTTGAGACATCCGATGGTTGTGAAAGGCGCTATATAAATGTAAGTATTTTCTTTCTTTACTAGGTGTATTCTATAGGCCACCAACTAGTGGGAAAAATATGGAGGAGCAAATTTGTAAAGAAATTACAGAGCGATGCAAGAATTATAGAGTAGTGATAATGGAGGACTTCAACTATACGAATATTGGACTCAATTTTCCCTAGTGATTTGCACCGATTTTTTGGAGCAGGCTGCTCTTTTTGGCCTAAGTTGAAAAACCACAGTTTCCCCAATCAATTTGCACTAGCGTAACTCAGTTACTTATGATTTTTTTTGGTCAGTTTTTTTTTCAGCCAAAGGGAGTGTAACCTGCCACCTACACCAATTCTGGCCATTTAGGGAAGTTTGGCCAGCTGAGAGTTACTCTAGTTCTGCTTAGACCAGCATATGTTAGGCGAGCATATGTGGCCTCTTCAGAAGAACCTTCAGGAGAGTTAAGGGAATCGGCGCAGGTAAGGAAATCGGCACAGCAGATGCCCGGACACACTAAAAGAATTGAAAAATACAAAGCAGCAACTTACCTCCAACCCCGCCCGAAGGCTGTCTAGTCCCATTCTCGGTCCCCGGTTCACTCACACAGAGAGAGAGAGAAAAAGAGATAGAGAGAGAGAGAGAGAAAGAGAGAGAGCGAGCAAGAAAGTGAGAGAGCAAGAGAGAAAAAATGGGGACCGAGAATGGGACCGGACCGGGAGATTGGGGACCGAGAATGGGACCGGACCGGCAAGCCCTTCGGGCAGGGTTGGAGGTAAGTTGCTGCTCTGTGTTTTTCAATTCTTTTAATGTGTTCTGAGCTGGCTGTATGGTTCACTTTGCAGCCTCAGCTTGCATTGTGTCCCTGGTTACCATAGCAGCCCGATCTTTTTGGCGCAGATCAAGACTCCACCCCCAAAACTAAAAGTCGGGTTACGCCACGCCAAAATTAAGAAATCCAATGGGGAAACTTAGAATTTTTTTTTTGCCGTACTTAGACCCCTAAAAATCGGGCGTAACTTTTCAAGTACGCCAAAAAAATGCTTTGGGGAAAATTGAGCCTATAGACTGGGATAGAAATAGTGTAAAGAACAGAGGGGGGGGGAGGAAGAATTTCTGAAGTGTTTTCAGGAGAACTTCCTTGATCAGTATGTTTCCGACCTAACGAGGAAGGAGAAATTGCTGGATTTAGTTCTGGGGAATGAGGTAACTCAAGTTGAGCAAGTGTCAGTAGGTGAACATTTAGGGAACAGTGATCATAGTATCATAAGGTTTAGATTTGCTATCTAGAGTAAAAATACTAAATTGGAGGAAGGCACATTTCAGTGGGATGAGAATGGATCTGGCCCTTGTAAATTGGAATCAAAGATAGGCAGGCAAAACTGTAGTGGAACAATGGGTTGCTTTTAAAGAGGAAATAGTTTGGGTACAGTCGATGTACATTCCCGCAAGGGGGAA
Organism: Pristiophorus japonicus; assembly: GCF_044704955.1. Taxonomy (NCBI): domain Eukaryota; kingdom Metazoa; phylum Chordata; class Chondrichthyes; family Pristiophoridae; genus Pristiophorus; species Pristiophorus japonicus. Next base: position 209,479,290 of record NC_091978.1, read on the forward strand.
AGGTAGGGCAACTAAAGACAGGGCTCCATGGATGGCGAAAGAGATAGAGAGTAATATGAAGCAGAAAAAGAGCACGTATGACAGATGTCAGGTCAAGAATACATCTGAGAATCAGGCTAAATATAGAAAGTATAGAGGAGAAATGAGAAAGAAAATAAGAGGGGCAAAGATAGGGTATGAGAATAGAATGGCAGCTTACATAAAGGGTAATCCAAAGGGAGGCATATAAATAGTAAAAGGGTAGTAAGAGGAGGCATGGGACCAATTAGGGACTAAAAAGGTGACCTATGAGTGAAGACGGTAAGGCTGAGGTGCTCAATGAGTACTTTGCATCTGACTTCACCAAGGAAGAAGATGCTGCCATAGACATAGTGAAAGAGGAGGCAGAGAAGATATTGGATGGGATAAAAATGAATAAAGATGAGGTACTAAAAATGCTGGCTGCACTTAAAGTAGATAAGTCACCAGGACCAGATGGGATGCATCCTAGAACGCTGAGGGAAGTGAAGGAAGAAATAGCAGAGGTATTGGCCATTATCTTCCAATCCTCCTTAGAAACAGGGGTGGTACCAGAGGACTGGAGAATTGCAAATGTTACACCCTTGTTCAAAAAAGGTTGTAAAGATAAACCCAGCAACTAAAGGCCAGTCACTTTAACCTCAGTAGTGGGGAAGCTTTTAGAAACAATAATAAGGAACAAAATAAACAGTCACTTGGACAAGTGTGGATTAATTAAGAGAAGCCAGCACAGATTTGTTAAAGCCAAATCGTCTTTAACCAATTTGATCAAGTTTTTTGATGAGGTAACAGAAGGTTGATGAGGGCAATGTGGTTGATGTAGTGTACATGGACTTCCAAAAGGTGTTTGACAAAGTGTCACATAATACGCTTACCAGCAAAGTTGAAGCCCATGGAATAAAAGGGACAGTGGCAGCATGGAAAAGAAATTGACTAAGTGACAGGAAACAGAGTGAAAGGTTGTTTTTCAGAATGGAGGAAGGTATACAATGGTGTTCCCCGGGGTCTGTTCCAGGACCACTGCTTTTCTTGATATATATCAATGACTTGGATTTGGGTGTACAGGGCACAATTTCAAAATTTGCAGATGACAAAAAACTTGGACGTATAGTGAAAAGTGAAGCAGATAGTAATAGACTTCAAGAGGACATAGATAGGCTGGTGGAATGGGCAGACATGTGGCAGATGAAATTTAACGCAGAGAAGTGCGAAGTGATTAATTTTGGTCGAATAAGGAGAGGAAATATAAACGAAAGGGTACAATCCTAAAGGGGGTGCATGAACAGAGTATATGTGCATAAATCGTTGAAGGAGGCAGGGCAGGTTGAGAAAGCAGTTAAAAAAAACATATGGGATCCTGGGTTTCATAAATAGAGGTATAGAGTACAAAAACTTGGAAATGATGATGAACCTGTATAAAACATTGGTTCGGCCTCAACTGGAAACTTGTGTTCAAATCTGGGCACCGCACTTTAGGAAGGATGTGAGGGTCTTAAAGGGGGTGCAGAAAAGATTTACGAGAATGATTCTAGAGATGAGGAACTTTAGTTACGTGGACAGACTAGAGAAGCCAGGGTTGTTCTCCTTGGAGCAGAGAAGATTGAGAAGAGATTTGATGGAGATGTTCAAAATCATGGGGGGTCTAGACAGAGTAGATCGAGAGAAACTGTTCCCATTGGGAGAATGGTCAAGAACCAGGAGGACACAGATTTAAGACGATTAGCAAAAAAACCAAAGGCAAAATAAGAAAAAAAATTTCTACGCAGCGAGTGGTTAGGATCTGGAATGCACGGCCTGAAAGGGTGGTGGAGGCAGACTCAATCAAGGCTTTTAAGAGGGACTTGGATAAGTACCTGAAAGAAAAAAAATTGCAGGACCAAGGGGAAAGGGCGGAGAGCTGACACGAGCTCGACTGGCCAAATGGCCTTCATCCGTGCTGGAATCATTCTATGGGCTCAATGTTCCCCAATGCCATTTTTTGGCGTATTGCCAGAGTTACGCCCGTTTTTCTTGGCCCCAACTACTCCAAAAGAAAAGTAGCAACTTTCCCCGTTCTATTTTTTGAAATTGGCGCGGCGCTGCGCAGCTTGTCCTTTAGCTTCAGGGAGGGGTTGGAGCCTAATGCCTGCGCCGGAAAAAACGATGTCCCCCCTTCTGCACATGTGAGAGAAAAAAAAGGATGTTTTTGACGTGATTCCTATGGGTGCGCGTGCGCAGTACAGCTCCCGGTCTGCATTCGGCCATATTTAAAGAGCGTGTGTGAGAACTTTAATTCTCAGTGGAAAAATCGGAGCTGCAATACAAGATCCAACGCGGCTCAAGGACAAAGAGTTTCTTACAGAATGAAATGGAAGCACTAGTTACTGTAATTGAGGCCAAATGGCACGAGCTGGACACCAGCAGAGGTCACATAAAAGTTTCACCAAAAGAAAAGAAACAACGCTGGAACCAACTTGCAGAAGATTACTGTGCAATGGTGACCATCCCGAGGTCTGGAGGCCAGGGCAAAAAGAAATGGCAGGACCTTGGTCAAGTAGTTAGTGTAAGTAATATTTTAATTTATTCAATGGGATTGCAATTGTATAAGTGACCAGCTATATATGTCCCACCCAGCAGAAAGACACTGTAATGACTCAAGAGTCTGGTTATTGTAAACTCACTCAGGTGCAACCTGATCCATCTTTATTCCAGCCCAAGAGTGCCAGCTTGACAAAGACACACAGCTTATATACAGGTGACCAAGCACACATGTCACATGCATACAGGCCAATGACCTTCGACCGCCGCACTCTCTGGTGTCTGGTGACCCTCAAGCATTAATACATAACAACATCCCCCTTTTAAAATTTTAACAACAGTCTTTTTACAAATTAAGATGGTCTGGGGCTTTCCTCTCACAAGTTGATCGGCTCAGTTCAACTTTGGCTTTGGGCGAGCGTTCTGAGTCCGTTGAGACTGAGGGCTGAGTAGCCGATCTGATGGGAGTGGTCATGACCACATCAGAGACTGAACGTTCAGAGTCAGTAATGTCAGCAGAGTCTTCTGATGAGTGAACAATGGTTGGTTGATCACTGACTGCATCTTCCTCACTCGATTCTAGTTCATCCGTGTGCCGCAGTTTAACCTGGTCAAGGTGTTTCCTGCCTGTTTGCCCATTCTTAAGCACGACAATAAACACTCTGTTACCCTCCTTGGCTATAACAGTGCCGGCAATCCACTTTGGACCTTGACCATAGTTCAGTACATAAACTGGATCGTTGACCGAGATGTCACATGACACGGCAACATGATCATGACACCATTGCTCACTTTGACGTCTGTTTTCATTCAAATCATGATCATTCAAATCAGGATGAACAAGAGAAAGCCTGGTCTTGAGATTTCTCTTCATCAGTAGTTCAGCAGGAGGAACCCCAGTAAGCTTATGAGGTCTTGATCTGTAACTGAGCAATATACATGACAACCGTCTCTGCAGTGAGCCCCGAGTTACACATTTCATACTTTGCTTGATGGTTTAAACAGCACGCTCTGCTTGACCATTAGAAGCAAGCTTGAATGGAACTGACCTCACATGTCTGATGTCATTGAGTTTCATGAACTCCTGAAACTCAAGACTTGTGAAGCAAGATCCGTTGTCGCTCACAACAATGTCAGGCAAACCATGAGTAGCAAACATGATACGAAGGCTCTCAATGGTAGCTGTAGATGTGCTGCATGACATAATAACACACTCTATCCATTTAGAATATGCATCTACGACGACAAAAAACATCTTTGCTAAGAACGGGCCCACAAAATCAATGTGGATCCTCCACCATGGTTTGGATGGCCACGACCAAAGACTCAGCGGAGATTACGCTGGTACTTTACTTAGCTGCGTGCAAGTATTGCACTGATGCACGCATGATTCCAGATCAGAATCAATTCCAGGCCACCATACATGAGACCTAGCAATGGACTTCATCATGACAATATCAGGATGAGTGCTATGAAGTTCACATACAAATTTTTCTTGTCCTTTCTTCGGCATGATTACACGATTACCCCACAGTAAACAGTCTGACTGAATGGACAGCTCATCCTTGCGTCGGTTGTAAGGTTTGGTCTCCTCACGCATCTCCATAGATATGGCAAATCAATCACCACTGAGCACACATCGTTTCACAACCGATAAAATAGGGTCATGGCTGGTCCAGATCCTAACTTGTTGAGCAGTGACAGGGGTTCCTTCACTCTCAAAAGCATCCATTACGAACAGTCGATCTGCAGGTTGAGGCATCTCCATCTCAGTTATGGGTAAGGGCAGACGACTCAGTGCATCGGCACAATTCTCAGTACCAGGTCTATGACAGATGACGTAATCAAAGGCAGACAATGTCAGCGCCCACCTTTGAATGCGGGACGATGCATTGGTATTAATACCTTTGTTTTCCGCAAACAATGAAATGAGTGGCTTGTGATCCGTTTCTAGTTCAAAACGAAGACCAAACAGGTACTGGTGAATTTTTTTTTACCCCATACACACAGGCCAAAGCTTCTTTCTCTATCATACTGTAAGCTCTTTCCGCTTTAGACAGACTTCTCGAAGCATACGCAACAGGTTGTAGCTTGCCCGATTCATTTGCTTGTTGGGAGTACGCAGCCAACCCCATATGATGAAGCATCACAGGCCAATTCAAGACGCTTACACAGATCATAATGAACAAGCAACTTGTTTGAACATAGCAGATTCTTGGCTTTCTCAAAGGCTCTATCTTGAGATGCACTCCAGACCCAGTTATCGCCTATTCTTAGTAACACATGCAGTGGCTCTAGTAAAGTGCTCAATCTGGGTAAGAAATTACCAAAGTAGTTGAGTAGCCCAAGGAACGAACACAGCTCCGTCACATTCTGAGGCCTGGGTGCATTTTTGATGGCCTTGGTTTTCGAATCAGTGGGCCTGATGCCATCAGCAGCTATCTTCCTCCCGAGGAATTCGATTTCAGGTGCCATTAATACAAACTTACTTCGAGCATTTCAGCCTGAGTCCCACTTTGTCCAGACGCTGTAGGACTTCTTCAAGATTGTTCAAATGTTCAGCAGTGTCGCAACCTGTGACCAGAATGTCATCTTGAAACACGACAGTTCTAAGAATGGACTTCAGTAAACTTTCCATATTCCTCTGAAATATGGCTGCAGCCGAACGAACCCCAAAAGGACACCTGTTGTAGACAAACAGTCCTTTATGGGTGTTGATGCAGGTGAGTTTCTTCGAAGTGTCGACAAGCTCCTGGGTCATATAGGCCGATGTCAGATCCAGTTTCGTGAATGACTTTCCATCAGCTAGCATGGTGAACAGGTCATCAGCCCTGGGTAACGGATACTGATCCTGTTTCGAAAATTGGTTAATCGTAACCTTGTAGTCTCCACAAATCCTGACAGTGCCATCACTCTTCAACACAGGAACAATGGGACTGGCCCATTCATTAAACTCGACCGGTGATATGATTCCTTCACGCTGGAGTCTGTCAAGCTCAATTTCAACCCTCATCATGTACGGAACAGACCGAGCTTTGTGATAGACAGGCCTTGCATTAGAGTCCAGGTGAATCTGTACCTTGGCCCCTATAAAATTACCAATGCCCAGTTCAAACAAAGAAGGAAACTTTTTCAATATTTGAGCACACAAAGTATCATCCACCAAGGACAACATCTTGACATCCTTCCAGTTCAGCTTGATTTTCTCGAGCCAATTCCTGACGAACAGCATTGGACCATTACCTGGGACGATCCATAATGGTAATTCGTGAACCACACCATCATATGACACCTCGATTGCTGCACTGCTGAGCACCGGTATGAGTTCCTTAGTGTAAGTACGCAACCTGACATTGACTGGACTCAGCTTCGGTTTCGCAGCCTTAGTGTCCCACAGCTTGTCGAATGTCCTTTGGTTCATTATCGACTGGCTCACACTCATGCCCAGCTCCATTGACATGCCATTCAGCTTCACATTAACGACTATCGGCTGGCTCTTGCTCAGGAACGAATACAGTCCATTCACTTCCTCCTCGGGTTGCGCATCCGGCCCATACTGAACTGGTCCTCATCAACCACGTGGTGAGCCGCACCACGCTTGCTCCGTTGTGGACACATCCTGTGAAGATGCCCCACTTTCGACTATCTATTGCATGAGTATTATCTAAAGCGACACTGATGAGGCCGATGATGCCCCCAAATGCCGACAGGGTGAAATCTGGTTTGAACTAGTTGGCAGGCTTTGAGCAGAGGCAGGTGTTGCGTAAGCAGCTCTGCCCAAAAATGATGCCATCTTGTTTACATTGCTTGCCGTGGAACTCCGACTCGTCGATGATATCGTCATCCGTCGTCATGCATGCCTGAGCAGTCGCGATGGCCTTTTTCAAATCCAGCGTCTCTGCAGCCAACAGCTTCCTGAGGATCGCATCATGGCTGATGCCTATCATGAAAACACCACGCAGCATGTCTTCCAGTATGTTCCCGAACTTACACGGCTCAGCAAGATGTCGCAGGTCGGCGACAAATCCCGACACGACCTGGCTCTCAGCACCGAACATGCGTGTAGAAACGGAAGCGTGATATGACGATCCCCTCTTGTGGCTTCAGATGGTTACCCACCAATGTACACAATTCCTCGTACCCTTTTTCCGCCGGATGTACAGGCGAGAGAAGATACTTCATGAGGCCGTAAATTTTCGGACCACAAACGGTGAGAACTGCCCTGCACTTAACTGCGTATGCCTCTGCTTCCATGCCACTGGCCACAAAATACTGATCCAGGCGGTCGACAAAATCCGCCCAATCCTCGCCCTCCACGAATCTCTCCAGGATTTCAACCCTGCCCATTGTGCATGCGAAGGTTCTTAAATTACCTCGTCGTCAATTGTAATGACTCAAGAGTCTGGTTACTGTAAACTCACTCAGGTGCAACCTGATCCATCTTTATTCCAGCCCGAGAGTGACAAAGACACCCAGCTTATATACAGATGACCAAGCACACATGCCACATGCGTACAGCCCGATGACCTCCAACCACGGCGCTCTCTGGTGTCTGGTGACCCCCAAGCATTAATACATAACAGACACCCTCTCTAAAAAGTTATATTTTCATCTTTGCAGAGAAAGGTGGCACACAACAAATGGGAAGCACTCAAATAGGAGGAGGCATAGCAAATCTGTACCACTGCAAGAGAGGGTCGCTACTTTGATAGGTCCTGCCTGGAGAAAAGCAACCACCACTGCACAAGCTGGGCTCACACTCGAGAGAGAGAGAGGGTAAGTCCTGCAAATTCCACAATCTGGCTTTGCTAAATGTTAAGTACTGCGTGGGCTAGCCATGCTTCGGTTCGTGGGGATGTCTCCGTCAGCTATGCTTCGGTTAATGCAATGTGCTATCATTCATTGTGGTCCTTCAAATCAGCCTGCTGCCTGCGCTGTGTGAGCCTACTCAGGTCACCCACCCTGCCCCCTCCTTTGCTGCTCACCATTTGTCTGTTCTGTTATATTTTGCAGAACTTGAGGCCAACCCTGACGATGTAGAAGAAGATTCAGACCCGGACGAGCCTGAAGAGGAGAACATCTTCCAATCCCTCCTTCCAGACAAAGAGCATGGGGGTCAGGGGAGGGGAAGGGGGAGGTGATGGATGAAGCCCCCACTGTTGTACTCACCTTGGAAAGGGTGCAGGAGGCGCTCATTAAGGCACCAGGCCCTTTCCTGAGTGGTTCAAGTATTGTTGTGACATTCCATGGTTTCCCACAGTCCGAGATTGGGGATTCCAGTGCGGTGCAGCGAGGCACACCCAGGGCCCCTCCATCAGAGGCTGCGGGTGCCAGTGGGGTGCAGCGAGGAATACCCAAGGCCCAACCATCCGAGGCTGCGGGTCCCAGTGGGATGCAGCGTGCCACATCCAGGGTGAGGAGGGGAAGGAGAGCTCGATAGCGCTCTCCTGAGGTGTAGGATCTAACAGATGTGTTTCAGATGATGGCAATGAGTGCGGAGAGCATTGACCTTACATGATCACCCCTGGACACCATCAGTGGGGTGGGTGATGAGGTTCCGGGACTGTCAGGAGAAGTAACAGCACTATCATGAGAAATAGGAACACTGTCCGGGAACATGAGGGAGGGAATGTCTCAGGCAGCGGAAACAATGTCAGTGAACATGAGGGAGGGAATGTCGGAGTTAGCTGCTGTAATAAGGGAACATGCCCAGACCCCGCACCCATTGACAGAACAACTGCCACTCCCACTCCAGTCCTCAGACCAGCCTCTGAAGAGGCCCAAGCCGTGCCCTCCACATTACGGCCTGCCCCCCTCCCCCCCACCCCCCGCCCCTTCAAGAAGTGCGCATTACCCGAGATGTTCGAAAGAATAAGCTTGGTACCAACCCAAGAAATGCTGCACCACTGCCTGTGGGCAGGGGTGTAATCACCAAGACCAAGCGCAGCGGGCGGTCTTAGAATAAGGTGGAGGAGGAGAGATGGGTGCAGCCTTTCTTTGCAGCTGCTGCTGTTATTATTATTGTTATTATTGTTGTAACTGTTCTCAAATTTTTTTTTTTTTAATTGTAAATTATGCAAATTTACAAGTTTAAAAGTTTGTAAGTTTGTTAAAATTTTGAATAAAATATATTTTAAATTATAACTGAATCATTTCCATTATTTGTTCCATTATTAACACAACTTTTTGAAGTAAAGAAGAATCATTTCCATCATTTGTTCCATTAGCACAACACAACATTACGGAACAGGTCCAATCAGTAAACATGGTCTATTTGCAATAGTTGCCGCTGAGCCTTCAGGCAGTAAAGCGTTCACGGATGAGCTGCTGGCGCAAGGCTTGAGCAATCGTTAAAGAGGCACGACGACCTGCCCTCCTCCGCCGTCATGCTCAGAGTTCAGGTAGTTGCATGGCTTCCTCGTCCTCGTCATCTGCATCTTCCTCATCATCATCAGCCACTCTCACCTCAGGTGGGTCTTTTACTACCAGCTGCTGCTGCCTCATGATGGCTGAGTTATGCAGCATGCAGCACACAACAGTGAACTGACCGACAATCTCAGAGGAGTATTGCAAGTAGCCTCCGGAATGGTTCAGGCATCGGAAACGCTGCTTCAAGATGCCAATAGTCCTCTCTATTATGCTGCGCGTCGCAATGTGCGCCATGTCATTGAAAGTTGGCATACAGGTACAGCAGGCGGTGAAGAAGGCAAATGGTATGTTGGCCTTCATAGCTAGGGGATTTGAGTATAGGAGCAGGGAGGTCTTACTGCAGTTGTACAGGGCCTTGGTGAGGCCTCAGCTGGAATATTGTGTTGCGTTTTGGTCTCCTAATCTGAGAAAGGACGTTCTTGCTATTGAGGGAGTGCAGCGAAAGTTCACCAGACTAATTCCCAGGATGGCAGGACTGACATATGAGGAGAGACTGGATCAACTGGGCCTTTATACATTGCAGTTTAGAAGGATGAGAGGGGATCTCATAGAAACATATAAGATTCTGACGGGACGGGACAGGTTAGATGCGGGTAGAATGTTCCCGATGTTGGGGGAAGTCCAGAGCCAGGGGACACAGTCTTAGGATAAGGGGTAGGCCATTTAGGAATGAGATGAGGAGAAACTTCTTCACTCAGAGAGTTGTTAACCTGTGGAATTCCCTGCCGCAGAGTTGTTGATGCCAGTTCATTGGATATATTCAAGAGGGAGTTAGATATGGCCCTTACGGCTAAGGGGATCAAGGGGTATGGAGAGAAAGCAGGAAAGGGGTACTGAAGGAATGATCAGCCATGATCTTATTGAATCGTGGTGTAGGCTCGAAGGGCCGAATGGCCTGCTCCTGCACCTATTTTCTATGTTTCTATGTTGTATTCCCTCTGGGTTACGCGTAGGGGCGTCATCAGTCAGGTGGTGAGGCCGTACCCTTTGTCTCCCAGTAGACAGCTCTACCCTTCTGGCTGCTGCTGAAATATGGCAGATATAACGCTCTCGTGTAGGATGAATGCATCATGGGTACTCCCAGGATATCTTGCATCAACTGACATGATGCGATGCATGTCATCACACACGAGCTGCACATTAACGGAGTGGAAGCCTTTTCTGTTCCTGTGCATCTTGGAATCATCCAAAGATGTTCGCAAGGCGATGGGGGTACAATCAATGTAGCCCTGTACCTTTGGGAAGCCAGCAATCCTGGAGAAACCCACAGCACATTCATGCATTGCCTGGGCAGTCATGGGGAGCTTTATGTCGTCATTCCTCCGGGCATATAGTGCAGCAATCACCTGCAAAATGCAGATGTGCGCTACATGTTGAGAAATGGCACCCACAGCCCCAGTTGTGGCCTAGAACGATCCGGAGGCATAGAATGAAAGTGCAGCTGTAACCTTCACTTCAACTGACAAAGCAGTCCTCCTGACGCTTCTAGGTTTCAGGTCTGCTTTTACTAACTCACAGATCCCAGTTACAACTTCTTTGCGGAAACACAACCTTCTGACGCAGTCTGCATCACTCAGGTGCCCGTCTCGATATACCCGACGTGGGTAAAGCCTCCTACCCACCACCCTACGTGCTCTGAGGTTCCTCATGCGATGATGTCGAATCAATTATCTCCTCCGCAGCATCATCATGCAGAAAGCTTGTACAAGGTATGGCATTGTCAGTATTGCCCCCATGATTCGATTGTACCTTTGTAAGAAGCTCAAAACGGCAGGCAGGACAAGGTTCTTTGCTCTCTCTCTCCCCAAGGTCGACGCCCTAGTAAGGACCACACCTAGGGCTGAGCAGGCGCAATGATCGGGATCCCCCGAGCTTCCTTTGATGCATAGTGGCATAGTGTAAGGCTTCTCATGCTTTCCATTTGCTTTCCACACCCTCCCGGGCTCCATTTGATGCATAGTGTAAGGCTTCACATGCCTTCCGTTTGCCTTCCCCCACACTCCTGGGCTTTTTTGGGGGGGGAGAGGCTGTCGGGAAACGGCTGCCTCAACTTCTGAGGCTTCCTGCAGCCTTCTCACTGCTGCAAGAAGCCTCAGTGCTGATCATAGAAGGGCAATGTGCTTTTATTAAAAAATGTTCAAACATTAAACAGCTACAAAGAACTACAAAAATGGCCGAGTGCCAATGTTTCCTTCACACTGCGCATGCGCGAACGCTCCAACGCGCACGCGCAGGGTTGCCGGCACGAATAAAACTAATTTAAATGGTACCCGCCCACTCCCACTTACAAAATCGGCGCGAGTGGTAGGCTCCGCCCACCTGGGCGCCGCGCCAAGCAGACATGGAGCTGCAGGGCGCTCCAGAATCGCGCGTTTTTTTTCAGGCGCCGTTTTTGGCACGAAAAACGGGCGCCCAGCTCGGAGGGGCGCCCGTTTTGTAGCGTGTGGAAACTTGGGGCCAGAGAGTTACGGAGTCAGATACAAATCTTTAAAAGTGGGGCTATAAGTTGATAAAGCTGCAAAAAAAAATCAACTGGATCTTGATTTTATACATAGAGTATAAAACCAAAAAGATAATGATAGCTTACACAAAGGTCATTGCTAGGCCACAGTTAGAATATTGCTTTCAGCTTTGGGTGCTGTCATGTTTTGAAATGTTTGCCAATTTGGCTCAAAAAGGATGTGGATTAATTTATATTATGATATTTACTATTACTACTGATATTACTATTTAACTTTGGTCCACAAATGATTAACTCAAAGGAAGAACAAGCTACTCGGGTTGTAGATTAGGTCCCTTAGCTGGGGCACAAGATCAAGAAGATGACAAAATTGTGTTTCACACAAAAGAGGTTAGTTTGTGATAAGGGGGGTAATCTGGTGCAATAGATCACCCGCGTGTTATAGAAAACACCCTGAATTTCATTTCCAATCAGGTGGGTTCTATAATTGGTAGTCCATTCTGTGACATTACCATCCAGGCAGAGAAGTTGAAAATTACCCCCAATTTTTCCAACACTTCCTCGAGAAATTTGCAGCTGTAATAGTGGTTTCATTCACTAAGCACAGCTAAACAGAGAGGCTTCTGATCTAAGATGATAGTTTGACTGGCAACTCGGTGAGTTGCAGAAGTGTCAGAGGTCAAAACTTTTTTGGCTTCTCTCAGTAGAAGGCGGCAGTTTGCAGTAAGTTTGAGTTTGAAACTGTCAGATAGGCAGAGAATACTCTTTCCAAGAGAGTACCAGTCAGTTCACCAATACTGACTGGTAAAGTGAAAGTAGGCCTGTACCAACAGCGACGTTTGTGTATTTTATTATTTTAGATAGGAGCGATAGGAAATATATAAACCTTGTTGCAATAATAGTATTCCGTTCAGTCATGTATTTCATGTAAAATAAACCATCTTGTTGGTTTATAATTGACCACATCTCACTGGATTGCTCATCAGTTTGCCTTCTCGGAGATAAGAGAAATGTATGTGGGTCACATGCAAGATCTTAATTCTTAAATTTATGCTCTCTAGTTACCAACTTACTGACCAAGGGAAATAGTTATCCTGTATTTACCTTGCTAAAGTTACTTATAATTGTTCATATGTCTTTAAGATCTCCTCTTAACCTTATCCGTTCTAGCGAAAAATGCCCCAGTTTATCTGGTCTTTACTCATAACTAAAGCTTCCATCCCCAGTAACATTTTAGTAAATCTCTTCCAACTAGACTCGAGTTACCCGGTTTATCCTTTCTCCTTTTTTGAACAGAGGCATTACATTAGCAATACTCCACTCCTCTGCCACAATTGTCATATCCAAGCATGTTTGAAAGGTTGTGATCATAGCCTCTGCTATTTCCTCTCTAACTTCCCTCAGAATTCTAGGATGCACACTATTATGGTCACTTTTGTGTAGAATTTGGAGTCAGTTCTTGATACACTTGATAAAATAACACTGGTGTTAGCTGAACCCAAGATGTATATTTTATTTTTCACCTGATAAACTGTAGTTATCCCTGAGGATCTGAGAGAATTTATGCAGAAATTTTTCTTAAGAAATTAAATGATATGGAGTAGAGTCTACCGTAAGGATATATTGTACATAGCCTCTGGAATCAGCAGCCTTGGTGGGACAAATAGGGGCAGAATTTTTTGTTAGCACTTGAGTGCAAAGCATCACCTGGGTGGAGTGCAGAGAGATATATCAAGTAGGGAGGATCACACGCCAATAATTGAGCCTGCCTGATTTTCCCAAGTTTGCACCTCCTAGGCAATGCTTTAGTTTAACATGCTTAAGAGAGAAGTCTGCCTCACAGTCTTTTCTTGCACTATGTTTATTATTTTTAAATTATGCAATGGGTACGAAGCAAGAAAGCTAAAGTAAAACAAGTTATCCTTTAAGAAAACTCAGGGAACTTATTTTTCGCAAGTACTGAGTCCCTACTGGCAAATTACAGGTGAAAGGGGAAGGTGTCATAGGACACAGCAGTTATAATGCAGAGAATGAATGAGCTCTTTCTATGCCGCAGATTTCTATGATTCTATACCAGGAGATGGCACATGATGCAAACAAGGCTATTAACGTGTGATTCTTAAAGGGGTCATCTCTCTTCCAAATTTTCCTCTTTTGAACAATGAACTAATCAATATCATGTGGAGGATAATTTAATGAGAAAAAATGCATATACGACAGGGACAATTTTCCAACTTTGTGCCGGTGACAAGAACTTCAGCCTCCAGAAGTGCAAGTCGGAAATTTGAGCATGTGCTCTGCACAATTTTCTGACAACTAATTTAAACGGTTTGAAAAGCAACACCCGAATTTTTACAGTGAGGAAGTCTCTCTGGCATAAACACAAAGATGGGAAACTTTTCTATTTTGAAACTTGAAAGATGTACCTTTTACCACTGGAGCTTTTTTTCCCCAAAACATGAATTACACATATAAATTAACTCATAAAATAATATACTAAAATCAATAAATACCTTTTCAGGGTACGTAACAAGAAATAGTTTTTGGTCTTCCAGATTGTTCACACATTTGTGCAGAAATCCACTGCGGAAAAGGAATTCTTTAACTCCCATTTCACTTATTGAGAAAGAATGGTCCGAGATGTACAATGCTGAATTATCCTGAGAATACAAATAAAAAGTGTGAAATCTATAATATATGCTTAGTCACAGAGAGAATCTATTGTAAAATTGCTTAAAGGGGAAGATATGTGCTAGCAGGAGCATTCTCAGGGCAATTAACCATCATTATCCCTTCAACCACAACTCCACGAAGATATTTAAGTTGTCAAAGTAACAAGCTTTAGTTGCTGATGCCCATCAGGAAGAAGGAGCAGGTGCGATGCTAGGAGAAGGACATTTGTAGCAAGATTCGGACTGTCTTGGAATTAGAGTTATGAACAAATTGTACTGTGTTCTATATTTTTAAAATGCATTCTTACTTTAAAATGGAACTACTTGACACCAATTTTGTACACAATGATTCAGTTCAAACTAAATGTTGCTCATAAAATCATAGAATGACACAGCACAGAAGGAGGTTATTCAGCCCATCGAGCCTGTGCTCGATGAAAGAGCTATCGAATTAGTCCCACTCCCAGCTCTAATCCCATTGTCCTACAATTTTTTTTCTTCAAATATTCATCCAGTTCCTTTTTGACAATTACTATTGAATCTGCTTCCATCACCCTTTCAGGCAGTACATTCCAGATCACCAACAACTCGCTGTGTTAAAAATGTTTTCCTAAAGTCGCCTCTGGTTCTTTTGCTAATTACCTTAACTCTGTGTCCTCCAGCTACCGACCCTTCTGCCATTGGAAACAATGGGAGAAAAATTGGATTACTGCTGAAAATGAGCACGTGGATCATGATGAGAGATCAACCTGTGCCCGTTCAAAGTGATGCTGGCAGCACGCCAACTTCATGCTGCTAATTAGAATGATTGTGGCGTACAGTCCAACATTGAACATAAGAATATAAGAAATAGGAGCAGGAGTAGGCCATTTTGTCCCTCGAACCTGCTCCGCCCTTCAATAAAATCATGGCTGGTCTGATCCTGGCCTCAACTCCACTTCCCTGCCCACTCCCCATAACCCTTGACTCGCTTATCATTCAAAAATCTGTATACGAACATATTGAATGCGCTGCTGAGTGGCTGCATGCTCAACAGGGGGCCCAAGTTTCTAAAAGGCTAGCATCAATTAAAACTAGTCTGCATTTCTTAAAGGCAACCTGCACCTCTGAAATGGGAGGTGCATTCTGGCTGCTGCAGGTATTTCAACTGGCTGGGGAACAGAATGTGAGCGTTAAGAATTAGTATTGATGGTACAACAGGGGAAAGACCGTGCTCCAACATTCTTGGATGTAGCACTGGAGGTTTTGGTGCAGGAGGTGGACAGGAGGAGAGAGGTCCTGTATCCACTGGGGGGGGGGGGGCGGCGGTGGGAGGGGGGGCAGTCAGAGGACCGTCCAGGCAAAATCGGAACATGCAATGGGAGCAGATAGCGTCATAGTCAATGGCAGCAATAGAAACATAGAAACATAGAAAATAGGTGCAGGAGTAGGCCATTCGGCCCTTCGACTCTGCACCACCATTCAATAAGATCATGGCTGATCATTCACCTCAGTACCCCTTTCCTGCTTTCTCTCCATACCCCTTGATCCCTTGAGCCGTAAGGGCCATATCTAACTCCCTCTTGAATATATCCAATGAACTGGCATCAACAACTCTCTGCATTATGGGAATTCCATAGGTTAACAACTCTCTGAGTGAAGAGGTTTCTCCTCATCTCAGTCCTAAATGACTTACCTTTTATCCTTAGACTATGTCCCCTGGTTCTGGACTTCTCCAACATCGTGAACATTCTTCCTGCATCTAACCTGTCCAGTTCCGTCCAGAATTTTATATGTTTCTATGAGATCCCCTCTCGTCCTTCTAAACCCCAGTGAATACAGGCCCAGTCGATCCAGTCTCTCCTCATGTGTCAGTCCTGCCATACTGAGAATCAGTCTGGTGAACCTTCGCTGCACTCCCTCAATAGCAAGAACGTCCTTCCTCAGATTAGGAGACCAAAACTGAACACAATATTCCAGGTGAGGCCTCACTAAGGCCCTGTACAACTGCAGTAAGACCTCCCTGCTCCTATACTCAAATCCCCGAGTTATGAAGGCCAACATACCATTTGCCTTCTTCACCACCTGCGGTACCTGCATGCCAACTTTCAATGACTGATGTACCATGACACCCAGGTCTCGTTGCACCTCCCCTTTTCCTCATCTGCCGCCATTCACATAATATTCTGCCTTCGTGTTTTTGCCACCAAAGTGGATAACCTCCCATTTATCCACATTATACTGCATCTGCCGCTCATTTGCCCACTCACCTAACCTGTCCAAGTCACCCTGCAGCCTTTTAGCATCCTCCTCAAAGCTCACACTGCCACCCATCTTAGTGTCATCTGCAAACTTGGAGATATTACACTCAATTCATTAATGTATATTGTAAATAGCTGGGGTCCCAGCACCGAGCCCTGCGGCACTCCACTAGTCACTGCCTGCCATTCTGAAAATGAGCCATTTATCCCGACTCTCTGCTTCCTGTCTGCCAACCAGTTCTCTATCCACGTCAGTACATTACCCCCAATACCATGTGCTTTAATTTTGCACAACAATCTCTTGTGTGGGACCTTGTCAAAAGCCTTTTGAAAGTCCAAATACATCACATCCACCAGTTCTCCCTTGTCCACTCTACTAGTTACATCCTCAAAAAATTCTAGAAGATTTGTCAAGCAGGATTTCCCATTCATAAATCCATGCTGACTTGGACTGATCCCGTCACTGCTTTCCAAATGCGCTGCTATTTCATCTTTAATAATTGATTCCAACATTTTCCCCACTACTGATGTCAGGCTAACCGGTCTATAATTACCCGCCTTCTCTCTCCCTCCCTTCTTAAAAAGTGGTGTTACATTAGCTACCCTCCAGTCCATAGGAACTGATCCAGAGTCAATAGACTGTTGGAAAATGATCACCAATGCATCCACTATTTCTATGGTCACTTCCTTAAGTACTCTGGGATGCAGACTATCAGGCCTCGGGAATTTTTCGGCCTTCAATCCCATCAATTTCCCGAATACAATTTCCTGCCTAATAAGAGTTTCCTTCAGTTCCTCCTTCTCACTAGACCCTCGTTCCCTTAGTATTTCCGGAAGGTTATTTGTGTCTTCCTTTGTGAAGACAGAACCAAAATATTTGTTTAACTGGTCCGCTATTTCTTTGTTCCCCATTATAAATTCACCTAAATCTGACTGCAAGGAACCTACGTTTGTCTTCATTAATCTTTTTCTCCATATATCTATAGAAGCTTTTGCAGTCAGTTTTTATGTTCCCTGCAAGCTTCCTCTCATACTCTATTTTCCCCCTCCTAATTAAATCCTTTATCTTCCTCTGCTGTATTTCAAAATTCTCCCATTCCTCAGGTTTGCTACTTTTTCTGGTCAATTTATATTCCTCTTCCTTGATTTAACACTATCCTTAATTTCCCTTGTTAGCCACGGTTGAGCCACTTTCCCCATTTTATTTTTACTCCAGACAGGGATGTACAATTGTTGAAGTTCATCCACGTGATCTTTAAATGTTTGCCATTGCCTATCCACCGTCAACACTTTAAGTATCACTCGCCAGTGTATTCCAGCCAATTCACATCTCATACCATCAAAGTTACCTTTCCTTAAGTTCAGGACCCTAGTCTCTAGAATTAACTGTGTCTCTCTCCATCTTAATAAAGAATTCTACCATATTATGGTCACGCTTCCCCAAAGGGCCTCGCACAACGTGATTGCTAATTAGTCCTTTCTCATTACACATCACCCAGTCTAGAATGGCCAGCCTAGGATGTAGTTAAATAGTTGGGAATCTTTCAGGTTTAGACAGAGAAAAACAAAGTAACTCTCCAGTAGGAGGCAATTAGCAGCTAGTTAAAACCAGTTCTGTAAACGACTGACCAATAGTGAGTCATCTGACCGAGATACAGTTTAAAAAAAGGCAGCTCGTGCAGAACACGGAGTGCAACAGCATAGAGTGGCATTTGTGAGTTTGGTAAGTGGGTGAGTTTGGGCAAGTGGGGGTGGCTGGTGCTGTTTTGTCTTGTTTTTCCTACCAGTGCTGACACTAGAGCAGCTCATAAGGAGTGCGAGAGTAGGAGACGGAGGCCCAGAGACCAGCCCAACCAGTTGCAGACAAAGATAGAGGAGTGCGAAATGGAGAGGTGACGTCACAGCCAAGCTGGTAAGTGGTTGGCTGTTCGACTGGTAAGTATAACTCTCTTTTAAACTGACTTTTAGATTGATTTAATTGGCAGCGAACTACTAAGTAGCTGTTTGGTGTTTAAGTAAATTTTAGTAAGTAAATTAATTTAAGGGTTAAGTCATGGCAGGAGAGCTCGGACCCGTGTCATGCTCCTCCTGTGCTATGTGGGAAGTCAGGGACGCTTCCAGTGTCCCTGACTACTATGTGTGCGGGAAGTGTGTCCAGCTGCAGCTCCTGACAGACCGCATGACGGCACTGGAGCTGCGGATGGACTCACTCTGGAGCATGCGCGATGCTGAGAATGTTGTGGATAGCACATTTAGTGAGTTGGTCACACCGCAGGTAAGGGTAGGATAGATAGTGAATGGGTGAACAAGAGGCAAGGCAAAAGCAGGAAGGTAGTGCAGGAGTCCCCTGCGGTCATCTCCCTCCAAAACAGATATACCGTTTTGGATACTGTTGGGGGAGATGACTTACTAGGGGAAGGCACCAGCAGCCAGGTTCATGGCACCGTGGGTGGCTCTGCTGCACAGAAGGGTGGGAAAAAGAGTGGGAGAGCTATAGTGATGGGGGATTCTATTGTAAGGGGAATAGATAGGAGTTTCCTCGGCCGCAACCGAGACCCCAGGATGGTACGTTGCCTCCCTGGTGCAAGGGTCAAGGATGTCTCGGAGCAGCTGCAGAGCATTCTGGGGAGGGAGGGTGAACAGCCAGTTGTCGTGGTTCATGTAGGTACCAACAATATAGGTAAGAAGTGGGAAGAGGTCCTACAAACTGAATTTAGGGAGCTAGGAGTTAAATTAAAAAGTAGGACCTCAAAGATAGTAATCTCTGGATTGCTACCAGTGCCACGTGCTGATCAGAGTAGAGGGAGCAGGATAGTTAGAATAAATACGTGGCTTGAGCAGTGGTGCAAGAGGGAGGGATTCAAATTCCTGGGACATTGGAACCAGTTCTGGGGGAAGTGGGACCTGTACAAAAGGGACGGTCTGCACTTGGGCAGGACTAGAACTGATGTCTTGGGGGTAACATTTGCTAATGCAGTTCGGGAGTGTTTAAACTAATATGGCAGGGGGATGGGAACCTATGCAGCGAGATGGGGCAAAATAATATGGAGTCAGAAACAGATGGTAGAAAGGTAAAAAGCAATAGTGGAAGGCCGAGTAAACAAAGGCAAGAAACAAGAAGGGCCACACTACATCATCATTTTAAAAGGACAAAGGGTGTTAAAAAAACAAGCCTGAAGGCTTTGTGTCTTAATGCAAAGAGTATCCGTAATAAAGTGGATGAATTAACTGTGCAAATAGATGTTAACAGATATGATTTGATTGGAATTACAGAGACATGGCTCCAGGATGATCAGGGCTGGGAACTCAACATCCAGGGGTATTCAACATTCAGGAAGGATAGAATAAAAGGAAAAGGAGGTGGGGTAGCATTGCTGGTTAAAGAGGAGATTAATGCAATAGTTAGGAAGGACATTAGCTTGGATGATGTGAAATCTATATGGGTAGAGCGGCAGAACACCAAAGGGCAAAAAACGTTAGTGGGAGTAGTGTACAGACCTCCCAACAGTAGTAGTGATGATGGAGAGGGCATCAAACAGGAAATTAGGGGTGCATGCAATAAAGGTGCAGAAGTTATCATGGGTGACTTTAATATGCATATAGATTGGGCTAACCAAACTGGAAGCAATACGGTGGAGGAGGATTTCCTGGAGTGCATAAGGGACGGTTTTCTAGACCAATATTTCGAGGAACCAACTAGGGGGGAGGCCATCTTAGACTGGGTGTTGTGTAATGAGAGAGGATTAATTAGCAATCTCGTTGTGCGAGGCCCCTTGGGGAAGAGTGACCATAATATGGTGGAATTCTACATTAGGATGGAGAATGAAACAGTTAATTTAGAGACCATGGTCCAGAACTTAAAGAAGGGTAACTTTGAAGGTATGAGGCGTGAATTGGCTAGGATAGATTGGCGAATGATACTTAAGGGGTTGACTGTGGATGGGCAATGGCAGACATTTAGAGACCGCATGGATGAACTACAACAATTGTACATCCCTGTCTGGTGTAAAAATAAAAAAGGGAAGGTGGCGCAACCGTGGCTATCAAGGGAAATCAGGGATAGTATTAAAGCCAAGGAAGTGGCATACAAATTGGCCAGAAATAGCAGTGAACCTGGGGACTGGGAGAAATTTAGAACTCAGCAGAAGAGGACAAAGGGTTTGATTAGGGCAGGGAAAATAGAGTACGAGAGGAAGCTTGCAGGGAACATTAAGGCGGACTGCAAAAGTTTCTATATATATGTAAAGAGAAAAAGGTGAGTAAAGACAAATGTAGGTCCTCTGCAGTCAGAATCAGGGGAAGTCATAACGGGGAACAAAGAAATGGCAGACCAATTGAACAAGTACTTTGGTTCGGTATTCACTAAGGAGGACACAAACAACCTTCCGGATATAAAAGGGGTCAGACGGTCTAGTAAGAAGGAGGAACTGAGGGAAATCCTTATTAGTCGGGAAATTGTGTTGGGGAAATTGATGGGATTGAAGGCCGATAAATCCCCAGGGCCTGATGGACTGCATCCCAGAGTACTTAAGGAGGTGGCCTTGGAAATAGCCAATGCATTGACAGTCATTTTCCAACATTCCATAGACTCTGGATCAGTTCCTATCGAGTGGAGGGTAGCCAATGTAACCCCACTTTTTAAAAAAGGAGGGAGAAAGAAAACAGGGAATTATAGACCAGTCAGCCTGACATCGGTCGTGGGTAAAATGATGGAATCAATTATTAAGGATGTCATAGCAGCGCATTTGGAAAGAGGTGACATTATAGATCCAAGTCAGCATGGATTTGTGAAAGGGAAATCATGCTTGACAAATCTTCTGGAATTTTTTGAGGATGTTTCCAGTAGAGTGGACAAGGGAGAACCAGTTGATGTGGTGTATTTGAACTTTCAGAAGGCTTTCGACAAGGTCCCACACAAGAGATTAATGTGCAAAGTTAAAGCACATGGGATTGGGGGTAGTGTGCTGACATAGATTGAGAACTGGTTGTCAGACAGGAAGCAAAGAGTAGGAGTAAATGGGGACTTTTCAGAATGGCAGGCAGTGACTAGTGGGGTACTGCAAGGTTCTGTGCTGGTGCCCCAGCTGTTTACATTGTACATTAATGATTTAGACGAGGGGATTAAATGTAGTATCTCCAAATTTGCGGATGACACTAAGTTGGGTGGCAGTGTGAGCTGCGAGGAGGATGCTATGAGGCTGCAGAGTGACTTGGATAGGTTAGGTGAGTGGGCAAATGCATGGCAGATGAAGTATAATGTGGATAAATGTGAGGTTATCCACTTTGGTGGTAAAAACAGAGAGACAGACTATTATCTGAATGGTGACAGATTAGGAAAAGAGGAGGTGCAACGAGACCTGGGTGTCATGGTACATCAGTCATTGAAGGTTGGCATGCAGGTACAGCAGGCGGTTAAGAAAGCAAATGGCATGTTGGCCTTATAGCGAGGGGATTTGAGTACAGGGGCAGGGAGGTGTTGCTACAGTTGTACAGGGCCTTGGTGAGGCCACACCTGGAGTATTGTGTACAGTTTTGGTCTCCTAACTTGAGGAAGGACATTCTTGCTATTGAGGGAGTGCAGCGAAGGTTCACCAGACTGATTCCCGGGATGGTGGGACTGACATATCAAGAAAGACTGGATCAACTGGGCTTGTATTCACTGGAGTTCAGAAGAATGAGAGGGGACCTCATAGAAACATTTAAAATTCTGACGGGTTTAGACAGGTTAGATGCAGGAAGAATGTTCCCAATGTTGGGGAAGTCCAGAATCAGGGGTCACAGTCTAAGGATAAGGGGTAAGCCATTTAGGACCAAGATGAGGAGAAACGTCTTCACCCAGAGAGTGGTGAACCTGTGGAATTCTCTACCACAGAACGTTGTTGAGGCCAATTCACTAAATATATTCAAAAAGGAGTTAGATGTAGTCCTTACTACTAGGGGGATCAAGGGGTATGGCGAGAAAGCAGGAATGGGGTACTGAAGTTGCATGTTCAGCCATGAACTCATTGAATGGTGGTGCAGGCTCGAAGGGCCGAATGTCCTACACCTGCACCTATTTTCTGTTTCTATGTAGTTCCGAGGATCTGAATGCAATGTTGCAAGGAGTTTAATGACCTTACACGAGTGGTCAAGATCAGTGAATTTATCTTCAAATGCCATATCCTTACAACTAGATCACTAGCCTCACACATTGCTGAATTCAGCACCCCACCCCCCCCACACCTCCCCCCCTCCCCCCATTTACTCACCTACCAACAATCTCTATCAATCGCGACTCAATTCTAACATTCATAGCTTCACCTCACCCTCACACAATTAGCACTGTTGCAAGCCTCACATCATTTCTCACAGCTTGCATACACTGGCAACTATTCAACCATGAAAGTCACATCATCCAAACAGATTGTACGACACGAACTTCCATTTCTCTTGCAGGATACGGTGATGCACAATTGGAGGCAGCAGCGGTTACCTGTTGAGGGACAGGCGCACCTGCATATCCTAACCCACATGGTGGAAACGGTCCTGGCCACTCTTGGAAGGGACATTGCTGAGCCCATGGCCTGCGGCACGGCTGAATCAATTGAAGATGACGATATCCTCATACCTAAGCCTCCTTTTCACATCCTACTTCCCCCTCATCCCACAGTTTCTTGGATTTATAAACCGCAGATGGTGTAAGCACGCACCTCTTGCTTTCCACCACTCCATCTCTCCCCTCACCCCGCTTTCTCTCACCACAACCTTACCCTTGTGCCTTTCTCCTTTTAGATGGTCAAGAACTGCAACTTGACCTGCACTGGTGATTGAGCAGAAATACAAGAGGAAGAAAATGATGCAGAAGACACAGCACCACCATCCGATTTCACACTCCAGCCACCAGCTCAGATACTGACACTGCGTGGACCTAACAGGATAGGTTAGACACGAGATCGCCATGTGGTGAGATACCGGGCACAAGTGGCCTACAGCCAGGGCAGGGGGAAAGGGTAGCACAGGTGCCAGCTCCCTGGAGGGCAAGGTTGCAAACGTGTTCTTCTGCACAGGACTCAGATAAGGACTTGGAAGGGGCGGCCTACAGAACAAATCTAATGGTTATGTACAATGAAATTCTTGGTGAATTGGAAGGCCTGCTAGAAAGCCTGAATGCAATGTCAAGGAGCATGGAGGAGTCCAGATCCAACCTTATACAGGGCTTTGGGCAAAGCTTAGAGTCCAACCTTTCCAGCGTGGAAGGAGTGAGACGATCCATTAGCGCACTTGTGGACCCAACCGTCCTGCATTGTCTGATGTTTGATGTCTCAGCTTCCTTTGCAGCACAACTAGAAGCCACCCAACATCTGAGTGCTGCAATGGAAGCTCAGACTGAAGTCATCCAAGCTCAGCTTGCTGCCACGCAAGCACAGACTGCTTCCATCACGGCTGGGTTTACCAGTGTTGAAAAGGGCTTGCAGGGTGTCACAGCAGTCCAGCAGTCTATACTCCAACAAATTACTAGGATTGCTGAGGTGCCGCCCTGGGGGAGTGGCTATGGATTCACGGAGGATGAGCCTGCTGTCCTCTCTCAGGATGACAAAATTCGTCCTCCCACCACTGCCATGTTGCCAGTGCCCTTGCTGCAACCTGTCTGCCAGCCAGCCCAGACTACTGCCACCCATGCTGAGGTGGGGCAGTCCTAAACTGGGCCTTCTCGGCCAAAAGCTGCTCGAGATCATCCAGCAAGGCCATCTGCAATCTCCCCCCCTGAAAGTCAGCAGCCTTCCACCAACCATGCTGCAGTCACTGTGGTAGCACTACATAAGAACACTAGGAAAGGCAAAGGCATGGGAAGACAAACACTAAGGGAATACACAAGGGTGATTAGTTGACTTTTGAATTAAATATTGTAATGATTTGATGCATAAAATTGATTTGGGATATTTGTTTTGTGTTGTATTTTATTGTAGGATTGTGGACAAGAGGACGATGTGATGGGAGGTGAGGTGCAGGACAATTGTTGAATGTAGAATTAGGGCTGCGTTCACTGGTCCTGCAGTCGGATGAGTCGATCACAGATAGCGAGGCAATAATGGGCTGTCTGGGTTACCTCATTCTCCTCTTCTCCGTTTCATCTTCCACAGCTGCTCGTCATATGCCTGGTGGCAAGGGCAGTGCTGGCATGATGGAGAGGTGTGGAACATGCAGCAGACCATGATGAATCTTGAGACAGGCTCTGGTGAGTACTACAGGGCTTCTCCAGAGCGGTCCAGACAGCGGAAGCGTCGTTTAAGGATGCTAATGGTCTGCTCTATCAGGTTCCTTGTGGCAGTATAGCTTTTGTTATGTGCAGCAGAGTCATGAACCAGGTGCTCAGCAGATAATCCTTGTCGCCTAGTAGCCACCTGCTGGTTTGTCGTGCTGGCTCAAATGCTGATGGTACATCGGACTGCCGCATAATAGAGGCATCATGAGGGCTCCCACAATACCAAGCATTGACATGCATGATGCACTGAGTATAGTTGCACACCAGCTGGACACTGAGGGAGTGGAATCCCTTCCGGTTGCATTATATCTCTGAAATGAGATGCGGCGCCCACAAAGCGCCATTGTGCAGTCAATGGCACCCTGCAGCATGGGGAAGCCTGCTATCCTGGTGAAGCCACGTGCTCATCCACCTGCTTCCCTCTGACAAGAGTGAATGAAATGCACTCAGATCTCTTTGCACATGACAGCCTCACTCACTTCCCTTATACAGGAGTGGATGGCGAACTGGGAGACATTACAGATGTCGCCTGCTCGAGCCTGGAAGGAGCCTGACGTGAAGAAGGTCAAGACCATGATCACCTTCACAGCCACTGGCAATGCCTTCCTTGCTCTGGGCTAAAGCTGCAGATCTGCCTGCAGCAGGTAGCAGATTTCAGTGAGCACCTCATGAGTAAGATGGAGATGACACATGCACTGTTCCTTGCTGAGGCTGAGGTGGGAGAATTGCTCCCTGAAGACCCTGGGTGGATATGGCTTCCTGCTGAGAGCCGTTCTCCCCGTCCTCTTCCTGCCTCTTCTAGCAGCTTGTTCTGCTCTGTGCCCCGCGACCAAATTGTCGCCCAGTTTCTCATTAGTTACTCTATCAAAACTATTCATGAATTTGAACACCTCTATCGAATCTCCTCTTAATTTTCTCTACTCCCAGGAGAACAACCCCAGCATCTCCAGTCTCTCCACATAACTGAAGTCCCTCAGAAGGTACCATTCCAATAAGTCGCTTCTGCCTTGACATCCTTCCTAAAGTGTTGTGCCCAGAATTGAAAACAATAATGCAGCTGAGACCTAATCAGTGTTTTATAAAGGTTTCGCATAACTACCTTGCTTTTGTATTCTTTGCCTCTATTATCATCATTATCATAGGTGATCCCTCGTATTAAGAATGACTTGCCTCCACGCCAAAAAGGGATGAGTTCACAGATGTTTCAACGAAGGACCTAATATTTCAGGTCCAGAAGGGTGGAAGATGCCTGTGCATGGATTTTATTAATGTGTGGTGGCCGTTGCACACCAACCATCACACGAGCTTGACAGAGCTAGGTCTTGGTCCAGTGGCAAGGATTAACCACATCTAACTGGAGACCAGCTCTGTTGCACAGACCTAGTGTGCACACATATTGCAGTGTGGGCTGGCCGGGCTGCCTCTGGGCCCTCGCCTCTTCTGGGCCCTGAACTCACACCTCTCCTGCGCCCCGATCACGTCGCTCCACGATCACTCGCCGCTCCTGCTGTACCTGCCCATGCTCCAATCAGCGACCTGGACCTTGGTGACGTCCAATCCAGTTGCCCTCTTCATAGCCATTGCTCTCCAGCTGTACCTTGACGTGGTATGCTCCTTTGAAGGCCCCGACCTCCTGATGGTCCTTGCAGGTCAGGGCCGCCGCGCTGAATCAAACCAAACCGAACAACCAGTCAGAAAGGGGATGTGAGTGGTTTTTCACAGTAGAAACACTGGAACATCATCATATAGTGAAACCAATCCGAAAGCTTAGATGCGAGCCTAGTCAGTTACGACTGACAAAAGATACTGTTGAACATTTATTTTCACAATTTATCTTCTATCTTCTGAAGACACGAGTCTTGCTGAGATATGGTTCACAGATGCCAGCATTCTCCAATACTTCCCCCAGACATTCACAGGAGTTGCTGGCCAGCATTCTAGAGTGCGAACCCTGCCCGATTTCGTCCCTAACCCTAATGTGGATCCCACAGGCATGCAGGCGAATTGTAGCCACCAACAACTACCTTGGCCAAAATCAAGTGACATGGCAGCATAGTGGTTAGATTACTGGACCAGTAATAGAGAGGCTCGCATTAATGCTATGGAGACACGAGTTCCTATCCCACCATAACAGGTGCAAAATTTTAATTCAGTTAATTAAATAAATCTGAATAAAAAGCTAGTATCAGTAATGGTGCCTCTATTACTAAAGCCAAGGATCCCATATTCTACTTAACTGCCTTCTCAACTTGTCCTGCCACCTTCAAGGATTTGTGTACATACTTACCCAGGTGTTCCTGCACCCCATTTAAAATTGTACCATTTAGTTCATATTACCTCTCCTAATTCTTCATTCCAAAATGAATCACTTCACACTTCTCTGTGTTAAATTTCATCTGCCCAAGTCTATTGGCCCATAATTTGTGGTCAGCGGTGAAGCAAAGGCGCTCGCCACTGGCCCTGAAGAAAGCTGCCCAAAAAGATCTCGCAATTTCTGTGGCGAGAAGTTTGCCTTTTTCGACTTTCAGTTGAGTTCAGTGTTCTATAATCGGGATTCCAATGCCAATATTGCAGTGGCGTCAACAAGCTGTTTAAGCAGCCAATCACATTGCAGAATTCTCACAGACAAGAAACCAGGAAACGAGAAGCTGCTTTTAACTGGACTTTCTAAAAAATGTTACAGAGAGCGAAATATTGGGCTCAATTTTCCCCAGTGATTTGCGCTGTTCTTTTGGAGCAGGCTGCTCTTTTTGGCCTAAGTTGTTTCCCCGAGAGAGAGAGAGAGAGAGAGAGAGAGAGAGAGAGTGAGAGAGAGAAAGACAGACAGACCCCGGACAGGCAAGCTTTTTGGGTGGGGTTGAAGGTAAGTTGCTGCTATGTGTTTTTCAATTCTTTTAATGTGTTGGGCGCTGGCTGTATGCTTCAGCTCGCATTATGTCTCTGGTTACCATGGCAGCCCGATCGTTTTGGCGTAGACCAAGGCTCCATCCCCAAAACTAAAGGTCGGGTTAGGCCACACCAAAATTAAGGTATGCCTGGTGTTGCTCCTGGCATGCTTATCTGCACTCCTCATTGAACCAGGGTTGATCCCCTGGCTTGATGGTAATGGTAGAGTGAGGGATTATGCCGGGCCATGAGGTTACAGATTGTGGTGTACAATTTTGCTGCTGCTGATGCCCCACAATGCCTCATGGATGCCCAGTTTTGAGTTGCTAGATCAGTTCTGAATCTAACCCATTTAGCACAGTGGTAGTGCCACACAACACAATGGAGGTGTCTTCAGTATGAAGAAGGGACTTCATCGCCACAATCACTGTGTGGTGGTCACTGCTGTAAAGGGTTAATATCTTCACAAAACCAATAGTCAAAAAAGCCACCTTTGTTAATGGCCTATTTTAATTGTGTTCGATAGTTAATGGCTTCTTTTCTGTAAAACACAGATACCAGTTTTGCTGATGTTGTCATCACAACGCTGCATCACCACGGTTCTCCCCTGCACTTAAAGGGGAAAGCGATGCAAATTTTACAGTTTGGTCCATTGGGCCACCATAGAGGCTTTCGGCCGGGCCCAGGGGCATTATTGTCGGCCTGAAAAAAAAAATGGCGGCAATGGCAATACGTCCTCCCCTTTAATGAGAGATGCACCTCCATTTTACAAGGCCACAGCCTCACTGGACCATGTCAAAAAACAAGTTTTGGCACCACTCGGTGGGAGGAAGATTTTCTTGACGGAATTTCGCCGTTGGGGGCGCGCGGGGGGGGGGGGTACATCGGCGGTGCGCAATCTGATGACGCACTTAGGACGGAGTGGTGAGGGGGAGTGGGTCACCACCGGAGCAAAATTTTGATAATGGTGGCCATTACACGAAAAATCAGCAGCCACCGTATTCCGCAGCATGGCTGATGATTTCCAGAGTTAACAACCTCAACAGGGAAGGGGCAATTTCGGCTCCCTTGTTGTTGTAAATATGCCTGCTGACTAATGCTTTCTGTCTGAGAAATGCATTCACAAAAGACAGAGAAGTTGAGAACAGATCGTGAGATTGGAACACGATAATTCAATCATCAACGGAATGAGGCAAAGCTCAGACAGCCATCAACAAGGAATGTGACGATTGTATACTGAAGAAAATTAACTACCAGACCCCTCGCCACATGGAGGAGACGACTTCAAGGAAAGAAGAGAGGGTGTCCAGCGATACATCCCACGTCAATGTGTGCAGTCATCCTTGGTTGTATGGGAAGTAAAGTCTGTATTTTAACCAAGTCATTCCTGTCCATGTGTGTATAATGCATGTTGTGTGTGTTTAATAAACTGTTCTGGTGTACTAAAGTGAGTAACCTTGTCGTCACCTTTTATGCCAGTCAAATCTATGTAAATAAGGGCATTTAAAATTCCCTACAGATTGGTGACCATCGTCAGGACTGGCGATGACGGCTTTGGATTGCCCGTTGAAGTATTCTGGAATATTGGAAGTGACGAGTTTGGCCAATGTGTGTGTTTTGGGAGGAGAAACCGGTTACAGATGTGCGGAGGCTCATGTGAGACCCGCCAGTAATTCAAAAGCGTTAGTGAAATGGGGGGCAAACAAATGGTGTCAGCGTATAAGGAAAAGTTAGAAAAGTTGCCCAGGGGTGGCTTAAAGGAGCTTTTAGTAGAATGTTTAAATAGGGGAGGGCGTATGCCCTTTGAAGAAGTAATAACAGGTACAGGTAGACAAGAAAGAGTTAACAGTTGATAAGGCAAAAAAACTTTTAGCTTATGGAGCGCAATGCTGTGTGTGCAAAGAGACGATGAATTGTTCAAATAGAAAGAAAAAGAGATCAAGAGTCTTAAGCAACAGTTACAGGAGGTTAAGTTGCAGAAAGACCAAGAGATAGATCGACTCAGCTGACAGGTTCGCGCACTAGAGCTGGGGGCTGAACAGTCAGCAGCAGCAAAATCTCTCAAGTTTAAATGCAGGAGCTGTCTTGGCTGAGGCGCATCAGACTCCAGGAGTTGAAAAAGTATAAAAAGGAAAATACACAGATTAAACAAGAATTGGAGGATGTGAGAGAAA
The DNA here is from genome assembly GCF_044704955.1 of Pristiophorus japonicus. NCBI lineage: Eukaryota > Metazoa > Chordata > Chondrichthyes > Pristiophoridae > Pristiophorus > Pristiophorus japonicus. Next base: position 209,508,929 of record NC_091978.1, read on the forward strand.
CGCTGAGAGAGGCGGTCAAACAGCCCCGTAAGGGAACGGACCACTCTGTAAACTCAAAATATTAGAACTTACGGGAAAATTGGGAAAAGCAACAGACTCCCGTATCAGCTGTTACAACCAAGATAGTGACCGGCATAGGCACTGAAGACATTGGAGGTGAGATAGATTGGGGCTATTTGAAGGAGAAGGCATTTAGATACGGGTACCGAGATGGCTGGCCTGACGGAGTGGATCCCACAGGGTCCGATAAGTCGGGTCCGGCAGTGGCGGTGATTACCACCAGTACGCAATTCGATGCGAATAATCAGCCCACAGGGACAGAGAGGGGCCGAAATTGCCCACTGCTGGAAATGGGGCGCACCTACCCTGTTTCTCGTGTTTTTACCGACGTAGTGGATGTGGTGGCTTCTTGAGTGCAATTCCGCTCTTCGGCTTTTTTGTTCAACGGACCGGAAGTCGGTCATCATGGGGAAGGATACTATCACCCCTCTTAGGTGGCCCGGTGGGTCGAAGTTTTATAATTGCGGAGGCTCTTGTACAAAAGGAACGGCAATAATCATGGGCAATTTTAACCTTCATATTGATTGGACAAAGCAAATTGGCCTGGGTAGCCATGAGGATGAGTTCACAGAGCGTATCCGGAATAGTTTCCTTGAACAGTATGTTGCGGAACCAACCAGAGAGCAGGCTATCTTTGATTTAGTACTGTGCAATGAGGCAGGATTAATAAACGATCTCCTGGTAAAGGATCCCCTTGGAATGAGTGACCATGGATTGTTGCATTTCAAATTCAGTTGGAGGGTGAGAAAGTTGGATCTCAAACCAGTGTTCTAAGCTTAAATAAAGGAGACTACAAAGGTATCAAGTCAGAGTTGGCTAAAGTGGACTGGGAAAATAGTTTGAGGTGTGGGACAGTTGATGAGCAGTGGCAGACATTTAAGGAGATATAGAAACATAGAAACATAGAAACATAGAAAATATTTCATGACTCTCAACAGAAATATATTCCAATGAGAAGGAACAACTGTAAGGGAAGGGATAACCATCTGTGGCTAACTAAGGAAATAAGGGATAGTATCAAATTGAAATCAAGGGCATACAAAGTGGCCATGACTGACGGGAGGCCAGAGGATTGGGAGACTTTTAAAAGCCAGCAAAGAATGACAAAAGTAATAAAGAGAGGGAAGATAGATGATGAAAGTAAAGTAGCACGAAATATAAAAACAGATAGTCAGAGTTTCTACAGGTACATAAAAAGGAAAAGAGTGGCTAAAGTAAATGTTGGTCCCTTAGAGGATGAGACTGGGGAATTAATAATGGGAAACAGGGAAATGGCAGAGACTTTGAAGAAATATTTTGTATCGGTCTTCACAGCAGAAGACACTAAAACCATCCCAATCGTGGATAATCAAGGGGTTAAAGGGAGGGAGGAACTTAACACAATCACTATCACTAAAGAAGTAGTACTCAGTAAAATAATGGGACTAAAGGCGGACAAGTCTCCTGGACCTGATGGCTTGCATCCTAGGGTCCTAAAAAGGAGTGGCTGCAGAGATAGTGGATGCATTGATTGTAATCTACCAAATTTCCCTAGATTCTGGGGCGGTCCCAACGGATTGGAAAACCACAAATGTAACACCAATATTTAAAAAAGGAGGCAGACAGAAAGCAGGAAACGATAGACCAGTTAGCTTAACATCTGTCATTGGGAAAATGCTGGAGTCCATTATTTAGGAAGCAGCAGCAGGACATTTGGAAAAGCATCATTCAATCAAGCAGAGTCAGCATGGTTTTATGAAAGGGAAATCATGTTTGACAAATTTGCTGGAGTTCTTTGAGGATGTAACGAGCAGGGTGGATAAGGGGGAACCAGTGGATGTGGTGTATTTGGATTTCCAGAAGGCATTCGAAAAGGTGCCACATAAAAGGTTACTGCACAAGATAAGTGCGCACGAGGTTGGGGGTAATATATTGGGGCAGAAATTCCTCTCGAGGACCTCCAGCGGGCAAAGAACTAAATAATAGACATAAAATGCGCACTTACCTGAAGCTGCTGTGCCCACTCGAAATCCCGATCCGCAGGTCTCCTCTCCCTGCACGTCGCAGCATGTGCTCGTAGGGACGTGCGCAGGAGTCAAGTGTGCCTGGACACCCAATCACAGGTAAGTATTTTCTCATTCATTGTAAAGTCCGGGGAACGAGAGTTCACGAGAGCAGCGGGAGATCGGAGAGGCTAGAGGCCTATAAAGGCCCACACTCGGAGTCCGGGGAGCGAGAGTTCACGGGAGCAGCGGGAGATCGGAGAGGCTAGAGGCCTATAAAGGCCCACACTCGGAGTCCGAGAAGCGAGAGTTCACGGGAGCAGCGGGAGATCGGAGAGGCTTGAGGCCTATAAAGGCCCACACTTGGAGTCCGGAGAGCGAGAGTTCACGGGAGCAGCGGGAGATCGGAGAGGCCAGCTGGTGCAGCTACAGCAGTGAGGTAAAAAAGAAGTAGAAAGAAATCGAAAGGTGACGTCAAAGCCAAGGGGGTAAGTGATTGGCTGGTGATTGGTAAGTAGTTTTTCTTTTTCTTTTCGAGATCAGCAAGTAACCTTTAGCATTGTTGTTGCCAATTTAAGTATATCTAAGGGTTAAGTCATGGCAGGACAGCTCGGACAGGTATTATGCTCCTCCTGTACTATGTGGGAAGTCAGGGCGCTTCTGGTGTCCGTGACGACTAAGTGTGCGGGAAGTGCATCTGGCTGTAGCTCCTGACGGACCGCTTTACGGCACTAGAGCTGAGGGTGGATTCACTCTGGAGCATCCACGATGCTGAGAATGACGTAAATAGCACATTTAGCGAGTTGATCTTACCGCAGGTAAAGGGTACACAGCTAGGGAATGGATAACCAACAGGAAGAGCAGTGCAAGGAAGGTAGTGCAGGGGTCCCTTGCGGTCATCCCGCTGCAAAACAGATACACCGCTTTGGGTACTGTTGAGGGGGATGACTCATCAGGGGAGGGCAGCAGCATCCAAGTTCATGGCATCATGGGTGGCTCTGCTGCACAGGAGGACAGGAAAAAGAGTGGGAGAGCTATAGTGATAGGGGATTCAATTGTAAGGGGAATAGATAGGCGTTTCTGCGGCTGCAACTGAGACTCCAGGATGGTATGTTGCCTCCCTGGTGCAAGGGTCAAGATGTCTCGGAGCGGATGCAAGACATTCTGAAAAGGGAGGGTGAACAGCCAGTTGTCATGGTGCATATAGGTAGCAACGATATAGGTAAAAAATGGGATGAGGTCCTATGAGATGAATTTAGGGAGCTAGGAGCTAAATTAAAAAATAGGCCCTCAAAAGTAATAATCTCAGGATTGCTACCAGTGCCACGTACTAGTCAGAGTAGGAATTGCAGGATAGCTCAGATGAATACGTGGCTTGAGGAGTGGTGCACAAGGGAGGGATTCAAATTTCTGGGACATTGGAACCGGTTCTGGGGGAGGTGGGACCAGTACAAAGCGGACCGTCTGCACCTGGGCAGGACCAGAACCAATGTCCTAGGGGGAGTGTTTGCTAGTGCTGTTGGGGAGGAGTTAAACTAATATGGCAGGGGGATAGGAACCTGTGCAAGGAGACAGAGGAAAGTAGAATGGGGGCAGAAGCAAAAGATAGAAAGAAGAAAAATAAAAGTGGAGGGCAGAGAAACTTAAAGCAAAAAGCAAAAAGGGCCACATTACACCAAAATTCTAAAGGGGCAAAGTATGTTAGAAAGACAAGCCTGAAGGCTCTGTGCCTCAATGTGAGGAGTATTCGGAATAAGTTGGATGAATTAACTGCGCAGATAGCAGTTAACGGGTATGATGTAGTTGGCATCACGGAGACATGGCTCCAGGGTGACCAAGGCTGGGAACTCAACATCCAGGGGTATTCAACATTTAGGAAGGATAGACAGAAAGGAAAAGGAGGCGGAGTGGCATTGCTGGTTAAAGAGAAAATTAATGCAATAGTAAGAAAGGACATTAGCCTGGATGGTGTGGAATCGGTATGGGTGGAGCTACTGAATACCAAGGGGCAGAAAATGCTTGTGGGAGTTGTGTACAGATCACCAAACAGTAGTAGTAAGGTTGGGGACAGCATCAAACAAAAAATTAGAGATGCATGCAATAAAGGTACAGCAGTTATCATGGGTGACTTTAATCTACATATTGATTGGTCTAACCAAATTGGTAGCAATGCGGTGGAGGAGGATTTCCTGGAGTGTCGTAGGGATGGTTTTCTGGACCAATATGTCGAGAAACCAACTAGGAAGCTGGCCTTCCTAGACTGGGTGATGTGTAATAAGAAAGGACTAATTAGCAATCTTGTTGTGCAAGGTCCCTTGGGGAAGGGTGACCATAACATTGTAGAATTCCTTATTAAGATGGAGAGTATATAGTCCTTACACAATACCACAAGTCCACACGAGGCACATTCTATGGACAAGGTTACTCTATGACCTGAACCTTTATTCACAGGACCAAGAAGTGATGACCCTGCGTGGGACCTCCCTTTTTATATACCTGGATGACCAGGTGAGGAGTGTCTCCCACAAGTTCACCCCCTGTGGTCAAGCTGTGCATTTCTCAAGTATATACAGTATTGCAGTGTTGTTGCATGAAGGTTACATACATGACATCACCTCCCCCTCAACATCTTATTGGGATCACAGGTTAAGTCTTTCGGGTGGTCTGCGCTCCCTCGTGGAGCGCCACAGTTGGAGCTTTGGCTGTTGAGCCTTGGCCTGCGTGTCTGTCCCCTGTGGTGATTCCGGCCTGTCCGGACTGACTGCAGGGATTGTGCATGCTGCTGAATGTTCTTGTTGCTCATTCACTGGCGGTGGTGTGAATACCATCTCATGATCTTCCTCAGGTTCCTCAGTGTCCATGCTGAAACTTTTTTTTACTTGGTCCAGATGCTTGCGGCATATCTGCCCATTGTTAAGTTTGACCACGATGACCCTATTCCCCTCTTTGTCTATTACAGTACATTCAAGCCATTTGGGCCCCAAAGCATGATTGAGAACAAATACGGGGTCACCAATTTCTATAAATCTCCCCCTTGAATTTCGGTCATGGTACTCATTTTGGGACTGGCGCTTGCCCTCAACAATGTCGGACAAGACAGGATGAATGAGGGACAGCCGAGTTTTGAGTGTACGTTTCATAAGGAGCTCCGTGGATGGGACCGCCGTGAGCGAGTGCGGTCGGGACCTATAGGCCAGCAGGAGGTGCGATAGGCGGCATTGAAGAGAGGGACCTTTAATCCTGAGCATACCTTGTTTTATGATTTGGACCGCATGTTCCACCTGGCCACTGGAGGCCGGCTTGAACGGTGCTGTCCTGACATGGTTGATGCCATTACCCGACATGAACTCCCGGAATTCGTAGCTAGTGAACCATGGGCCATTATCGCTAACAAGGATGTCCAGCAAACCTTGGGTTGCAAAGACCGCACGTAGACTCTCCACAGTGGTGGATGTCGTGTATGAATTCAAAATGATGCACTCGATCCATTTCGAGTACGCATCAACCACGATGAGAAACATTTTCCCCATGAACAAACCCATGTAGTCTACGTGAATGCGTGACCATGGCCTGGTGGGCCAGGGTCACGGGCTGAGCAGGGCCTCCCTGGGGGCATTTCCCAGCTGAGCACACGTCGTGTACCTGCGAACAGTGTTCCAGGTCTGAATCAATTCCCAGCCACCAAACGTGTGACCAGGCAATGGCCTTCATCAGCACGATGCCTGGGTGCTCGCTGTGGAGTTCCCTGATGAAAGCTTCCATGCCCCTCTGGGGCATGACTACCCGGCTGCCCCATAGTAGGCAGTCGGCTTGGATGGAGAGCTCATCCAACCGCCTGTGAAATGGTCTGACCTCCTCAGGGCATGCTCCGTGTGCGGGCGCCCAATCCCCAGTCAGGAGACATTTCTTAATCAAAGATAGGAGGGGATCTCTGTTGGTCCAGATTTTGATCTGGCGGGCTGTGATGGGGGAACCTGCGCTGTCAAAGGCATCAACGGCCATGACCATCTCAACGCTTTGCTCCGCTGCCCCCTCAGTGGTGGCCAGTGGAAGCCTGCTGAGCACGTCGGCTCAATTTTCAGAGCCCATCGCTGTATGCGAGCTGACGCATTGGCATTGACAGCCTTGCTGTCTGACAACAGGGATGTTAACGGCTTGTGGTCCATTTCTAATTCAAACCTCCTGACAAAAAGGTACTGGTGCATCTTTTTCACCCCATAGACACATGCGAGTGCTTCCTTCTCAACCATCCCATATCCCCATTCTGCTTGAGAGCACGACCTGGAGGCATAAGCCACAGGTCTGAGTTGCCCCTCAGCATTGCACTGCTGCAACACGCACCCAACCCCATAGGACGATGCATCACATGTCAGAACCAATTTCTTACAGGGGACGTACAGGGTCAACAACTTATTTGAGCAAAGTAGGTTACGCGCCCGATTGAAAGCCCGTTCTTGACAGTCCCCCCAAAACCAATCGCAGCCCTTACGCAGGAGCACGTGTAGCGGCTCCAAAAATGTGCTTAGGTTCGGCAGAAAGTTCCCGAAATGGTTCAAGAGTCCCAGAAATGAACGCAACTCCGATGTGTTGCAGGACCTGAGCGTTGTCGAATCGCCTGTTTTGGATTTGGTAGGCCGAATCCCATCTGCAGCAACCCTCCTGCCCAGAAGCTCGACTTCGGGAGCCAAAAACACACACTTAGGCTTCTTAAGTCGCAGGCCTACCCGGTCCACTCGGCGTAGCACCTCTTCCAGGTTGTGGAGGTGTTCCTCGGTGTCACGACCTGTGATGAGGATATCGTCCTGAAATACAATCGTTCCAGGAATGGATTTGAACAGGCTTTCCATGTTTCTTTGAAAAATCGCGGCCGCTGATCGAATGCTAAACGGGCACCTGTTGTAAACAAACAGTCCCTTGTGAGTGGGATGGTGGTCAATAGCTTAGATTCGTCGGCCAGTTCTTGGGTCATGCAGGCTGAAGTGAGGTCCCACTTGGTGAACAGCTTGCCGCCTGCCAGCGTGACGAAAAGATCCTCCGCTCTCGGAAGCGGGTATTGGTCTTGTAGGGACACCCGGTTGATAGTGGCCTTGTAGTCGCCACAGATCCTGACCGAGCCTTCCGCTTTTAGGACGGGAAGAATGGGGCTCGCCCAGTCGCTGAATTCAACGGGCGAGATGATGCCCTTTCTCAGCAAACGGTCCAATTCGCTTTCAATTTTCTCCCGCATCACATACGGCACAGCTCTGGCTTTGTGGTGCACTGGTCTGGCGTCCGGGGTGATGCGAATCACTACTTTGGTACCTTTGAACGTCCCGACGCCAGGTGGAATAGCGACTCAAATTGCTGTAGGACCTGTGAGCATGAACTTCGCTCCACAGATGACACTGCGTGCACATCCCCCCATTTCCAGTTCATCTCAGCTAACCAGCTCCTCCCCAACAGTGCGGGACCATTGCCCGGGACAATCCAGAGCGGCAGCCTGTTCACTGATCCATTGTGTGTGACAGCCAACATTGCACTGTCTAGCACTGGAATGATTGATTTGGTGTACGTCCATTATTGAGTCTCAATGCGTTCTAGTTTGGGTCTGCTGGCTTTGAGTGGCCATAGCTTTTTGAATTGTTGAGCGCTCATGAGCAACTGGCTGGCCCCCGTGTCCAGCTCCATGCATACCGGGATGCCATTTAATAGGACCTTCATCATCATAGGTGGCGTTTTGGTATATGAGCTGTGAACGTTCGCCACATGAACTCGCTGAACTTCAGCGTCCATTGATTTGCCCCATGTGTCATCCTGCCTCGCAGACCCCTCTTCTGGTCCCTCCACCTCGTAAATTAGCCTGGTCGCAGGCTTCCTGCACATTCTCGCTCAATGGCCAGTGAGGTTACAATTTCTGCAGGCAAACTGTTGAAACCTGCAAGTCCTAGCAGCATGTTTGCCCCCACACCTCCAGCATGAACTGAGATTCCCATTGGTGTGAACAAAAGAGCTGTTGCAAGGCATTCCTCGCTGATTGTCCCTTTGACTGCTCTTGATCACCCTGTTAGTGGGTGTCAATGGCCCCATCCCAGAACGCATTGTCCACTAGGATGGCGTAAATGTCCGTTCAGCCTGCCATTGTCTGTGTTGAAAGCCTGTTCTGGGGTCTATTGCTGCCTGGGGTGTGTCGAACTGCCTTTGCCTGCCTGCTGGGTTCTGAGTCATGTTTATGATGTTGACCTCCTGATCCATCGCCACGTTGGAGGTAGAGTTGCGTGCATATATTATCTTGGTTTCCTCCTCCCCCGCCATAAAAGTCTGAGCCAGCAACGCCGCCGCTTCCAAGGTCAATCCTTGGTCTCTATTAACTTTCTGAAAATCCCGGCATGACCGATGGCCTCAATAAAGAAATCCCTGAGCATCTCCCCCCTGCAGGCATCTGTGAACTTAGAGGCTGGCCAAGCGCCGGAGGTCCGCAACTAATTCCGGTATGCTCAGTCCTTCCCGACATCGGTGGGTACAAAATCTGTGTCGGGCCATGTGTATGCTGCTCGCCGGTTTGAGGTGCCCACCGATTAGTTTGCTGAGCTCTTCAAAGGTTTTGTCCGCCGGCTTCTTGCGTGCTAGCAGGTCTTTCATGAGCGTGTAAGTCTTAGGTCCACAGCTGGTCAGTAGATGAGCCCTTCGCTATTTGGCCTCTGCATCTCCCAGCTAGTCCTTCGTGACAAAGCTCTGCTGAAGCCTCTCAACGAAATCGTCCCAGTCTTCAACACAGTACCGTTCCTCTGTGCTACCGGTGGCCATTCTCGTGGGTCGTTAATTCCCGTTTCTCGTCACCACTGTAAAGTCCTTACACAATACCACAAGTCCACACGAGGCACATTCTATGGACAAGGTCACTCTATGACCTGAACCTTTATTCACAGAACCAAGAAGTGATGACCCTGCGTGGGACCTCCCTTTTTATATACTTGGATGACCAGGTGAGGAGTATCTTCCACAAGTTCACCCCCTGTGGTCAAGGTGTGCATTTCTCAAGTATATACAGTATTGCAGTGTTGTTACATGAAGGTTACATACATGACAGAGAGTAACACAGTTAATTCAGAAACTAGGGTCCTACACTTAAGGAAAGGTAACTTCAATGGTTTGAGGCATGAATTGGCTAGAATAGACTGGCAAATGATACTTAAAGGGTTGACAGTGGATAGGCAATGGCAAACATTTAAACATCCATGGATGAACTTCAGCAATTGTACATCCCTGTCTGGAGCAAAAATAAAACAAGGAAGGTGGCTCAACCATGGCTAACAAGGGAAATTAGGGATAGTGTTAAATCCAAGGAAGAGGCATATAAATTGGCCAGAAAAAGCAGCAAACCTGAGGACTGGGAGAAATTTTGAATTCAGCAAAGGAGGACAAAAGGTTTAATTAAGAGGGGAAAAATAGAGTACGAGAAGAAGCTTGCTGGGAACATAAAAACTGACTGCAAAAGCTTCTATAGATATGTGGAGAGAAAAAGATGAGTGAAGACAAACATAGTCGGATTCAGGTGAATTTATAATGGGGAACAAAGAAATGGCAGACCAATTGAACAAATACTTTGGTTCTGTCTTCACGAAGGAAGACACAAATAAGCTTCCGAAAGTACTCGGGGACCGAGGGTCTAGTGAGAAGGAGGAACTGAAGGATATCCTTATTAGGCGGGAAATTGTGTTGGGGAAATTGATGGGATTGAAGGCCGATAAATCCCCGGGGCCTGATCGCCTGCATCCCAGAGTACTTAAGGAAGTCGCCCTAGAAATAGTGGATGCATTGGTGATCATTTTCCAACACTCTACCGACTCTGGATCAGTTCCTATGGACTGGAGGGTAGCTAATGTAACACCACTTTTTAAAAAGGGAGGGAGAGAGAAAGCGGGTAATTATAGACCGGTCAGCATGACATCAGTAGTGGGTATAATGTTGGAATCAATTATTAAGGATGAAATAGCAGCGCATTTGGAAAGCATTGACAGGATCGGTCCAAGTTAGCATGGATTTATGAAGGGGAAGTCATGCTTGACAAATCTTCTGGAATTTTTTGAGGAAGTAACTAGTAGAGTGGACAAGGAAGAACCAGTGGATGTGGTGTATTTGGACTTTCAAAAGGCTTTTGACAAGGTACCACATAAGATATTGGTGTGCAAAATCAAAGCACATGGTCTTGGAGGTAATATACTGACATGGATAGAGAACTGGTTGGCAAACAGGAAGCAGAGAGTCGGGATAAACGGGTCCTTTTCAGAATGGCAGGCAGTGACTAGTGGAGTGCCGCAGGGCTCAGTACTGGGACCCCAGTTCTTTATAATATACATCAATGATTTGGATGAAGGAATTGAGTGTAATATCTCCAAGTTTGCAGATGACACTAAACTGGATGGCGGTGTGAGCTGTGAGGGGGATGCTAGGAGGCTGCAGGGTGACTTGGACAGGTTACGTGAGTGGGCAAATACATGGCAGATGCAGTATAATGTGGATAAATGTGAGGTTAGCCACTTTGGGAGCAAAAACGCGAAGACAGAATATTATCTGAATGTCGGCAGATTAGGAAAAGGGGATGTGCAACGAGACCTGGGTGTCATGGTTCATCAGTCACTGAAAGTGGGCATGCAGGTACAGCAGGCGGTGAAGAAGGCAAAT